>NC_053026.1:275872829-276472829 GCF_003073215.2 Triticum urartu
ATACGATCTTATGCTATGTTTAGGATTGGGTCTTGTCCATCACATCATTCTCCTAATGATGTGATCTCGTTATCAATGACATCCAATGTCCATAGTCAGGAAACCATGACTATCTGTTGATCAATGAGCTAGTCAACTAGAGGCTTACTAGGGACATGTTGGTGTCTATTATTCACACATGTATTACGATTTCCGGATAACACAATTATAGCATGAATAAAGACAATTATCATGAACAAGGAAATATAATAATAATGCTTTTATTATTGCCTCTAGGGCATATTTCCAACAGTCTCCCACTTGCACTAGAGTCAATAATCTAGTTACATTGTGATGAATCGAACACCCATGGAATTCTGCTGTTGATCATGTTTTGCTCTAGGGAGAGGTTTAGTCAACGGATCTGCTACATTCAGGTCCGTATGTACTTTACAAATATCTATGTCTCCATTTTGAACATTTTCACGAATGGAGTTGAAGCGACGCTTGATGTGCCTGGTCTTCTTGTGAAACCTGGGCTCCTTGGCAAGTGCAATAGCTCCAGTGTTGTCACAGAAGAGTTTGATTGGCCCCGACGCAGTGGGTATGACTCCTAGGTCGGTGATGAACTCCTTCACCCAAATTGCTTCATGTGCTGCCTCCGAGGCTGCCATGTACTCCGCTTCACATGTAGATCCCGCCACGACGCTCTGCTTGCAACTGCACCAACTTACTGCCCCACCATTCAAAATATACACGTATCCGGTTTGTGACTTAGAGTCATCCAGATCTGTGTCGAAGCTAGCGTCGACGTAACCCTTTACGACGAGCTCTTCGTCACCTCCATAAACGAGAAACATTTCCTTAGTCCTTTTCAGGTACTTCAGGATATTCTTGACCGCTGTCCAGTGTTCCTTGCCGGGATTACTTTGGTACCTTCCTACCAAACTTACGGCAAGGTTTACATCAGGTCTGGTACACAGCATGGCATACATAATAGAACCTATGGCTGAGGCATAGGGGATGACACTCATCTCTTCTATATCTTCTGCCGTGGTCGGACATTGAGCTGAGCTCAATTTCACACCTTGCAACACAGGCAAGAACCCCTTCTTAGACTGATCCATATTGAATTTCTTCAATATCTTATCAAGGTATGTGCTTTGTGAAAGACCTATGAGGCATCTTGATCTGTCTCTATAGATCTTGATGCCTAATATATAAGCAGCTTCTCCAAGGTCCTTCATTGAAAACTCTTATTCAAGTAGGCCTTAATGCTGTCCAAGAGTTCTATATCATTTCCCATCAAAAATATGTCATCTACATATAATATGAGAAATGCTACAGAGCTCCCACTCACTTTCTTGTAAACGCAGGCTTCTCCATAAGTCTGCGTAAACCCAAACGCTTTGATCATCTCATCAAAGCGAATGTTCCAACTCCGAGATGCTTGCACCAGCCCATAAATCGAGCGTTGGAGCTTGCACACCTTGTTAGCATTCTTAGGATCGACAAAACCTTCCGGCTGCATCATATACAATTCTTCCTTAAGGAAACCATTAAGGAATGCCGTTTTGACGTCCATTTGCCATATTTCATAATCATAGAATGTGGCAATTGCTAACATGATTCGGACAGACTTCAGCTTCGCTACCGGTGAGAAAGTCTCATCGTAGTCAACCCCTTGAACTTGTCGATAACCCTTAGCGACAAGCCGAGCTTTATAGATGGTCACATTACCATCCGCGTCTGTCTTCTTCTTAAAGATCCATTTATTTTCTATGGCTCGACGCTCAACGGGCAAGTCAGTCAAAGTCCATACTTCGTTTTCATACATGGATCCTATCTCAGATTTCATGGCTTCTAGCCATTTGTCGGAATCAGGGCCCGCCATCGCTTCTTCATAGTTCGAAGGTTCACCGTTGTCTAACAACATGATTTCCAAGACAGGGTTGCCGTACCACTCTAGTGCGGAACGTGTCCTTGTGGACCTTCGAATTTCAGTAGGAGCTTGATCAGAAGTATCTTGATCATCATCATTAACTTCCTCTCTAGTCGGTGCAGGCACCTCAGGAACATTTTCTTGAGTTGTGACATTTTCTGGTTCAAGAGGTAATACTTCATCAAGTTCTACTTTCCTCCCACTTACTTCTTTCGAGAGAAACTCTTTCTCTAGAAAGGATCCATTCTTGGCAACAAAAATCTTGCCTTCGGATCTGAGGTAGAAGGTATACCCAATAGTTTCCTTAGGGTATCCTATGAAGACGCATTTTTCCGACTTGGGTTCGAGCTTTTCAGGTTGAAGTTTCTTGACATAAGCATCGCATCCCCAAACTTTTAGAAACGACAGCTTAGGTTTCTTCCCAAACCAGAATTCATACGGTGTCGTCTCAACGGATTTCGATGGAGCCCTATTTAAAGTGAATGCTGCAGTCTCTAAAGCATAGCCCCATAAAGATAGCGGCAAATCGGTAAGAGACATCATAGATCGCACCATATCTAATAGAGTGCGATTACGATGTTCGGACACACCATTACGCTGAGGTGTTCCAGGCGGCGTGAGTTGTGAAACTATTCCACATTTTCTTAAGTGTGTGCCAAATTCGTGACTCAAGTATTCTCCTCCATGATCTGATCGCAGGAACTTGATTTTCCTGTCATGTTGATTCTCAACCTCACTCTGAAATTCCTTGAACTTTTCAAAGGTCTCAGACTTGTGTTTCATTAAGTAGACATACCCATATCTACTCAAGTCATCAGTGAGGGTGAGAACATAACGATAGCCACCGCGAGCCTCAACACTCATTGGACCGCACACATCAGTATGTATGATTTCCAATAAGTTGGTTGCTCGCTCCATTGTTCCTGAGAATGGAGTCTTGGTCATTTTACCCATGAGGCATGGTTCGCACGTGTCAAATGATTCGTAATCAAGAGACTCTAAAAGTCCATCAGCATGGAGCTTCTTCATGCGTTTGACACCTAGGTGACCAAGGCGGCAGTGCCACAAGTATGTGGGACTATCATTATCAATCTTACATCTTTTGGTACTCACACTATGAACATGTGTAGCATTACGCTCGAGATTCATTAAGAATAAACCATTCACCATCGGAGCATGACCATAAAACATATCTCTCATGTAAACAGAACAACCATTATTCTCGGATTTAAATGAGTAGCCATCTCGTATTAAACGAGATCCTGATACAATGTTCATGCTCAAAGCTGGCACTAAATAACAATTATTAAGGTTTAAAACTAATCCCGAAGGTAAATGTAGAGGTAGCGTGCCGACGGCGATCACATTGACCTTGGAACCATTCCCGACGCGCATCGTCACCTCGTCCTTCGCCAGTCTCCGCTTATTCCGCAGCTCCTGTTTTGAGTTACAAATGTGAGCAACCGCACCGGTATCAAATACCCAGGAGCTACTACGAGTACTGGTAAGGTACACATCAATTACATGTATATCACATATACCTTTCGTTTTGCCGGCCTTCTTGTCCGCTAAGTATTTGGGGCAGTTCCGCTTCCAGTGACCACTTTCCTTGCAATAAAAGCACTCAGTCTCGGGCTTGGGTCCATTCTTTGGCTTCTTCCCGGCAGCTTGCTTGCCGGGCACGGCAACTCCCTTGCCGTCCTTCTTGAAGGCTTTCTTACCCTTGCCCTTCTTGAACTTAGTGGTTTTATTCACCATCAACACTTGATGTTCCTTTTTGACTTCTACCTCTCCTGATTTCAGCATTGCAAATTCTTCAGGAATGGTCTTTTCCATCCCCTGCATATTGAAGTTCATCACAAAGCTCTTGTAGCTCGGTGGAAGCGACTGAAGGATTCTATCAATGACCGCGTCATCCGGGAGATTAACTCCCAGCTGAGTCAAGCGGTTATGCAACCCAGACATAGTGAGTATGTGCTCACTGACAGAACTATTTTCCTCCATCTTACAGCTGAAGAACTTGTCGGAGACTTGATATCTCTCGACCCGGGCATGAGCTTGGAAAACCATTTTCAGCTCTTCGAACATCTCATATGCTCCGTGTCTCTCAAAACGCTTTTGGAGCCCCGGCTCTAGGCTGTAAAGCATGCCGCACTGAACGAGGGAGTAGTCATCGGTACGTGCCTGCCAAGCGTTCATAACGTCTTGTTCTGCAGGGAGAACAGGTGCGTCACCTAGCGGTGCTTGTAGGACATAATCTTTCTTGGCAGCTATGAGGATGATCCTCAGGTTCCAGACCCAGTCCGTGTAGTTGCTGCCATCGTCTTTCAGCTTGGTTTTCTCTAGGAACGCGTTGAAGTTGAGGACTACGTTGGCTATTTGATCTACAAGACATATTGTAAAACTTTTAGACTAAGTTCATGATAATTAAGTTCATCTAATCAAATTATTCGATGAACTCCCACTTAGATAGACATCCCTCCAGTAATCTAAGTATAACATGATCCGAGTTAACTAGGCCGTGTTCGATCATCACGTGAGACGGACTAGTCAACATCGGTGAACATCTTCATGTTGATCGTATCTTTTATACGACTCATGCTCGACCTTTTGGTCTTCTGTGTTCCGAGGCCATGTCTGTACATGCTAGGCTCGTCAAGTCAACCTAAGTGTTTGCATGTGTAAATCTGTCTTACACCCGTTGTATGTGAACGTTAGAATCTAACACCCGATCATCACGTGGTGCTTCGAAACAACGAACTGTCGCAATGGTGCACAGTTAGGGGGAACACTTTCTTGAAATTTTTATGAGGGATCATCTTATTTACTACCATCGTTCTAAGTAAACAAGATGCAAAAACATGATAAACATCACATGCAATCAAATAATAATAGTGACATGATATGGCCAATATCACACAGCTCCTTTGATCTCCATCTTGGGGCTCCATGATCATCTTGTCACCGGCATGACACCACGATCTCCATCTTCGTGTCTCCATGAAGTTGCTCGCCAACTATTACTTCTACTACTATGGCTAACACGTTTAGTAATAAAGTAAAGTAATTTACATGGCGTTTTTCAATGGCACGCAGGTCATACAAAAAATAAAGACAACTCCTATGGCTCCTGCCGGTTGTCATACTCATCGACATGCAAGTCGTGATTCCTATTACAATAGCATGAACATCTCATACATCACATATATATCATTCATCATTCATCACAACTTTGCCATATCATATCACAAAGCACTTGCTACAAAAACAAGTTAGACGTCCTCTAATTGTTGTTGCAAGTTTTACGTGGCTGAAATAGGGTTCTAGCAAGAACGTTTTCTTACCTACGTGAAAGCCACAATGTGATTTGTCAACTTCTATTTACCCTTCATAAGGACCCTTTTCATTGAATCCGCTCCAACTAAAGTGGGAGAGACAGACACCCGCCAGCCACCTTATGCAACTTGTGCATGTTAGTCGGTGGAACCGGTCTCACGTAAGCGTACGTGTAAGGTTGGTCCGGGCCGCTTCATCCCACAATACCGTTGAAACAAGATAAGACTAGTAGCGGCAAGAAAGTTGACAACATCAACGCCCACAACAAATTGTGTTCTACTCGTGCAAGAGAACTGCGCATAGACCTAGCTCATGATGCCACTGTTGGCTGTTGGGGAACGTTGCAGAAAACAAAAAATTTCCTACGGTTTCACCAAGATCCATCTAGGAGTTCATCTAGCAACGAGTGATCGGATTGCATCTACATACCTTTGTAGATCACGCGCGGAAGCGTTCAAAGAACGGGGATGAGGAAGGCGTACTCGACGTGATCCAAATCACCGGAGATCCTAGCGCCGAACGGACGGCACCTCCGTGTTCAACACACGTACGGTCAGCGTAACGTCTCCTTCCTTCTTGATCCAGCAAGGGGGAAGAGAGGTTGAGGAAGATGGCTCCAGCAGCAGCACGACGGCGTGGTGGTGATGGAGCTGCAGTACTCCGGCAGGGCTTCGCCAAGCACTATGGAGGAGGAGGATGTGTTGGAGAGGGAGAGGAGGCACCAAAGGCGTGGGGTGAGAGGCCCTCCTTCCCCCACTATATATAGGGAGCCTAGGGGGGGCGCCGGCCCTAGGAGATCCAATCTCCTAGGGGGGCGGCGGCCAAGGGAGGAATCCCTCCATCCCCAAGGCACCTAGGGGGTGCCTTCCCCTTTGGGACTCTTCCCTTCCTTGACCTAGGCGCATGGGCCTCTTGGGCTGGTGCCCTTGGCCCATATGGGCCAAGACGCACCCCCTACAGCCCATGTGGCCCCCCGGGGCAGGTGGCCCCACCCGGTGGACCCCCGGGACCCTTCCGGTGGTCCCGGTACAATACCGGTGACCCCGAAACTTATCCCGATGCCCGAAATAGCACTTCCTATATATAATTCTTTACCTCCGGACCATTCCGGAACTCCTCGTGACGTCCGGGATCTCATCCGGGACTCCGAACAACATTCGGGTTACTGCATATACATATCCCTACAACCCTAGCGTCACCGAACCTTAAGTGTGTAGACCCTACGGGTTCGGGAGACATGTAGACATGACCGAGACGACTCTCCGGTCAATAACCAACAGCGGGATCTAGATACCCATGTTGGTTCCCACATGCTCCATGATGATCTCATCGGATGAACCACGATGTCGAGGATTCAAGCAACCCCGTATACAATTCCCTTTGTCAATCGGTATTTTACTTGCCCGAGATTCGATCGTCGGTATCCCAATACCTCGTTCAATCTTGTTACCGGCAAGTCACTTTACTCGTACCGTAATGCATGATCCCGTGACCAGACACTTGGTCACTTTGAGCTCATTATGATGATGCATTACCGAGTGGGCCCAGCGATACCTCTCCGTCATACGGAGTGACAAATCCCAGTCTTGATCCATGTCAACCCAACAGACACTTTCGGAGATACCCGTAGTCTACCTTTATAGTCACCCAGTTATGTTGTGACGTTTGGTATACCCAAAGCAACCCAAAGCACTCCTACGGTATCCGGGAGTTACACGATCTCATGGTCTAAGGAAAAGATACTTGACATTGGAAAACTCTAGCAAACGAACTATACGATCTTATGCTATGTTTAGGATTGGGTCTTGTCCATCACATCATTCTCCTAATGATGTGATCTCGTTATCAATGACATCCAATGTCCATAGTCAGGAAACCATGACTATCTGTTGATCAACGAGCTAGTCAACTAGAGGCTTACTAGGGACATGTTGGTGTCTATTATTCACACATGTATTACGATTTCCGGATAACACAATTATAGCATGAATAAAGACAATTATCATGAACAAGGAAATATAATAATAATGCTTTTATTATTGCCTCTAGGGCATATTTCCAACACCAATATCATCACATAGCCTAAACCATGTCAATGCCTTTCCCTTCAAAGATAAAGGGAAGACCTTCTTCTTGATAACATCCTCGGGCATACCTGCAAGCTTAAATAATCCACAAACTTCATCCACATAGATTAGGTGCAAATCAGGATGCAATGTTCCATCTCTTGTAAAAGGATTAGCTAGTAGTTTCTCTATCATACCCGAAGGAATTTCAAAGTAAACATTTTCAGTAGGTTGAGGAGCAACTCTTTGCTCTACTGGTCGGGGTAAAGATACCCCGAACAAGCCCCTCAAAGGATTACTTTCCATAGTAACAAGTGATAGCAAAGGACAAGCCTGGACAAACTCTTATATAAAGGAAAACGCTCCCGAGGACACATGGGAATTATTGTCAAGCTAGTTTTCATCACGCTCATATGATTCGGATTCGTTACTTTGATAATTTGATATGTGGGTGGACCGGTGTTTGGGTACTACCCTTCCTTGGACAAGCATCCCACTTATGATTAACCCCTCTTGCAAGCATCCGCAACTACAAATGAAGTATTAAGGTAAACCTAACCATAGCATGAAACATGTGGATCCAAATCAGCCCCTTACAAAGCAACGCATAAACTAGGGTTTAAGCTTCTGTCACTCTAGCAACCCATCATCTACTTATTACTTCCCAATGCCTTCCACTAGGCCCAAACAATGGTGAAGTGTCATGTAGTCGACGTTCACATGACACCACTAGAGGAAAGACGACATACATCTCATCAAAATATCGAACGAATACCAAATTCACATGACTACTTATAGCAAGTCTTCTCCCATGTCCTCAGGAACAAACGTAACTACTCACAAATCATATTCATGTTCATAATTAGAGGGGTATTAATATGCATAAAGGATCTGAACATATGATCTTCCACCAAATAAACCAACTAGCATCAACTACAAGGAGTAATCAACACTACTAGCAACCCACAGGTACCAACCTGAGGTTTTGAGACAAAGATTGGATACAAGAGATGAACTAGGGTTTGAGATGAGATGGTGCTGGTGAAGATGTTGATGGAGATTGACCCCCTCCCGATGAGTGGATTGATGGTGATGACGATGGTGATGATTTCCCCCTCCCGGAGGGATGCTTCCCCGGCAGAACAGCTCCGCCGGAGCCCTAGATTGGTTTCGCCAAGGTTCTGCCTCGTGGCGGCAGTGCTTCGTCCCGAAAGCTTGCTTATGATTTTTTCCAGGGCGAAAGACTTCATATAGCCAAAGATGGGCACCGGAGGCCTGCCAGGGGGCCACGAGACAGGGGGGCACGCCCAGGGGGTCGGGCGCGCGCCCACCCTCGTGGATGGTGAGTGGCCCCCCTCTGGTGCTTTCTTCGATCAATAATTTTTATATATTCCAAAACTGACTTCCGTGGAATTTCAGGACTTTTGGAGTTGTGTAGAATAGGTCTCTAATATTTGCTCATTTTCCAGCCCAGAATTCCAGCTGCCGGCATTCTCCCTCTTCATGTAAACCTTGTAAAATAAGAGAGAATAGGCATAATGTGTAATAACAGCCCATAATGCAATAAATATTGATATAAAAACATGATGCAAAATGGACGTATCACTGATGGGTAGAATTCATCAGACCGCTTATTGATCATCCATTTGTCTTTGATCTCACGCCAAGAGAACCAATCAAAATCATGCCCCAGATATGTTTTCAAACAACCTAATTTACATGCCCAGGCTCCTATATCTCCTTATCCGAAATCAATTGCTCGGAGCCAAACTGACCCAAACCCCATGTCAGCGCCATCTTCGCCATTCTTCTCGCCACTCTGGCTCTCTTTACCAGCCAACATTCTCCATGCCTCTCTATAGCTTCTGCTCCACCTACTAGTGTGTTCTCCTGTTTGGCAGTCGCACGGGTATCGACGCACAACCAACTGCCAGCTGACGACATGGCGGACTCTCCCTCGTGCTTATCTCCACCACGGGAAGGCCCTGCTCCAGTTACAGCCGTGACTTGTGGTATGTACATCATACAAATATGCCTCCTCGGTTGGCGTCAATACTAGTTTTTGTTTCATTTTTATTTTTCATGTTTCGTACATATTAAACTTGAGCTTCTACATTGTGTTTAGTATTGCTTCATGTCCATGCCTTGTACTTGCATTCAGGCATCATGTTTTTTCTCAACTCACAACTCAATCATGCTTCCTAAATTTCAGATATATTATGGGCAAAATACATGCAGAAATTATGTTGAGATTGCATGAATTTGATGCACCCCCATTTGAACCGTTGTCTTTAATTTCAACGTCTGTGCAGAAATCTTTTATATCCCCATTTAAAAAAAATGCTTCCACCATGTAGAAATTATGTTGAGATTGCATGGGTATGATGCCTCCATTTTTTCATGATTCATTTGTATCATACGTGTGTTTCTTCATGGTGCATTGTTTGCTTTATATGCAGAATAGTTATGCTTCTTCGTTGTGTACGGATTAATTACTTCATGTGCTTCTATATTGTATCCAATTTTCTTCATTTCCATGTGTGGGTATTGTTTCATAGGCGTCATATTTGTATCCAAATCAAGCTACTCATGCTTCCTAAACTTCTGTAGGGCTAACGAGAGCAGAAGATCATGCTTTGCCAATGGTGAGCATGTCACGATCATCGTTGGTGGGCACAATGTGCGGCATGAGGTCGAGCATCTCAGTGTCCAATGTTTTGTCATCATTTTGGAAGCCAACTAGTAAGACACATACTCGTTTGTCGAAGGTCAAGGGTGCCAGCCTAGTTGCACCAAACTGGACTCATAAGGCTCATGATGTCAACATCCACATATTTGTGGGACAAAAGGAGGTCATCGAGGGTACGACAAACATGATGGATGGAGACATGGAGCAAAGCGGCGAGGGGCCGGGACGAGACGGGACCATAGTGGCGGTGCAACATAGTAGGCTAGAAGTGCATATACTATGTACACATGTAATCATACGGGACGAAAAGTAAAGGTAGCACACTACACGACAGTGTTTGGAGGTGGAAATGACTAGGATTAGGAAGCATGGTTTGTAGTTTTGCAAGCATGACTTTTATACGATGAAAGCACATTGAGCATATTTCTATTTCCTGGAATTACTTCCATAATAAGCTTCATGTGTTATGCATACCCAAAATAATGGTTATTACTTATCGGAAGAAGGTCTTATTTGGTTACGTCAATCCATGATTTTTTATTAGGTACACCCTTCATAAATAAATATAAGGATCTAAATGCTCTTATATTTCTTTACAAAGGGAGTAGAAACCACATTTCTATTAATCATGACAAGTTTAATTCATCATGAAAGAAAATTCATTAATAAACGAAGCAGTTTTATTTCTGCATTATATTGGACAAAAATGTAAGCAAATTCACATGAAAATCATGGAAGCAAAATTAAATAATTTTGGTAAATCACCGAACGAGCCGCCGCAAGGTCACACTCCTCATCTAACAGGTCAAGTGCGTGCATCCTGACATGCTTTTCATTGTCAGCTTCAACATAAGCCGCCACACAGGGCGAGTCATGACGGATGTCACTAGGGAGAACTGCCTTTTCTCCGTAAACCATGAAGAAAGTCATGTAACCCATAGATCTGTTGGGGGTAGTATTGATACTCCATAACACCGAGGGTAACTCCTCCACCCAACAACCCGGCGTCCTCTGCAAAGGAACCATAAGCCGGGGCTTGATGCCTCTCAGGATATCTTGATTGGCTCTCTCAGCTTGACCATTAGACTGGGAGTGAGCCACTGATGATACATCAAGCCGGATATGCTCATGTTGAAAAAATTCTTTCATAGCACCCTTGGATAAATTAGTGCCATTATCAGTTATAATACTATGGGGAAAGCCAAAACGGAAAATCACCTTTTTGAACAATTGAACCGCTATCGCCGCATCACACTTGCTAACTGGCTCTGCTTCAACCCATTTTGTAAACTTGTCAACCGCCACCAAAAGGTGAGTCTTTTTATCTTTGGACCTCTTGAAAGGCCCAATCATATCAAGCCCCAGACTGCAAACGACCAAGCAATTGGAATCATCCTCAATTCTTGAGCCGGCACATGAGCTTGTTGTGAACACTTCTGACAACCATCATATTTACTGACTAGATCCTCAGCATCAGCATGAGCCGTCAGCCAATAAAACCCATGACGGAAAGCCTTGGCTACGGGAGACTTAGAACCGACATGATGACCACAATCTCCTTCATGAATCTCTCGTAAAATCTCACATCCTTCTTCAGGAGAAACACAACATTGAAACACCCCTGTGACACTGCGATGATGCAACACTCCATTGGCAATAGTCATTGACTTAGACCGCCGGGTTATCTTCCTGGCCAAAGTTTCATCCTCAGGTAACTCGCCCCGGTCATATAAGCCAAATATGGAACCGTCCAGTCAGGAATAGCATGAAGAGCCGCCACCAATTGTGCTTCTGGGTCAGGAATAGCAAGATCCTTTTCTGTAGGCAATTTGATAGAAGGGTTATGCAGAATATCCAGGAAAGTATTAGGTGGCACCGGCTTACGCTGAGACCCTAACTGGCTTAAAGCATCAGCCGCCTCATTTTTCCTGCGATCAACATGTTCAACTTGATAACCCTTGAAGTGACCTACAATAACATCAACCTCTTGACGATAAGCCGCCATGAGCGGATCCTTAGAGTCCCAAGTGCCAAAAACTTGCTGAGCTACCAGATCTGAGTCGCCGAAACACCTCACCCGGCTCAAGTTCATCTCCTTAGCCATCCGAAGACCATGGAGCAAGGCCTCGTACTCAACTGCATTGTTAGTACAAGGGAACATCAACCGGAGAACATAAGAAAATTTATCACCTCGTGGGGAAGTCAAGACAACTCCAGCCCCCGAGCCTTCCAACTGCCTAGATCCATCAAAGTGAATAGTCCAGTAAGTGTTATCCGGCTTCTCCTCAGGCATCTGCAGCTCTATCCAATCATTTATGAAATCCACAAGCGCTTGAGACTTAGTGGCTGTTCGAGACATATATTTCAAACGATGAGGTCCAAGCTCAACGGCCCACTTGGCTACCCGACCCGTGGTTTCTCTGTTTTGAATAATATCCCCTAAAGGAGTAGAACTAACCACAGTGATAGGATGACCCAAAAAATATTGCTTGAGCTTTCAACTAGCCATGAAAACCCCATATACCAACTTTTGCCAATGTGGATACCTCTGCTTGGACTCAATAAGCACCTCACTGATGTAGTAAACCGGCCGTTGAACCAGATGCTCCTTCCCTGACTCCTTCCTTTCCACCACAATGGCTACACTGACAGCTCTGCTATTGGCAGCCACATATAACAACAAAGGCTCCTTATCAATGGGAGCAGCAAGAACCGATGGCTCCGGCAATTTTTTCTTCAAGGCCTCAAATACCTGATCAACAACATCACTCCAGACAAAGTGATTTGTCTTCTTCATCATCTGGTAAAGAGGGATGGCCTTCTCACCCAACTAGCTTATGAACCGGCTTAAGGCCGCAATACGACCCGCCAAGCACTGAACATCATTGATACACGCTGGTTTAGCCAGAGAGGTGATAGCCTTTATCTTCTCCGGTTTAGCTTCAATGCCCCGTTCTGAAACCAGGAAACCCAAGAGCTTGCCTGCTAGCACACCAAAAACACACTTGGCCGGTTTAAGCATCATCTTGTAGATCCGGAGATTGTCAAAGGTTTCCTTTAAATCATCTATCAAGGTCTCCTTCTTCCTGAACTTCACCACAATATCATCCACATAAGCATGAACATTGCGCCCAATCTGATCATGAAGACAATTCATGCACCGCTGGTAAATCACCTAGGCACTCTTGAGCCCAAAAGGCATAGACACATAATAGAAGGCTCCAAAGGGAGTGATAAAGGCTGTCTTCTCCTAGTACTTAACTGCCATCTTGATCTGATGATAACCAGAATAAGCATCCAAAAAACTCAGACGCTCACAACCCGCCGTAGCATCAATAATTTGATCAATACGGGGGAGAGCAAAGGGATCAGTCGGACAAGCTTTGTTTAAGTCCGTATAATCCACACACATGCGCTAGGTGCCGTTTTTCTTGAGCACCAGCACCAGGTTAGCCAACCACTCTGGGTGAAAAACTTCAACAATGAACCCGGTCGCCAAGAGCCGGGCTACCTCCTCACCAATAGCCTTATGCCTCTCCTCATTGAGAAGACGAAGGAATTTTTTAACCGGTTTAAAATTTGGATCAATATTGAGAGTGTGCTCAGCGTGTTCCCTTGGTACACCTGGCATGTCTGAAGGCTTCTATGCAAAGATGTCCCGGTTCTCACGGATGAACCCGATGAGTGCTCTTTCCTATTTTGGATCCAAATTAGCATTGATATTGAACTGCTTGGATGAATCGCCAGGAACAAATTCAACTAGCTTGGTATCGTCTGCCGACTTAAATTTCAACAAAGGGTCATGCTCTGCTTCTTCAAAGATGGCATATCCGCCGGTCAACATTATCCTTGTAAAACTTCAACTCCTTTGTCGCACAAACAGACTCAGCATAAGCAGCATCGCCTTCTTCACACTCCAAGGCCATCTTGCGACTCCCATGCACTATTATAGTGCCCTTGTGACCCGGCATCTTCAGCTGCAAATAAACATAACAAGGCCTTGCCATGAACTTAGCATAAGCCGGCTGCCCAAACAGAGCATGATAAGGGCTCTTGATTTTAACCACTTCAAAGGTCAACGTCTCAGATCTGGAATCATAGTGATCTCCAAAAGCAACCTCTAGAGATATTTTACCAACCGGATATGCCGACTTACCTGGCACCACACTCTGAAAAACAGTGTTCGACGGCTTAAGATTTTTGTCAGTCAATCCCATGCGACGGAAAGTTTCATAGTAAAGGATATTGATGCCGCTGCCTCCATCCATGAGCACCTTAGTGAATTTGTATCCTCCAACCTGAGGTGCCACCACCAGTGCCAAGTGACCCAGATTATCAATCCGGGCCGTGTGATCCTCACGACTCCACACAATGGGCTGCTCAAACCATCGCAAGTAACGGGGAACCGCCGGCTCAACGGCATTCACTGCCCTTTTATGGAGCTTCTGATCCCGCATGCATAAACTTGTGGTGAAAATGTGGTACTGCCCACTATTCAACTGCTTCAGGTTACTTTGATAACCAGATTGCTGCTGTTGATTCCCCTGATTGCTCTGTTGGTTGTAACCACCCTGATTACCTTGGCCTTGAAAACCAGAATTAGAACTGCCACCACCGTAACCCAGACCATGAGAGTCGGAACCGAGCCGCCACCCGACCCATGATTGTCTTGAAAAAGATTGGAATTTTTGTACTCCTTCATAATAAAGCAATCCTTCCAGAGATGAGTGGACGGCCTTTCCCGTGTACAATGCCTCGGACAGGGCTGATTCAGTAGTCGCTCAAGATCGAAACCTGGCCCCCCAATCTGAGGAGGTGGCTTTCCTTTACGATGCTGTCCATTATTCTGTGTATTGGTGTTAGCCACAAAATCCAAATTATTATCAGCTTTGCGCTTACCGTTGCCTCCCTGACTCGCCGGGTTATGCTGCTGCCCTTTGGTACTGCTACTCTTCTTTCCCTTTCCCGGCTTTTCATCATCAGACTCGGGATCCTTGGTACTATCAGAGTGAGCATACTTAACCAGAGCCGCCATCAGCTCCCCCATGTCACTGTAATGGCGCTTGAGCCGCCCTAGCTTCTTCTTAAGGGGCATAAAACGACAATTCTTCTCTAACATCAAAACCGCTGAACCGGCATTGATACCATCCAATGAGTTCAGGATAGTTGAGACCCGGCGAACCCGATGGGCCATTGATTCGCCTTCTTCTTGGACACATGCATCTAGATCGACAATCGACATATGCTGCTTGCATGTATCTTTAAAATTCTGGATAAACCGGGCTTTCAACTCGGCCCATGATCCAATGGAGTTGGCGGGCAGCCCTTTTAACCAAGTACGGGTCGTCCCCTCCAGCATCATGGTGAAATATTTAGCACACGCAGCGTCGCTAACATTCAGCAGTTCCATGGCCATCTCATAACTCTCGACCCATGCTTAAGGGGCCAGGTTAGCTGTGTAGTTAGGTACCTTACGAGGACCCTTGAAATCCTTGGGCAAGCGCTCGTTCCGCAGAGCCGACTCTAAACATGGCACACCCAAAGTTCTAGAGGTTGCGCCTGCCTCTACCGAAGTCGTCGGATAAGCCGGAGAATGTTGATGAGCCGCGTACTAAGCCGCCAGCTCAACCTCCCGACGCGCCCTGCCCTGATCCACCAGAGTCTGGGCATTAGCACCGCCGCATGCCGGGTCATGTCCACGGGGCTGGTTACGGCGTTGTTCTGTACTTGAAACCGCTGGTGAGTCAATGTGCCGGCTGTAACTCCGGCTTGGATGAGGGGTCGAGTGAATCCGCTCAAGACTATAAGAATAAGCCACTTGCTGCTCCAATGCCGTCTGAAGAAGTTCTCTGGCCCTCCGCGTTTCTACCACCATCGGGGACTCGCCTTCCACTGACAGGGCCGCCAATCGCTTAGCCGCAGCAATCATATTATCCAAAGGGTTAGAATAATGACCCGGTGGCATCGGCACATACCGTGGTGGGGTATTATTCAGACAAGGCGGATCTGTTGTGCGTGGCTGAACGGCGCTCCGCCCCCAGGTGCCTCAACCATCCGGTTTACCACTGGCGGGTCGCTGGTCCCTGCGCCAGGCGTGTTGAAGAGGTTCCTCACCTCATAAACCGGAGGCAGACGACTCCGGTGCCTTCTCCTTATGACTTCGTTTGAAGCATTCTGATCCAACGTGAGCCGGAAGGACTTTGCCTGAAATAGTTGTGCCTGAACATCCAGAGTAGCCTGCTTCGCAGTCATCCTAGCGTTCTCAGCCGCCAGATCTTCCTTGGCTTAAGCTATCTCATGTCGCAGCTTTGCAACTTCCGCGTTATGCTAAGCTTGATTTGCCGGGTTAACCTCTGCTGTTAACAATGTTGTCAGAGTGTCCAGCAAGTCGGACAAGACCTGAGCCGGCGGGTGCACAGGGCCTCCTACCCCGGCCGCCATTGTCGTTGCTGACCCGGAAATCATTGCTGCTGTAGTTGTAGAATTTTGCCCTGGCTGTGTACCGGCCATGAAAATCGCGACCCGGTTCGGTGACTCATAGGGGTCCGGAATACTATCGCCATCGGAACAACCCCAAGCCGACCGTCTTGCAGCTGATAGATTGAGTTAGTCTCGCCTGTGGACGATTCACCATTGGAGTAGATGGCCGTCTCACCGCCAGATACAGATCCTTCAAATTCTGCCCCATGGATAAATCCAACGAAGGCGCGCTTCACGGCGGGTTGAACCCGGGCGGGTCGTGCACGCTGAGCCGTCTCGATGATGTCGGTGCAGATGTCCGGCTCAGGGCCCGGTTCACCGGTCCTGCCGATGAAGACGTGGATTCCGCCAAAGGGGACCCGGTACCCGTACTCGATTGAGCCGGCTTTGGGGCCCCAGCCTGCGTTGTCGATGTAGAGTTTGCTGCGACGACTCTTGGTCATCCGGCCCATAGTGTATCCCTTGATCCCTTCGAAGCTGCCCTATAAGAACTCGAAACCACCATGCGCTGGCCCCATGGTGGGCGCCAACTGTCATGGAATTGTCACGACATATGTCCTAGCAAAAGGACTTAGTCATGAAGCCATCGCAACATGGTTAGCTTAAAGTGGTTAAACGGGACAAAGGACACAGGGAGTTTATACTGGTTCGGCCCCTTGCTGTGAAGGTAAAGGCCTAATCCAGTTTGAGGTGGTATTGCTTGGGTTTCGATTACTAGGGAGCGAATACGCTTGACCTAGCTTTCGATCTCTTGTTTTTTGCCCTAAACCGTTGCCGGGTCGTCCCTTTATATACACAGGTTGATGCCCCACGGCTCACGGAGTCCCAACCGGCTCATACACAACGTGTCCGGCTCGATGACTAACTAGCGCTTGCCTTACAATACAAGTCATACACATATGGCGGTTTATACCTATGGGCCTTAAGCCGCCTTTGGGCTTTGGGTCCTTAGTAAGCCTGCTATCTGAACCGCAATCTTCAACATCTTCTCGGGCCTTGTCTTGATGAACCGCCATTGGTATAACCCGACCCCTCCTGGGCGGGTCATACCACTACAAAAAAAGACACATCCATGACATTTTGGGTCGAACGAATTTTTTCTGTCATACATATGACACTTCTATGACGATAATTGTGACAAAACCCGATATCATCATAGATGTGGCGGGCTCCTACTTCTATGACAAAAATCATGACAGAAAATGGGCTTTTCGTCTTGGGCGGGCCGGAGACGCAGCTGCATGACATTCTTTGGGCCGTCCATGACGGAAAAAACCGTGGTAGAAGCGAGGGCGAGGAAAATTTCGGGGAGTTCCTGGTTACGGTGGGAGGTCGGGGGCCGAGCGATGCGCGTTTCTCTCATACACGTACGCGCGTGTGTGAGAGGCGTTGGCTCTAACTGAACCCGAGCGAGGCGTTGGGCTCTAACTGAATTCGAGCGATTGCACTGCAGGCTACGCGTTACTGAACCCGAGCGATCGATCGATGGCTGTTAACTGAACCCGATCGAGCGATTCCTTCGCTACTGCTGCTAACTGAAGCCGATCGATGCTGCCTCTGGGATGAACAGTGAGCGTTGCGGGGGGGGGGGGGGGGGGGGGGGGGTTGGATGAACAGTGAGCGGTGGCGTTGCCTCTGGATGAACAGGACCCCGTGGTGTGGTGGAGGGCTGGATGAACAGTAGATGGTGGAGGGGTGCCCGTGGAGGGGTGGTTGAACAGGACCCCGTGGTGTGGAGGGCTGGATGAACAGTAGACGGTGGAGGGGTGCCCGTGGAGGGGTGGTTGAACAGTAGCCGGTGGAGTAGCGCGCAGTGGAGGCTGGATGAACAGGAGCCCGTGGAGGCTGGAGGAGGTCGACGGTAGCCCGTGGAGGCTGGAGGAGGTCCACGGTGGAGATGAACAGTATCCCGTGAAGCCCCGTTTTGGGGTACGCCACACCCCTCCCGATGAACAGGACCCCTGTTTCGACCGTAGCGCTCCAACACAAGTCCGTTTTGTCCGTTTTGCGGTACGCCACACCCCTCCCGATCAACAGGACCCCCGTTTCGACCGTAGGAGGTCCTCCGTTTTGCGGTACGCCAGACCCCTCCCGATCAACAGGACCCCGTTCAGGCCTCGTTTCCATCGCATGTTCCGTCCAAGCCCTCCCGATGAACACGACCACGCATTCCGTTCCGACCTAGCCGGTTGGCTCCCACGCGTTCCGTTGCCTCCCGATGAACACGACGCATTTCGTTGCCTCCCCATGAACACGAAGCATTCCGTTGCCTCCCCATAAACACGACAACGACGCTATTTCTCCGTTCCGACCCAGCCATGTACACGAGCCCTGGCCGTACGTATGCGCGAGTAGGCGTTCGAGACCCCGCCCGTATGTACACATACGTGGCCGTATTTTCTTTCTTGCACCCTGGCCGTTGTACGTACTCTACTACGACACCTATACGCCTCTACTACGAC
This sequence comes from Triticum urartu, assembly GCF_003073215.2. Lineage (NCBI taxonomy): Eukaryota > Viridiplantae > Streptophyta > Magnoliopsida > Poales > Poaceae > Triticum > Triticum urartu. The sequence continues at coordinate 275,891,784 of NC_053026.1, forward strand.
ACGTGCATGCCTCTACATCCACTAGTATATATGTGCATACATGTTTGTGACCAGAATGACAATGCTACGTACGCTTCGACCAGGTGGGTCTCGACTGTCAGGATCTTCCTTGCCTGCAAAGATGTAGCTGGTGGGTCCCAGCAGTCAGGGGGGCGAATCGTTTTTTTGCCCGCACGCAGTTCCTTGTGTGTGAAGATGTAGCTGGTGGGTCCCAGCAGTCAGGGGCAAACGTTTTTTTGCGAAATACGGTGGCCCGTCCGGTGGGTTCCCGCTGTTAGGTGGAGGAATAATTATTTTGCACGTAATAAGGAGGCACTTCCGTGCTGCGGCCATGGACCCAGCTGTCAGCCTCTCCACGTACAGTGCACGTCCGATGGAAGCCGTTCCTTGACCACGCCACGCCGAGAGCACCAGGGCGATGGACGACGGCGAGGCCTAGGAAGGGGACGACGTGGAGCCGGGGAAGACGCGGCAGTGGATGCCCACACGTAGAGGAGTATGAGGGTTCACTGGTTCGCTGCGGTGTGAGGCTGCTGTCGCCGCAGAATAACAGGGGGTGTGGGTGAGTAGAGGGATGGCCTGGCCAGTGGTGGGAGTAGTAGGGGGCGGTGAGGCCTCCACCGCATCGCAGCCGGCCACGGGAGGCAGGAGCACGATGCACGATCGGCGCTGGTTTGGGCGGCTGGAGCAAGAAGACCAGAGGTTGAAGAAGCACTACGACCGTTGGATGGACATCGTACGGTCACTGGAGCTAGAATTGTGCATATTGACTAAGTTGACAAAGCCCTCCATCCCCGTCAACTTAGTAGGCCCACAAGTCAGCCTGCCACTATATTGGGTCCCAGCTAACAGGAGGAGTATTCATTTTTTTGGGCGTAATAAGGAGGCACTTCCTTGCGTGCGAAGATATAGCTGGTGGGTCCGAGCTGTCAACGGTGGTAACGTTTTTTTCATGAAATACAGAGGCCCTTTCGGTGGGTCCCTGATGTCAGGTGGAGGAATCATTATTTTGCACGTAATAAGGAGGCATTTCCTTGCGTGCGGCCGTGGACCCAGCTGTCGGCCTCTCCATGTACAGTCCACTTCAGATGCATGTTGGTCGTTGACCACGTTGACCAGGCCGCGCCGAGAGCACCAGGGCGGTGGACGATGGCGAGGCCTAGGAAGGGAACGACACGGGGGCAGGGAAGACTCGACAGTTGTTTCCCACACGAAGGGGAGTACGACTGTACGAGGGTTTACTGGTTTGTCTACCGTCGCCAGAGAATAACAACAGGTGTGGGTGAGTAGAGGGATGGCTAGGCCAGCGATGGGAGTACGATGGGGCGGTGAGGCATGCGCGACAGCAGAGCCGGCCGCGGGGAGGAGGGAGCAGGCAGTCCCGCCGGTGCTTGTTTGAGCGGCTGGAGCAGGAAGAGCGGAGATTGAAGAAGCACGACGGCCGTTGGATGGCCATCCAACAGTCACTGCTTGTGCGTCAACCTTTTTTTAGGAAAGCCTCAAATATGTGGAAAACAACATACATCCCATCTGCCATTATTTCTAATAATTTACAACCCATTTGCTAATTATTAAGTTTTTTTGGAGCCCATATTCTTTTTGTTAGCATTACAGCCCATATTGTGGCCACGGTTAAAAAATTATACGAATTTTTTCATATTTCGGTGCGGTCCGAACTGTTTTTAATCCCGAAATTTCGACTCACATTCAAACTGATTTTAAAAATAAATGTATATCAATATAAAATCCAACAAATTCTCCACGCATAAAAATTAATGTAATTTAAAATCTTGAAATGAAAAAAAAGATATTTGAAACTAATTGCCCGTTTGATGTGTTTTAAAAATGTACAACCCATTTCTCATTACTGATGGGCCATTTTCTCGGCCAGCCGAATGAAAGGTCTCCTCGTCTTGAAAGATTTACAGCCCAATAGGCCTGACAAAGCGACTTACTTGGCAAATCACAAAAAAACTGGGCTGTGGCTGTGGACCCAGCTGTCAGCCTCTCCACGTACAGTACTCTTCCAATGGAATGTCGTTGACCACGTTGACCACGCCGCACCGAGAGCACCAAGGCGGTGGATGATGGCGAGGCCTAGGAAGGGGACGACGCGGAGCCGGGGAAGACGCGGCAGTGGAGATGCCCACGCGGAGAGGAGTACGAGGGTTCACTGGTTCGGCCGCAGTGTGAGGCTGCCGTCGCTACAGGGCCTGGCTAGCGGTGGGAGTAGTAGGGGGCGATGAGGCCTTAACGACAGCACAACCGGCCACTGGAGGCAGGAGCAGGCGGTCTCCCCGACGCTGGTTTGGGCGGCTGGTGCAAGAAGAGCAGCGATTGAAGAAGCAGCAGGACCGTTCGATTCAAATCCAATGGTTACTGCTGCTAGAATCGTTTGTTGACTAAGTTGAGAAGCCCCGCGTACGCGTCAACTTAGTAGGCCCACAGGTCAGCCTCCCAACCGGTGCGCCCCAGATGTCGGTGGGAGGAATATTTTTTCCGCGTAATAAGGAGGCAGTTGATTGCGTGCGGCCAGGCCAGCGGAGGGAGTAGGGTGGGCCGGGGAAGCCTGCGTGGCATCACAGTGGGCCACAAGAGGAGGGAGCAGGCAGTCCCGCCGGCGCTAGTTTAGGCGGCTGGAGCAGGAAGATCAGAGATTGAAGAAGCACGTCGGCCGTTGGATGGACATCCAACAGTCACTGCTGCTAGAATCGTGTGTTCACTGATAAAGCCTTGCGTAAACAAGTCATCCTCAAAATCTGTGGCGTGTACAACCCATTTGCTATTATTTTTATAATTTTTACTCATTTTCTAATTCATATGGAATTTATTGCAGCCCGTTTTCCATTTTTAGAATTGCTGGCCATTTTCTGGTCAATACTAGGGTCAAAAAATTAACCAAATATGTGGGAAATTTTGAAAATTCACAAATTTTTGCTGGGGAACGAAATATTCTTAATCCAAAAATTAATAGCCATACTAAAACAAATTTAAAAATAAATTAGTACTATGTCATGTTAAATCCAATGAAATACATATAAGATATCAGTGAAGAACAAAAACAAAAAAAGAAACTTGTATCCCATTTGCTATAATTTTTTTTGGAATTTTTAACCCCTTTTGATATTACTTTTAACAAACATTGACCATACTCTTAAGCCAGGCTGGAATGCATCCCTCCTCGTCTTGAAACATTTGCAGCCCAGTAATTCGGAGAAAACAAATAGGCCTAGCTTGGGTATTCTTCAAAAAGAAATACTAGGCTACATATTTTCCCAAAGAACTGGTGCATGAGCATTAGCTTTATTTATTTATTTATTTATTTACTTATTTATGTTTAGGGGACCATGAGCATGTACCTGGGCCGGATTCATGTGAGAGCCTCCCTTCTAGTTAATTATGGGCTTCTCTATTGGGCCTTCATCAATGGGCTACATGTTATCAACAAGTGGAAAATGTGTTCCGTACGAAAAATAGTATGCGCCACGTACAGTACGGGGCACTTAAGGATCGAACCGTGCAACGACTTCCAAAACATTGTGTTTGTCGTTCTAAAAACACATTTATTCAACCAACAGACGAAATATACTACTGATTGTACATTGAAAAGCAGTAGCAACAACCAGGGCTGGGGGTGCAACAGAAGCAGTAAGCAGGCCAGAAGAGTGAAGACGCAGCTCTCTCTTCCAAACCAAACATCAGCCATCATTACAAAAGGGCTACCAAAAAAGAACAAGTGTATGCATCAAACTAAATAAAGATCCTACTACACCAAGTGTACGCATCTAACTAACTGGCTCAGTTAGACGTTACTATTTATTAAGCTGCGGAGATTGGCTGACGGCTTGAACCAGATGGGTGCCTGACGAGGGAAACTCCAGCCAGCAGGTTGAAGTCTGATACTTGTGACACTCTCTCCTACTTTGGGTTGCAGAGCGTGGCGGCACATATCAGGGTATGGTGCATGCAGAGACGCATGGTACGCTGTGTACACACAGTTTTTCCTGATGAACGAAACCGCGCTGCCATCATGATCCTTGCATGGTACTGAGATTGTCCACACGCGAAACAATGAGCTTGATTACCTCTGTGGGGAGCAAATTCCAGCCACTCTTTTGGTAGACGCTGCTCGGTTCTGCCATTGTTAGTGCTTGGGTTTCGGATGAGGGGGGGAGGCACCTTAGCGGGGATGGAAGATTGGACGAGATTATGTGCGGACAAAGATGGAGAAGCGAATATGTGCTGCGGGAAGTGGACAGGTGATGATGACTACAACACGCCGCTTGACTTACGAGACACATACCAGCAGCGTAGGGTCATGTCGATGCCAGACAACTTGCTTGAGTGATCACAGTACTGGTACTCCCTACAGTGCTATGCCCTAACTTGCTTGAGTAGAGTAGTAGAGTAGGACGCTGCTCTACTACTAGCACCGGAGGAGTAGTATATTCTAATCTAAAATAGTTACAAACTTCAATGCCCGAGTGTGGAAAGACTATGAACTGTGCTCAAAGACCATGAAGGCATCTCGTCCTCTTCCTCCCTCCCTCTCGCACCGCCCATGAAGGCGCCTCGCCGTATCTGCGCTCCATCTAACCCTGCCATCCAAACATCTTTTTGGTTAGAGTTAGTTCAGAGCTAGTTCAAGGTTAGAATATAACTCTAACCTCTAACTGAGTTAGAGTATCCAAACAGGGCCCGTGTCTACGTGGTGTTTGGACATGGGCGACAACCTCAACACCAACGGTGTTGCTCCCGTTGCACCATATGTGTTTCTGTCGTTCCTGTTCGAAATCATGGTAGAATTCATGTTTCTACTCTGTATCCTACTACTATGCTAGTCCACATGATTAGTTTCATCTCTGTTATAGCCGTCATGATTTATTTTGTGCTTATTCGAATTAAATCTCGTAGTAACTTGCTCATATATTCAACTGGCGCAACGTCCCCTACAGCCACTCCTGTTTCATGGACGGCCTGGTCGATGCCTCCAAGGAGCCCTTCGTCCACTACTATGAGTGCCCGATGCCGTTTTGTGGCTCGCCAGCGAACATGGTGCATCACCTCATGGATGCGTGCAGCGGTCACTGCTGGCCCTTGGTGGCGAACATCAAGTACGAGACGTGCTACCCGTTCACCATGCCGGAGTCGCTGGAGGATCATCGCCGCCTGCTAGTCTCGGAGGAGGACGGCAGTGTCTTCCTCTTGATTGTGGGCACCGGCGAGGCCCGCGCAGGCCACCGCCCCGTCTCTGTAATGTGCATCAGGGGCGACGCCGCTGACGCTGACACTGACACGAGGCCGATGTACGGGTGCGTGGTCAGTGTTACTACCCCTCCAGGTCGCGTGGGCAGCGACACCATCCTCATCGAACGTACTTGGACTCTGGGGAGCTGGGACTATCCCTCCAATGTGGACTTGGAAAACCCATGGCATCCTTTACCCGTCGACGCGATGCACAAGGACTCCAAGGAGGTTCACTTGGACATACGCATTATCAATTTAAATGTTGATCATTAGTCTTCGCTCAATGTAATCCGCTGTCTAAGCATGTGGAGACTTCCATGCAGGATCTTGCTCTATTGGAGTATCGCGCATGAATAAAAGTGTATCCGTTTATGGTTTAGTCTAGAATCTTCCATGTATGAATTTTTACTACAGTACTGGTGAAAGACTTACGGTGAACCATTTCTTACATCTCCTCTGCCCGCTTGCAAGTCATCCTGATTTAATCCCTCCGTCTAGGTGTATAAGGGCATGGTTAATATTACTTAATAGTATAGCCAATTGTTGACTATAAGAAAGTGCCATGTCATCTGTAGCCAACATGTATAACAATCGATACTCAAAACCTAATTCTTACTAGTGTGTATGCACGTGCATGCACGTCTTAACAGTATGGTGTGATTCCACCAAAAAAATACTTTGAAAAATGAATTCCGAGCAAAAAAAATATTGTTGATGCACACGAAATAGAGTTTAGAAATTTACTAATTGGTAGTACAAAATGCAACTACTGCCTGCGGTTATCCATAAATTTTCGAAGAATATAAAAAGAAGTACGTGGTGGAACCCACAAATTGTTTACTTCAACTTTAGTTTCTCCTCCAGACCATCTCACATCGGCTCACAACCAACTCTTTTTTTACTCATCACAACCTGACAATTGCAGCATAGTAGAGGAGGCATAGGTCTTCTTTTCAGGAAGGTATGCCACGGTGCAGCGATGGTTCCAGAACCAAGTAGATTCAGCTACATGCACTGTTCACTGCGAATCCCTCCAATATCAGCCGTTAGATTTAGGAGATGAGTGGCTAGGATTGATGCTCTAGGTGCAATCCAGGACTCGTATACTATATAGTAGTAGTATAGATAGTATAGAAAAGATCATTTCTTGCAAAGCACAATAAGTGTTATTTCTTCACAAGTTTTGGATGCAGGTTGAACAGTTGAACGCTTTTGTTTGCAAAAGATACCTTTTTATCTATTTCACCCGGATGTTTGTGAGCTCTAGAGATGAAATAATATCCGAAGAAACCTATCGATACCCGTTACACATGAGATGACCCCCACATCCTTTGTCAAAATAAACAACTCCCCAATCAATGCATTTCACTCTTCGGTGCGACGCACGGGCACCTTACTACTATAGATTAGTACGACCAAAAATTGAACTAACATTATATATAGTACGATAAATGCTGATGCATGTCACCTAAAATTATATCATTCAAAACTATGTTCAAATATAAATCCAACGATATAGTTTTTGTTGACATGCACTAACATTTTGTCAGTTAAATCTTCAGTCAAATTCAATGGGGGACTAATAAACCACGACCGATGTAGTACAAGTGTAGATGGCGGCGCTGCACGGGAGTCTCACCTCTCACCCCGCTCGTGGCGCGACAGTAAAGCCATCATATCACAAAACCCAACCACTCACAGTAATAAGTGGCCTGGTAAAATAAATGGACAATCAACCATCACATCCCTCCGTCTTTTTTGCATTTCATCTCTCTGCATTTACTTTCTCCGGTTCACCTCGCACACTCGATCCCTAGCTACTACTCCTAGGGCCAGTTCTTTTGGCGGCTTCCCCAGCTTTTCCGACAAGACTAGTCATAGTGGAGAGTAACAATAAGGTGCCTCACTCATTTATTTGGGCTTCTAAACTACTACTCCGTCCCGGTTTATTCCTCACCATTGTAATTTGTGCTAAATTTTGACCAAAGATTTAACTGGTTTATTCCTCACCATTGTAATCCCTCCGTCTAGGTGTGTAAGTCATCTTACGAAAACCAAATAATCCCAAAACACTTAGGCGCGGTGCATTAACTTCTACCTCGTTTCTTGTTTCTTGACATATCAACCAATAAGAGATAAAGAGTGTGCATGCTTTTAATGACTTGAGATATCAAACACGACATGCAGTGGTTAGTTCATTGCATGCAATACTATTAATTAGCAAATAAACATTAACGTTTCTTGTTTTCTCCTCCTCCTTGGTCATGGTGCATAGCCTAAGAGCAAGTACAATAGAGACTAGTCAGCAGGCTATAGCATCTTCCACATCAGCAAAATCATAGCTGGAGGAGAGAGAAGTGAGAAGAAAGGACCAAGCGGGCGCTTCGCGAGTCGCTGGGCGATAGCACAAGCAACGAGGAAAAGGAGCCTGCATGCAGCCCATGCGAGCGCTACGGCCGGCGTTCAGCTCCCCCCAGCAAATCCTGTCACTTTCCTTTGCCTAGCACAGCATGCATGCATTAAATGTATAGCCAACACTACAACCATTCTACTGTATGAACTTTTTCAAATACATGCTACAAGTGACATGGCTCTACTATAGAGCCGACAGTAGGCTTTACTATTAACCTTGCTCTAAGATTACTTACTCACCTAGATGGATGGAGTAGTGCATGTGACATGCACTAACATTTCATTAGTTAAATTTATGATCAAAATTTGAAACAGATTACAATGGGGACCAATAAACTAGGACGGAGGTAGTAGTTATGGGATTACTAATCTAGAAGACTAAAAGAACTGGCCCCTGGTACTCCTACTACTAGTAGCACTCAAGTTGGAATTCCAATTGCACGACACAACTTGTTAGGCAAAAAATTCGATACAGGCTGTAGCAAGCGGTTTGGGAATTTGCATGCCTTTCCAACCAGTGAGATACTCCGTACAAAGTACGACAGAGAAATAACCACAAAGAAGGAAGCTAAAAGTAAACAATCAAACGAGCATTTTTGCATTTGTTTTGCATTGAATCGTTTCACAAGCTTGACTAGTGTTGTTTTTCTACTTTTACAAAACCGCATCGTAATATTAAAACGTGCATTTGCACGTACATAAGTAATAGTAGTACTCCCTCCGTCTAGGTGTATAAGTCTTCCCTCCTTGGTCACGGTGCACAACCAAAGATGACTTATTGACCTGGACGGAGGGAGTAGCACAGTCTGCAAGCATATATCGAGAGAGACGTGTAGTGCGATAGTATATAGTAAAGTTTGTGCTATATGCACGTACTTGCAAAATGCGTACGAATACACAAGGTTTCCAAACTTTCCATTTTACATACTTAATTAAGGACGCTAAAAATTCCTGAACGTTCGATATTTATCATTTGTGTCCCAAAACTAATGAGATCGCCTTACGAAACAAAAATTATACTCCTCCTAAAAGCCATGACACTCATAGGAGTGCTTGCGGCGCGCCACGAGTGCCCTGGTGCGCGGCCGTTTCCCAGCGCACTGACACAACGCCTCTTCCTCAGCCTCGCAACTCGCGAGGTGCTGATTGGTGGCTTGCCGGCGGGCGAGCGCGATCTCACCGGTGTGGTAATCCGGCGCCAACAGGTACTCCTCGCTGGAAGCGTGCACCCGGTCCACGTACTGCCAAGCGTAGATGAGGCGCTTGGGCCCGATTGCACTTAGGGCATCGGCACGGGCGTCCTCCGCCACCCTCACGGCCCTCGCACGAGCCTTCTTCCAAAGATCCAATCGCCTGACTCTCTCGTACGCGACTAGGCCTCCCAGGCAGCTTGTTCCGCGGTTCGCTTCTCTTCCTCGGCCTTCTTCTCCACCTCTATTTTGGCGCGCTTTGCTGGAGGCAAAGCCTCCCACAAGGCGACATCCATTTCTTTCCAAAGCTCCTCACGACTGGGGGGCTCGGCGGGCGGCGCGGCGTTCTCCTCGTAGCGGGGAGCCGACGCGTCCTTCGACGCGCGTGCTGGCGAGATTGGGAACGCCGACGCGTCCACCTCGACGCGTCACGGAAAGGAGCGGAACGCCGACGCGTCCTCCTCGACTAGTGGCGGCGAGGAATGGGACGGCGACGCATCGCGTCACGGCGAGGAGTGGAACGCCGACGCGTCCTCCTCGATTAGTGGCAGCGAGGAACGGAACGACAACGCATCACGTAGCGGCAAGGAGCGGAACACCGACGCGTCCTCCTCGACTAGTGGCGGTGAGGAACGGAACGGCGATGTGTGACCGTCCGCGCGGTGCAGCGAGGGGCTCCTAGGGCTTGGGAGGGGCGATGCCATGGTGGTCGATGTGAGAGGGAGGGGGAGGAGATAGCGATGAACGTGAACGTGAGGGGGAGGAGATAGCGATGTCGTGGGAGGCGCAGTTTTTATAGAGAGCAGTGGCACACCTACGTAAGATATGGACTGAGCTGCGCTGACTTAACTGCAGGTCCAGTTGCGTCACTAACATGTGGGCCAGACCCCTGTTGGGCCCATATGTCAGTGACCCAATGCACCTGCAGTTAAGTAACAACTATGTGGGCATATTTGTTGGAGTAAATTACGGGGGAGCGAAGGGGTGGAAATATTTCTGGTCACAACGACGAGCGTGGGGGGAGGAGAGTCATGCATGCAGATTTTTTCACACAGGGTGGAGTGGTGGGACCGCCGGAGGGAGAAGGAGAGTTTGGCAGGCATATTGTTTCCACACATGGAGAGGAAAATATTTGTAGACGAACGGGCTTCCTGCAGGTATGGGGAGCGGTGCATAATAAGTCATCTTGCATGCCGGGATAGGTATAGTCTCAAGTCATTAAAAACATACACGTCCCACACATGTTCATATTTCAAGGTGCACTAAATTATTGCATGCGATGATTAAGGCTGGCCATAATGGTGGTATCTTAGCTGGTATCATGCACACGGGAATAGCAAACATGCTGATGTGGCAAAGAATTAAAGAAGAGAGGGGGTTAGAGTAACTAGTGTTCATGCATGCATCTCGTTTCCATTCACATTTTACAAGTAAAATTCGTGGACAAACTTTGACCCAAAGTACGATGGGGACTAGTAGACCAGAATGGAGGTAGTAGTTTTTTAATCAAAGAAGGGTTTCCCCTTCCGATTTTCATTACTGAAAACCAGCATCTAAATCTAAACCATAGTATTTTCCCTAGAACTACCAGGTTCAACATGTCGCAACATAAACCCATACAACCTCCATCGCAAAAAAATCATATAACCATACGCCAAGGAGGTACGTATTACTATGAATTCCATTTTCGCTCCATACCAATCGTTCTAAAAACTACTTACTACTTATAACGCGCCATTGAAAATTGGAACTCTTGACCCTGCTAAAAAACGATATTTTAAACGTGGCTACTCGACCTGTGGCAATTGGCGAGCCACCGCGCTCCAAGTCGTTCACCTGTGGTCCCGACCATCAACTCCTACGGATCAAATTATCACGCGAGCTGACTATTCCTACAAAGGTGCTCCACCACGTACCCGGTACCCGCGAATGCAGCAATCGTGCACCTAGGGTTTTAGGGTTTATTTGTTAACGTCGCCTTTACGTAACACTCATATGTGCGAGACAGCGAGAGGCTAACTACGTGCGTGCGCCTCTTCTCTTCGTATATGTACTCCACCGTTTGTCTGGTGTCCAAAAAATTATAATAACTACTAGCAATGTGCCAATGCGTTGCCACATGATCAAAGTAGATTAATACATATTCACTGATTTGATAGAAAAAAAGTCTAGTTTTGAAATACGTATATCACTAAAAATATGTTATGTTTCACTCAAAATATATTCCTTTGGCGGTTTTGATGAGATAAGGGAGGAATATTGTTGGTTTCAAGATTTGAGAAGTGGTATATGTCTAATTTCTACTCTTACTAGCAAGATGCTCGTGCATTGCACAAAACATCAAGATCTTGTGGGATAAAAGGATGAACGAGGGAAGGCCTTATCTGCAAATGTGGTGAAGAGTGCGGGTAAATTGCCATATTTTCCTTCCTATCCGTCAGATATAAATCGGACGACCTACATTGCAGGATGGCAGGCCCACCATCATCACCAACTCTATTTTTATCCCTACTCTTATAAAAAGCATTGTCAGTGATGATCGTGTGCCTGCCATCGTGCAATATAGGCCGTCCGATCTATATCTGACGGATAGGAAGGAAACTATGGCAATTTTGCAAAAAGATACCCACACCCCTCTCCACATTTGCAAATATGGCCTTCCCTCGTTCATCCTTTTCCCCCACAAGATAAACTACTCATACAAATGCATCTTGATGTTCCGTGCAACGCATGGGCATCTTGCTAGTTGTTGCAAAAAGCCCATGTGTGTGTGTGTGAGAGAGAGAGAGAGAGAGGGAGAGTGGAGGAGGTCGGAGTGCATGTGTGACAAAGACACAAGGAGTGTGTGCGCGATAGGTATCAGCTTAAAATGAGGCGATAGTGTGTGTGTGCACGATCGAGAGGGCGTGTCTCAAGAAGGGAAGAAAAATCTACATAGATACAAGGAGCGAGAGAGAGACATGTATGCGATGGTGGAAGCACGAGTGTGCGGGTGTATAAACCTATCTAGAGGCTAGATAGTCGATAAATGTTTGTGAGAGAAATAAGAGTCGGGGTGCGAAAGCGAGAGTTTTGTGTGTGTGTGAGAGAGACGGTTGTCGGGAAGGGGACTGGAAGCAGGAGTTGTGTGTGTGTGTGTGTCTGTGAGAGAGAGAGGAGACGGTAGTCGGGGTTGTCTGATCGGTAAACTAATGAATAATGTTAGTCTGGGATGGAGATGAAAAGGAGACCGCAACAAATGTTGTGTCTACAGGAGAGACAGAGAGAGTAATTTTAGTGGTATGAGTCATATGTAGAGACATATAGGGTGTGTAAGAGAATCCCATAGAGAGAAAGACAAAGTGAAAGACGAGTGGAGACTATGTGTGTGGCGGTGAAAAAGAAAGCTTAGGTACCAAGTGATACCAGAGAACAGTAGAGACATGAGAGATAATGAAAACCGTGTAATGTATAATGATAGGGAGAGTGTGACACTTCTCAAGGGAGACGTCGAGAGACCATGTTTGCGAGGATAGGAGAAACATGAAGTGAGCGTGCGGGTGAGCTGGATAAAAGAGAGTGATAGCTACCTGAAGGAGCATGCATGCGAGAGAGATGGGCGTGAAAGGAGTGAACAAAAAAGGGATTCAAATATTTGAATTCGAGATGATGATACATGTAATCCATAATCGAACCAAAATTGATCTATCAAACATGCATACTCATATGAATTCACGCACATCTATGTTATTTAATATGTAGATATTACTGATCCATATATTTTAGTAGAACATAATTTGGTTATTTTTTCGAATTCAACCTTAAGATTTCGAGATTATTGTATTTGTAAATCATATTATACATATAAAGGAGCAGAATTCTTTGTTGTGCTTTTAAAAGTATATATAAGAAAATGATGTATATAGAATGTAATTCCAATTGAAAATGGATCCCGCCCGAAAAAATAGAATACAAACGGGATTCGAATTGAGTTGGCACGGTAAACGTGCACTCTGCAAAATTTGAACGAAGCGGGGAAAGTCGCAGTAACCGCCTGAAACCAAAATCTGCAAGATGGAAACCACTACTGCCTATCCCTGCCACGCAAAGCCTATCTGCTGGATTTCTATAGGTTTCGATAGGGGTAGGTTTGTAATTTCACCCAAACTTGACGTAACCGCCTCTCACCCGGATTCATACACGGTGGGTGCCAAAACACAGTGTGTCCTCGGCCGAAATCGACTCCCTCCCCGATTCATATTCATACACGGTGGGCGCCAAAAACAAACTCTCGTCGGCAAATATTCGGTGTATGCGAGATTACCGTCCTATCCCCAACCGACTAATGTTGCTGTGATGTAGTAGAAATTTGAAACGGGGGCTAAGTTTGTAAATTTCCTCGCATTTGAGACAAGCGCGCCCTGAATACATGGTTCCCCCTTCCTCTCTACCTCCCTTTTCCCCATTCATACTCCGTGGGCGCCAAAACACCCTCTCCACCCACCCTCCTCCGTCCGCCGCCGCCCGCCACCCCATCCAACGCCGTCCTCCTCGACCATGCCGGAGCTGATACCTCGACGCCGCCGTCCATTACAAGAGATCGACCTCTCTCATCCACGGCTTCGGACCGGGATCCTTGCATCCCGTCCTCTCGCTTCATCCCCGCCGTCGTCCACCTTGCCGACGCAGCTCCTACGACCGTCTCATCCACCGCGCCCCGCCGCCAACGTCTACCCTCCTAGATCTGCTTCCACGCCGCCAACAGCCATCGCTACCGCAGCACTATCAAATTCTCAGCAGATGCGTACACGGCGCCGCACCAGAGGTGGTACTCTTTCGTATCTTCTTAACTTATTTATCGCAACAAGAAAATAGATGGCCACTGCTTTACTCTGATTTCTTGTCTTAGTTGCGAAGTTGCCTTTGTTCGGTTTGCACCTTCAGATCTGCCATGGCACGCTCAACACTATACTCCCAATGCTTATGGTTTTCCCCTTTTATATTCCACACTAGTTAAATCACAGTAGACTAAATTTCAAAATTGGGTCAGTCAATTTTTCAGAGCTCGCCGGAGTTCGCCGGTGCGATTGAAGGGGATCGAGTGGTTGTGGGGCCTTGCCGAACGAAGAAAACTCGACGCGGGTGGGGATTGGGGTGGGGGTGGGGGTGGGGGTGGCGGAGGAACACAGGCGGTGGATGCCGGTGGTCCGGCCGGCGGCCTGTGCAGTGTTCTATATGGGAAGAATCAGAGACGAGGAAGAAGAAGGGTTAGGAGACGTAGGATCTTCATCCAACCGCCTGAAATGGTCGAGAGACAGCTGGGAGTTGCATTCTTAATGTGCTCTAGTTCATCATGTGTGGGCACTGCGCAACCAACATTTTATTATCCAAAATCTGCTTCTTCTTCTTCTTTACCATGTTCCTCTTCCGTTCTTCTTTAACATGTACTCTCTCCGTTCCTAAATACAAGTCTTTGTATAGATTCCACCATGGACTACATATGGAGCAAAATGAGTGAATCTACACTCTAAAATGTACCTGGATACATCTGTATGTGATCCATAGTGGAAATCTCTACCAAGACTTATATTTCGGAACAGAGGTAGTATGATAGTAGTACAGTATGTTCCTTGTACTGAAGATGAGCAGGGACATTTGCAGTGTAGAGGTCTATACGGTCGGTTGTGATGGACACTTTGAGCCTCTTTGATTCGTAGGATCTTGTAAACATAGGAATAGGATTTGTAGTGGCCCTCCCACTTGAATCCTATAAGAATAGCAAGGAAATGCGGGGAGCTGTGTCGCCTTTGAGAGTTACACTGATATTAACAGTACCGCACCTTCACTTTAAGAGAGCTGGTATCCAAAGCCTTTCTAGCCGTACCGGCAATACTAGCACATATATTCCAGCAAGTTCAACTTTGCTGATTTTACTCTGATGCTTAAGGTTTTCCCGTTATATCTACACTATGATCTGTGTAGCTGCTTTGTGTCGCACTAGCTGCAGTCCACTCTTGAAGCTAAACATTGCAATGACTTACAAAATTGGCACCAAGGCATTGAGTGCTATTCTGGATGCAATGAAACTCATACGCTCCCCACCTGTTGATTCTTGTTCAGAATATGATCCTAATGACTATTCTAACCTCGAGGAGTCAAAGGCAGATGGCCTGTCTTGTTCACCCATCAAGGTGCCTGTTCTAATTTGGCAATGTTTTGTTGATTGCGGGTATCTTGCATATGTTGTCTTGCATTTCTTCTACTTTGTTGCACTGCCATTTGCTTAGTTTACTCATCATATATGTCGAGATGTCATGCCCATCCATTATCAATACATATTACATCTGTCATCATACCATGTTTTTCCACTCAAATGTTGTTCTTGTGCATCAGACATCAAAAAGGAAGAGGGTGATTGCCGAACCTGAAGGAGCACCAGCAAAGTCCTTGAAAAATGTGGTGGTGCCGGAGAAATCAGACAACACCCCACTTATATTGGTTGTACAACCAGTGACACAAAACGTAGGACTGACTCCAGCAGACTGTACCCATACTTCACTGGCCACACCACTAGCCCCACCACACAGGACCTGCACTCCAGCAAAAGGTATACCGATTTCATTTGCCATAGCACCAGCTGTACCACAGAAAAATCCCACTCCAGCAAAAAGTACAACAAGTCCACCGGCCGAAGACCTATCCCAACTGCAGAGACGGCCAATTCCTGCAGATTGGAACCCCATTCCATTTATTCCCAGTTTAAAATACAATGCTTTCAATGTTGTTAGGGACTACGTGCATATATTCCCATCATGGGATGATTATTGTGAAGACAAACACCATTTTCACATCTTCCTGTCCAACTTACGTGTAAGTGCTATTATTCATGGTTATTATTTTCCTGTTTTCTGCTGATTGAACACATCAATGATTTACATTACATTGTTGTAACTAGGCGAGGGTCAATCTGGATAGTCATGATGAGCAAAGCTTGCTTGTGCTTTTCAAGGAAGCATTGCAGCAGTATCTGTGTTACCTGAGGAAATCACACTTTGATGGCAAGTCTATAAACGAATTTCCGGTGAAGTCTCATGTGCTAAATTTAGAAGACATTGAATGGAAAAACCTTGTTATGCACTGGTCTCGTTCCTAGGATGAGGTACTGTCTATGAAATCACATGAAAATTTGAACTTCTACTTTTCCGCATGTGCCTTACGGATCTTTTTTGCAGGAAATCTGCTCGAAAAAGAATTCCGGTTTGACAAGAACGACAGGATATCGCAAATATGTTGCCCGCTGCTTTGCTCTTGTTAGTACCTGTTGTCCTGTATCACTGTACTTGCATACATACCTGGTTCATTATGTGACAGCAGTATGCATGCTAGCTTGCTTATCAATTGTTCGCTCCAAATTATCTGATCTGTATGAATGGTTACATTAGTGTAGAATATATCCAAGTACATGCTGTCCTTTATCAGTGTACTTATAATGACAGGTAGTTGTTCATGTACCATCACTCTGCAGCTTATTTTCCTTTGCCCTCCATTTTCTACACATCAGATCTATATTTACTCTTACCATAAGGTTGGTACAGAAGAAGTTTAGCTGCGCATTGCTCTTGGCTGTACCTTTTGCATGTATCGCTGCACTTACATTTATAGCTACTTGGTTATGTAGCATCACTCTTCATATTATCTTAAATATTCTCCATTTTTTCGTATATTATCACATCTATATTTACTCTTAACAAAATGTAGAATAAAGGCAATGCTTTTGAAGAAGATTCTGTGGTAAACTTCTTGAATTGCCCCCCATCAGCATGGACAAGGCCTTTATAGAGCCTGTCTTCACCAATAATGTAAGTTTGTCCATCTCAAGCCTTCAAACTTTGTTGTATGTATTTGGTTAGGCATGACTGCAACAACTGTTTATTTTTGGTGTTTGCATCAAATTGCTTGTTTAAAGTTTATTATGTAGTTCATAAAAAAAGTTTGTCCTTTCTCAATTTAAGTTTTCAGTTGTACAACCAAGTTCCTTCTTCATACCATGTAAATTAAACTATACAGAGCAAGTGATCTTCTTTTGCACTGCATGTATGCTTCTATTCTTCATCCGTATTCCAGTGGTGTGGTGAACCTACCCACTACATCACAATGTAATATTCTGCAATGTCTTAACTATGAACAATGTCATATCATTCTACTATTATTTAAACCGTCTCTTTATTTGCCAATCTGAAATGGTATAAATTGATAGCACACTAACCATTGATACTTATGAGTTCTTGATCTGTAATCCCGTGGTGTCATGAAGCTGCCAACTCCTTCACAATGTCATTTCCTGCCATGTCTTGACCTGAACAATACCATATTGTGTTAATGCAATTTTAAACGATGTCACTTTATTCATCAGTAAGAAATGTGATGAATTGTCAGCACTGATACTTTTATGTGCAAAACCTGTCATCTATCTGCTTGTTTATCTTTCAGAGTGAGGAAGATATAAGTGTTGAACAAGCGCAGTCTCATCATCTTGCTTAGCTGCTTGCGCTGCAGCTCCCCAGCAGGGCTAACCTTTCTTGAACTCTATTGAAGTGCTGTCGGTTTTGTATATTATTTTGTCGGTGTGTTTATTTGCACTGGTGGCGATCTTTGATGCCTAGTGTATGTAATCTGCTGTCTGCTTGTGCGTTATTATCATAGTGGCAAACTTTGATGCCCAGTGGATGTAATATGCCGTAATTTCTTTATTGTATAGTCTAGGTTTTTTCTTATTCACGATGCTGTAGTTATTTTACTGTATATATATCCTGTCTTCGCAGTAAACTGGCCAAACCATAAAATTACGGTACATAATCGGGCCGTCATGCAATCACGATGTAGGTTGGGCCTGAAACGTGCCGAACAGCTCACAAGCCGGCAGCAGCCCGAAATGAACCCCGACCCATGATTTTGCGAATCAAATCATGGGCTTTTAATAGGCCAAAATTGTCTCGGTCCTTGTTTGGCCCAATCAGATATCGGCTGCGAGCAGGCCGGATGCAAACCGGGCCGTAGTTGGGCCCAACTATATGAGGGGCTTTTAACAGGCCGAAATTAATATAGGGCCGAAATGTTAAACGGGCCCTTAACAGGCCAAAACTAATATCAGGCCGAATTACTAAGTGGGCCTTTGGCAAGTGGGCCCAAAAGCATAGTGTCCAGTTGACGGGCCGAATCTGATATGGGCCATAATTGAGCCCAAAGCCTCTTAAAGGGCCGGACCTGATTTGGGCCGTAATTTGGCCCAGAACGTGGTAGGCTTTTAACGGGCCAGATCTCATATGGGCCACTATTAGGCCCGGAGTGTGGCAGGCCATTAATGGACCAGATCAAATATGGGCCGGCATTTGGCCCAAAACATGGCAGCCAGTTAATGGGCCGGCCTACTAGGGTCCTCAAAATCTTGTGGGCCTACAGCTAGGCCACCCATTAATGTCGGCGAAATCTCGTGGGCCTTTAGCTGGCCCGGCCCATTATGATCCGCAAGAATCTTGTGGGCCTTTACCTAGGCCGGCCCATTATGGCACACAAAAATCTTGTGGGCCTTTACCTGGGCCGACCCATTATGGCCCACAAAATCTTGTGGGCCTTTAGCTGGGCCAGCCCATTATGGTCCGCAAAATCTCGTGGGCCTTTAGCTGGGCCGGCCCATTATGGTACGCAAAATCTTGTGGGCCTTCAGTTGGGCCAACCCATTTAAACTTGATGGGCCGGTCCATGTGTCAACATATCATAGGCGCGTCTCGCCCAATGGATGAGTGACACCTGTGCCAACGCGGACCTGACACGTGTCTCCTCCAGCCAATGATGATTTTATACGTGGAGAATCCCCATTGGTCGGGGCTATTAACGGCTTATCGGATCCAAAACCCGACCCGATAGCTTAACGCGTTCCGTTATGGTGGATGCCACGTGTCGGTCACCCTTGACGAAATCACTTCTGTGACGCACGATTTATCATCTTGGAAGTGGACACTTCCGTGATGATAATTTTGGTAATGTCATGGAACAGTTCTATGACAACACAGGTATGACTATCTTGATTCTGTCATAAAATCGTCATGGATGTACATGCATGACAAAAAACACGACCTACTGTGACAAACACATATCATCACGGAAGTGTATTTTTTTGTAGTGTACCCAATAGCCATATCCCCAACAAAGATCTTCTTCCTAAGAAAGTAAATAGCCTGACATGAGAACAAAGAGTAGACACTCACATAATTACGACACTAGTGACTAGTGGGGAACACTGCATGAAAATCAAAAAAATTCCTAAGAAACACCCAAGATCTATCTATGAGAAGCATAGAAACTAGAGGGGAGAGTGTGTCTACGTACCCTCGTAGACCGTTAAGTGGAAGCGTATATTACGCGGTTGATGTAGTCGTAATCTTCATGATCCAATCGCTATCCCATCCGATCTAGCGCCGAATGGACGACACCTCCGCGTTCAGCACACATGTGGCTCGGTGAAGTCTCCTCCTTCTTGATCCAGCAAGCGAGGGAGGGGAAGTAGATGGCATATCAACTAACACAATGACGTGGTGGAGATGGTGATGGTGGAATTCCGGTAGCGCTTTGCTAAGCGAAGAATCGTGGATGAGGATTATGCCGGGCGGGAGAAACAGGGCAACAACCAAGTCCAGTCTGTTGGGGGGCTCTGTTGCGCCCCTTCCCCTTTATTTATATGCGTGGGAGGGCTAGGAGTCCAGCCCCTCCACCCCATATGGCTGGCGTGAAGGAAATATGCCCTAGAGGCAATAATAAAGTTGTTATTTATATTTCCTTATATCATGATAAATGTTTATTATCCATGCTAGAATTGTATTAACCGGAAACTTGATACATGTGTGAATACATAGACAAAACATCGTGTCCCTAGTAAGCCTCTACTAGGCTAGCTCGTTAATCAAAGATGGTTAAGTTTCCTAACCATAGACATCTGTTGTCATTTGATGAACGAGATCACATCATTAGGAGAATGATGTGACGGACAAGACCCATTCGTTAGCTTAGCATGTTGATCATTCAGTTTTATTGCTATTGCTTTCTTCATGTCAAATACATATTCCTTCGACTATGATATTATGCAACTCCTGGGTACCATAGGAATACCTTGTGTGCTATCAAACGTCACAACGTAACTGGGTGATTATAAAGATGCTCTACAGGTAACTCCGAAGTTGTTTGTTGGGTTGGCATAGACCGAGATTAGGATTTGTCTCTCCGAGTATTGAAGAGGTATCTCTGGGCCCTCTCAATAATGCACATCATAATAAGCCTTGCAAGCAATGTGGCTAATGAGTTAGTTGCAGGATGATGCATTACGGAATGAGTGAAGAGACTTGCCGCCAATGAGGTTGAACTAGGTATGAAGATACCGACGATCGAATCTCGGGCAAGTAACATACCGATGATAAAGGGAATAACGTATGTTGTCATTACGGTATGACTAATAAAGATCTTCGTAGAATATATGGGAACCAATATGAGCATCTAGGTTCCACTGTTGGTTATTGACCGGAGAGGTGTCTCGGCCATGTCTACATAGTTCTCGAACCCGTAGGGTCCTCACGCTTAGCGTTCGATCATGATTTTGTATTATATGAGTTATGTGATTTCATGACCGAATGTTGTTTGGAGTCCCGAATGAGATCACAGACATGAAGAGGAGTCTCTAATTGGTTGAGAGGTAAAGATTCAAATATAGGACGATGATATTAGTGTTCTGGGGGTACCGGGTACATATCGGGTCACCGGAAGGGGTTCCGGGCACCCCCTGGCAAAATATATGGGCCTAATGGGCCAAGAGAGGGACAGACCAGCCCCTAAGGGGCTGGTGCACCCCCTATAGGCCGAAATAGGAGTTAAAGGAAAGGAGGGAAGGGATAAGGAAAGGGGAGGATTCGACCTCCCCCTTTCCTTTCCCCTCCGATGCATATGGAAGGGGGGAGGCCGACTTGGAGGAGGCCCCCAAGTAGGATACCTCCTACTTGGGGCACCCCTTGCTACTCCCCTCCCTCTCCCAACTATTTATATGTGGGGGGGGGCACCGCTAGAACACACAACATTGATTCCTAGCAGTGTGCGGCGCCCCCCTCCATAGCTTATGCCTCCGGTCATATTCACGTAGTGCTTAGGCGAAGCCCTGCGCGGATTGACGATGACATGCACCTAGGATAGGGTCTTAGGCCTGACCTAGACACCCTACCCAAGGACACTACCCTATAGTCAAAGACATACAAAGTCCAACAGAAGATACCGACTGAACTCACCCTGAAGTGCAATCCACTCGATGAAGAGATTCCACTCGGACATCCCAATTCCACTCGACCATGGTAACATCACTCGACCATACAAGGAATCACTCGGAGTATAGAAGGCCTAAAGTCACCCTAGGATGGCAACGGTCAGGCATTCACTCTGTTGTCATAAAGATCATTAATAGCATGAGTTACTAGTAACGTCCTAGTCTTAACTCACATTGAACCATGTGTAACCGAGGGCTGTGAGGGGCCTGACGCACTCTATATAAGCCACCCCCTCCTCTGGCACAAGGGTTCGCACCCCTATAACTTTCACATATATCCAGTCGACAAGCCTCCACGACACCAAGACGTAGGGCTATTACCTCCTTCGAGAGGGGCCTGAACTCGTAAACTTGTGTGTACAACCTCGCCGTAGCTAGGACACTGCCTCCTCCTACGTACCCCCTACTCTTACTGCCAGACTCATTCCCACGACACAGATCACTTTACCATCACCATCACCATGCTGTCGTGCTGATGGAACTCTCCCTTGACACTTTGCTGGATCAAGAGTTCGAGGGACGTCATCGAGCTGAACGTGTGCAGAACTTGGAGGTGCCGTACATTCGGTGCTTGATCGGTCGGAAAAAGAAGAAGTTTGACTACATCAACCGCATTGTCGGTCTACGAGGGTACGTGGACACACTCTTCCCCTCTCATTACTATGCATCTCCTAGATAGTTCTTGTGTGAGCGTAGGATTTTTTTTGAAATTGCATACTACATTCCCCAACAGTGGCATCCAAGCCAGGTCTATGCATAGATGATATGCACGAGTAGAACACAAAGAGTTGTGGGTGGTGACCGTCATACTGCTTACCACCAATGCCTTATTTTGATTTGGCAGTATTGTTGGATGAAGCGGCCTGGACCAACCTTACATGACCACGTTCATGAGACCGGTTCGATCGACAAACATGCAACTAGTTTTGCATAAATGTGGCTGGCGGGTGTCCGTTTCTCCAACTTTAGTTGAATCGAATTTGACTGTGGCCTATCCTTATTGAAGGTTAAAACAACAAACTTGATAAATCACCATTGTGGTTGTGATGCGTAGGTAAGAATGGTTCTTGCTAGAAGCCCGTAGCAGCCACATAAAACATGCAACAACAAAATAGAGGACATCTAACTTGTTTTTGCAGGGCATGTTGTGATGTGACATGGTCAACACATGATGTGATATACATTATTGTATGAGATGATCATGTTTTGTAAAAGTTATCGGCAACTGGCAGGAGCCCTATGGTAGTCGCTTTATTGTATGAAATGCAAATGCCATGTAATTGCTTTACTTTATCACTATGCGTTAGCGATAGTTGTAGAAGCAATAATTGGTGAGACGACCACAACGCTATGATGGAGATCAAGGTGTTAAGCCGGTGACGATGGAGATCATGACGATGCTTTGGAGATGGAGATCAAAGGCACAAGATGATGATGGCCATATCATGTCACATATTTTGATTGCATGTGATGTTTATCCTTTATGCATCTTATTTTGCTTAGTATGGTGATAGCATTATAAGATGATCCCTTACTAAAATTTCAAGGTATAAGTATTGTCCTTGAGTATGCACCGTTGTGACAGTTCGTCGTACTGAGACACCACGTGATGATCGGGTGTGATAAGCTCTATGTTCACATACAATGGGTGCAAGACAGTTTTGCACATGCATAATACTCGGGTTAAACTTGACGAGCCTAGCATGTACAGAGATGGCCTCGGAACACTGGAGACCGAAAGGTCGAACGTGAATCATATAGTAGATATGATCAACATAGAGATGTTCACCATTGAAAACTACTCCATCTCATGTGATGATTGGACATGGTTTAGTTGATATGAATCACGTGATCATTTATATGACTCAAGGGATGTCCATCTAAGTGGGAGTTCTTAAGTAATATGATTAATTGAACTTAATTTATCATGAACTTAGTCCTGATAGTTTTTGCATATCTATGTTGTAGATCAATGGCCTGTGCTACCATTCCCTTGAATTTTAATGCATTCCTCGAGAAAGCTAAGTTGAAAGATGATTGTAGCAACTACACGGACCGGGTCCGTAAGATGACGATTATCCTCATTGCTGAACAGAAGAATTATGTCCTTCACGCACCACTAGGTGACAAGCCCCCTCCCGCTAATGTAGATGCTTTGAACGTCTGGCAGACACGATCTGATGACTACTCTATAGTTCAGTGTGCCATGCTCTACGGCTTAGAATCGGGTGAGGGAGTCCTGGATTAGGGGGTGTTTGGGTAGCCGGACTATACCTTCAGCCGGACTCCAGGACTATGGAGATACAAGATTGAAGACTTCGTCCCGTGTCCGGATGGGACTTTCCTTGGTGTGGAAGGCAAGCTTGGCGATGCGGATATTCAAGATCTCCTACCATTGTAACCGACTCTGTGTAACCCTAACCCTATCCGGTGTCTATATAAACCGGAGGGTTAAAGTCCGTAGGACATCAACTCCATATACAACAATCATACCATAGGCTAGCTTCTAGGGTTTAGCCTCCTTGATCTCGTGGTAGATCTACTCTTGTACTACCCATATCATCAATATTAATCAAGCAGGAGTAGGGTATTACCTCCATCGAGAGAGCCCGAACCTGGGTAAAAACATCGTGTCCCTTGTCTCCTGTTACCATCCGGCCTTGACGCACAGTTTGGGACCCCCTACCCGAGATCCGCCGGTTTTGACACCGACATTGGTGCTTTCATTGAGAGTTCCTCTGTGTCGTCGCCTTTAGGCCCGATGGCTCCTTTGATCATCAACAACTATGCGGTCCAGGGCGAGACTTTTCTCCCCAGACAGATCTTCGTCTTCGGCAGCTTCGCACTGCGAGCCAATTCGCTTGGCCACCTGGAGCAGATCGAAAGCTACGCCCCTGGCCATCAAATCAGGTTTGGAAGCCTAAATTACATGGCAGACATCCGCGGAGATTTGATCTTCGACGGATTCGAGCCACAACCAAGCGTGCCGCACTGTCTCGCGGGGCATGATCTAGCTCTGTCACCGAACAGTATCTCGGAGGCCGCAAACGCACCAGCTCTGACCCTTAATGCGGAGCTAGTTGTGCCAATCGAGGATGAGCAGTTGCACGTCACCTCGGGGGCTGCGATCTCAAAGGCGATCGAGCCGAACGCCGGCCCCACACTCCGCGTGACTCATGACTCCGAGGATCCAGACTCCTCTCCGGACTCCGAACCCCCCGCGCCCCTGCCGATCGAATCCGATTGGGCGCCAATAATGGAGTTCACCGCCGCGGACATCTTTCAGCACTCGCCTTTTGGCGATATCCTGAATTCTCTCAAGTCTCTCTCTTTATCAGGAGAGCCCTGGCCGAACTGCGGTCAGCAAGGATGGGATACGGACGATGAATAAATTCAAAGCCCACCCACCACCCACTTGGTAGCCACTGTCGACAATTTAAACGACGTGCTCAACTTCGACTCCGGAGACATCGACAGCATGGATGATGATGCAGGAGATACCGATGAACCAACGCCCATAGGGCATTGGACATACACCTCATTTCACGATGTGTACATGGTGGATACCCCTAAAGGAAGCGGCAACGAGGAAAAAGGGGATGGAACGGGAGATCGACCCCCCAAAAAGCAATCAAAGCGTCGGCGTAAACACCGACCCAAGCCCCGCCTCGATAAAAACCCAGCCATAGAGCAGGACGAGCCGGTAGACAACGAGCAGGCCTTAGAGCAACCGTCCGAACAGGGCAACACGGATAGAGAAACCGAACATCCCTCCTCCGGCGAAAATGGCATTCCGGACGACCTCACGCCGGATAAACCCATGGAGCAGAAGAATCTCCACAAGAGGCTCGTTGCAACTGCACGCAGCCTGAAAAAGCAGAAGCGGAAGCTAAAAATAGCGGAAGATGCACTCCGGATTAGATGGAGCAATACCACAGATAAATACGGCCACGGTCGCCGCACTAAAAGCTATCCGAAAAGAAAGCTACGACCTGAATTCGACGAAGAGGCCCTAGAGCCCTCGCATTCAAAAAATAACAAAGCCACACGGTCGGATAGACGACCCCACAAAACGGCAAGCGGCGCCACACTTAAATCGGCATGTGACCCACCTAAGGATTTGCATCATGGCCCAGTTAGGTCCATTTATGGGCCAAGAAAGCAAGCTCTCATAAGCAATGCAATAAAGCCATCATCAGAATCCGGCACACCCAAATACAGGGGCGCCGCACACCCCCTATGTTTCACCGATGAGGTCCTGGACTATGAATTTCCTGAGGGATTCAAACCCGTAAACATAGAGGCATATGATGGAACAACAGACCCTGGAGTCTGGATCGAGGATTATATCCTCCACATACACATGGCTAGAGGAGATGATCTCCACGCCATAAAATATTTACCCCTTAAGCTTAAAGGGCCAGCCCGGCATTGGCTTAAAAGCCTTCCTGAAAACACAATTGGAAGTTGGGAAGAGCTCGAGGATGCTTTCCGAGCAAATTTTCAAGGGACCTATGTCCGCCCTCCGGATGCAGACGATCTTAGTCACATAACTCAACAGCCCGGAGAATCAGCTCAGCAGTTCTGGAATAGATTCCTCACTAAAAGAATCAGATAGTCGACTGTCCGGACGCCGAAGCCTTAGCAGCTTTCAGGCATAACGTCCGAGACGAATGGCTCGCTAGACACCTCGGCCAAGAAAAGCCAAGAACAATGGCCGCACTAACAAGCCTCATGACCCGCTTTTGTGCAGGAGAGGACAGCTGGTTGGCAAGGTGCAGCTCCAGCGACCCAAGTACATCCGAAACTAGGGATGGAAACGGAAAACCGCGACGCAACAAGGACCGTCGCCGGACTAAGGAAAAAAGTCCGAAGAGCACGACAGTCAATGCCGGATTCAAAGGTTCACGACAAAATCAGACAAAACCACCCCTCCAGGATAACAGGGACGATCCATCCAACTTAAATAAAATCCTGGACAGGATATGTCAGATACACAGTACTCCCGGGAAGCCTGCTAACCATACCCACAGAGATTGTTGGGTTTTCAAACAATCCGGCAGACTCAATGCCGAACACAAGGGGCTCGACACACCAAGCGAAGACGAGGACGAACCCCAAAAGCAGAGCACCAGGAAACAAAAGAACTTCCCATAAGAAGTAAAACCAGTGAACTTACTTCACATAACAAAACGTGCGACGCCCATAAAGGTACGCACCACACGACCTATCCCCAAAGGGTCCCGCCACTGGTTGTCAAAACCAATCATCTTCGACCAGCTAGATTATTCTAGAAATATCAAGAATGCAGGTTGGATTGCCTTGATACTCGATCCAATAATTGGCGGACTCCGGTTTTCAAATGTCCTTATGGACGGCAGCAGTGGACTAAACCTGATATATCAGGATACAATCCATCACATGGGGATAAACCCAGCAAGAATCCGCTGCAGCAAAACCTCCTTTCAAGGGGTAATGCCTGGTCCGGACACCCATTGTATGGGTTTTCTCCGGCTCGAAGTTATATTCAGCTCTGCCGATAACTTCTGCCGTGAAAAGCTGACCTTCCATATCGTCCCGTTCTCAAGTCGCTATCAAGCACTACTGGGACGCGAAGCTTTCGCCCGCTTTAGCGCAATACTGCATTATGCATCTCTCATGCTTAAGATGCCCGGTCCACGAGGCATCATCTCTTTGAAGGGGAAGCACTAAAGTGCACCTCCCCAAGCGGAGGACTGTGCGGCCGCTTTGACAGCCCCACAGTAAAATGGCCTCACCGGCCAAAAAACTTCGAAATAGGTCATTAAAGACCACGAACGCGGATAGACGAGTTCGGGACAAAATCATCATTGATGCAGGCTTAGTGGCCATATACCCCCACTAGGGGCTCCATGCATATACAATAAGAGACAATAAATCTCAATTATATATATTTTACTTTATACTTTGTTTATTTTAAACTTTTGTTCGGCACGACCCGTTTTCAACTCAGTTCCTCTCTTTTACAGATGAACGTCGTGCGGCGCCCGCCCAGGATACGACACAACGGAGACACAGGCGCAGACGTGCAGTAGGGACCCATCCTAAAGGATTCTTTTTAGATTAAGACCCTTTGTAAACCTTTTTTACTGTCTCTTGTTGCTACACATCCCCTGGTTTTTTCTGATATAACCAAAGGAGGAGGCTGGCGTCTTGGCATGTGGCCACGTCAGAATTTTTGCACGTACCTGGACACTAGGGGCTTTTTAAATAAAGAGTGTTGTTTCGCCCACACTCATAAAGACCGAACACCTTAGGGAGTGTTCGGCATCACGAGTTTTGGCATTATATGCATCAGCTCCGAATCATGTCTTTGGTCAAATGTTGGGTTGCCCGGCTCCTGAGTTCGGCTACCTTACGTTCCGCTCTATCGGCTAAGGTAGCACCAGGAGAACTACTGCGATTGTGCCCCGGTTCGGCCGGGCGAGCACCTCAGTAGAGAAAGCCGAAAACTGACTGTCATGATGTGGCGTGAGACTGGTCAGCCACTCGATGACCTATCGGAATCTATCGGATTCCTCCGCTTTAACGAAGGGCCGCTTCCCGGTCAGGCACATACGTGCCCCGAACTCGGGCGAGCACAGTCGCCATCAAGGGGCTACCTAAATAGTCTCACTGTCAAGCTCCTATGGCTAAGTGAAAGTGTTAAAGCATTATAGTCCGGTTGCCTGGCCCGCTGCGCTATCACCTCCTTTGTAGGACCAAGACGTTGGGTTAAGTGTGAAAATGCGTCTTCTGCGAGCACCCCCGCACTATGTGCTTGGGGGCTGAAGCCAACGACTGCCATCTGTCAGATTTTGTACATATATATATCTTAAAACGGCCGCACAGGAGGTGTTCCCAATACTTGAAGGCACAAGTATAAAAAGGCCACTATAGTTTATCAAAATATTACTTTATAATTACATATGCTATCATAACATAGCATCTTTCGAGCACTGCGTCTCTATTACACGAGCGCCTTCAAGGACTTCCTGAAAATAGTGCTCGGAGGGTACTCGGCTTTTGTCCGAATCTCGGGACGCAACAACGGTGGTCTCCATCTCTGCCCAGTATGTCTTGACACGGGTAAGAGCCATCCTTGCGCCCTCTATGCATGCTGACCTCTTCATTGCATTAATACGCGGCACCGCGTCAAGGAATTGCTGCACCAAGCTGAAATAACTCTTCGGCTCCGATCTCCCCGGCCACAGATGACCCATGACGTACTTCATGGTGAGTCCGGACAACCTATTCAGTTCGGCCCATTGAGCCAAACGATCGTCCACTGCCAGTGGACGCTCTGGATTGTGAAATTGCGACCAGAAAAGCTTTTCCACTTCGCGATCTTTCTGATCTCGAAAGTGTTTGGTCGCATCAGCAGCACTCGCTGCCAAATCCAGATAGGTATCCTCCACACTCCACATCCGGTCCAACGGAGCAAACCTCGGATCGCAAAATTTCCTTCACAGCATAAAGGGCTTTCCAGCCGCAATCTGTTCGGCCTGATGCAGCTCCTCCTTCACAGCTCTCATCGCAGAGCGCGCGTCCTTGGCATTGGCAACGGCCTTCTCTAAGTCCGTCTATTTCGCCTGGTCTTCTTTCTCAAGAAGTCTGCAACGGTCTGCAGCACTCTTTAACTTTTCGGCCATCTCGGCCATCTCTTCCTTGCTTCGGCAATGAGCAGCCTGTTCGGCTCTCAGCTCTTCAAGGGCTTTCTTGGCAGCTGCATCACTTTCTCTGGCTTGTTCTTTAGCTCGGGCAAGTTTTGC
Source organism: Triticum urartu (assembly GCF_003073215.2). Taxonomy (NCBI): domain Eukaryota; kingdom Viridiplantae; phylum Streptophyta; class Magnoliopsida; order Poales; family Poaceae; genus Triticum; species Triticum urartu. The sequence goes on from NC_053026.1 coordinate 275,920,760, forward strand.
CCTAAGACTCTCCACAGCGGCCGCACCATCTACGTCAAGCACACACATCGTAAGACACTGGCATAAAACTCTTATTACCTGATGCCGCCCAAGGAATTACATACCTTGAGCCTCATCAAGCCACTTGTTGACAAGCGCGATGTCGGCATCTGCCACGTCTAGTTGCCGCTTTAGTTCGGCAAAATCATCAGTTCGGCTCAATTCCGGACACCCTGCCGCCTACATTCAAAGGCGACATCTTAGACCTGGGATTATGATCCTCCGCATGCCATCATTTATTGACGACGCGCAGAGTCTCAGGGGCTACTATCTACACAGGGCGCATCTTATTCATGCGCAACTGACAAAAGTGTACATTATCTAATGTACCTCAAAACCCGTCAGTGAACTTTTGACAGCCTCATGCAATCCGCTCTCTGCGGATGAGATACTTTCAATCGCCGTGCCCATCAATGCACGGTGCTCCTCCGAGATAGAAGCTCGCCCCAGCAGAATCTTTAGCTCCTCCGCCCGAGCACCAGATGGTGCTGGACTTGTCCCACGACCTCTTTCGAAGGCCGGACGCGGAGAACCTCGGGGGGCCACATAGCTATCTTCCGCCCCTGCCGGATTCGGAGAAACCCTCTGCGACGACACCTCAGGGTCGCCCGCCTCGCTAGGCGGCACGGCAGGGGAGGCGTCCCACTCTCCATCATCTCCAGAAGGAGATCCCCCGAAGACGAGCTCTGCTGAGAAGGGCTGAGGTCCGAGCTACAAGGTAAAAATTCAGTTAATCTTCTCAGATATAAATCAAGGATTTCCCTCATCCCTCAAAAGGAAAATCTTTCTCTACTTATGGCTCGCTGGAGGGCTGATCCCCTTGAGGGTGTAGTCCGGCCGAGGAACTCCCCGGCGTCGGACCCTCTGACGAGGATTTTTCCCCCCGCTTCGAGGCCATGGTTTCCGGGTCGTCAGAGGCGGCTCTCTTCTTCCCCTTAGGAGAGGAATTGTCGGTTCCTCCCTTTGGAGCAGCCTCCTTCGAGGAGGCCATAGTTTCCTTGTCCTCCCCCTTGCTTCCCTCTAGAGGCATTATCTCCAGCATCCTGACCAGCACGGGATCCGGCCTGGTTTCGGGAAGGGGAGCCAGACACCTGATCAGCTTTGCCTTCGCTATCCACTCCTGTTTAAAAGGATGGCTCTTTTAGGGGCAAGTTTATGACAATTATACGGATAGAAGGTCCGGGCACAAGGTTGCTTACTTGAGTATCCGGGCGATTGCAGCTTAGGCCTGTGTCCTCGGTTAAATCCGGACACATCTCTTGTGATCCGAAGAACAGTTTATACATCTCCGCGGGCGTTGCGCCCATGAAATTCTGGAGAGCTTGTGGTCCCTCTGGATTAAACTCCCACAGGCGAAGGGAGCAACGTTTGCCGGGCAATATTCAGCGAATCAGCATGACCTGCGTCACCTTGACCAGGCTGAGGTCTCCTTCCAATTGATCCTTAATGCGGCCCTGTAATAAGGGCACGTCTTTGGGCAAACCCCAATCTAACCCTCTGTTGACCCATGACGCTAGCCGTGGTGGGGGACCTGAGCGAAAGGCAGGAGGCGCCACCCACTTGGTGCTCCGGGGAGCGGTGATATAAAACCACTCTCGTTGCCACAAGCCTAGCTGCTCTTGAAAAGAGCCCTCGGGCCATGGAGCATCAGCATTTTTGCTTATAACAGCGCCTCCGCACTCTGCGTGCCGTCCCTTGATCATCTTCGGCTCCACTTTGAAGGTCTTGAGCCATAATCCAAAGTGAGGGGTAACACGGAGGAACACTTCACACATGACAATAAACGAGGAGATATGGAGGATGGACTCTGAAGCTAAGTCATGGAATTCCAGCCCGTAATAAAATAGCAGTCCCCTCACAAAGGGATCCATTGGGAAGCCCAACCCCCGAAGGAAGTGAGACATGAACACCACGCTCTCTGTAAGTGCATCTAGTGCCACCCCTAGTTGGTTTTGGAGTATTGACGACAAACCTAGTTGAGGGACTAATGTGTTTATGAGAATTGCAGGATAACATAGGTAGAAGTCCCTCACTGATTTGGTTTTCCTACCAGAGATGACCCCTAAAAATGTATGAAGACATTGAAGTCAAAGGTGGTATATGAAGATATTCATATTGAAGACTATGACAAGAGAAGACACCACATGAAGCCTATGGAGCTCGAAGACTTAGATCTTTCGTAGTTCGTTTTCTTTTGTGTTGAGTCATAGGAACCACCGTACTATTAAGTGGGGTCCAAGAGAACCAGTCAGAATGACTGAAGTGATGCCTAACCAACACATATGTCTTCGAGTGAAGACTATGAGAGCGAATCTTGTCTAGAGTCGGACAAGTCAGCTTTGCTTGCAGCCCAAGTAAAGTTGCCGTGTGAGTTTGAAATCTGACCGTTGGAACACGTGTCAGTTCCTTAGTGACCCAGGGTCATTTCGGACAAATCAGGTCGGGTTGCCAAGTGGCTGTAAATAGCCCACCCCCTACAACCATAAACGGTTGGCTGCTCAGATTGAGAGTACGGCTTTTGTCGTTTGAGAGCAACCCACCTCGAAGCCTTTGAGAGAGAATTCCTTGCGAGGATAAAGCCCTAACCACCCAGAGCCAAAGAGAATTGGACATCACTTAAGTCTTCTTGTCTGTGTGATCTGAAGACTTATTACACTTGAGGACTGTGCATCCTCCAGCTGGTTAGGCGTCGCGTTCTGAGCATCCAAGAGACATTTTGGATTGCCGGTGAACGAAGTCTGTGAAGGTTTGGGAGTCTACCTTGAAGACTTACTAGAGTGATTGGGCGAGGTCTGTGTGACCTTAGCTCAAGGGGAATACGGTGAGGACTGGGTGTCCTGAGCTGCGTGTTCAGGACTGGGTGTCCGGGACTGTGTGTCCTAAGGTTTAAATACCTAGCCACCCCAACCAGACGTACAATTGTCACAACAACTGGAACTGGTCCAACAAATCATTGTCTTCAACGAGTCACTGGTTTCATCTTCCCTTCCCTTTACTTACTGTTACTCCTTGTGAAGTCATTGTATGTTTGCACTATCTTTTGTCTTCACTAAGTGACTGCGTGTTCTGTCTGGCTTCACAATATCTTCCTACCTGATCCTTACTACATTGCTGCTATTAGTCATTGTGCTTTCACTCTATTGAATACTTGACTATGGCTTGCCTAGTGTAGTCTACCTTCCGCTGCAGGGTATTAGGTTTATTTCTATCATTTGTCTTCATAACTCCCACGTTTTGAAGACTTTCATAAAAATCGCCTATTCACCCCCCTCTAGTCGATATAACGCACTTTCAATTGGTATCAGAGCAAGGTGCTCCCTTGTTCTGTGTGATTCGGTTTAACCACCTGGAGTTTTAGCTATGTCGACTGCAGGGATAATTAAAGTCTCCACTGCGTGCCCCGTCTTCGATGGAACTGAATATCCCTACTGGAAGAATAAGATGCGCATGCATCTTGAAGCCATTGATGTCGACCTATGGTATATCGTCGAAAACGGCGTTCCCAAGGCTGGAGAAGGTGTCACTGCTGCTGATGTCAAGAAATTTGTTCAACTAGACTCTACTGCCAAGAATATCATCTGTGGTCACCTGACCAAAGGACAATATGGCCCTGTGAGTGCTTTGAAGACATCTAAGCTGGTCTGGGACTGGCTCTCCAAGGTCAATGAATGTATCTCAACCCAGAGAGATCAGAGAATCAGTGTCCTTCGCAACCTCTTCAACCGCTTCAAGCGAAATGACAATGAGAATGTCCAGCACACATTTGACCGATTCACTGACATCACAAATGAGCTTCAAGCCCTCGGCGCTACTGAGATCACCAAACATGAAGACGTCAAGACAATAATGAGATCACTTGATAGTTCGTTTGACATCCTAGCCCTGATGATTCAAGAACGTCCTGATTTCAAGACACTCGATCCATCTGACATACTTGAGAGGCTCAACACACATGAGTTTCAGCTTTCTGAGAAAAGAGATATCTACGGTCCAAACTATGGGCGAACTCGTGCCTTGAAGGCAAAAGCTATCTCCTCATCTGAAGAAGAATCTGACAGCAGTTCTGATGATCCCGAAGACATTGGAAGGGAACTTGCTATGCTTGTGAAGAAGTTCCAAAAATTCACCAAGAAGAAAGGTTTCAGAAAGTCTTCTCGATCAAGCTCAAGGAATGATGAAGCTTCTGCTCATGACTACAAGAAGAAAACATGTCACAAGTGCAAGAAACTTGGCCACTTCATCTCTGAGTGTCCACAGTGGGACAATGAGAACAAAAAGAAGAAGAAGAAGAGCAAGGAATATGACTCTGACGACAAGAAGAAGAAGAAATACTCAAAGTCTTCTTCCAAGTCTTCCTCAAAGTCTTCATCACACAAGAAGAGCTCATCTGGCAAGGCACGTGCGTTTGTTGGCAAGGAAATGGATTCAGAGGAGGAGTCCGCTTCTGAGGAGGCGGAGGTGGAGTCTGAGGAGGAGTCCGATTCAGGCGTCGCAAGTCTGGCTACAGCATACGTTGCCAAGTCCATCTTCAATACTGAAGACAATGACCTCGTCACCGACACCGATGCAAATGACAAGGACTACTCCGCTTCTACCTACTGCTTCATGGCACGCGGTGCCAAGGTAAACACACGCACTACTCACTATCAAACATCTAGTGATGATGACTCTGATTGTGATTCAAAACCCAGCTACAAAACACTTGCTAAAATTGCAACTGAACAACAGAAAGCTATGGAACATATTCAAAAACTATTAGACAGAAGCGATGATCTGTTAGGTGCTGAAATGACTCGATCCAAATCCTTAATTGAAGACATAAAAAATCTCCACGTTAAGTATCAGGAACTTGAAAGTCGTCATGAAACTCTCTCAACAATTCATGAAAAGCTTTCCTATGATTATCTTCAAAGGAAACAAGATCTTGAGAAATTGAGAGTGGTTCATGAAGATCTTCAAAAGGAAAACGAGTCACTTTGCGCCAAACAGATCAGTCCCGCTCAGGAAGGATTTGAACCACCATGTCTTAAATGCATTGAGCGTGATAATGCTACTTCTGTTGCTGAATGTTCTACTGCTACTACTGTTGCAATATCTTCAACTGTTGATGTGGTAACTAACCCCTCTGCTGAGGATACCACTGCTATTGCTGATGAGAATGCTAGGTTGGAGACATTGCTTGAAACAGGGATGTACAAAAGTCTTAAAGGGCATCAAACACTATGTGATGTCCTCAAAAAGCAGATACTGAACCGAAACCCGAGGAAAGAGGGTGTTGGGTTCGTAAGGAAAATGAATGCTGATGGCTCTTACTGGAAACCTGAGTAGTACCCCAAAACCATGTGGGTTGCTGCAAAGGAACCTTCAACAGACCCATCCAATCTATCTGGCTTCACTTGTGCTAACCCCATTATCATTGATGAATCCTTTGATGCAAACTATATACTGTTTAAGAATCAGAATGGTGAAGTGTTTGCCAGGTACATTGGCACTAACTGCAGGAATGGACCGCCTATGAAGAAGATCTGGGTTCCGAAAAGGTGTCTGGAGAATCTTCCTGTGAATGTCATCATGACACCTCACATGAAGAAGAAAAACCTCAGACCAAAGGCTTCATACGATCCAAAGGCTTCATACAGACAGAGGACTCACCTGAGTCGCACTAACGCAAATGTTTTGCAGGGAAACCATACTCAGGCATATGAATATGAGAGCGGTTCATCAAACCGCCATGTTCATAAGACCAAGAACTATTCTACTTATTCTTATGAGTACTATTGTCCGCCTGCAAGACTGTTTGCTAGGGCTCTAAAGCCAAAATTCTCAGATGCTGCACTTAGACTTATTACTTCTCAGCCACCCTTGAAGATGTGGGTGGCTAAGAAAGCTTAACTCTCTTTTGCAGGGAAAGGTCTCCAGCAGAAAACCAAAATCGTCTGACGCCATTGCTGGGGACCTTAAACATCTTGTAGGGCGCAAGATCAAATGCCCGAATGGTCTTACTATGTACTTCGTTCCTGAATCGCTTGCTACTCTCCCTATTAGTCCTAATCTGGATCTAAGCTTTCATAACCCATTGGTTTGTCAAATGTTTTTGCTTCACAATGCTCTGGGTGAAGCCTATCCCCCTAACTGCACTGTAGGGTACGACACCAGCGTCTTCAGAATGGATTATTGATAGTGGGTGTACAAATCACATGACTGGCAAAAGAAGTCTTCTTATGGACTCAACCTTACGTCCATCCGACAAGAGCCACATCACATTTGCTGACACTGGTAAAAGTAAGGTATTGGGTCTAGGTAGAGTTGCAATCTCAAGGGATCAACACATGGATAAAGTCATGCTTGTTGAATCCCTTGGCTTCAACTTAATGTCTGTCTCAATGCTTTGCGATTTGAACATGATCGTAATATTTGGAAAACATCGTTGCCTTGTACTAATGGAATCTGACAAGTCTCTAGTGTTTGAAGGGTTCGAAAAGATGATCTGTACGTAATAGATTTCTCAGCAAGACCACAGCTTGCCATATGTCTTCTAGCAAAAGCTTCAGAATGCTGGCTCTGGCATCGGAGGCTTGGGCATGCTGGCATGAGGAACCTCCACACCCTGGCAAAGAAGAAGCATGTCATAGGCATCGAGGGTGTCAAGTTCAAGAAAGATCACTTATGCGGTGCCTGTGAAGCAGGGAAGATGACGAGGGCCAAACATGCCTCGAAGACAATCATGACCACTACTCGACCCTTCGAACTGCTTCACATGGATCTTTTCCGTCCCACTCATTACTCAACTCTTACTACTACTGCTTGCCTCTATGGCTTCGTTATTGTTGATGATTATTCTAGATACACTTGGGTGCACATAATCCTTTACAAGACTGAAGTGCAGGATGTCTTCAGACGCTTCGCAAATCGAGCTATGAACAATTATGGCGCCAAGATAAAGCACATCAGAAGTGACAATGGCACTAAATTCAAGAACATTGGCCTTGATACATATCTTGATACCTTGGGCACCACACATGAATTCTCAGCCCCGTACATGCCACAGCAGAATGGCGTCGTCGAACGCAAGAACAGAACACTCATTAAGAAAATTCTGGCCTGAAGCCATTGATACTGCATGCCATACAATCAATCGTGTTTATCTTCACAAGCTTCTGAACAAGACATCTTATGAGCTCCTTACTGGCAAGAAGCCAAATGTCAGTTACTTCAGAGTATTTGGCTCAAGGTGCTGGATCAAGGACCCACATCACACCTCAAAGTTTGCACCAAAAGCACATGAGGGTTTTATGCTTGGATATGGAAAGGATTCACACTCCTACAGAGTCTTCAATCTCTTTCATTACAAAGTGGTTGAAATAGTGGATGTGCGGTTCGATGAGACCAACGGTTCACAAAGAGAGCAACTGCCAAATGTGCTAGATGAAGTTCCATCTAGTGAATCAATCAAGCTAATGGGAACTGGAGAAATTATACCTTCTGAAGCTCATCCTGAAGAAGAACTTATCATCTCAACACCTGATCAACATGAAGACAATGCTCAGCCTGAAGACATTCCTTCTAACAACGACAATGATCAGCAAGAGCAAAATCTTCGCCCTGTACATCCTCGCGTTTCCAATGAAGTGCAGATTGAAAGAATAATTGATAGCATCAATGCACCCGGTCCACTCACTCGTTCAAGGGCAACTTAGCTAGCAAATTTCTGTGGGCACTTCGCATTCGTCTCAATAACAGAACCCAAGAAAGTTGAAGAAGCCTTCATGGAACCTGAATGGATTCAAGCTATGCAAGAAGAGCTTCAACAGTTTGAGCTAAATAATGTATGGGAACTAGTTAAGCGTCCTGATCCACAGAAGCACAATATAATAGACACCAAATGGATATACCGCAACAAGCAAGATGAGCATGGTCAAGTTGTCAGAAACAAAGCTCGTCTCGTTGCTCAAGGATATACTCAAGTGGAAGGCATTGACTTCGATGAAACATTTGCTCCTGTGGCTAGACTTGAAGCCATACGCATACTGCTGGCCTATGCAAATCATCATAACATACTTCTATATCAAATGGATGTGAAGAGTGCTTTTCTCAATGGCACGATTGAAGAAGAAGTGTATGTTGCACAACCGCCTGGCTTTGAAGATCCAAAACATCCTGACATGGTATACAAGCTCAACAAGGCACTGTATGGCCTCAAACAAGCCCCTCGGGCCTGGTATGACACACTCAAATACTTCCTGAAGAGCAAAGGCTTCATACCTGGTTCCCTAGACCCCACTCTCTTCACGAAGACATATGATGGTGAACTGTTTGTGTGCCAAATATATGTGGATGACATTATCTTTGGCTGCACCAATCAGAAGTACAGTGAAGAGTTTGGATATATGATGCAAGAGCAATATCAGATGTCCATGATGGGGGAGCTGAAGTTCTTCCTCGGTCTTCAAATACGACAACAACGCAACGACATCTTCATATCCCAAGAGAAGTATCTCAAAGATTGCCTGAAGAAGTTTGGTATGCAAGACTGCAAAGGCTTCACAACACCAATGCCAGCCAAACATCATCTGGGTCCCGACGACAATGGTAAAGAGTTCGATCAAAAGGTATACCGCTCCATGATTGGTTCTTTACTTTATCTATGTGCATCTAGGCCAGATATTATGCTTAGTGTTTGCATGTGTGATCGATTTCAAGCGGCACCAAAGGAGTCGCATCACTTAGCTGTGAAGCGAATTCTTCGATATTTGGCTCACACCCCAACTCTAGGATTATGGTATCCAAAGGGCTCAAAGTTTGATCTGGTTGGATTCTCGGATGCTGATTATGCTGGTGATAAAGTTGATCACAAGTCTACATCAGGCACATTTCACTTTCTGGGACGATCACTTGTATGTTGGTCTTCAAAGAAGCAGAACTGTGTATCTCTCTCCACTGCTGAATCTGAATACATTGCTACTGGATATTGCTGCGCTCAGCTTCTATGGATGAAGCAAACACTCAAGGACTATGGCATTCATCTGAAGCGAGTGCCACTTTACTGCGACAACGAAAGCGCCATCAAGAATGCCAACAACCCAGTTCAGCACTCGAAGACAAAGCACATTGAAATTCGTCATCACTTTCTCAGAGATCATGTTGTGAAGGAAGATATTGATATCATACACGTCAACACTGAAGAGCAATTGGCAGATATCTTCACCAAGCCCTTGGATGAGAAGAGATTTTGCAAACGGTGTGAGCTAAATATCCTGGAATCCTCAAATGTCCTATGATCAGGCACACACCCTAACCCTAATGCATATTGATGACTTAGATGTGCAACACACGAAGTAAAGTATATCTTCAATCAATGAAGACATACATTCTAAGTGTGAATACATTAATGTGGAATTTGACTTCGGAGCGCCACGATAATTGTGCGCCGTGTCTGGGTCTAATACTTCCTATACGGTGGGTAACGCCACCACCAAATGTTCTATTTTGAAGTGTTTCACTCATGGAGTTACCTTGCAATGTCTTCACATTTGGCTTGGCTTCGATCTCAACATATCTTCATGATTATCTTCACTATGTTGATTATATATATATATTAGTGTTCTGTCCTCTACAACATTCACTTATAGCTATGTCCTCATTGTTGAATCTTTTGAACTAAGTGAATGTGATCGGACCCTAACCTCTCTATGCTTTCTATCTCAAATTCTATCTCTCCAAATCATATGCATTCTATTGAAACTGTCGAATGTCTTCTCTGCGTCCTTGTCAGCAGAAGATACAGAGACAACCATTAAGTCCATTTTCAATGCTCATTCTCCACATGAAACCCGGAGAAGTAGGAACGACCACCCGACAATCAAGGCGTGCGTGGGACGTGGAACAAACCCCAAAATTCCGCATAATGGCCACGTGTTCCTCAGATGCGAATTGCCAGGGACACCTGTGTAATAGTGCAATGCCGCCCATGTACCTATAAATACACACTTCACAGCGGTCATTATCTCTTCTTCCACTCTCGCACGAACCCTAGCGCCACCGCTAGCCCTCGACGACGCTGGCGACGAAGCGCTTCGCTGCCGCAACCTCTCCGACACCATCTTCACGCCGACCGCGGACATCGTCCTCTCCGCCGTCGCTGTAGGTGTCCTCCATCGCCAAGTTAGGGCACAGAAGATCGAACTGCTCGGCCTCATCTTCCACTTCGTCTAGCAGTTCTTAGTGTGGTAAATAAAACTTCCTTTTTACAGCACCGTTGATCCTATGGATTTGTCACTTTCTACCACAAGCAGTTTCTATTCACACAAGTAGATCTCTCTCATACTGCATCTCATAACATGCCTAGTATATTCACTTATGCTTCACAAAGTAGTTAGATTCCTCACTTGTACTGATTCTGTGGATTCGTACAAATCTGGAACCAACTCCTTATCTATGAGTGAATGTCTTCGCACGATGAGGTCAATGTCTTCTAAACTGATTTATCTTCAAAATCTTCTGAGAATGCATATGACCTCTTCCCCTTCCCTCGCACCTTAATGCTGTCACAGGTACATGTCCGTGGGAGAATCCTTTGGTTCTCATAGTCTGCATTCTTGCAGAATTCTTACAGCATCACATTAATTCTCCCGAAGCCAGTTCCTGTTGGTCCAGCAAGCGAAAACCTTTGAAGCCTTTGAACGTGTTGAAGCCTTTCAAGTTAAAGTTTATGGCTTCAAAGAAAGCAGCAAGGAAGGGTGGCAGAAAGCGTCGTGGAGAAACATCCAGAGATCTGCCAGATGAACTCTCAGAACTGTACAAGACAGATCCTGAAGAGGATTACAATCAGTGCAAGACCCGAGTCCAATGGATTCGAAGATATTGGGCAGAACAATGGTTCAAATACCGATTTGTAACCCAGGAATATGCTGAGAAAAATGCCATCAAGAGACCGTGGGGAGACATCCTATACAAGAATCTTCTACCCAGGTCCAGAGATGAAGCCATTGCACAAGGCTTCTATCCCTGCATGGTCCGTGGGCCACAGCCTGCTGATGCACACCCATCGTCACTACTATGGTGTCGTGATGACAATCTGTTCAAGCGCAACTTCCAGTTTGCCCAGAACTCAGCGAAGCAGAAAAAGAAGACTTTGGGGTTAGACTTCAACCCTGGTCCCTCAGCACCAAGGGCAGATGGCACACGAGATGCAGAACCCAATGTCATCGGTCCCTTCTACAACCTTGAAGGCCTTATCACCCGCATCTTAGTTCAAGGGACTGCAGTGAATGAGCCTACAGCTGACGCTGAATCAGATGAAGCGCCTGCAGCGCCGAAGACAAAGAAGCAGAAGAAGCCTAAAGCTTCAAAGCCTGCCCCTTCACCAAAAATCTCACGGGCGAAGCCACTGGCACCTGCACCTCCTGAAGATAGTGTGCAGTCCGAAGACTTATCTCGCATCTCCAAGACCCAGAAGGTCAAGATGCCTCTGCCTCACACCGGACAAGAGCTAACTGCTGCTGCCATTCTGCGCAATGACGACATTGATCTGTCAAGTGATGAAGATCTAGCAGATGACGCTCTTGAGAAACTCATCAAGAGCAAAGAAGAAGTAGAAATCTTCAATGATCTGCCTCTCTTTGATGTGACCATCATCCACAACTTCATTGACGAGTGGTTTGACACGCCAAACATCAGCTTTGAAGATCTGCAGCTACCAATTGGCCTCAGTGTCGCCTTCCAAGGCGCCATTGCTTCAGAACTCGCTATTGCCCAGCGCATTGTTGAACGGAATCAAAAGATTGACTATGAAAAGGCTCAGTTCAAGAAGCATATGGCCAATCTTAGCGTGCAGGAAGTGAAGAACTTCAAGAGTATGATCCACGAGCTCAAGGAAGCCTTTGTAAAGAAATGTGCAGAAGCTCAGGGTTCGCGTGAGTGCATGAAGACTCTGGCTGACAGATGTGTGCAAGCCTACAATGAGGCTGAGAAGCGCAAGGCCCTTGGGCGTCCTGGCATCGACCCCAGGATGGCCGCAAAGAAGAAGAAGAAGCCTGCTACGGCTGAACCTGACGCACCAAGGCAGGAAGCAGTTCCGATTGTCTTCCCAACAAGACTGACTGGCTCGAAGCCAAAAAGCCCGTCAACCGCTTCAGAGCTCAAGAAGACAAGGACTGCTGAGGCTGAAGCCAGGAAGAGGAAACATTCCGAAGCCTCTCCAACTGCCCCCTCCAAGAAGAAGAGGAAGACCAAGAAAGATCGGGCTGCTCCCACAGAGCCCTTGATAGCTGAACCCATTTCTATGGTCTATCCTGAAGCTGAACGCCAACTGACTATCCATGAGCCTGCTTCCACAGAGGCTCATGAAGCTGAAGACTTTCCAGCAGCTGATCCCATCGCTGCTGAAGACATTGGTCAACATGACAATGTAGAAGATGGTGCAGTCCTTCCTCAGCTTGAAAACAGCAAACTCATCAGCATTTGTCGTCCACTGACGCCAATTGCACAGGATGCTTCATGGGCAGATCGCCCACAAGAGGAAGAAGACTATGAGGCCCAGCCCACTCCAACTCCACAGGCGTCGCCCGCGTTGCGCAGGCTTCGCAAAGGTCCAAGGCCTCAAGTCTCTGTTGAAGACAATCCGGCTGCATCAGCCGCGGAAGATGAAGTCCCACAAGTTGCCACTCCACTGTCCCACCAAGAAGCAGTTCTCAAGGAGAACGTGCTTGAAAATCTTGCGGCTGCCACAACCACCAATGAAGCTAATGTGGAGCCCTCCCGAACGGAAGAAGAAGACAGCAAAGCCACTGATCGCGTCACTTCTGTTCCTGAGTCTGCTGCCGGTCCCCAGTTCGACTATCATGTTGAGCACAGGCCTCAGGTACAGAAGCCAATCCCAAGATTGCCAAGGTTCCCAGGTCCTGCATCAGCACCTGGCTCCTTCAATATCAATGGCTTCAGGGCAGACAACTCATTCTTCGATAGCTCCAGGAACCCCTACTCAAGGGAAAGGATATCATCTGATCGGTTCTGGAGCTATCCTCAGTGAAGCTATTACTCATGCATTCTTTACAACCAAGGTCGCATCTTCCCACACAAGCGCCTTGACATTGAAGCCATAGCTGGTCTGCCCTGTCTGGAAGAAGCTTTGGATTGCTTGAAGGAAGTTGGACTGCTGCCGTTCGTTACTGACCAAGAGCATTGGAATGAAGAGCTGCTGCTCCAATTCTATGCCACACTTCACATTCGCGGGTACAGCAGAGATCCAAAGACTTGGGTCCTGGAGTGGATGACCGGAAACGTTCATCACGAAGTCAATGCATTTGACATCATTGAGCTCACTGGTTTTCCCACTCCTGGCGATCTCTACGAGCATGGCTGTCAGCTGCATAGTGAAGATATTGAGAGCATCTTTAAGAGGCCGGAACCTGATATGAGTCAGATGCTCAGCATGATGAAGCCATTGCCCCAAGATGCTGCTTATCCAACAGAGTTCTTCGTTGAAGACCTTGAGTATCTGCCAAGAACCATCTATCACATCATCAGGCGAACTCTCTGGCCCATCAAAGGGCACTCTCCAAATGCCAAGCTTGAGGGTGCAATGAAGACTTTGATCTTCTATATTCTTCATGGAAAATGCTTCAATGCACAGGACTTATTCATCCGCCAACTTGCTGCATCAGGCTCTTATCTGTTTGGCTTGAAGTTCTACGCCCCATGGGTAATGCGGCTAATTAAACTTCACTCCGATATCTCATATCAGCCATCTGCTCACAATCATAGGATTTTTCTTCCTGATGTGGATATCTCTACTGAAGCCATCTATCCTGAGCCTGCAAAGGAACCTCTAAGTCTTCAGAATGCAGAGCATCAGAGTTTCTCACAGAACATTGAAGGAGTTGAAGCAGTCACTCGGGTGTATCCTTTGGCTGGCACTACACGTGCACCACACCCTGCGTCTACTGAAGCCACTGATACTACAACTGCTCCAAGACCCAAGAAGCGCACTCGTGTTCTCAACGACCGAGAGCTTCTTGTGGCTCTTCATCAGAAACAAGATAGACATCATGACTGGCTGAACCGTCAGATGAAAAGCCTCTTGGTGGATGTTAATCGCATTCGCAATCTTGCCACCAAGAATGCTTTCGTTGCCCATGAAACCTGTCACCGCACATGGAAAGGGCTAACGATGATGTGTTCTAAAGCTGATCTTCAAGAGGATGGCTTCACTGAGCGATTCAAGTTTGACTCCACACCTCCTCGAAGGGTTGTGCTGCGAGAAACTCCATCCCTTGAAGACTCTGGTTCTCTTCATCTGCTGCAACAGTGACTGCCAGAGTTATCGAGGATGAAGATGATGCTACTTCACCACCACCTCCTTCAGCACGCGTCAACTCTGCTCCAAGCTCTTCAGCACCGCCAAACACCACCAACAACCCTGCTACTTCACCTTACTGACAAAAGGGGGAGAAGCATATGAGGTTGCATATGAGGTTGATAGTCTTCAAGCGGGTCCATATGGGCGGGTGCTTTATATTTTGCTTCGTGCTTACAACTCTCGTTTTGCTACATTTGGTTCTTTGAGTTGTAACACTTAAACTCAATGGCCGTCTGCTACTTATCTACCACTTTGTTTTGCGATGATAAATTCCGCATGTGCGACGATAAATTCCGCACTTAGATCATTCTGCAGACGTCCATTTTCCATTATGCATTGTCATTATCTTCATATACTTTCACATGCATATTGGATTGTCATCATAAATTGAAGTGGATCTCCACAAGTACAACCTGCCATGTGCATTTGCATTCCAAAAGCAAATTACTTATATGCACATCTTCAGGGGGAGCCCTTGCAACTTATGAAGACAATTCCTTATCCTTTACAATTTCACAGATTATATTCCCCGTTGAAAACTTCAACTAGTTTGTCATCAATCACCAAAAAGGGGGAGATTGTAAGTGCATCTAGTGCCACCCCTAGTTGGTTTTGGAGTATTGACGACAAACCTAGTTGAGGGACTAATGTGTTTATGAGAATTGCAGGATAACACAGGTAGAAGTCCCTCACTGATTCGGTTTTCCTACCAGAGATGACCCCTAAAAATGTATGAAGACATTGAAGTCAAAGGTGGTATATGAAGATATTCACATTGAAGACTATGACAAGAGAAGACACCACATGAAGCCTATGGAGCTCGAAGACTTAGATCTTTCGTAGTTCTTTTTCTTTTGTGTTGAGTCATAGGAACCACTGTACTATTAAGTGGGGTCCAAGAGAACCAGTCAGAATGACTGAAGTGATGCCTAACCAAAACCTATGTCTTTGAGTGAAGACTATGAGAGCGAATCTTGTCCAGAGTCGGACAAGTCAGCTTTGCTTGCAGCCCAAGTAAAGTTGCCGTGTGAGTTTGAAATCTGACCGTTGGAACACGTGTCAGTTCCTTAGTGACCCAGGGTCATTTCGGAAAAATCAGGTCGGGTTGCCAAGTGGCTATAAATAGCCCACCCCCTACAACCATAAACGGTTGGCTGCTCAGATTGAGAGTACGGCTTTTGTCGTTTGAGAGGAACCCACCTCAAAGCCTTTGAGAGAGAATTCCTTGCGAGGATAAAGCCCTAACCACCCAGAGCCAAAGAGAATTGGGCATCACTTAAGTCTTCTTGTCTATGTGATCTGAAGACTTATTACACTTGAGGACTGTGCATCCTCCAGCCGGTTAGGCGTCGCGTTCTGAGCATCCAAGAGACATTGTGGATTGCCGGTGAACGAAGTCTGTGAAGGTTTGGGAGTCTACCTTGAAGACTTACTAGAGTGATTGGGCGAGGTCTGTGTGACCTTAGCTCAAGGGGAATACGGTGAGGACTGGGTGTCCTGAGCTGCTGTTCAGGACTGGGTGTCCGGGACTGTGTGTCCTAAGGTTTAAATACCTAGCCGCCCCAACCAGACGTACAGTTGTCACAGCAACTGGAACTGGTCCAACAAATCATTGTCTTCAACGAGTCACTGGTTTCATCTTCCCTTCCCTTTACTTACTATTACTCCTTGTGAAGTCATTGTATGTTTGCACTATCTTTTGTCTTCACTGAGTGACTGCGTGTTCTGTCTGGCTTCACAATATCTTCCTACCTGATCCTTACTACATTGCTGCTATTAGTCATTGTGCTTTCACTCTATTGAATACTTGACTATGGCTTGCCTAGTGTAGTCTACCTTCCGCTGCAGGGTATTAGGTTTATTTCTATCATTTGTCTTCATAACTCCCACGTTTTGAAGAATTTCATAAAAATCGCCTATTCACCCCCCCTCTAGTCGATATAATGCACTTTCACTCTCACCGGGCTGGGGACTGGGAATGACCTGCCCTTGAGCAGGCAACCTATGCGAAATTTCGCCGGTCAGGAACTTAGCCTCCCTCAACTTTAGTACATCCTCCTCCGTGACGGAGGAGGGCGTCCATTGGCCTTGAAGGTCAGAACCGGACATCGTCGAAGGTCCGAAGCGCCTGGAATCTGGAGCCTAGGGTATTGGAACTCGAGGCGACGGGCGAACTCTCTTGAGATTGAAAAAAGGAGTAAGGCCTTGGTATCTTTATAAGAGGTTGAATACCAAGAGCCCTCCCCGTAACCGTTTGGGACTCGTCTTCAATCGAGGAAACGTGCTAACGGGCACGGTTGGGTTACCCACGTCCGTATTGATGAGAGTCCCGTAAAAGGGGGTACACGATCTCTGCTTTGACAAGACGTGCCAAGGAAACCGCCTCGCAAAACGTGCTGAGGTGGAAAAGTAAAAACGATTCGAGTAAAGGACTTGGCCGTAGTGTGATGACGCACTGCGGAATACGTCAGCAGATTTGATTTGTGTTAATATTATTCTCTCTATGGCAATATGTGGAAACTTACTTTGCAGAGCCGGACACTACTCTTGGTGTTTACAATCTTCTATGAAGGACTTGGAGGAGGAACCCGCCTTGCAATGCTGAAGACAATCTGCGCGCCGGACTCGTCGTCATTGAAGCCTGGTTCAGGGGCTACTGAGGGAGTCCTGGATTAGGGGGTGTTCGGGTAGCCGGACTATACCTTCAGCCGGACTCTAGGACTATGGAGATACAAGATTGAAGACTTCGTCCCGTGTCCGGATGGGACTTTCCTTGGCGTGGAAGGCAAGCTTGGCGATGCGGATATTCAAGATCTCCTACCATTGTAACCGACTCTGTGTAACCCTAACCCTATCCGGTGTCTATATAAACCGGAGGGTTGTAGTCCGTAGGACATCAACTCCATATACAACAATCATACCATAGGCTAGCTTCTAGGGTTTAGCCTCCTTGATCTCGTGGTAGATCTACTATTGTACTACCCATATCATCAATATTAATCAAGCAGGAGTAGGGTATTACCTCCATCGAGAGGGCCCGAACCTGGGTAAAAACATCGTGTCCCTTGTCTCCTGTTACCATCCAGCCTTGACGCACAGTTCGGGACCCCCTACCCGAGATCCGCCGGTTTTGACACCGACATCGGGACTTCAAAGACGTTTTTTTAGGATCGAAAGTATGTCTAGAGGGGGGGGGATTAGACTACTTGACCAAAATAAAAATCTAACCTTTTCCCAATTTTATGTCTCGACAGATTTTAGCAACTTAGCACAAGTCAAGCAATAAACCTACACATGCAAGTATTAGAGCATAGCAGCGTAATGTAAATCATTGCATATGAAGGTAAAGGGAGGAGTTTAGAGGGAGCAAACACAATGTAGACACGGAGATTTTTGGCGTGGTTCTGATAGGTGGTGCTATCGTACATCCACGTTGACGGAGACTTCAACCCACGAAGGGTAACGGTTGCGCAAGTCCACGGAGGGCTCCACCCACGAAGGGTCCACCAAGAAGCAACCTTGCCTATCCCACCGTGGCCATCGCCCACGAAGGACTTTCCCCACATGGGTAGATCTTCATGAAATAGGCGATCTCCTTGCCCTTACAAACTCCTTGGTTCAACTCCACAATCTTGACGAAGGCTCCCAAGTGACACCTAACCAATCTAGGAGACACCACTCTCTAAAAGGTAATAGATGGTGTGTTGATGATCAACTCCTTGCTCTTGTGCTTCAAATGATAGTCTCCCCAACACTCAACTCTCTCTCACAGATTTGGATTTGGTGGAAAGATGATTTGAGTGGAAAGCAACTTCGGGAAGGCTAGAGATCAAGATTCTTGTGGTTGGAATGGAATATCTTGATCTCAACACATGAGTAGGTGGTTCTCTCTCAGAAAATGTATGCTGGAAGTGTAGGCACGTTCTGATGGCTCTCTCCATGAATGGAGGATGGGTGGAGGGGTATATATAGCCTCCACACAAAATCTAACCGTTACACACAATTTACCAAACTTGGTGAGACTGAATACACAAACTCGGTCAGACCGATTTGGTTCAAAATGTGAACGTTAGGCTTTTTGGTGGGACCGATTCCATTAGGATTAGGGCATAACATAATCTCGGTGAGACCGATCACATGAATTCGGTGAGACCGATTTCTGTAATAAGCAAATAGAAGTTGGTCAGGGAAACTCGGTGGGACCGATCGTTCATTTCATTGAGACCAAAATGTTACGAAAAGGAAACAGAGAGTTTGCATTGCGAACTTGGTGGGACCAACTGCTCATTTCGGTTAGACCGAAATGTTATGAAGGGAAATAGAGAGTTTGCAGTCCCATCTCAGTGAGACCGAGATCCCTATCAGAGAGACCGAACTGATTAGGGTTTCTAGCTATGGCTATGTCAAATGAACTCGGTGGCACCGGATAGATCAAATCGGTGGGGCCGAGTTTGACTTCTGGTTTGGGACAAATGTGGATATTAGAAAGTGGTTGATGGCTTTTGGAGTAGATCACTAAGCATTTTGAGCAAGCAAGCCATTAAGCAACACCTCATCCCCTTTTAATAGTATTGGCTTTTCCTATGGACTCAATGTGATCTTGGATGACTAAAATGAAAATGTAGAGTCTTGAGCTTTTGCCAGTATGTGTCCTTAGCATTTTGAGGGGTCCACATTCCTAGTCCATGCGATGCCAATCATTGAACTTTCTGAAATGATCATCTTGAAAGAGCATTAGTTCAATGAGCTATATGTTGTTAGGAATTACCAAAACCACCCAGGGATAGTTGCACTTTCAATCTCCCCCTTTTTGGTAATTGATGACAACATATAGATCAAAGCTTCGACAAATGATAATAAGATTGAAATACATCGTCGCTTCGAGAAGTATGCGATAAGCAAGAGCTCCCTCTAAATTTGTGCACTATTTAAAATTTGCTTTTCAATGCAAATGCACAATCAATTAGGATCATGGGTTACTCTTCCATGTCACATACATCTTGGTGGAGTGCTCAAAATGATAGAATATGAAATATGCACTCATCACCAAGACAAATTGAATGATCATATATGAGAGATAAAATAATAGCATCATTCAAGCACACGCATTAAAGTATGATATGGTCAAACACATGACCATACAAGTATCTCACACACACATAGTATCATCCAAGCAAGCACATAAATAAGTATCAACCAAATAGCAAAGAAGGGCAAAAAGAAGCAAAGCTCTCTCTCTCTCTCTCTCTTTCCCTCGAAGCCTATGATCTATACACTTTCTCCCCCTTTGGCAACAAGTTACCAAAAAGCTCGAAAATGCATAGTGCTATGCATCTCTCTAGGCTTGATCTTCGGGAGGAGGCATTGAGAGGACTCCGAGGATGAATGAATCTGTTGAAGTTGTTGGAGCTAGTGGAGTGGCAACTGGAGGTGGCACTGATGATGTGGCTGCAAGTGCGGATGTAGTTGCTCTTGTGTCAGTCACTGGCACTCTAGCATATCTTTGTCCTCTTGGCACTCTCTGAAAGGCATCTATGGTAGCATGCCCTTTCCTCTTCTCAGCTTCTTCCTGGAGCTGCTCAACTGTTGTCTGCATCTTTGTTACTTTCAAGTCAAGATGATAGAATTTAGTCTCAATGTTCCTCTCCAGGCTTTCTTGGTTCTGAGTCAGGGTGGCCAATCCCTTCTCAATCCTCAAGGTGGTTTGAATCAGATATCCAAGTTGGTCTTGCTTTGACTTGAGGAAAACTTGAGAAGCCTCTTCAACACTTGGCATCTTTAATGCCTTCTCAGCTTTAGCTTTTTCCCTCTTCTATTGAGTCTCTGTAGATGTGGGATCTTCAGCATTCATGACAACTGTGTTGTCCTCAAAATCAGGCCGCAAGGGAAGATGTTTCTTGTCCAACAAGTAGGTGCATGTGCCCATCTTGGAGTTGACGAGCACCTGGATGTGTGAAGCATACCCACATGATCTCTTCCGGTCTGCAGTTGTCCTCTTGATTGTCTCAACAATCAGACTCGTCACCTTGAACTTCTAGGACACATTAAACAACTGCAGCAGGTTAATGGAATGACCTCTGATCATTCTATGATCTCCTGACTTGGGCAATAAGATATGCCTCAAGATTGTGTTGATGGTGGTCAAACCAGACAACAGATAGTATACGGAGCCCATCTTCTGAGTCTCCAAGGCTTTGTCAAGAATCTCCTTATACATGTTAGCCATGGAGTTGTGATCTTTCTTCTTCTTGGCATATACATGTATGTCATATTCATGCTCTGCAGGGGCATTGATCAGTTTGGACCATTCAACAACTATTGATTGGTACCTAGTACCTTCAGACATCCAGACAATTCTGCCATCAGGATAAAAGTGTGCTGTGGAGTAGAATTGCATGATGAGTTCATCATTCCACTTGGTTAACTTCTGACCCACAAAAGCATCTACACCACACAGCCTGAAGCTTTCATGCACTCCTAGAAAGTGATCTCCATTGCTGTCAATATACTTCCAGTCCACCCACTTCATATTGCAGACAATGGGCTTCTTATCTAGCAGAATGGTCTCATAGAAGTATTGTTGCTCCTTGGTGTGAAACATGTAATCCACAGCAGTGCTTCTCCTCACAGCATATGGATCAGATTGTCTGCATAGTCTGAGACCTGCATCCTTTCTGATCTTCATGTTTTCTGCCACTTGATGATTGTCATTGTGGTCTGGGATCTTGGGCTTGAGCTTCCTAAGGACTTGGGCTTCAGCCTCTTCTTCTAATTCCTCAACTTCAGTCTCAGGCACCGGGGCCTTGTTCTTCTCCTCAGTTGGTATATTCCTTTGTGCTCCTCTTTGGTGCAGTCTTTGGAGCTGGATCAGAAGCTTTGGGGGCTGTCTTGGGCTTAGATGAAGTAGCCCCAGACATGATGGCATCCCCCATCAGCTTTTGTGCCTTGGGTGCTGGTGCAACATCTTCTTCCTCTTCATCCCCATCCTCAGCTGGATCTACCATCATAGAGGATCTCCCAATGACTTTGGCCATGGTCGTCTTGACGCTTTCCTTTCTTTTCTTGCCCTCACCAGCAGCCTCTTTAGTTGATTTGGAAGTCTCAGGAGTGGAGGCTCTGGCCTTTGACATGGGCACTCTCTTTGTAGGAGCCTTTTTGTGCATACCAGGCTTGGTTGAGGCAGCTGTGCCAAACTCTTTCTTGACAACCCTTTTCTTGGAGTTGACCTCCTCCTCAGCAGCTACATAGTCTTCATCTTATGACTCAGAATTTTTCTTCCTCCTCTTCCTAGTAGCAGCCTTAGGCAGGTTGCTAGGAGTACTTCTACTGCCATCATCATAGCTGTCAGAGGGACTAGTGCCCTCACTCAGATTCACCTGCTCTTCGGACCTGTTCTGGCCATCACTTTGATCTGACATGTCTGATACTGCAAACTGACAGCTGACCCTATGAATAGTTATAGATGAGATAGAATCGATGAGCATCACAAAGTGCAGAGATTTTGCAAAACAGATGAGTCAAACACTTTGTTTTAGTTTTCCACAAAAAGCATTTCAGAGCTACCGATTTGTAAACTCGGTGACACCGAAGCAACTTTTGGAGTCTAAACTAGTGAAATTGGTCAGACCAAGACACAATTCGGTGACTCAAAGATTTGCTAGGGTTTCACTGGGAATTGAATTCGATCACACCGATTTGCAATTTTTGGTCAGACCGAAAAGTGCAAGTGCAATGGACTAAGCCAAATTGGTGAGACCGATTTCCACAACTTAGGCCGGTCCGAGATGAGTTTGGTGGAAACCTAACCCTAAATTTTTGAATCAAATCTAGTCTAAAGGAAGATTTCGCTGGATAGATCATTCTCATACGTGGTAAGAAACATGGCATTGACCTTGTGCTCAGAATCGGAGGTAAAAAGAATGCACAAGGGGTCGAACTCATACCCTAACTCGGTGATGAGTTCGCTACAGAGGCAACGGCGGTGTTGAAGTCCGTTGACGGCGACGGAGACCGGCGGCGGGAGGTCGCTGGCGATGAGAGGACAATCTGGAGACCCTAGAGGGCAGAGCAGGACACGCGCGGGCGAAGTGGTTTTGGAGAAGTTTCCAAAATTTGACCCGTCGGTATATATATCCTGACCCTGTCGGTGTGACCAAGTGGAACAACTCGGTGGCATCGAGATGTAGAATCGCAAGCGATTACTGCAACTCGGTGTGACCGAAAAGTTCTAATCGATTGCACCGAGATTGAAAACCTAGATCAACTCAGTGAACTCGGTTTGACCGAAAAGGATGAATCGGTCAGACCTAAATGCACAAAGAGGTTTTGGAAGTTTAAGTCTATGACGAATTGGTGACTCCGAGTGCTTCTCACACAGAATGTTTGAATCTGACTTGATCAAACTTTGTGATGTAGCATGAATAGAGTTTGAAATGAGAAAAGCATAGATAGCTAGAGGAGGTTCTTAGGCATTCTTGTCCATCCATTTGGCAAAAATAAAAGATTCAAACAATCAAAGGAACAAATGGATGTCCTCGAATGATTAAAATATGCAACCAACATGCTCACACAATAAAATGGCAAATGGAATATGTGGCCAAGAATGCACAAACACTCTAGAATCTATCAAGCAATTGGCGCTGACTAGGTCATCTATATATGAGTATATTGACTGAGGAGTCAAATGAGAACATTTGATCGTAGGTCATACTTATCGTTCAAGCACAAGTGGGGTTACCACTTTTACATAAAGCATTGTTGTGTTCACACCTTCAGAGTTGCTTTAGCTCAATTCTTAGAGTAAAGCTCCCCGTAGATGTGATATCCCCCCTAAGGGCTCATTTGGTAATCAGGGATCCTCCCGAGATCCCCCTCCTTTCCCTGGGCGAGGAAACCCCGAGCAGAATCGAGCCAGGGGAGCCCGCCGCCGCATTTGGTTCCCAACGAAGGGGAGGGATCCCTGCCCTTTCCTCGACTCTTCCCCGGCTAAGATTTCCACGTCTCCACTGGTCGGGGAGGAGATCCTCGTCTTGCTCGCTCTCGCGACTGAGATGCGACGGAGTTTGATGAAAGCCGACCGGGAGCGATTTGGCCTGTTCGCCCCTCGACCAAGCGGCAAGTGCTCCGCCCCCGTGGCGACGGCGATGGTAACTGTCCGGTGGTCTTCCTCCTCCTTGCCGAGAGCTCCCATGCGTCTAGAAGATCCTCTCTTCGCTACCACCACGCCAGTGGTATGAAAGTGCGTTATATCGACTAGAGGGGGGGTGAATAGGCGATTTTTATGAAAATCTTCAAAACGTGAGAGTTATGAAGACAAACAGTGAAGATTATGCCTATTACTGTGCAGCGGAAGTTAGATTACACTAGGCCAGCCATGGTCATGTATTCAATAGAGTGAAAGCGCGATGACAAACAGCTTCAGTGTAATAAGGATCAGGTAGGAAGAAGTTATGAAGCCAAACAGATCATACATTCATGTTGTGAAGACAAAAGATAAAGCAAGCATGCAATGGCTTCACAATGAATAACTGTAAGTAAAAGGAAGTGAAGATGAAACCAGTGACACGGTTGAAGACAATGATTTTTTGGACCAGTTCCAATTGATGTGACAACTATACGTCTGGTTGGAGCGGCTAGGTATTTAAACCAAAGGACACACAGTCCCGGACACCCAGTCAAGGACACTTAGTCCAAGACACCCAGTCCTCACCGTTTTCTCCTTGAGCTAAGGTCACATAAGACCTCGTGCAATCACTCAGGTAAGTCTTCAAGGTAGACTCCCAAACCTTCACAGACTTCGTTCACTGGCAATCCACAATTTCTCTTAGGATGCTCAGAACGCGACACCTAACCGTCTGGAGGATGCACAGTCCTCAAGTGTAATAAGTCTTCAGATCACACAGACAAGAAGACTTAAGTGATGCCCAATTTACTCTGGCTCTGGGTGGTTAGGGCTTTTCTCCTCACTAGGAATTTTTCTTTCAAAGGCTTCGAGGTGGGTTGCTCTCAAACAACAAAAGCCGTGCGCTGAAATCTGAGCAGCCAACCGTTTATGGTTGTGGGGGGTGGACTATTTATAGCCACTTGGCAACCCGACCTGATCTGTCCGAAATGACCCTGGGTCACTAAGGAACTGACACGTGTACCAACGTCGAATTTTGAACTCACAACGAACTTTACTTGGTGCTAACAAGTAAAGCTGACTTGTCTGACTCTGGACAAAGATTTTCTCTCAGTCTTCGCTTGAAACATAGGATTTGAATTAGGCATCACTAAGATTCTGACTGTTCTCTTGGACCCCACTTAACAGTACGGTGATTCCTATGACACAACATAAATGAAATAAAACTACGAAGGTTCTAAGTCTTCGAGTTCCATAAGCTTCATAGGGAGTCTTCTCATGTCATTATCTTCAATATGAATATCTTCATAAACCACCATTGTCTTCAATGTCTTTGTACATTTTTAGGGGTCATCTCTGGTAATAAAACCGAATCAATGAGGGACTTCTACCTGTGTTTTCCTGCAATTCTCACAAACATGTTAGTCCCTCAACTAGGTTTGTCGTCAATACTCCAAAACCAACTAGGGGTGGCACTAGATGCACTTACAATCTCCCCCTTTTTGGTGATTGATGACAAACTAGTTGAAGTTTTCAACGGGGAACATAATTTGTGTGATAGTAAAGGAATTTGTCTTCATAAGTTGCAAGGGCTCCCCCTGAAGATGTGCATATAAGTAATTTGCCTTTTGAATGCAAATGCACATGGCAGGTTGTACTTGTGGAGATCCACTTCAACTTATGATGACAATCCACTATGCATGTGAAAGTATATGAAGATAATGACATGCATAATGGAAAATGGACGTCTGCAGTTAGAGATGAGTGCGGAATTTATCGTCGCACATGCGGAATTTATCTTCGCATAACGGAGTGACAAACAGGTAGCAGACGGCCATCAAGGCTAAGTGTTACAACTCAAAGAAGCAAATGTAGCAAAAACGGGAGTTGTAAGCACGAAGCAAAATGTAGCAAAATATTAAGGCACCCGCCCAAAGTGACCCGCTTGAAGACTATAAACATCATGCTTCTCCCCCTTTTGTCAGTGATGACCAAAAAGGTTTGAAGACATAGAGTTGTCTACGCGTTCCCAAGCGCAGCAGGATCGGTGGAGTTGTTTGGTGGCGGTGCAGATGAGCTTGGTGCAGATTCGACGTGTGTTGAAGCAGGTGGAGATGATGTCGCGTCGTCGTCTTCTTCAATAATCCGGGCAGACACGGTGGCAGCAGAAGAAGAGAATTCTGACTCTTCAAGGGATGGTGTGCTTCGCATCACAGCTCTTCTTGGAGGCGTGGAGTCAAATTGGAATCTTTCTCTGAAGCCATCCTCTTGCAGTTTAGCTTCATTGCTCATCATGGTGAGGCCTTTCCAAGTGCGGCGACAGGTCTCGTGCGCGACAAACGCATTCTTGGTTGCCAGATTTCTGATGCGATTGACGTCTTGCATGATGCTTCTCATCTGCCATTTGAGCCAGTCGTGATGCCTATCTTGCTTTTGGTTAAGAGCCACAAGAAGCTCTCGGTCATTGAGTGCTCGAGCGCGCTTCTTGGGTCTCTTGGCAGCTGTGCTGTCAGTGGCTTCAGTTGATGCAGGGGCACGTGTGGTGCCAGCCATTGGATACACTCGGGAGAGAGCTTCAACACCTTCAATATTTTGAGTGAAGCTTTGGTGTTCTGCATTTTGAAGACTTAATGGTTGCTTGCCAGGCTCTGGATATATTGCTTCAGCAGATGTGTCCACATCTGGCAAAAATATCCTATGGTTGCGGGCTGAGGGTTGATAGGAGATTGCAGAGTGAAGCTTGATCAGCCTCATAACCCAAGGAGCATAGAACTTTAATCCAAACAGTTCTGAGGTAGATGCTGCAAAGTGACGGATGAAGAGATCCTGTGCATTGAAGCATTTGCCATGAAGAATGCAGAAGATGAGAGTCTTCATTGCACCATCAATTGTTGCATATCGAGAGTGTCCCTTTACAGGCCATAGAGTCCGCCTTATGATGTGATATATTGTTCTGGGCAGGTACTCTAAGTCTTCAACAAAGAACCTAGTTGGATAGGGTGCATTAGGAGGCAGTGGCTTCATTATTGAGAGCATCTGACTCATATCTGGCTCAGGACGCTGAAATATGCTCTCAATTGCTTCAGCATGGAGTTGGCACCCTTCTTCAAAGAATTCGCCAGGAGTGGGAAGGCCGGTAAGCTCAATTAGGTCGAAAGCATTGGCTTCATGATGGATATTGCCTGTCATCCACTCCAGAATCCATGTCTTCGGATCTCTGTTATAGCCTTTGATATGCAAAGTGGCATAGAACTGGAGCAGAAGCTCTTCGTTCCAGTGCTCTTCATCAGTGATAAATGGCAGCAAACCCACTTGCTTGAAGCAATCCAGTGCTTCTTCCAGACCAGGCAGACCAGCAATAGCTTCAACCTCAAGGCGCTTGTGAGGAAAGATGTGGCCTTGGTTGTCTAGGATGCATGAATAATAGCTGCACTGTTGATGGCTCCAGAACTTATCTGATACAATCCGTTCCCTTGAATAAGGGTTCTTGGAGCGGTCGAAAAACGTGTTATCTGCCCTGAAGCCGTTGATGTTGAAGGAACCAGGAGCTGATGCAGGACCTGGGAACCTTGGTAGTCGTGGGATCGGCTTCTGGACCTGGGGTCTATACGCAATATGATAGTTGAATTGTGGTCCGGCAGCAGACTCAGGCACAGAATGTTCAGGAGCAGTAGCTTCATTGTCTTCTGAAGCTATTGTTGGGTTGGGCTCCACATTTGCTTCGGCGTTGTTTGTGGCAGCCTCAACATTTGCAGACTCAGGCACGTTCTCCTGGAGAACTGCTTCTTGTTGGTGTGGGGGAGTTGGAGCTTGTGGTATCTCTGCATGCTCTTCGGCTGATGCATCCGGAATGTTGTCAGCAGCCTGAGCCCTTGGCCCTTTGCGAAGCCTACGGAATGTAGGCGCCGGTAGAGTTGTAGTGGGTTGGGGCTCATCTTCCTCCTGTGGGCGATCTGCCCACGATGCATCTTGTGTGATTGGCGTCAATGGACGACCAATACTGATTAGTTCGCTTGTCTCAAGCTGAGGAAGGGCTGCATCACCTTGCACATTGTCCTGGAGACCAATGTCTTCAGCAGCGTTGGGTTCGTCTGCTAGAATGTCTTCAGCGTTGGGTTCATGCACAGTCAACTGACGATCTACGTCAGGATAGCGGACGGAGAGGGGTTCAACTGTCAAGGGCTCTGTGGGAGAAGCCCGAGATTTCTTGGTCTTGCGCTTCTTGATGATGGGTTCAGAAGGAGAGGCTTCAGAATGTTTTCTCTTCTTAGCTTCAGCCTCTGCAGTCTGTGTCTTCTTATGCTGTGAGGCGGTTGATCGACTCTTTGGCTTCGAGCCAGTCGTTGCAGCGGGGAAGACAATCGGAGCAGTTTCTGACCTTGGCGCTTCAGGTTCAGGCACAACATCCTTCTTTTTCTTCTTCACGGCCATCCTGGGGTCAATGCCGGGACGCCCAAGTGCCTTGCACTTCTCTGCCTCATTGTAGGCCTGCACGCAGTGATCAGCCAAAGTCTTCATGCGCTCTCGCGAGCCTTGAGCTTCAGCACGCGTCTTCAGAAAGTTCTCTTTCAGCTCGTGCAACATGATCTTGAAGTTTTTCACTTCTTGCACGCTGAGCTTGGCCACGTGCTTCTTGAACTGAGCCTTTTCATAATCAATTTTCTTCTTCAGTTCTACAATTCGCTGGGCTATTGCAAGTTCTGAAGCAATTGCACCTTGAAAGGCAACGCTGAGGCCTATTGGTAGCTGCAGATCATCGAAGCTTATGTCTGGTGTGTCAAACCATTCATCAATGAAGCTGTGGATGACGGCGACATCAAACAGAGGCAGATTGTTGAAGATTTCAGCCTCCTCCTTGCTCTTGATGAGCTGCTCAAGTGCGTAATCTCCAAGATCCTCATCGCTTGATAGATCAATGTTTTCACAGCGCAGAACGGCAGCAGCTGTGAGCTCTTTGCCTGTGTGTGGCTGAGGTTTCTTGGCTTCTTGGGGCTTGGACACTCGTGATAAGCCTTCTGACTGCATACTGGCTTCAGGAGGTGCAGTTGCTAAAGGCTTCACTCTTGCGATCTTGGGAGAAGCGGCTGGCTTTGAAGCTTTTGGCTTCTTCTGCTTTGGCTTTGGCGCAGCAGGGGCGTCATCTGACTCAGTATCTGCTGGAGGGTCATTCACAGCAGTCCCTTGGACTAGGATGCCAGTGATGAGGCCTGCAAGATTGGCATACGGCCCGATGATATTGGGATCGGCGTCGCGTGTGCCATCTGCCCTTGGTGAGGAGGGACCGGGGTTGAAGTCAAGCCCAAATTTCTTCTTATTTATCTTCGCTGATTGTTGTGCAAACTGAAAGTTGCGCTTGAAGAGATTATCATCGCGGCACCAGAGAAGTGATGACGGATGTGCTTCAGCTGGCTGTGGTCCTTTCACCATGCATGGATAGAAGCCTTGAGCAATGGCTTCGACTCTGGACCTGGGTACGAGATTTTTGTATAGTACGTCTCCCCACGGTCTCTTGATGGCGCACTTCTCCGCATATTCCTGAGTGACGAAGCGGTAGTGGAACCATTGCTCTGCCCAATATCTTCGAATCCATTGGATTCGTGTCTTGCGCTGACCATAGCTTTGTTCAGGATCAGTTTTGTACATCTCTGCCAATTCATCAGGCAGATCTTTGGACGTTTCACCACGTCGCTGTCTGCCTCCCTTCCTTGCTGCTGTTTCTGAAGCCATGAATAACTTGGAAGGCTTCAAGATGTTCAAAGGCTTCCTTTTGCAAGAACTGGCTTCAGGAGAGTTGATGTGATGCTGCAAGTACTCTGCAAATGAATGCAGACTATGAGAACCAAAGGATTCTCCCACGGACATGTACCTATGACAGCATTAAGGTGCGAGGGAAGGGGAAGAGGTCATATGCATTCTCAGAAGATTTTGAAGATAAATTGGTTTAGAAGACATAGACCTCATTGTGCGAAGACATTCACTCACAGATAAGAAGTTGGTTGCAGATTTGTACGAACCCACAGATCAGTACAAGTGAGGAATCTAACTACCTTATGAAGCACAAGTGAATATACTAGGCATGTCATGAGATGTAGCGAGATAACTAACTGATGTGAAGAGAAACTCCATATGGCAGAAAGTGACTGAACTATGGGATCAAAAGAGGCTGTAAAAAGAGGTTTTATTTACCACACTTGGAACTGCTAGACGAAGTGAGAGTTGAGGTTGAGCAGTTCGATCCTCCGTGCCCTAACTTGGAGACGGAAGACACCTACGGCGACGGCGGAGAGAGCGATGTCCGCTGTCGGCGTGAAAACGGCGTCGGAGAGGTTGCGGCAGTGAAGCGCTTCGTCGCCGGCGTCGTCGAGTGCTAGCGGTGGCGCTAGGGTTCGTGCGAGGGTGGAAGAAGGAGATAATGACCGCAGTGAATCGTGTATTTATAGGGATAGAGGCGGCACTGCGCTATTACGCAGGTACCTCTGGCGGTTCGCATTTGAGGCACGCGTGGCCAGTTAGAGGAAGATTGGGATTTGTTCCACGTCCCACGCACGCCTAAATTGTCGGGCGGTCGTTCCTGCTTCTCCGGATCTTATGTGGAGGAATGAGCATTAAAAACGGACTTTTATGGTTGTCACTATGTCTTCAGCTGACAAGGACACAGTGAAGACATTTGACAGTTTCGACAGAATGCATATGACTTGGAGAGATAGAGTTTGAGATAGAAAGCATAGAGAGGTTAGGGTCCGATCACATTCACTTAGTTCAAAAGATTCAACCAAGAAGACATAGCTATAAGTGAATGCTGTAGAGGACAGAACATCAGTACATATATATCCATATAATCAACGCAGTGAAGATAATTATGAAGACATATTGAGAATGAAGCCAAACCAAATGTGAAGACATTGAGAGGTAACGCCATGAGAGAAACACTTCAAAATGGAACGTTTGGTGGTGGCGTTACCCACCGTATAGGAAGTATTAGACCCAGACACGGCGCACAATTATCGTGGCGCTCAGAAGTCAAATTCCACATTAATGTATTCACACTTAGAATGTATGTCTTCATTGTTTGAAGATATACGCTACTTCGTGTGTTGCACATCTAAGTCATCAATATGCTTAAGTGTTAGGATGTGTGCCTGATCACAGGACATTTGAGGATTCCAAGATATTTAGCTCACACCGTAACTTGCAAAATCTCTTCTCATCCAAGGGCTTGGTGAAGATATCTGCCAATTGCTCTTCAGTGTTGACGTGTATGATATCAATGTCTTCCTTCACAACATGATCTCTGAGAAAGTGATGACGAATTTCAATGTGCTTTGTCTTCGAGTGCTGAACTGGGTTGTTGGCAATCTTGACGGCGCTTTCGTTGTCGCAGTAAAGTGGCACTTGCTTCAGATGAATGCCATAATCCTTGAGTGTTTGCTTCATCCACAGAAGCTGAGCGCAGCAAGATCCAGCAGCAATGTATTCAGATTC
This sequence comes from Triticum urartu, assembly GCF_003073215.2. NCBI lineage: Eukaryota > Viridiplantae > Streptophyta > Magnoliopsida > Poales > Poaceae > Triticum > Triticum urartu. The sequence goes on from NC_053026.1 coordinate 275,951,758, forward strand.
AGCAGTGGAGAGTGATACACAGTTCTGCTTCTTTGAAGACCAACATACAAGTGATCGTCCCAGAAAGTGACATGTGCCTGATGTAGACTTGCGATCAACCTTGTCACCAGCATAATCAGCATCCGAAAATCCAACCAAATCAAACTCTGAGCCCTTTGGATACCATAATCCTAGAGTTGGGGTGTGAGACAAATATCGAAGAATTCGCTTCACAGCTAAGTGATGCGACTCCTTTGGTGTCGCTTGAAATCGAGCACACATGCAAACACTAAGCATGATATCTGGCCTAGATGCACATAAATAAAGCAAAGACCCAATCATGGAGCGGTATACCTTTTGATCAAACTCTTTACCATTGTCGTCGGGACCCAGATGATGCTTGGCTGGCATTGGTGTTGTGAAGCCTTTGCAGTCTTGCATACCGAACTTCTTCAGGCACTCTTTAAGATATTTCTCTTGAGATATGAAGATGCCGTTGCGTTGTTGCCGTATTTGAAGACCGAGGAAGAACTTCAGCTCCCCCATCATGGACATCTGATATTGCTCTTGCATCATGTATCCAAACTCTTCACTATACTTCTGATTGGTGCAGCCGAAGATAATGTCATCCACATATATTTGGCACACAAACAGTTCACCATCATATGTCTTCGTGAAGAGAGTGGGGTCCAGGGAACCAGGTATGAAGCCTTTGCTCTTCAGGAAGTATTTGAGTGTGTCATACCAGGCCCGAGGGGCTTGTTTGAGGCCATACAGTGCCTTGTTGAGCTTGTATACCATGTCAGGATGTTTTGGATCTTCAAAGCCAGGCGGTTGTGCAACATACACTTCTTCTTCAATCTTGCCATTGAGAAAAGCACTCTTCACATCCATTTGATATAGAAGTATGTTATGATGATTTGCATAGGCCAGCAGTATGCGTATGGCTTCAAGTCTAGCCACAGGAGCAAATGTTTCATCGAAGTCAATGCCTTCCACTTGAGTATATCCTTGAGCAACGAGACGAGCTTTGTTTCTGACAACTTGACCATGCTCATCTTGCTTGTTGCGGTATATCCATTTGGTGCCTATTATGTTGTGCTTCCATGGATCAGGACGCTTAACCAGTTCCCATACATTATTCAGCTCAAACTGTTGAAGCTCTTCTTGCATAGCTTGAATCCATTCAGGTTCCATGAAGGCTTCTTCAACTTTCTTGGGTTCTGATATTGAGACGAATGCGAAATGCCCACAGAAGTTTGTTAGCTGAGTTGCCCTTGCACGAGTGAGTGGACCAGGTGCATTGATGCTGTCAAGTATTTTGTCAATTTGTACTTCATTTGCAACACGAGGATGTATAGGGCGAAGACTTTGCTCTTGTTGATCTGTGTTGTCATTTGGAGGTATATCTTCAGGCTGAGCATTGTCTTCATGTGGATTAGGTGCTGAGATGATAAGTTCTTCTTCAGGATGAGCTTCAGAAGGTACAATTTCTCCAGTTCCCATAAGCTTGATTGATTCATTTGCTGGAACTTCATCTAGCACATTTGGCAATTGCTCTCTTTGTGATCCATTGGTTTCATCAAATCGCACATCCACTGTTTCAACCACTTTGTAGTGGAAGAGATTGAAGACTCTGTAGGAGTGCGAATCCTTTCCATATCCAAGCATGAAGCCTTCATGTGCTTTTGGTGCAAACTTTGAGGTGTGGTGTGGGTCCTTGATCCAGCATTTTGCGCCAAATACTCTGAAGTAACTGACATTTGGCTTCTTGCCAGTTAGGAGCTCATAAGATGTCTTGTTCAGAAGCTTGTGAAGATAAACACGATTGATTGTATGGCATGCAGTATCAATGGCTTCAGTCCAGAATTTTCTTGGAGTCTTGTATTCATCTAGCATTGTTCTGGCCATCTCAATGAGTGTTCTGTTCTTGCGTTCGACGACGCCATTCTGCTGTGGCATGTATGGAGCTGAGAATTCATGTGTGATCCCCAAGGTGTCCAGATATGTATCAAGGCCAGTGTTCTTGAATTCAGTGCCATTGTCACGTCTGATGTGCTTTATCTTGGCGCCAAAATTGTTCATAGCTCGATTTGCGAAGCGTCTGAAGACATCCTGCACTTCAGTCTTGTAAAGGATTATGTGCACCCAAGTATATCTAGAATAACCATCAACAATTACGAAGCCATAGAGGCAAGCAGAAGTAGTAAAAGTTGAGTAGTGAGTGGGACCGAAAAGATCCATGTGAAGCAGTTCGAAAGGTTGAGTAGTGGTCATGATTGTCTTTGAAGGATGTTTTGCCCTTGTCATCTTCCCTGCTTCACAGGCACCGCATAAGTGATCTTTCTTGAACTTGACGCCCTCGATGCCTATGACGTGCTTTTTCTTCGCAAGGGTGTGGAGGTTCCTCATGCCAGCATGCCCAAGCCTTCGATGCCAAAGCCAGCATTCTGAAGCTTTTGCAAGAAGACATACTGCAAGTTGTGGTCCTGCTGAGAAATCTACCACATACAAATCACCTTTCCTATACCCTTCAAACACTAGAGATTTGTCAGATTCCATTAGCACCAGGCAGCGATATTTGCCAAACATTACAATCATATTCAAATCGCAAAGCATTGAGACAGACATTAAGTTGAAGCCAAGGGATTCAACAAGCATGACTTTATCCATGTGTTGATCCCTTGAGATTGCAACTCTACCTAGACCCAATACCTTACTTTTACCAGTGTCAGCAAATGTAATGTGGCTCTTGTCGGATGGACGTAAAGTTGAGTCCATGCGAAGGCTTGTTTTGCCAGTCATGTGATTTGTACACCCACTGTCAATAATCCATTCTGAAGACTTTGAAGTCACTGGTGTCGTACCCTATAGTGCAGTTAGGGGGATAGGCTTCACGAAGGGTATTGTGAAGCATAAACATTTGATGAACCAGTGGATTATGAAAACTTAGATCCAGATTAGGACTAATAGGGAGAGTAGCATGCGATTCAGGAACGAAGTACATAATGATGCCATTTGGGCAGTTTATCTTGCGCCCCACAAGATTTTTATGGTCCCTAGCAATATCATCAGAAGATTTTGTTTTTGTGCTGGAGACCTTTCCCTGCAAAAGAGAGTTAAGCTTTCTTAACCACTCACATCTTCAAGGGTGGCTTAGAAGCTATAAGTCTAAGTGCAGCATCTGAGAATTTTGGCTTTGAAGCCTTAGCAAACAGTCTAGCAGGGGGACAATAATACTCATAGGCATAGGCAGAATAATTTTTGGTCATATGAACATGACGGTTCGATGAACCGCTCTCATATTCATATGCCTGAGTATGGTTTCCCTGCAAAACATTTGTGTTAGTGTGACTCAGGTGAGTCCTCTGTCTATATGAAGCCTTTGGACCGAGGTTTGTCTTCTTCAAGTGAGATGTCATGAAGACATTCACAGGAAGATTTTCCAGACATGTTTTCGGAACCCAGATCTTCTTCATAGGCGGTCCATTCCTGCAGTTAGTACCAATGTACCTGGCAAACACTTCACCATTCTGATTCTTAAACAGTTTATAGTTTGCATCAAAGGATTCATCAATGATAATAGGGTTAGCACAAGTGAAGCCAGATAAATTGGATGGATCTGCTGAAAGTTCCTTTGCAGCAACCCATGTGGTTTTGGGGTACTGCTCAGGTTTCCAGTAAGAGCCATCTGCATTAATTTTCCTCACGAACCCAACACCCTCTTTCCTAGGGTTTCGGTTCAGAATCTGCTTCTTAAGGACATCACATAGTGTCTGATGCCCTTTCAGACTTTTGTACATTCCTGTTTCAAGCAATGTCTTCAACCTAGCATTCTCATCAGCAATAGCAGTGGTATCCTCAGGAGAGGGGTTAGTTACCATGTTAACAGTTGAAGATATTGCAACAGTAGTAGCAGTGGAACATTCAGCAACAGAATTAGCATTATCACGATCAATGCATTTTAGACATGGTGGTTCAAATCCTTCCTGAGCGGGACTGATCTGTTCGGAGCGAAGTGACTCATTTTCCTTTTGAAGATCTTCATGATCCGCTCTCAACTTCTCAAGATCTTGCTTCTTTTGAAGATAATCATAGGAGAGCTTTTCATGAGTAGTTGAGAGAGTCTCAAGACGATCTTCAAGTTCCTGATACTTAACGTGAAGATTTTTTATGTCTTCAATTAAGGATTCAGAACGAGTCATTTCGGCAGTAGTTGAGAGAGTCTCAAGACGATCTTCAAGTTCCTGATACTTAACATGAAGATTTTTTATGTCTTCAATTAAGGATTCAGAACGAGTCATTTCGGCACCCAACAGATCATCGCTTCTGTCTAACAGTTTTTGAATATGTTCCATGGCTTTCTATTGTTCAGTTGCAATTTTAGCAAGTGTTCTGTAGCTAGGTTTTGAATCACATTCAGAGTCATCGTCACTAGATGTTTCATAGTGAGTAGTGCGTGTGTTTACCTTGGCACCGCGTGCCATGAAGCAGTAGGTAGGAGTGGAGTCGTTCTTGTCATTTGCGTCGGTGTCGGTGTTGCAGTCATTGTCTTCAGTGTTGAAGATGGACTTGGCGACGTATGCTTTAGCCAGACTCGCAATGCCAGAATCAGACTCCTCCTCAGACTCCACCTCTGCCTCCTCAGATGCGGACTCCTCCTCTGAATCCATCTCCTTGCCAACAAACGCACGTGCCTTGCCAGATGAGCTCTTCTTGTGTGATGAAGACTTTGATGAAGACTTGGAAGAAGACTTTGAGTATTTCTTCTTTTTCTTGTCGTCAGAATCATATTCTTTGCTCTTCTTCTTCCTTCTGTTCTCATTGTCCCACTGTGGACACTCAGAAATGAAGTGTCCAGTTTTCTTGCACTTGTGACATGTTTTCTTCTTGTAGTCATGAGCAGAGACTTCATCATTCCTTGAGCTTGATCGTGAAGATTTTCTGAAGCCTTTCTTCTTGGTGAATTTTTGGAACTTCTTCACTAGCATTGCAAGTTCTCTTCCAATGTCTTCAGGATCATCAGAACTGCAGTCAGATTCTTCTTCAGATGAGGAGACAGATTTTGCCTTCAAAGCACGAGTTCGCCCATAGTTTTGGACCGTAGATATCTCTTTTCTCAGAAAGCTGAAACTCATGTGTGTTGAGCCTCTCAAGTATGTCAGACGGATCGAGTGTCTTGAAATCAGGACGTTCTTGAATCATCAGGGCCAGGATGTCAAACGAACTATCAAGTGATCTCAGCAGCGTCTTGACGATTTCATGTTTGGTGATCTCAGTGGCGCCAAGGGCTTGACGCTCATTTGTGATGTCAGTGAGCCGGTCAAATGTGTGCTGGACATTCTCATTGTCATTTCGCTTGAAGCGGTTGAAGAGGTTGCGAAGAACACTGATTCTTTGATCTCTCTGGGTTGAGATGCCTTCATTGACCTTGGAGAGCCAGTCCCAGACTAGCTTTGATGTCTTCAAGGCACACACACGGCCATACTGTCCTTTGGTCAGATGACCACAGATGATATTCTTGGCAGTAGAATCCAGTTGAATGAACTTCTTGACATCAGCAGCAGTGACACCTTCTCCAGCCTTGGGAACACCGTTTTCGACGACATACCATAGGTCGACGTCAATGGCTTCAAGATGCATGCGCATCTTATTCTTCCAGTAGGGATATTCAGTTCCATCGAAGACGGGGCAAGCAGCGGAGACTTTGATTATCCCTGCAGTCGACATAGCTAAAACTCCAGGTGGTTAAACCGAATCACACAGAACAAGGGAGCACCTTGCTCTGATACCAATTGAAAGTGCGTTATATCGACTAGAGGGGGGGTGAATAGGCGATTTTTATGAAAATCTTCAAAACGTGAGAGTTATGAAGACAAACAGTGAAGATTACGCCTATTACTGTGCAGCGGAAGTTAGATTACACTAGGCCAGCCCATGGTCATGTATTCAATAGAGTGAAAGCGCAGTGACAAACAGCTTCAGTGTAATAAGGATCAGGTAGGAAGAAGTTATGAAGCCAAACAGATCATACATTCATGTTGTGAAGACAAAAGATAAAGCAAGCATGCAATGGCTTCACAATGAATAACTGTAAGTAAAAGGAAGTGAAGATGAAACCAGTGACACGTTGAAGACAATGATTTGTTGGACCAGTTCCAGTTGCTGTGACAACTGTACGTCTGGTTGGAGCGGCTAGGTATTTAAACCAAAGGACACACAGTCCCGGACACCCAGTCAAGGACACTTAGTCCAAGACACCCAGTCCTCACCGTTTTCTCCTTGAGCTAAGGTCACACAGACCTCGCGCAATCACTCAGGTAAGTCTTCAAGGTAGACTCCCAAACCTTCACAGACTTCGTTCACTGGCAATCCACAATTTCTCTTGGATGCTCAGAACGCGACGCCTAACCGTCTGGAGGATGCATAGTCCTCAAGTGTAATAAGTCTTCAGATCACACAGACAAGAAGACTTAAATGATGCCCAATTTACTCTGGCTCTGGGTGGTTAGGGCTTTTCTCCTCACTAGGAATTTTTCTTTCAAAGGCTTCGAGGTGGGTTGCTCTCAAACGACAAAAGCCGTGCGCTGAAATCTAAGCAGCCAACCGTTTATGGTTGTGGGGGGTGGACTATTTATAGCCACTTGGCAACCCGACCTGATCTGTCCGAAATGACCCTGGGTCACTAAGGAACTGACACGTGTACCAACGGTCGAATTTTGAACTCACACGGCAACTTTACTTGGGCTACAAGTAAAGCTGACTTGTCTGACTCTGGACAAGATTTTCTCTCAAAGTCTTCGCTCGAATACATAGGATTTTAATTAGGCATCACTTAAGTCATTCTGACTGGTTCTCTTGGACCCCACTTAACAGTACGGTGATTCCTATGACACAACATAAATGAAATAAAACTACGAAGGTTCTAAGTCTTCGAGTTCCATAAGCTTCATAGGGAGTCTTCTCATGTCATTGTCTTCAATATGAATATCTTCATAAACCACCATTGTCTTCAATGTCTTCGTACATTTTTAGGGGTCATCTCTGGTAATAAAACCGAATCAATGAGGGACTTCTACCTGTGTTTTCCTGCAATTCTCACAAACACGTTAGTCTCTCAACTAGGTTTGTCGTCAATACTCCAAAACCAACTAGGGGTGGCACTAGATGCACTTACATGGTACATCTCCAACGTATTTATAATTTTTGATTGTTCCATGCTATTATATTATCTGTTTTGGATGTTTGATGGGCTTTAATATTCTATTTTATATTATCTTTGGGACTAACCTATTAACTGAAGGTCCAGTGCCAGTTTTTGTTTTTTTGCCTATTCTAGAGTTTTGCAGAAAAGGAATACCAAACGGAGTCCAAATGGAATGAAACCTTCGCGATGATCTTTCTTGGACCGAAAGCAATCCATAAGACTTGGAGTCGAAGTCTGGAACTCCACAAGGAAGCCATGAGGCAGGAGGGTGCGCCAAGGGGGTAGGCACGCCCCCACCCTCGTGGGCGCCTCGTAGCTCCACCGACGTACTTCTTTTGCCTATATATACTCTTATACCCTAGAAACATCAGGGAGAGCCACGCAACCACTTTTCCACCACCGCAACCTTCTATACCCATGAGATCCCATCTTGGGGCCTTTTTAGGTGATCTGCCAGAGGGGTAATCGATCACGGAGGGCTTCGACATCAACACCATTGCCTCTCCGATGAAGCGTGAGTAGTTTACCACAGACCTTCGGGTACATAGTTATTAGCTAGATGGCTTCTTCTCTCTCTTTGATTCTCAATACAAAGTTCTCCTCGATGTTCTTGGAGATCTATTCAATGTAATACTCTTTTGCGGTGTGTTTATCGAGATCCGATGAATTGTGGATTTATGAACAAGATTATCTATGAATATTATTTGGTTCTTCTCTAAATTCTTATATGCATGATTTGATATCTTTGCAAGTCTCTTTGAATTATCGGTTTAGTTTGGCATACTAGATTGATCTTTCTTGCAATGGGAGAAGTGCTTAGCTTTGGGTTCAATCTTCCGGTGTCCTTTCCCAGTGACAGTAGGGGCAGCAAGGCACGCATTGTATTGTTGCCATCGAGGATAAAAAGATAGGGTTTATATCATATTGCTTGAGTTTATCCCTCTACATCATGTCATCTTTCTTAATGTGTTACTCCGTTTTCATGAACTTAATACTCTAGATGCATGATGGATAGCGGTCGATGTGTGGAGTAATAGTAGTAGATGCAGAATCGTTTCGATCTACTTGACACGGATGTGATGCCTATATTCATGATCATTGCCTTAGATATCTTCATAACTATGCGCTTTTCTATCAATTGCTCAATAGTAATTTGTTCACACACCGTAATACATGCTATCTTGAGAGAAGCCACTAGTGAAACCTATGGCCCCCGGGTCTCTTTCCTATTATATTGCATCTCTTGTATTTACATCGCATCTCATTTACTATTTTGCAATCTTTACTTTGCAATCTATACAACAAAAATACCAAAAATATTTACTTTACTCTCTCTATTAGATCTCACTTTTGTGAGTGACCGTGAAGGGATTGACAACCCCTTTATCGCGTTGGTTGCAAGGTTCTTGATTGTTTGTGCAGGTACTAGATGACTTGTGCGTTGTCTCCTACTAGATTGATACCTTGGTTCTCAAAACTAAGAGAAATACTTACGCTATTTTGCTGGATCACCCTTTCCTCTTCAAGGGAAAACCAACGCATGCTCAAGAGGTAGCAAGAAGGATTTCTGGCGCCGTTGTCGGGGAGATCTACGCCAAGTCAAGACATACCAAGTACCCACCATAAACTCTTCTCCCTTGCATTACATTATTTGCCATTCGCCTCTCGTTTTCCTCTCGAAAAATTTCACCTCTCTTTCGTTCATCTTTTTTGTTTGCCCTTATGTCTTACTTGGATTGTTTGCTCGCTTGCTTCGTATAATTGTGTGTTTATTGCAAATCAGAACCAAAACTTATGGATCCTCATCCGCTTGCTAATGTTTTTAAGAGATCAATTATGTCAAACCAATCGCTAGTGATTTGAGTGCACTAGATTATCTTTATGAAGTTTTGCTTGAAATCCGTGAATCTGAAAATTGTGATGAAGTGCTTTATGAAGTGATTCACGATAGATATTTGAATAAAAAGCATGATTACAATGATTTTATTATAAATTCTATTAATATGAATTGTGCTAATAATATGCAAAACCCTAAGCTTGGGGATGCTAATTTTGCTATGTCTACTACTTGTTGCAACGATCATGATTGGGGTGATTCTTCTTATAATCTTAAAAGTTTATTTAAGCCCCATGATGAGTATGAGATTGATAATAATGTTTGCAATAATATTGAAAGTGGGTTTGGAAGGGTGTCAGCTTTAGATCCCACATATTTAGATGACGTTCAATGGTATGAAGTTTTTGATAAAAGTGGGTATGGAGAGGTCATGACTTTATTTTATGATAATCCCACTATTTTGGAAGAGTGTCAACTTTGCATGCATGTGGATCATGAAGAGAAATTTTTTTCTGATAGCTATATTTTTGAATTTGATTATGATCCTACATGTAATTATTATGAGAGATGAAAATATGGTTGTAGAAATTTTTATGTCACTAAATTACCTCTCGTTATGTTGAGATTGCTATTGTTTCTTTCTCCTTCCTTGCATATGCTAGTTTTTGCTTGTCTTGATAATTTGTTTGCTTATATAATGCCTATGCATAGAAATTATGTTAGACTTAGATGTGATTTTCATATGCTTCATGATTCTCCCTTCGTGTTTCAATTGCTATCTTTCATGTGAGCATCATTAGAATTAAGATGCCTAGCTTAATGGCTTTAAAGAATAGCGCTTGTTGGGAGGCAACCAAATTTTATTTTTGTTCTTGATTTTTAGGTCATGTTTTTATTTTAATAAATCACCTATCCTCTGGTTAGATGTGTTTTTTGTGTTTTAATTGGTGTTTGTGCCAAGTAAGACCTTTGGGATAGCTTACGGTGATAGTTGATTTGATCGTGCTGAAAAATAGAAACTTTTGCGCCTAGGAGATTAGTTTTAATTTTTATCAGAAGTGCGATAAAATACTGATTTATTTTTCATAGGATTAATAAAGAAATTATCTAGGACTTACTAATTTCTCAGAATGTTTGGAGTTACAGAAGTATTCTAAAGTTACAGATATCTACAGACTGTTCTATTTTTTACGGATTCTGTTTTTCATGTGTTGTTTGCTTATTTTGATGAATCTATGAGTAGTATCGGGGGGTATGAACCATAGAGAAGTTGGAATACAGTAGGTTTAACACCAATATAAATAAATAATGAGTTCATTACAGTACCTTAAAGTGGTGGTTTATCTTCTTATACTAACGGAGCTCATGAGATTTTTTGTTGAGGTTTTGTCTTGTGAAGTTTTCAAGTTTTTGGCTAAAGATTTGATGGATTTTGGAATAAGGAGTGGCAAGAGCCTAAGCTTGGGGATGCCCAAGGCACCCCAAGGTAAAATTCAAGGACAACCAAAAGGCTAAGCTTGGGGATGCCCCGGAAGGCATCCCCTCTTTCGTCTTCGTCTATCGGTAACTTTACTAGAGGCTATATTTTTATTCACCACATGATATGTGTTTTGCTTGGAGCCTCTTCTATTATTTGAGTCTTTTATTTTTAGTTTACCACAATAATCCTTACTTTACACACCTTTTGGGAGAGACACACATGAATCGGAATTTATTAGAATACTCTATGTGCTTCACTTACATCTTTTGAGCTAGATAATTTTGCTCTAGTGCTTCACTTATATCTTTTTGGAGCACGGTGGTGGTTTTATTTTATAGAAATTATTGATCTCTCATGCTTCACTTATATTATTTTGAGAATCTTTTATAACATCATGGTAATTTGCTTTGGCTATAAAACTAGTCCTAATATGATGGGCATCCAAGATGGGTATAATAAAAACTTTCATATAAAGTGCGTTGAATACTATGAGAAGTTTGATTCTTTATTATCGTTTTGAGATATGAAGATGGTGATATTAGAGTCATGCTAGTAGAGTAGTTGTGAATTTGACAGATACTTGTGTTAAAGTTTGTGATTCCTGTAGCATGCACATATGGTGAACCGTTATGTGATGAAGTTGGAGCATGATCTATTTATTGATTGTCTTCCTTATGAGTGGCGGTCGGGGACGAGCGATGGTCTTCTCCTACCAATCTATCCCCCTAGGAGCATGCACGTAGTACTTCATTTCGATAACTAATAGATTTTTGCAATAAGTATGTGAGTTCTTTATGACTAATGTTGAGTCCATGGATTATATGCACTCTCACCCTTCCACCATTGCTAGCCTCTCTAGTACCGCGCAACTTTTGCCGGTACCATAAACCCACCATTTACCCTCCTCAAAACAGACACCATACCTACCTATTATGGCATTTCCATAGCCATTCCGAGATATATTGCCATGCCACTTTCCACCGTTCCGTTTATTATGACATGCTCCATCATTGTCATATTGCCTTGCATGATCATGTAGTTGACATCGTATTTGTGACAAAGCCACCATTCATAATTCTTTCATACATGTTACTCTTGATTCATTGAACATCCCGGTACACCGCTGGAGGCATTCACATAGAGTCATATTTTGTTCTAAGTATCAAGTTGTAGTTCTTGAGTTGTAAGTAAATAAAAGTGTGATGATCATCATTATTAGAGCATTGTCCCAGTGAGGAAAGGATGATGGAGACTATAATTCCCCCACAAGTCGGGATGAGACTCCGGACGAAAAAGATAAAAATAAAAAAGGAGGCCAAAAAAAGAGAGGGCCCAAAAAATGAGAGAAAAAGAGAGAAGGGACAATGCTACTATCCTTTTTCCACACTTGTGCTTCAAAGTAGCACCATGATCTTCATGATAGAGAGTCTCTTATTTTGTCACTTTCATATACTAGTGGGAATTTTTCATTATAGAACTTGGCTTGTATATTCCAATGATGGGCTTCCTCAAAATGCCCTAGGTCTTTGTGAGCAGGCAAGTTGGATGCACACCCACTTAGTTTCTTTTGTTGAGCTTTCATACATTTATATCTCTAGTGCATCCGTTGCATGGCAATCCCTACTCACTCACATTGATATCTATTGATGGGCACCTCCATAGCCCGTTGATACGCCTAGTTGATGTGAGACTATCTTCTCCATTTTGTCTTCTCCACAACCACCCCTCTATTCCACCTATAGTGCTATATCCATGGCTCACGCTCATGTATTGCGTGAAGATTGAAAAAGTTTGAGAACATCAAAAGTATGAAACAATTGCTTGGCTTGTCATTGGGGTTGTGCATGATTAAATATTTTGTGTGATGAAGATAGAGCATAGCCAGACTATATGATTTTGTAGGGATAGCTTTCTTTGGCCATGTTATTTTAAGAATACATGATTGCCTTGTTAATATGCTTGAAGTATTATTGTTTTTATATCAATATTAAACTTTTGTCTTGAATCTTTCAGATCTGAACATTCATGCCACAATAAAGAAAATTACATTGATAATTATGTTAGATAACATTCCACATCAAAAATTCTATTTTTATCATTTACCTACTCGAGGACGAGGATGAATTAGTCTTGGGGATGCTTGATATGTCTCCAACGTATCTATAATTTTCGATTGTTCCATGCTATTATATTATCTGTTTTGGATGTTTAATGGGCTTTAATATGCTCTTTTATATTATTTTTGGTACTAACCTATTAACCGGAGGCCGAGTGCCAGTTTCTGTTTTTTTTGTGCCTATTTTACAGTTTTGCAGAAAAGGAATACCAAATGGAGTCCAAACGGAATGAAACCTTCACGATGATCTTTCTTGGACCAAAAGTAATCCAGAAGACTTCGAGTCGACGTCTGGAACTCCACGAGGAAGCCATGAGGTAGGAGGGCGTGCCTAGGGACTAGGCGCGCCCCCACCCTCCTGGGCCCCTCGTAGCTCCACCGACATACTTGTTTCGCCTATATATACTCTTATACCCTAGAAACATTAGGGGGAGCCACGAAACCACTTTTCCACCGCCGCAAACTTCTGTACCCATGAGATCCCATCTTGGGGCCTTTTCCGGCGATCCGACGGAGGGGGAATCGATCACAAAGGGCTTCTACATCAACACCATTGCCTCTCCAATGAAGCGTGAGTAGTTTACCACGAACCTTCAGGTCCATTGTTATTAGCTAGATGGCTTCTTCTCTCTCTTTGATTCTCAATACAAAGTTCTCCTCGATGTTCTTGGAGATCTATTCGATGTAATACTCTTTTGCGGTGTGTTTGTCGAGATCCGATGAATTGTGGATTTATGAACAAGATTATCTATGAATATTATTTGGTTCTTCTCTGAATTCTTATATGCATGATTTGAAATCTTTGCAAGTCTCTTTGAATTATCGGTTTAGTTTGGCCTACTAGATTGATCTTTCTTGCAATGGGAGAATGCTTAGCTTTGGGTTCAATCTTGCGGTGTCCTTTCCCAGTGACAGTAGGGGCAGCAAGGTACGTATTGTATTGTTGCCATCGAGAATAAAAGATGGGGTTTATATCATATTGCTTGAGTTTATCCCTCTACATCATGTCATCTTGCTTAATGCGTTACTCCATTCTTATGAACTTAATTCTCTAGATTCCTGCTGGATAGCGGTCGATGTGTGGAGTAATAGTAGTAGATGCAGAATCGTTTCAATCTACTTGACACGGACGTGATGCCTATATTCATGATCATTGCCTTAGATATCTTCATAACTATGCACTTTTCTATCAATTGCTTGGCAGCAATTTGTTCACCCACCGTAATACATGCTATCTTGAGAGAAGCCACTAGCGAAACCTATGGCCCCCGGGTCTCTTTCCTATTATATTACATCTGTTTTATTTACATCGCATCTCGTCTACTATTTTGCAATCTTTACTTTCTGATCTATACAACAAAAATACCAAAAATATTTATTTTACTATCTCTATTAGAACTCACTTTTGCGAGTGACCGTGAAGGGATTGACAACCCCTTTATCGCGTTGGTTGCAAGGTTCTTGATTGTTTGTGCAGGTACTAGGTGACTTGTGCGTTGTCTCCTACAGGATTGATACCTTGGTTCTCAAAACTGAGGGAAATACTTACGCTACTTTGCTGCATCACTCTTTCCTCTTCAAGGGAAAACCAACGCATGATCAAGAGGTAGTAGCCAGCCATGAAGCTAAGTGATGCCTGCCACCAAAGGATCTTCACCTGGCAAAGCTTCAGATCTATCTGCCCCTGGCTGTCGGCATGGTCTCACAGATCTCGTGGTGTTCGGCGAGGACGACTTTGCGTCCCACACACATGGCCGCTGCTGTTGCCTCTGTGCTCGGCATGGTTAGTTACATCTTCAGATCATCCACAAACAGAGACTGAGCGGCAGTGACATTATGGCCGCGATTGATGTGGTGGACATCCAGAAGCCAGAAGGTGCTCATCTACAACATATGCGCCATAGCCTGTGGCATTGAGCGCTTTTCAATTGCAAAATTCGCTGCTACACTTTGTTTCCCTTCCCCGATTATTCCCGTCAGCCAAAGGATCATGTACCTTTTCCCCAGGTTTTAAGCTCATACAAGATAATTCCACCCGAGGCATCTGTTCCCTGGGACTAGCTCCCCTAGCATCCAAATGAAGCCTAATATGGATGAACTAACCTTGGGATTTGTCGATGATGACTTCATGTAGATGTTGAAGATGTGGATGCTCATTGTTGATGTAGATCATTCGGAGCAATCCATTGGAGTGAGTTGCACTTTAAATACCTACACGGGTTAGTCCCACAAGGAACAAACAAGGATATCCATATACATAGAGTAAAATTCACACACGATGATGTCCATGAAAACATTAGGTTACCTTGTCCCTTGTCTTACCAACAAGAGGGTTTGTGACTCCTTGAACTAGTGCAAAATGTGGAAGTTGTTTGCACTTGTTCTCACCAAAATGATGTGAGTGAATTATGTTGGCGGAGTCACCCTCAAGAACTCTCTAGTTCTTCTTCTTCGGGATCCACATCAACTTGATGGGAATCCTTGGAGTTTTAGTCATACTTGATGAAGTAGAACTTGATTTAGTCTTGGGAACCCACTTGACCAAGGCCTTGGGAGCTTCTTCAAATGCATCAATCTCCTCTTGAAGCTTGTCCTTGCCTTTTTTCTTGTGGTCTTGTGGTGGAAGATCATCTTGAGCTTGTGTTCCCTTGAAAGAAGTAGGATCATACTTCTCTTGTTGAGGAACAAACTTCTTCTTGGGGTATTGATATTCTTCCCACTCAACTCCATTGGCATTGAACTTTCGTTCAAAACCAACGCCTTGATTCTTCCGGTGCCTTCCTTGCTTGCGTACAATTTCCTCAAATTGCTTACTTCCAGCAAGGCTCTTGTAACACCTTTCTCTATAATTCCCTTCAATAAGCTATTTTCTTGCTCATGTGTAACTTTACTAAGAGAATCATTAGTGGAATCAAGAGAACTACTAGAAGCAACAACATTGGATTTATCATGATTATTGTTACTACTAGAAGAAGAATCTTTCTTACTCTTGTTGCTAGATTTTACTTGTGGCATGTAAGTAGACAAGAGTAAATGCTTGGCGATGTAAGAAAAACTTTTCTTACGAAGATCATCATTGATTGCTTTTAAGAACCCATGCTCTTGCTCTAGATTGAGCTTTTCAAAGTGTAGCTTCTCATGAGTCTTTAAAAGCTCTCGGTGATCTTCCAAGGTAGTTTCATGAGCTAACTTAAGTGTGTTTAGTTCTTTAGTCAGACGCTCAATCTCCTTATTATTATCGTCATTCGTTTTACCTTGATTAGCATGATTAATAGCAAGTCCATAATAGTTTTCATCACTAGAGTTGTCAACAAGTAAATCATCATCACCTAGCAAATCATCTTCATCACTATTGAAATCAACATACTCGGGTTGTGATACCTTTGGGCCTTTAGCCATGAAGCATCTTCCAATTCCTTCATTTGGTGAGTCAAATATGTCATAGGAGTTGGTTGACACAAGTGCTAGACCGGCAACACCTTCAACTTGAGTATATTCGGAGTCGGAGTGATAACTTCTCTCAGAGTGATGGTTGGAGTCAGAGCTGGATACCCATTTACCAACATGAGCTTGATGTCTTCGCTTTGTGTAGCTCCTTGTTGACTTGTCCTTCCTCTCCGAATCCTTGCTTCTGCGAGAGGTTCTTCATTCATAATGATCATCTCTACTCCTTCTCTCTCTTGGAGGTGATTCCTCTCTTCTACTTCTCCTTTTAGGTGAGTCCTCTCTTCTTTTGTAGGGAGCCGTGCACTCATTGGAGTAGTGTCCAGGTCTTCCACAATTGTAGCAATTACGCTCATGACTAGAAGATCTTTTGTCATTGTAGGACCTTGACTTAGAACTTCTTTCCTTACTTCCAATCTTGTAGAACTTGTTGAAATTCTTCGCCATTAGGCTCAATTCCTCATTGAATACTTGTTTCTCACTTGATGATGTAGGAGCATCATATTAGGCTTTGTAAGCACCACTTTACTTGTTGTGAAGCTCTACTTTATCCTTGAGTGACATCTCATGAGAAACAATTCTTCCAATGACTTCCGTAGGCTTGAGATATTTGTAGTTGGGCATCATTTGGATCAATGTGCACACGGTATCATATTTTCCATCCAAGGCTCTTAGGATCTTCTTGATGATGAATCTGTCGGTCATCTCTTCACTTCCTAAGCCGGCAATCTCATTTGTGATGAGAGCAAGCCTAGAGTACATTTGAGCGACACCTTCACCATCCTTCATTTTGAACTTGTCAAGCTGACTTTGAAGCACATCCAATTTGGATTCCAAGACGGAGTCGGTACCTTCGTGCATATCAATCAAGGTATTCCAAATTTCCTTTGCATTCTCAAGACGGCTGATTTTGTTTAATTCTTCAGGGCAAAATCCGTTGAAGAGGATATCGCAAGCTTGAGCATTGTGTTGCAGCATCTTCAACTCTTCTGCGCTAGCTTCATGGTTCGGTTCTCTCCCATCAAAGAATTCACCTTGCAAGCCAATACACACAATAGCCCAAATGGCAGGGTTATGTCCAAGAATATGCATTTTCATCTTATGCTTCCAACTAGCAAAATTAGTACCATCAAAGTAAGGACCTCTACGGTGGTAATTTCCCTCGCTAGACGCCATACTCTCCTAGGTTATGAAACCAAGGCTATGATCACCAAAGCTATGGAAATCAAGGAAATGGAGACCAAAGCTCTGATACGACTTGTAGGATCGAAAGTATGTCTAGAGGGGGGGGTGATTAGACTACTTGACCAAAATAAAAATCTAGCCTTTTCCCAACTTTAAGTCTTGGCAGATTTTAGCAACTTAGCATAAGTCAAGCAATCAACCTACACATGCAAGTATGAGAGTATAGCAGCGGAATGCAAATCATTGCATATCAAGGTAAATGGAGGAGTTTAGGGGGAGAAAACGCAAGGAATACACAGAGATTTTTGGCGTGGTTTCGATAGGTGGTGCTATCGTACATCCACGTTGATGGAGACTTCAACCCACGAAGGGTAACGGTTGCGCGAGTCCACGGAGGGCTCCACCAACGAAGGGTCCACTAAGAAGCAACCTTGTCTATCCCACCATGGCCATCGACCACGAAGGACTTGCCTAACTTGGATTATAAACTCCTTGGTTCAACTCCACAATCTTGACGGAGGCTCCCAAGTGACACCTAACCAATCTAGGAGACACCACTCTCCAAAAGGTAATAGATGGTGTGTTGATGATGAACTCCTTGCTCTTGTGCTTCAAATGATAGTCTCCCCAACACTCAAATCTCTCTCATAGATTTGGATTTGGTGGAAAGATGATTTGAGTGGAAAGCAACTTGGGGAAGGCTAGAGATCAAGATTCTTGTGGTTGGAATGGAATATCTTGGTCTCAACACATGAGTAGGTGGTTCTCTCTCAGAAAATGTATGATGGAAGTGTAGGCACGTTATGATGTCTCTCTCCACGAATGGAGGATGGGTGGAGGGGTATATATAGCCTCAACACAAAATCTAACCGTTACACACAATTTACCAAACTCAGTGAGACCGAATACACAAACTCGGTCAGACCGATTCAGTTCAAAATGTGAACGTTAGGCTTTTTGGTGGGACCGATATGATCAACTCGGTGGGACCAATTTCATTAGGGTTAGGGCTTAACATAATCTCGGTGAGGCCAGTCACATGAACTCGGTGAGACCGATTTTTGTAATAGGCAAATAGAGAGTTGGCCAGGAAAACTCGGTGGGATCGATCGCTCATTTCGGTGAGACCAAAACGTTATGAAAAGGAAACATAGAGTTTGCATTGCGAACTCGCTGGGACCGATCGCTCATTTCGGTTAGACCGGAACGTTACGAAGGGAAAGAGAGAGTTTGCAATCCCATCTCGGTGAGACCAAGATCCCTATCGGTGAAACCGAACTAATTAGGGTTTCTGGCTATGGCTATGTTAAATGAACTCGATGGTGCCGGATAGATCAAATCGGTGGGGCCGAGTTTGACTTTTGGTTTGGGACAAATGTGGATATGAGAAAGTGGTTGAGGGCTTTTGGAGCATATCACTAAGCATTTTAAGCAAGCAAGCCATTAAGCAACACCTCATCCACTTTTAATAGTATTGGCTTTTCCTATGGACTCAATGTGATCTTGGATCACTAAAATGAAAATGTAGAGTCTTGAGATTTTACCAATATGTGTCCTTAGCATTTTGAGGGGTCCACATTCCTAGTCCATGCCATGTCAATCATTGAAATTTTTGAAATGTTCATCTTGAAAGAGCATTAGTTCAATGAGCTATATGTTGTTTGGAATTACCAAAACCACCCAGGGATAGTTGGACTTTCATGTTTTGAACATCATGGACCATATGAGATGTTCCAGGAATTGAAGTTATTATTTCAAGAAAATGCCCGAGTTGAGAGATATGAAGTCTCCAACAAGTTCTATAGCTGCAAGATGGAGGAGAATAGTTCTGTCAGTGAACACATACTCAGAATGTCTGGGTATCATAACCACTTGACTCAGCTGGGAGTTAATCTTCGCAATGATAGTGTTATTGAAAGAGTTCTTCAATCACTGCCTCCAAGCTACAAAGGCTTCATGATGAACTATAATATGCAAGGGATGGATAAGACAATTCTCGAGCTCTTTGCTATGCTCAAAGCTGCGAAGGTAGAAATCAAGAAAGAGCACCAAGTGTTGATGGTTAACAAGACCACTAGTTTTATGAAAAAGTGAAAGGGAAAGAAGGGGAACTTCAAGAAGAATGGCAAGCAAGTTGTCACTCCCGGGAGGAAGCCCAAGTCTGGACCCAAGTCTGAAACTGAGTGCTTCTACTTCAAAGTGACTGGTCACTGGAAGTGGAACTGTCCCAAGTATTTGGCGGATAATAAGGATGGCAAAGTGAACAAAGGTATATTTGATATACTTGTTATTGATGTGTACCTTACTAATGCTCGTAGTAGCGCCTGGGTATTTGATACTGGTTCTGTTGCTCATATTTGCAACTCAAAACAGGGGCTACAGATTAAACGAAGATTGGCTAAGGACGAGGTGACGATGCGCGTCGGGAATGGTTCCAAGGTCGATGTGATCGCCGTTGGCACGTTTCCTCTACATCTTCCTTCAGGATTAGTTTTAGACCCGAATAATTGTTATTTGGTGCTAGCGTTGAGCATGAACATTATATTTGGATCTTGTTTGATGCGATACGGCTATTCATTTAAATTAGAGAATAATGGTTGTTTTATTTATATGGGTAATATCTTTTATGGTCATGCACCCTTGAAGAGTGGTCTATTTTTGTTGAATCTCAATCGTGGTGATACACATATTCATAATATTGATGGCAAAAGATGCAAAGTTGATAACGATAGTGCAACATATTTGTGGCACTGCCGTTTAGGTCATATTGGTGTAAACCGCATGAAGAAACTCCATACGGATGGACTTTTGGAATCACTTGATTATGAATCATTTGATGCTTGCAAACCATGCCTCATGGGCAAGATGACTAAAAATCCGTTCTCCAGAACAATGGAGCGAGCCACTAACTTATTGGAAATAATACATATCGATGTATGCGGTCCGATGAGTATTGAGGCTCGCGGCGAGTATCATTATTTTCTGACCTTCACCAATGATTTGAGAAGATATGGGTATATCTACTTAATGAAACACAAGTCTGAAACATTTGAAAGTTCAAAGAATTTCAGAGTGTAGTGGAGAATCATCATAACAAGAAAATAAAGTTTCTATGATCTGATCGCGGAGGCGAATATTTGAGTTACGCGTTTGGCCTTCATATAAAACAACGTGGAACAGTTTCACAACTCACGCCACCTGGAACACCACATCATAATGTTGTATCCGAACGTCGTAACCGTACATTATTAGATATGGTGCGATCTATGATGTCTCTTTCTGATTTACCACTATCGTTTTGGGGTTATGCATTAGAGACAGCTGCATTCACTTTAAATAGGGCACCATCTATATCTGTTGAGACGAAACCATATTAACTATGGTTTGGCAAGAAACATAAGCTGTCGTTTCTTAAAGTTTGGGGTTGTGATGCTTATGTGAAAAAGCTTCAGCCTGATAAGCTCAAACCCCAATCGGAGAAGTTTGTCTTCATAGGATACCCAAAAGAAACTGTTGGGTACACCTTCTATCACAGATACGAAGGCAAGATCTTTGTTGCTAATAATGGATCCTCTCTAGAGAAGGAGTTTATCTCGAAAGAAGTGAGTGGGAGGAAAGTAGAACTTGATGAGGTAATTGTACGTTCTGTCGAATTAGAAAGTAGTTCATCACAGAAATCAGTTCTAGTGATGCCTACACCAACTAGAGAGGAAGCTAATGATAATGATCATGAAACTTCAGATCAAGTTACTACCAAACCTTGTAGGTCAACCATAGCATGTTACGCACCTGAGTGGTACGGTAATTGAGGGAGTCCTGGATTAGGGGGTCTCCGGACAGCCGGACTATGTACTTTGTCCGGACTGTTGGACTATGTAGATACGAGATTGAAGAGTTCGTCCCTTGTCCGGATGGGACTCTACTTGGCGTGGAAGGCAAGCTAGGCAGTATGGATATGTATATCTACTCCTTTGTAACTGACCTTGTGTAACCCTAGCTCCCTCCGGTGTCTATATAAACCGTAGGGTTTAGTCCGTAGGACAACAGACAATCATACCATAGGCTAGCTTCTAGGGTTTAGCCTCTTTGATCTCATGGTAGATCAACTCTTGTAATACTCATATCATCAAGAACAATCAAGCAGGACGTAGGGTATTACCTTCATCAAGAGGGCCCGAACCTGGGTAAACATCGTGTCCCCTGCCTCCTGTTACCATCCACCTTAGATGCATAGTTCGGGACCCCCTACCCGAGATCCGCAGGCTTTGGCACCGACATTGGTGATTTCATTGAGAGTTCCACTGTGTCGTCACAATAAGGCTTGATGGCTCCTTCGATCATTGCTAGCGATGCGGTCCAGGGTGAGGCTTTCCTCCCCAGACAGATCATCATATTCGGCGGCTTTGCACTGCGGGCCAATTCGCTTGGCCATCTGGAGCAGATCGAGAGCTACACCCCTGGCCATCAGGTCAGATTTGGAAACTTGAACTACACGGCCGACATCCGCGGAGACTTGATCTTCGACGGATTCGAGCCCATGTCGGCGCGCCGCACAGTCGCGACGAGCATGAGTAACTCTGCCGTCGGACAATGTTCGGGAGATCACATCCGCAACTACTCCGTCCATCAATCTGGAGCAAGTCGCGCCATCCGAGAGCGGAGGGATGGACCCCGCCATGGAGGCCGCACTCTCAGTGGCGATAGAGCCGGATACTGACTTCACCCCTTACAAGAGCCGTGTCGCCGAACCACTGGATTCACCTCCGGCCATGGACTCTGAGCCGCTCACATCCGTGCCCGTCGAGTCCGACTGGGCGCCGATCATGGAGTTCACCTCCGCAGATATCTTTCAGCACTCACCTTTCGGAGATGTGCTAAATTCATTAGGGTCTCTCTCCCTGTCAGGAGAACCTTGGCCGAACTATGTCCGGCTATAATGGGATGCGGACGACGAAGAAATTCGCTGCCCACCCACCCACTTAGTAGCCACTGTCGATGACTTAACCAACATGCTCGACTTCGACTTCGAAGACTTCAACGGTATGGACGACGTAGCCGGAGACGATCAGGAACCACCGCCCTCAGGGCGCTGGACCGCCACCTCATCGTATGATATATACATGGCGTACACCCCCAAAGAAGGCAATGGCGATGAGACATCGGAGGATGACCCCTCCAAAAAGCAACCCAAGCGCCAACGTCAGCGGCGCCGCTCTAAGTCCCGCCATAGCAAGAGCAGTGATACCGGCACAAGGGATAATAACACTCCGGAAAGCACCAAAGACAACAATCCCCTCCAGCACGGTGTAGAGCAAGAGGACGAACAAGCTAGCCCTCCAGAGCAGGCAGCAGATGGAGAACTGGAGGAGGACAATTACATGCCTCTCTCTGAAGACGAGGTGAGCCTCGGCGACGACGAGTTTATCGTGCCTGAGGACCCCATTGAGCAAGAGCGCTTCAAGCGCCGGCTTATGGCCACAGCAAATAGCCTGAAGAAAAAACAGCAAAAGCTTCAAGCTGATCAAGACTTGCTAGCAGACAGGTGGACTGAAGTCCTTGCGGCTGAGGAGCATGAACTCGAGCGCCCGTCCAAGAGTTACCCAAAGCGCAGGTTGCTACCTCACCTAGAGGAGGAAGCATTGAAACCTCATTCATTAGTGTATGATGCGGCTGACCGGCCACTACGCGGCCGAGCCAGAGAGGCGTTTCAGCCTAAAGTTCAGACCGTACCCCGTCGCCACTCAGTCAAAAATACTAAGGCCCGGGGCAACACAGAGGACCTGCGAGACATCTTGGACAGTAAGGCAAAAATCGCAAGATCAATATACGGGACACGGGCACGTGCGCCCACACGGGACGATGATCGTCACGTCGGATACACCAAGAGTAAATCCGGCCGAGCCAAATACAGCAAACAAGACTCATACGAACTACGTCGGGATATAGCCCAGCACAGAGGTGCCGCACACCCCATATGCTTCACTGATGAAGTTATGAATCATGAATTCCCGGAGGGTTTCAAACCCGTAAATATCGAATCATACGATGGCACAACAGATCCCGCTGTATGGATTGAGGATTTCCTCCTTCACATCCACATGGCTCGCGGTGATGATCTACATGCCATCAAGTACCTCCCACTAAAACTCAAAGGACCAGCTCGGTATTGGCTGAATAGCTTGCCAGCAAATTCCGTCAGCAGTTGGGAGGATCTGGAAGATGCATTTCTTGACAACTTCCAGGGCACTTATGTGCGGCCACCGGATGTTGATGACTTGAGCCACATAACCCAGCAACCAGGGGAATAGGCCAGACAATTCTGGACACGGTTCCTGACTAAGAAAAATCAAATCGTAGACTGTCTGGATGCAGAGGCCCTAGCGGCATTTAAGCATAACATCCGCGACGAGTGGCTCGCCCGCCACCTTGGCCAGGAGAAGCCAAAATCTATGGCAGCCCTCATGACACTCATGACCCGCTTTTGCGCAGGTGAGGACAGCTGGCTGGCTCGCAGCAACAACACATCAAGGAATCCGGATACCTCGGATACCAAAGATGCTAACGGTAGGAAGCGTCATAATAGACCAAAGCGCCGCAATAACGGCGATAACACCGAAGATACGACAGTCAATGCCGGATTCAGAGGCCCTAGATCCGGTCAGCAGAAAAAGCCATTTAAAAGAAATACTCCGGCTCCTTCTAGTCTGGATCGCATACTGGATCGCTCGTGTCAAATCCACGGCACCCCCGACAAGCCAGCCAATCACACCAACAGAGAATGCTGGGTGTTCAAGCAAGCCGGCAAGTTAAATGCCAAGAACAAGGACAAGGGGCTGCATAGCGATGAAGAGGAGGAGCCCCGGCCGCCGAACACAGGAGGACAGAAGGGGTTTTTCCCTCAAGTGAAGACGGTGAACATGATATACGCAACCCACATTCCCAAGAGGGACAGGATGCGTGCACTAAGGGACGTCTATGCGATGGAGCCCGTCGCTCCAAAGTTCAACCCATGGTCTGCTTGTGCGATCACCTTCGATCGCAGGGACTACCCCACTAGCATCCGTCATGGCAGATCCGCCGCACTGGCCCTAGACCCCATCATTGACGGATTTCACCTCACTCGAGTCCTTATGGACGGCGGCAGCAGCCTGAACCTGCTCTATCATGATACAGTGCGAAAAATGGGTATCGATCCCTTGAGGATCAAACCCAGCAAAACCACCTTTAAAGGCGTCATCCTAGGTGTAGAGGCCCATTGCACAGGCTCAATCACACTGGAGGTGGTATTTGTATCACCGGATAACTTCCAAAGCAAAGAGTTAATCTTCGACATCGTCCCATTTCGCAATGGTTACCATGCACTGCTCGGACGGACAACATTTGCAAAATTCAATACAGTGCCGCATTACGCGTACCTCAAGCTCAAGATGCCAGGACCTCGCGGGGTCATAACAGTAAATGGAAACACAGAATGCTCGCTCCGTACAGAAGAGCACACTGCGGCCCTTGCAGCAGAGGCACAAAGCAGCCTGTTCAGGCAGACAACTCATTCGGCGTCATAGCCCCCGGACACCTTCAAGCGAGTCCGGAACAAGCTGCAAGAGGATCGCCTGGCACGATCAGAGCTCGCCTAGCAATCCGGTCCCCGTCCCAGTCCCAGTGAAGCGATGAAATCCATGCCGCGCGTACATAACTACACATTGAAAATACCATGGACATAGGTGGGGGCACAATCAGGACACGCCCCGCATTGTGGCTTAACCACACTAGGGGCTGTATACCTTTGACATTCCTTTTCTCTTTCAGGGCCTAACTCTTTGGAAGCCCTTTCTGGCAGTACAATTGCCGGACACATTCCGGAAGCAACAACCAAGGCGGCAAGAAGCTAAGATGAACACTGGAAGCGCCAGGTGGTCTCTAGTAATACATGATATACCCGCTTTTCACTATTTATGCGTAGCTTTCCCTGGGATAGGACATTTCGAATTGTCCTACTTTATTCTTATTGCACTACTTGTACCAGTACGCTTCGACGTATTATTCAAATAACAATGCATATCATTAATCTGTCATTGCATTATTTCTCTTTCTCTTATATGTCCATTTGCGACAATCCGCACCCGCACGTTCAGGTACGGTCAGTACGCCAGGGGCTCTTGTTTACCCCACAATGCGACGCAAGAAGTCCGAACACTTTCGACAGTGCGGCACCCCAAACTTATAGCATTATATGCATTAGCTCCGAATCATGTCTTTGGTCAAATGTTGGGTCGCCCGGCTTCCATGCTTTGGTACCTTACGTTCCGCTATATCAGCTAAGGTAGTGGTGGGAGAACTACTGCGATTGTGTCCCGGTTCTTTCGGACGAGCACCTTAGTAGAGAAAGCCAAAAACTGACTGTCATGATAAGGCGAGAGACTGGTCGCTGTTCGAGAGGTCTCAAGTCCTTAAAGACTTTTTCCGCTTCAGGCGAGGAGTCGGCCTTGTCCGGCTTAGGCATGTATAGCGCCCCAAATTCGGCCCTCTGAATACCAGGGGCTTCGCCAAAAATTTAAAACCATAGACTTCTATGGCTAAGTAAGAGTGATAAAGCATTATAGTCCGATTGTCTGGTTCGTTGCGCTGAACACCTCCCTTGAAGGACCCAAGATTGGAGTAAAGAGTGTTCAGATTTACCCCGAACACCCCAGTACTAGTTACATCGGGGTAGAAACCGACGACTGGCCAACTCTCAGATTTTATAAGCGGCCGCACACAAGGTAATATTTTAAATTAAGAAAGCGTCGCATGGCGCAAAAGAACTCGTTTCATATTACAAGATCACATGGGCATGTTCATTCAAAACTTACATCCTTAGCACACTCATCTGCCACTAAGCAGGAATCCTTCAGGACACTTTCATAGTAATTCTCGGGGCAGGGATGCTCCTTGCCCTCCGGTGGCCCCTCCCTCACCAGCTTCACGGCGTCCAGCTTCGCCCAGTGCACCTTCGCCCAGACAAAATCCTTGCGTACACCCTCGATGTAGACGGACCGCTAGATGACTTCAAGCCGTGGGCAGGCTTCCACAAGCCGCCTCACCAGACCAAAGTAGCTGCCGGACAGGGGGCTCGCTAGGCCACATCCGGACTATAAGGCCCCTCATGGCCTGTTCGGCCGCCTTGTGAAGTTCGACCAACTGCTTCAGCTGGTTGCTCAAGGACACGGGGTGTTTGGTCCCAGTATACTGAGACCAGAACAACTTCTCCGCTGAGCTCCCCTCCTCAGCCCGGTAAAACTCCGCGGCATCCAGTACACTGCGGGGAAGATCTGCAAACGCTCCTGGAGAGCTCCGAACTCGGGTAAGAAAAAGGAAAGTCTCCTTCACATGCTTGCTTTGCATATTGAATGCCTTACCCGCTGCTATCTTCTTCATCGTGTCAATCTCCTGGAGGGTGCTACCTCTTGAGCTTGCGTTGGATTTCCCCGAAGAGGAAATGATGATGCAGCAGAGTAGCGTAAGTATTTCCCTCACTTTTTGAGAACCAAGGTATCAATCCAGTAGGAGGCCACGCTCAAGTCCCTCGTACCTGCACAAAACGATGCTACTCGCAACCAACGCGATTAGGGGTTGTCAATCCCTTCACGATCACTTACGAGAGTGAGATATGATAGATATAATATTTTTGGTATAAAGATGCAAAGTAAAAAGTAAAGGCAAAGTAAAAAGCAAAGCAAGATTAAAGTGATGGAGATTAATATGATGAGAATAGAACCGGGGGCCATTGGTTTCACTAGTGGCTTCTCTCAAGAGCATAAGTATTCTACGGTGGGTGAACAAATTACTGTTGAGCAATTGACAGAATTGAGCATAGTTATGAGAATATCTAGGCATGATCATGTATATAGGCATCACGTCCGTGACAAGTAGACCGAAACGATTCTGCATCTACTACTATTACTCCACTCATCGACCGCTATCCAACATGCATCTAGAGTATTAAGTTAAAAACAGAGTAACGCCTTAAGCAAGATGACATGATTTAGAGAGATAAATTCATGCAATGTGAAATAAAGCCCATCTTGTTATCGTCGATGGCAACGATGCAATACGTGCCTTGCTGCCCCTTCTGTCACTAGGAAAGGACACCGCAAGATCGGATCCAAAGCTAAGCACTTCTCCCATGTCAAGAACTCCCAATCTAGTCGGCCAAACCAAATAGATAATTCGAAGAGACTTGCAAAGAAAACCAATCATACATAAAAGAATTCAGAGAAGATTCAAATATTATTCATAGATAGACTTGAACATAAACCCACAATTCATCGGTCTCAACAAACACACCACAAAAAGATGATTACATCGAATAGATCTCCACGAGAGAGGGGGAGAACTTTGTATTGAGATTCAAAGAGAGAGAGAAGAAGCCATCTAGCTACTAACTATGGACCCAAAGGTCTGAGGTAAACTACTCACACTTCATCGGAGAGGCTATGATGATGTAGAAGCCCTCTGTGATGTCGGCCCTCTTCCGGCGGAGCTTCGGAACAGGCCCCAAGATGGGATCTCGTGGATACAGAAAGTCGCGGTGGTGGAATTAGGTTTTTGGCTCCTGTTCTGATCGTTTGGGGGAACGTAGGTATATATAGGAGGAAGGAGTACGTCGGTGGAGCTCCGAGGGGCCTACGGGCAGGGGGCACGCCCTGGGGGGCACCCCCACCCTCGTGACCGCCTCTTTTGTTCCTTGGAGCAGGGTCCAAGTCTCCTGGATCACGTTCGGTGAGAAAATCACGTTCCCCAAGGTTTTATTCCGTTTGGACTCTGTTTGATATTCCGTTTCTTCGAAACACTGAAATAGGCAAAAAAGATCAATTCTGGGCTGGGCCTCCGGTTAATAGGTTAGTCCCAAAAATAATATAAAAGTGGAAAATAAAGCCCAATATAGTCCAAAACAGTAGATAATATAGCATGAAGCAATCAAAAATTATAGATACGTTGGAGACGTATCAGGCATCCCCAAGCTTAATTCCTGCTCGTCCTCGAGTAGGTAAATGATAAAAAGAGAATTTTTGATGCGGAGTGCTACTTGGAATAATTTCAATGCAAATCTTCTTAATTGTGGTATGAATATTTAGATTAGGAAGATTCAAGACAAAAGTTCATATTGACATAGAGAATAATAATACTTCAAGCAACCAACAAAGCAATTATGTTTTCTTAAAGTAACATGGCCAAAGAAAGTTCATCCCTACAAAATCATATAGTTTAGTCATGCTCCATTTTTGTCACACAAGAATGCTCTCATCATGCACAACCCCAATGACAAGCCAAGCAATTGTTTCATACCTTAATAATTTCAAACTTATAAACTTTCACGCAATACATGAGCGTGAGCCATGGATATAGCACTATGGGTGGAATGGAATAATGATGGGGGTTATGTGGATAAGACAAAAAGGATAAAGTCTCACATCAACGAGGCTAATCAATGGGCTAGGGAGATGCCCACCGATTGATGTTAATGCAAGGAGTAGGGATTGCCATGCAACGGATGCACTAGAGCTATCAATGTATGAAAGCTCAACAAAAGAAACTAGTGGGTGTGCATCCAACTTGCTTGCTCATGAAGACCTAGGGCACTTGAGGAGGCCCATTGTTGGAATATACAAGCCAAGTTCTATAATGAAAATTCCCACTAGTATATGAGAGTGATAACATATGAGACTCTCTATATGAAAAACATGGTGCTACTTTGAAGCACAATATATGAGACTCGCTATATGAAGAACATGGTGCTACTTTGAAGCACAAGTGTGGAAAAAGGATAGTAGCATTGCCCCTTTTTATTTATTTTCTTTTTTTGGGCTTTCTTTTTTTATTTGGCCTTTCCCTTTTTTATTTTTTTATTTGGCCTTTTTTTATTTGGGACAATGCTCTATTAATGATTATCATCACACTTTTATTTATTTACAACTCAATGATTACAACTCGATACTAGAACAAAGATGACTCTATATGAATGCCTCTGGCGGTGTACCGGGATTGCGATGAATCAAGAGCGACATGTATGAAAAATTATGAACGGAGGCTTTGCCACAAATACGATGTCAACTACATGATCATGCAAAGCAATATGACAATGATGATGCGTCATGATAAACGGAATGGTGGAAAGTTGCATGGCAATATATCTCAGAATGGCTATGGAAATGCCATAATAGGTAGGTATGGCGGCTGTTTTGAGGAAGATATAAGGAGGTTTATGTGTGACAGAGCGTATCATATCACGGGGTTTGGATGCACCGACGAAGTTTGCACCAACTCTCAATGTGAGAAAGGGCAATGCACGGTACCGAAGAGGCTAGCAAGGATGGAAGGGTGAGAGTGCGTATAATCCATGGACTCAACATTAGTCATAAAGAACTCATATACTTATTGCAAAAATCTACAAGTCATCAAAAACCTCGGTACTACGCGCATGCTCCTAGGGGGGTAGATTGGTAGGAAAAGACCATCGCTCGTTCCCGACCGCCACTCATAAGGAGGACAATCAAATAACACCTCATGTTTCAAATTTGTTGCATAACGTTTACCATACGTGCATTCTATGGGACTTGCAAAATTTTAACTCAAGCACTTCTCAAATTCACAATTACTCTACTAGCATGACTTTGATATTACTACCTCCATATCTCAAAACAATTATCAAGCATCCAACTTTTCTTAGTATTCAACACACTCAAAATAAAGTTTCACAAATCTTGAATACCAAGCATGTTATTATTAAGCAAATTACCATGCTATTAAGACTCAAAATAATTTAAGTGAAGCATGAGAGATCAATAGTTTCTTTAAAACAAATCCACCACCGTGCTCTAAAAGATCTAAGTGAAGCACATGGAGCAAAATTATAATGCTCACAAGATATAAGTGAAGCACATAGAGCAAAACAACTTAGCTCAAAAGATATAAGTGAAGCACATAGAGTATTCTATCAAATTCTAATTCATGTATGGCTCTCTCAAAAGGTGTGTATAGCAAGGATGATTCTGGTATACTAACAACCAAAGACACAAATAATACAAGACGCTCCAAGCAAAACACATATCATGTTGGTGAATAAAAATATAGCTCCAAGTAAATTACCAATGGAAGTGGACGAAAGAGGGGATGCCTTCCGGGGCATCCCCAAGCTTTGACTTTTTGGTGTCCTTGCATTATCTTGGGGGTGCCATGGGCATCCCCAGTCTTAGGCTCTTGCCACTCCTTGTTCCATAATCCATCACATGAATTCACCCAAAACTTGAAAACTTCACAACACAAAACTTAAGGTAGAAAATTCGTGACTCCGTTAGCGAAAGAAAACAAAAGACCACTTCAAGATACTGTAATGAACTCATTCTTTATTTATATTGGTGTTAAACCTACTGTATTCCAACTTATATATGGATTATAAACTATTTTACTAACCATAGATTCATCAAAATAAGCAAACAACACACGAAAAACAGAATCTGTCAAAACAGAATAGTCTGTAGTAATCTGTAGCTAGCGCAAGATCTGGAACCCCAAAAATTCTAAAATAAATTGCTGGACGTGAGGAATTTATCTATTAATCATCTTAAAAAATAATTAACTAAATAGCACTCTGCAAATAAAAATGACAGCAGTTCTCGTGAGCGCTAAAGTTTCTGTTTTTACAGCAAGTTCAACAAGACTTTCCCCAAGTCTTCCCAACGGTTCTACTTGGCACAAACACTAATTAAACACAAAAAACACAAACAAAACAGAGGCTAGATAATTTATTTATTACTAAACAGGAGAAAAAAATCTAGGAATAAAAATAAAATTGGGTTGCCTCCCAACAAGCGCTATCGTTTAACGCCCCTAGCTAGGCATAAAAGCGAGGATAGATTTAGGTATTGCCATCTTTGGTAGGCAATTCTTCAATGAGGCATCTACCATATTTAGGAGTTTCTTTCTTTTTATTAGTTATCAAGCTTCTAGGCACAAGATCAAAAAATTCATTTGTAACAAATGGTTCCTTAATGATAGCAAAAAGATTGGGATGAACACTTATAGATTTAAGATCCGCAGTTTCCTTACTAGATGATTCACCCTTATTTTTAGGAACATACGTAAGCTTGGCAATTTTAGTAGGAGGACTTGGAGTGTTCTTTACAGAAGAAAAAGTGGTTCCCAAGTTTGTAATGATACCCTCAAGTTTGTCAATTCTAGTAGAATCTGAGTTTATCTTCTCATTAACTATGGGTTCCTTTTCCTTAATATTTTTCAAAGTCATTCCACCTTAGATCCATATTGAGTAATTTGATTGTGGATCTTTTTATCTAGATTTTCAATTAATTCAATAGTAGCAACTTTATTTTCAATAATTTCAAGTTTTTGCATAACATGCTCCAAAGTTAACATAGTTCCATTAACCAAAAGAGGTGGTGAGCCAAATAAATCTAACATAGCTTTATAAGAGTCAAAAGAATGGCTAGCCAAGAAGTTTCCTCCGGTAATGGTATCAAGGGTATATCTATACCAAGGATTAACACCTACATAAAAATTGCGGAGAAGAGCTGAAGTAGATTGTTTCCTGGTAGATCTATTTTGAGCATTGCAAATTCTATACCAAGCATCTTTTAGATTTTCTCCCTCCCTTTGTTTAAAATTTAGAACTTCATTCTCGGGAGACAACGGAGAAGATAAGAGACTAGCCATGACGACAAGCAAACAAACTAGCACACGAGAAAACAAGGGCAAATGGGCAAAAGAGGCAAATAGAGAGGGAGGATAGAGAGAGAGGGTGAATAAAACGGCAAGGGTGAAGTGGGGGAGAGGAAAATGAGAGGCAAATGGCAAATAATGTAATGCGAGAGATAGGGATTGTGATGGGTACTTGGTATGTTGACTTTTTGCGTAGACTCCCCGACAACGGCGCCAGAAATTCTTCTTGCTACCTCTTGAGCTTGCGTTGGATTTCCCCGAAGAGGAAAGGATGATGCAGCAGAGTAGCGCAAGTATTTCCCTCAGTTTTTGAGAACCAAGGTATCAATCCAGTAGGAGGCCACGCTCAAGTCCCTCGTACCTGCACAAAACGATAGCTACTCGCAACCAACGCGATTAGGGGTTGTCAATCCCTCCACGGTCACTTACGAGAGTGAGATCTGATAGATATAATATTTTCGGTATTTTTGGTATAAAGGTGCAAAGTAAAAAGTAAAGGCAAAGTAAAAAAGCAAAGCAAGATTAAAGTGATGGAGATTAATATGATGAGAATAGACCCGGGGGCCATAGGTTTCACTAGTGGCTTCTCTCAAGAGCATAAGTATTCTACTATGGGTGAACAAATTACTTTTGAGCAATTGACAGAATTGAGCATAGTTATGAGAATATCTAGGCATGATCATGTATATAGGCATCACGTCCGTGACAAGTAGACCGAAACGATTCTGCATCTACTACTATTACTCCACTCATCGACCGCTATCCAGCATGCATCAAGAGTATTAAGTTAAAAACAGGGTAACGCCTTAAGCAAGATGACATGATGTAGAGAGATAAATTCATGCAATATGAAATAAACCCCATCTTGTTATCCTCGATGGCAATGATGCAATACATTCCTTGTTGTCCCTTCTGTCAATGGGAAAGGACACCGCAAGATCGAACCCAAAGCTAAGCACTTCTCCCATGGCAAGAACTACCAATCTAGTTGGCCAAACCAAACGGATAATTCGAAGATACTTGCAAAGATAACCAATCATACATAAAATAATTCAGAGAAGATTCAAATATTATTCATAGATAGACTTGAACATAAACCCACAATTCATTGGTCTCAACAAACACACCGCAAACAGAAGATTACATCGAATAGATCTCCACGAGAGAGGGGGAGAACTTTGTATCGAGATTCAAAGAGAGATAAGAAGCCATCTAGCTACTAACTATGGACCCGAAGGTCTGAGGTAAACTACTCACACTTCATCGGAGAGGCTATGATGATGTAGAAGCCCTCCGTGATGACGACCCTCTTCCGGCGGAGCTCCGGAATAGGCCCCAAGATGGGATCTCGTGGATACAGAAAGTTGCGGCAGTGGAATTAGGTTTTTGGCTCCTGTTCTGATCGTTTGGGGGTACGTAGGTATATATAGGAGGAATGTGTACGTCGGTGGAGATCCGAGGGGCCCACGAGGCAGGGGGCGCACCCTAGGGGGGGCCCACCCTCGTGACCGCCTCTTTTGTTCCTTGGAGTAGGGTCCAAGTCTCCTGGATCACGTTTGGTGAGAAAATCACGTTTTCGAAGGTTTTATTCCGCTTGGACTCCGTTTGATATTCCGTTTCTTCGAAACACTGAAATTGGCAAAAAACAACAATTCTGGTCTGGGCCTCCGGTTAATAGGTTAGTCCCAAAAATAATATAAAAGTGGAAAATAAAGCCCAATATAGTCCAAAACAGTAGATAATATAGCATGGAGCAATCGAAAATTATAGATACGTTGGAGACGTATCAGAGGGCCTTGTGGGCTTCAGCCTTGGCGCTCCAGACGCTTTGAAGCGCCTGCGCGAGCTCGGACTCTTGCGTCTTGGAGTCAAGCTCCAAGGACTCGTGCTTTTTGGCGAGAGCCTCGAGCTCTTGCCGCACCTTGCCTACTCGGGCTTCTTGTTTCTCCCGTTCCATGCGTTCTTTGGCCGCTTTGTCTTCGGCCTCGGACAACACCTTCCTCAGGGTCTCCACCTCAGTCGTGGCCCCTGACAAATTCATAATGATCCTATTACTTTACACCCAAACTTCTTTTTAACTATATAGATAGGGGTATATCCTACCTTTGCTCTCTTCGAGCTGCCTCTTGGTAAGGCCGAGCTCGTCCTCGGACCGATTCAGGGCCCGCTTCAGCGCAGAAACCTCCGCAGTACGTGCGGCAGCGGCCAGCAGTGAAGCCTGCACATACACATAGACATACTCTAATTAGACTCCTGAGTTCTCATTTGATCCTCTATTCGGCTTTTCTTCGCGAACGCTGAACAAAGCATCAAGGGCTACTATCTATGCGGTAATATTTTCTTATATTTTGATTGCTTACCTCAAAGCCTGTTAGGAGGCTGGCGCAAGCTTCGGTCAGTCCGTTTTTGGCGGACTGAACCTTCTCGACCATCGCACTGATAATAGTGCGGTGCTCTTCATCGATGGAAGCGCTGTGAAGCGCTTCTAGCAAGTTGTCCGGTGCCTTTGGTTGGACAGAGGACACTGATACGTCTCCAACATATCTATAATTTTTTATTGCTCCATGCTATATTATCTACTGTTTTGGGCAATATTGGGTGTTATTATCCCCTTTTATAGTACTTTTGGGACTAACCTATTAACCGGAGGCCCAACCCAGATTTGCTGTTTTATGCCTGTTTCAGTGTTTCGAAGTAAAGGAATATCAGACGGAGTCGAAACGGAACGAAATCAACTGGAGAAGTTATTTTTGGAAGTAAACACACCTGATGGACATGGACCCCACGTCAGGGGAGACACGAGGTGCTCATGAGGGTGGGGGCGCCCCCCCTAGGGCACGCCCCCTGTCTCGTGGGGCCCCCGGGGCTCCTCCGATGTCCTCCCTGCACCCATATATATCCACGTGACCTAAAACTTCCAAAACGCAACATAGATCGGGGGTCCACCGCCAGAAGCCTCCGTAGCCACCAAAAACCAATCGGGACCCTGTTCCAGCACCCTGCCGGAGGGAGGAACCCTCACTGGTGGGCATCTTCATCATCCCGGTGCTCTCCATGACGAGGAGGGAGTAGTTCTCCCTCGGGGCTGAGGGTATGTACCAGTAGCTACATGTTTAATCTCTCTCTCTCTCTCGTGTTCTTGAGGTGATACGATCTTGATGTATCGCGAGCTTTGCTATTATAGTTGGATCCTATGTTTCTCCTCCCCCTCTTCTCTCTTGTAATGAATTGAGTTTCCCCTTTGAAGTAATTTTATCGGATTGAGTCTTTAAAGATTTGAGAACACTTGATGTATGTCTTGCTGTGGATATCTGTGGTGACAATGGGATACCACGTGCCACTTGATGTATGTTTTGGTGAAGAACTTGCGGGTTCATGAACCTATGCATAGGGGTTGGCACACGTTTTCGTCGTGATTCTCCGGTAGAAACTTTGGGGCACTCTTTGAGGTCCTTTGTGTTGGTTGAATAGATGAATCTGAGATTGTGTGACGCATATCGTATAATCATACCCACGGATACTTGAGGTGACATTGGAGTATCTAGGTGACATTAGGGTTTTGGTTGATTTGTGTCTTAAGGTGTTATTCTAGTACGAACTCTAGGGCTGTTTGTGACACCTATAGGAATAGCCCAACGGATTGATTGGAAAGAATAACTTTGAGGTGGTTTCGTACCCTACATAATCTCTTCGTTCGTTCTCCGCTATTAGTGACTTTGGAGTGACTCTTTGTTGCATGTTGAGGGATAGTTATGTGATCCAATTATGTTCGTATTGTTGAGGGAACTTACACTAGCGAAATTATGAACCCTAGGCCTTGTTTCCACGCATTGCAATACCGTTTCGCTCACTTTTATCGCTTGTTACCTTGCTGTTTTTATTATTTCAGATCCCAAAAGCTATTATCTACTATCCATATACCAATTGTATCACCATCTCTTCACCGAACTAGTGCACCTATACAATTTACCATTGTATTGGGTGTGTTGGGGACACAAGAGATTCTTTGTTATTTGGTTGCAGGTTTGCTTGAGAGAGACCATCTTCATCCTACGCCTCCTACGGATTGATAAACCTTAGGTCATCCACTTGAGGGAAATTTGCTACTGTCCTACAAACTTGTGCGCTTGCAGGCCCAACAACGTCTACAATAAGAAGGTTGTGTAGTAGACATCAAGCTCTTTTCTGGCGCCGTTGCCGGGGAGGTTAGTGCTTTTAGGTATATCTTTAGATCTTGCAATCGAGTCTTTTAGTTTCTTGTTTTATCACTAGTTTAGTTTATAAAAGAAATTTTCAAAAATATGGAATTGAGTTTGTCTCATACGCTTCATCTTTTTAATATCTTTCGTGAGTATGATGGAAAGGAAAATTGTGGTCAAGTGCTAGAAGAAGAAATCTATAAAATGTTTGGCACTAAATATTTGAATGATGAGCATGATTGCAATGTTGTTAGTACGAATTCTTTGAATATCCATGATGCTAATGATGATTGCACTAGTTATGATGAAAATGTCTCCTATAAACATGTCAATTTTTGTGGAGTGCATTGGGTTTGTAAGTACACACCAAATAGGGAAGATAGGTATTGCAAGAAGCATAAGTACTTAGAAACCAGATTGTTGCAAGAAGAGCTAGATGAATGTGCTGAAAACTTAAATTATCTTGGCCGTACTTGTGGACTTTGCAATGAAAGTGGTCATTTAGCTATCCGATGCAAATTGTTTCACGATCTAATCGTGTCCAAAAATTGTGATGAGTTGATTTCCCTTGCACATTATAATGAACTTAGTTTGCTTATGGGTTATGAAGAAATGAAACGTTTAACTAATTATGTTCCAGAATTTGCCTGTTACAAACTTCTTGGCTTTGATCTAGAAGAAATTTATATGTATTGTGTGGTGAATTGCATTGAAAATCCTTATATTGCCAATTACATAAAGAAAATAAAACAAATAGAAGACGAAGAGAATACTAATGAAAGGGAAGAGACTTCCCAATATCCTCCTATTATTTCTTATGATGAATCAGGTAACGAGGAGGAGCCTTCTACTCAACCAATATCATTAATAAGGAGCTCCAAAAAGAGGATTGAACCCCCACATGATGTGGTGAAGAGGAAGAAAAGAAAAAGGAAGAGAGGTAAAAAGGTATCTCTCCCAAATAAAGTTGCTCCTATTATTGTTATGCCTCATGAAAATGAAGATGATACACTTGATGATGATCTTGTTATGCCTATTGCTTGTTGTGATGATTATGATTGGGAAGATAATGATACTTCTTATGATCTTGAAAATCTTTTTGGCACTTGCTTGGAAGAATATAATAATTGCTATACTATTGGTGCTATCTATACTATTAATGATGAGAGTGATTATGCTTATGATATGAAAAGGCCCAAGATTGGGGAAGCTATGTTTGAGGAGGATGACATATTTGAGAATATATTTGCTGCAATTAATGTTTGTCCCAAGCTTGGGGATGCTATGCTTAATAATGATAATATTTTGAGCCTCCCAAGTTTTGATATGCAAGTTTATAATGATGATAGCATGCCTCCTACTTATGATGATTATTATGATGATACTTATGCTATAAAAAGTAGTGATTATATTTATAAAACTTGTCATGATTATGATTACCCCTTCTCTGAAAATTACTCTTTTAATGTGGAATCAATTTATAGTATTCAAGTCTCTTATGATACTCCCACTATTCCGACTGAGAAGAAATTTGCTTATGTGGAGAGTAATAAAATTTCTATGCTTGTAGATCATGAAAAGAATGCTTTAGGTGCTGGTTATATTGTTGAATTCATTCATGATTCTACTGAAAATTATTATGAGGGAGGAGTATATGCTTGTAGGAATTGCAATAATATCAAGTTTCCTCTCTATGTGCTTAAAATTTTGAAGTTATGCTTGTTTTGCTCTCCTATGCTAGTTGATTATTTTTCCCATAAGTTGTTTGCTCACAAAATCCCTATGCATAGGAAGTATGTTAGACTTAAATGTGCTAGTCATATTCTTCATGATGCTCTCTTTATGTTACCATTCTTA
The DNA here is from genome assembly GCF_003073215.2 of Triticum urartu. NCBI lineage: Eukaryota > Viridiplantae > Streptophyta > Magnoliopsida > Poales > Poaceae > Triticum > Triticum urartu. The sequence continues at coordinate 275,989,774 of NC_053026.1, forward strand.
TCCTTTATGTGAGCATCATTGAAATCACCATGCCTAGCTAGGGGCATTAAACGATAGCGCTTGTTGGGAGGCAACCCAATTTTATTTTTGTTCCTTGCTTTTTGATCCTGTTTAGTAATAAATAATTCATGTAGTCTCTGTTTATATGTGGTTTTATGTTTTTAATTAGTGTTTTTGCCATGTAGAACCTTTGGGAAGACTTGGGGAAAGTCTTGTTGATCATGCTGTCAAAAACAGAAACTTTAGCGCTCACGAGAATTACTACCATTTTTATTTGGTGAGTGATATTTAGTTAATTATTTTTGAACATGATTAATAGATAAATTCCTCAGGTCCAACAATTTATTTGAGAATTTTATGAGTTCCAGAAGTATACGTTTGATCCAGATTACTACAGACTGTTCTGTTTTTGACAGATTCTGTTTTCATTGTGTTGTTTGCTTATTTTGATGAATCTATGGCTAGTAAAATAGTTTATAAACCATGGAGAAGTTAGAATACAGTAGGTTTAACACCAATATAAATAAATAATGAGTTCATTACAGTACCTTGAAGTGGTGATTTATTTTCTTATACTAACGGAGCTTACGAGTTTTCTGTTAAGTTTTGTGTTGTGAAGTTTTCAAGTTTTGGGTAAAGATTCGATGGACTATGGAATAAGGAGTGGCAAGAGCCTAAGCTTGGGGATGCCCAAGGCACCCCAAGGTAATATTCAGGACAACCAAGAGCCTAAGCTTGGGGATGCCCCGGAAGGCATCGCCTCTTTCGTCTTCGTTCATCGGTAACTTTACTTGGAGCTATATTTTTATTCGTCACATGATATGTGTTTTGCTTGGAGCGTCAATTTATTTTTTTAGGATTTGCTTGCTGATTGAATAAAATACCAAGATCTGAAATTTTTAAATGTTAGAGAGTCTTCACAAAGTTGCATAATTATTCGACTACTCATTGATCTTCACTTATATTTCTCGGAGTAGTTTGTCATTTGCTCTAGTGCTTCACTTATATCTTTTAGAGCATGGTAATTTGCTTAAAATCCTAATATGCTAGGTACCCAAGAATAATAAAATTCTCTTATGAGTGTGTTGAATACTATGAGAAGTTTGATACTTGATAATTGTTTTGAGATATGGAGATGGTGATATTAGAGTCATGCTAGTTGAGTAGTTGTGAATTTGAGAAATACTTGTGTTGAAGTTTGTGATTCCCGTAGCATGCACGTATGATGAACCGTTATGTGATTAAGTCGGAGCATGATTTATTTATTGATTGTCTTCCTTATGAGTGGCGGTCGGGGACGAGCGATGGTCTTTTCCTACCAATCTATCCCCCTAGGAGCATGCGCATAGTACTTTGCTTTGATAACTTCTAGATTTTTGCAATAAGTATATGAGTTCTTTATGACTAATGTTGAGTCCATGGATCATACGCACTCTCACCCTTCCACCTTTGCGAGCCTCTCTAATACCACGCAACTTTTGCCGGTATCATACACCTACCATTTAACTTCCTCAAAACAGCCACCATACCTACCTATTATGGAATTTCCGTAGCCATTCTGAGATATATTGCCATGCAACTTTCCACCGTTCCGTTTATTATGACACGCATCATCATTGTCATATTGCTTAGCATGATCATGTAGTTGACATAGTATTTGTGGCAAAGCCACCTTTCATAATCTTCATACTTGTCACTCTTGATTCATTGCATATCCCAGTACACCGCCGGAGGCATTCGTATAGAGTCATACTTTGTTTTAGTATCAAGTTGTAATCATTGAGTTGTAAATAAATAGAAGTGTGATGATCATCATTCAATAGAGCATTGTCCCCAAAAAAAGAGAAAGGCCAAAGAAAAAAAACGGCCCAAAAAAATAAAAAATAATAAAAAGGGGCAATGCTACTATCTCTTTTTCCACACTTGTGCTTCAAAGTAGCACCTTGATATAGCGAGTCTCATATATTGTGCTTCAAAGTAGCACCATGTTCTTCATATAGAGAGTCTCATATGTTGTCACTTTCATATACTAGTGGAAAACTTTCATTATAGAACTTGGCTTGTATATTCCAATGATGGGCTTCCTCAAATTGCCCTAGGTCTTCATGAGCAAGCAAGTTGGATGCACACCCACTAGTTTCTTTTGTTGAGCTTTCATACATTTATAGCTCGAGTGCATCCATTGCATGGCAATCCCTACTCACTCACATTGATATCTATTGATGGGCATCTCCATAGCCCGTTGATACGCCTAGTTGATTTGAGACTATCTTCTCCCTTCTTGTCTTCTCCACAACCACCATTCTATTTCACCTATAGTGCTATATCCATGGCTCACGCTCATGTATTGCGTGAAGATTGAAAAAGTTTTGAAAAAGTTAGAGTATGAAACAATTGCTTGGCTTGTCATCGGGGTTGTGCATGATTTAAATACTTTGTGTGGGGAAGATGGAGCATAGCCAAACTATATGATTTTGTAGGGATAACTTTCTTTGGCCAAGTTATTTTGAGAAGACATAATTGCTTTGTTAGTATGCTTGAAGTATTATTATTTCTATGTCTATATGAAGTTTTGTCTTGAATCTTATGGATCTGAATATTCATGCCACAATTAAGAAGAATTACATTGAAATTATGCCAACTAGCATTCCACATCAAAAATTATCTTTTTTATCATTTACCTACTCGAGGATGAGCAGGAATTAAGCTTGGGGATGCTTGATACGTCTCCAACGTATCTATAATTTTTGATTGCTCCATGCTATATTATCTACTGTTTTGGGCAATATTGGGCTTTATTATCCACTTTTATATTACTTTTGGGACTAACCTATTAACCGGAGGCCCAGCCCAGATTTGCTGTTTTATGCCTATTTCAGTGTTTCGAAGGAAAGGAATATCAGACGGAGTCGAAACGGAACGAAATCAACTGGAGAAGTTATTTTTGGAAGGAAACACACGTGATGGACTTGGACCCCACGTCAGGGGAGACACGAGGTACTCACGAGGGTGGGGGGCGCCCCCCCTAGGGCGCGCCCCCTGTCTCATGGGCCCCCCGGGGCTCCTCCGACGTCCTCCCTGCACCCATATATATATCCACGTGACCTAAAACTTCCAGAACGCAACATAGATCGGGAGTTCCGCTGCCAGAAGCCTCTGTAGCCACCAAAAACCAATCGGGACCCTGTTCCGGCACCCTGCCCGAGGGGGGAACCCTCACCGGTGGCCATCTTCATCATCCTGGTGCTCTCCATGACGAGGAGGGAGTAGTTCTCCCTCGGGGCTGAGGGTATGTACCAGTAGCTATGTCTTTGATCTCTCTCTCGTGTTCTTGAGGTGATACGATCTTGATGTATCGCGAGCTTTGCTATTATAGTTGGATCCTATGTTTTTCCTCCCCCTCTTCTCTCTTGTAAAGAATTGAGTTTCCCTTTGAAGTAATTTTATAGGATTGAGTCTTTAAAGATTTGAGAACACTTGATGTATGTCTTGTCGTGGATATCTGTGGTGACAATGGGATACCACGTGCCACTTGATGTATGTTTTGGTGACCAATTTGTGGGTTCATGAACCTATGCATAGGGGTTGGCACACGTTTTCGTCGTGATTCTCCGGTAGAAACTTTGGGGCACTCTTTGAGGTCCTTTATGTTGGTTGAATAGATGAATCTGAGATTGTGTGACGCATATTGTATAATCATACCCATGGATACTTGAGGTGACATTGGAGTATCTAGGTGACATTAGGGTTTTGGTTGATTTGTGTCTTAAGGTGTTATTCTAGTACGAACTCTAGGGCTGTTTGTGACACCTATAGGAATAGCCCAACGGATTGATTGGAAAGAATAACTTTGAGGTGGTTTCGTACCCTACCATAATCTCTTCGTTCGATCTCCGCTATTAGTGACTTTGGAGTGACTCTTTGTTGCATGTTGAGGGATAGTTATGTGATCCAATTATGTTCGTATTGTTGAGGGAACTTACACTAGCGAAAGTATGAACCCTAGGCCTTGTTTCCACGCATTGCAATACCGTTTACGCTCACTTTTATCGCTTGTTACCTTGCTGTTTTTATTATTTCAGATCCCAAAAGCTATTATCTACTATCCATATACCACTTGTATCACCATCTCTTCGCCGAACTAGTGCACCTATACAATTTACCATTGTATTGGGTGTGTTGGGGACACAAGAGATTCTTTGTTATTTGGTTGCAGGTTTGCTTGAGAGAGACCATCTTCATCCTACGCCTCCTACGGATTGATAAACCTTAGGTCATCCACTTGAGGGAAATTTGCTACTGTCCTACAAACCTGTGCACTTGCAGGCCCAAGAACGTCTACAAGAAGAAGGTTGTGTAGTAGACATCAGACACCGGCACGGATGGTTGGCCCCCCTTAATGGGGGACCGCCTACCGGAGTCCGGAACCATCGAAGGTTCCGACGCAGTATCCGGCTGGGGCCTGAACTCGAAGCCCGTAGGAGCCTCGCTCCCTTGGTACCCAGGGTCCGGGAGGTCGCCATGAGGCACCCCCAGGATCACCTCCCCTTGGCTCGGTGCCTTTTGAGACAACACCTCGGCGTTGTCCGTAGGGCGAGGGTGGAAGCGGTCGGAGGAGAACCGTTGTTCATATCCGATGAGTCCAAAGAACCGCTCGATGAGGGTACGTCGAGATGAGCTCGGGATGGACTGCATAATCATGTTCGGCATGAGGAAAAGCAGTACAATAAAACATACCATGAAGCACTATGGTGTCCGGACACTTACGACTTGCCAGGGGCTTGTCCCTCGGTAGCCACTCGTAGCCGCTGTCGGCGGCCATCGCGGCACAGTCCGGAGGGAGGGTCCTTCACTTCTTGGACCCTTCGGCGTCCCCGGATGGGCCGACCTTCCTTTTCTTGTCTCCCCCGGCTGGGGGGGGGGGGGGAAATTTTCTCCTCCTCGTTTCCGTGGGAGGAGTGCGCGTCGGAGTCATCGGACGATGAGTCCGATATAACCTTGTGCTGGAGACCCTTTCGGGTCCCCGTGTCCATCTTCTTGGCCTTCTTTGCCGGCACCTTGTAAGGTGCCGGAGTCAGCATCTTCGTTAGAAGAGCGTCTGCAGGATCTTCGGGCAGGGGGGCTGGGCAATCAAGCTACTTCGCTGTCTCTATCCATTCCTGTTAATGACATGCAAGCTTAGATCCAGCACATAACTAAACTGGGGCAAATAAATACCCTGAGAGATATAAAAGCCTACCTTATGGGCGCGGCGCTTTGCGCTGAGTTCGCGGTCCTCGGTGAGGGAGGGAGGCATCTCGGCGCTCTTGAACAGCACCCTCCAGACGTCCTCGTGTGTCGTGTCATAGAGCTCTCGCAGCGTCTGGGGCTTAGCCGAGTCGAACTCCCACAAAACAAATGCCCATCGTTGACACAGAAGGATTCGGCGGAAGAGCATTACTTGGACCATGTTGACGAGCTTGATTTTCTTGTTCGTCATGTTCTGGATGCAGGTCTGGAGTCCGGTCAGCTCTACCGAAGAACCCCAGGACATGCCCTTCTTTTTCCAGGAGGTGAGCCGTGTGGGGTGAGGGAGTCCTGGATTAGGGGGTGTCCAGATGGCCGGACTATACCTTCAGCCGGACTCCTGGACTATGAAGATACAAGATTGAAGACTTCGTCCCATGTCCGGAAGGGACTTTCCTTGGCGTGGAAGGCAAGCTTGGCGATACGGATATGTAGATCTCCTACCATTGTAACCGACTCTATGTAACCCTAACCCTATCCGGTGTCTATATAAACCGGAGGGTTTTAGTCCGTAGGACAACATACACATCAACAATCATACCATAGGCTAGCTTCTAGGGTTTAGCCTCCTCGATCTCGTGGTAGATCTACTCTTGTACTACCCATATCATCAATATTAATCAAGCAGGACGTAGGGTTTTACCTCCATCGAGAGGGCCCGAACCTGGGTAAAACTTCGTGTCCCTTGTCTCCTGTTACCATCCGTCCTAGACGCACAGTTCGGGACCCCCTACCCGAGATCCACCGGTTTTGACACCGACATTGGTGCTTTCATTGAGAGTTCCTCTGTGTCGTCGCCATCAGGCTCGATGGCTCCTACGATCATCAATAACGATGCAGTCTAGGGTGAGACCTTCCTCCCCGGACAGATCTTCGTCTTCGGCGGCTTTGCACTGCGGGCCAATTCACTTGGCCATCTGGAGCGGATCGAAAGCTATGCCCCTGGCCGTCAGGTCAGATTTCGAAGTTTAAACTACACGGCTGACATCCACAGGGACTTGATCTTTGACGGATTCGAGCCACTGCCGAGCGCGCCGCGCTGCCACGACAAGCATGATCTAGCTCTGCCGCCTAACAGTGCCCTGAAGGCCGCACCCGCATCGTTTTTGACCCTTAATTCGGAGCCAACTGCGCCGATCGAGGATGGGTGGTTGGACGCCGCCTCGGGGGCTATGATCCTAATGGTGATCGAGCTGAACACCAGCCCCGCACTCCGCGAGACTCGTGATTCCAAGAAGCCGAACTCCTCTCCGGACTCCGAACCATTCGCGCCTCTGCCGATCGAATCCGATTGGGCGCCGATCATGGAGTTTACTGCCATGGACATCTTTCAACACTTTCCCTTTGGCTATATTATGAAATCACTAAAGTCTCTCTCTTTGTCAGGAGAGCCCTGGCCGGACTACGGTCATCAAGGTTGGGATACGGATGATGAAGAAACTCAAAGCCCACCCACCACCCACTTTGTAGCCACTGTCGATGATTTAACCGACATGCTCGACTTCGACTCCGAAGACATCAACGATATGGACGCCGATGAAGGAGACGATAAAGAACCAGCGCCTATCGGGCCCTGGAACGCCACCTCGTCATATGACGTATACATGGTGGACGCACCAAAAGATGACGACGAGGAGCGGAAGGACGCACCAAAGGCTTGCTCCCTCAAAAAGTAGTCAAAGCGGCGATGCAAGCGCCGCCCCAAATCCCGCCTCGACAGAAATAGCGATCACACATACCCAACGCTAGAGCAGGGCGAATCGCTGCCGGACAACGGCAATCCGGATAATCAAACCGAACAAACAAATCCTATCAAGGATAATGGTCCGGACGATGTAACGCCGGACAGGCACCCGGAGCAGCAGACTGCCCGCAAAAGACTTGTTGCCACCGCGAGGAGTCTAAAAAAGCAGAAGCAAAGGCTCAAGGCTGCACAAGACACACTCCACATCAGATGGAGCAAAATACTCAACACAACAGCAAGGTACGGCGATAATCGCCCCTCCAAGAGCTACCCAAAGCGGAAGCTGCTACCCAAATTCGATGAGGAGGCCTCAGACCCCCCACAACCAAATATCAAAGCAGCCACCTGGTCGGATAGACGACCCCTCTACCAACACAGAGCGGCATACAACGCAGCTCACAATACAATACGCGACCCATGCGAGGGCTCGCACCCAAAGGACGGCGCAACAAGATCCATCTATGGACCACGCAAGCACGCCCCAGCATACAATGCAACACAACAAACATCCGAACAACGCGGTACACCCAGCTACAGGGGCGCCGCACACCCCCTATGTTTCACCGATGAGGTGCTGGACCATGAATTTCCAGAGGGATTCAAGCCCGTAAACATAGAGGCATACGACGAAACAACAGACCCTGGGGTCTGGATTGAGGACTACATCCTCCATATCCATATGGCTCGAGGAGATGATCTCCACGCCATCAAGTACTTACCCCTCAGGCTCAAAGGGCCAGCTCGTCACTGGCTCAAAGGCCTCCCCGAAAGCTCCATTGGAAGTTGGGAAGAGCTCGAAGACACCTTTCGGGCAAATTTTCAAGGGACTTATGTCCGACCTCTGGATGCGGACGATTTGAGTCATATAACTCAATAGCCCGGAGAGTCAACCCGAAAACTGTGGAACAGGTTTCTTACTAAAAAGAACCAGATTGTCGACTGTCCGGACGCCGAAGCCTTGGCAGCTTTCAAGCATAGCGTCCATGACGAATGGCTCGCCCGACACCTCGGCCAAAACAAGCCGAGAATGATGGCCGCATTAACAAACCTCATGACCCGCTTTTGCGTGGGTGAGGACAGCTGGCTAGCCAGATGCAGCACCAGCGAGCCCAATACATCTGAAGTTAGAGATGGAAATGGGAAATCATGGCGCAATAGAAATAACAAACGCTGGAATAAAGAAGACAGCACGAAGGGCACGGCAGTAAATGCTGGATTCAAAAGCTCTCGGCCAGGTCAAAAGCCGCTCCCTAAAGGCACCATGGATGAACTGTCCAGCCTCAACAAAATTCTGGACCAAGTATGTCAGATCCATAGTACCCCTGGTAAACCCGCTAATCATACCCACAGAGAATGTTGGGTCTTCAAGCAGTCCGGCAAGCTCAACGCCGTACATAAGGGGGAGGATACACCAAGTGAAGACGAGGACGAGCCTCCCAAGCAAGACACGGCGGAACAAAAGAAATTTCCACCAGAAGTCAAAACAGTAAACGTATTACACGTGATCAAGGGAAAAAACAACACGACACTCTCAGGAAAATATACCCAAGTGCCTGTCACTGCGAAGTCCTGCCACTGGTCATCTCAACCGATCACTTTCGACCATCGCGATTACTCAGCAAGTATCCGACACGCAGGATGGGCTGCCCTGGTATTAGACCCAATAATTGGCGGATATCACTTCACACGAGTCTTGATGGACGGCCGCAGCAGCCTAAACTTAATATATCAGGATACAATCCGTGGGATGGGGTTAGACCCAACACAAATTCGCCATAGCAATACTACCTCTAGAGGATAACGCCAGGCCCAGGGGCTCGTTGTACGGGCTCCCTCCTAGGTTATATTCGGCTCCCCCGATAACTTCCGTCGCGAGCATTTAACCTTCCACATCGCTCCGTTTCGAAGTGGCTATCAAACACTGCTCGGACGCGAAGCTTTCGCTCGCTTTAATACAATACCACACTACGCCTCCCTCACACTCAAGATGCCCGGTCCACGTGGCATCATTTCTGTGAACGGAAATATCAAGCGATCTCTGCGCACCGAAGAGAGTGCGGCTGCCTTGGCAGCCGCACACTAAAGGCGCCCGAACCAGTGAAAGCATCCAAACAGGTCGTCAAGACCTCAGACATAACTAATCAAGTCCGGCGCCGCTATTTATACCGAATAAGTGGTCACACCCCTATTTGTCAATACAAGGGGCTCAATGTGCGCAGACAAGTGGCAATTTCTTATCATCTTCAATTATACATAGTTTTCTTTAAAAAAACTATCTTTTTGCACGACAACTTTTTCACTTAACTTCCTCTTTTTTATAGACGATCATCGTGCTACACCCGTCCAGGATACGGCACAATGGAGACACAGGCGCAGACGTGCAGCAGGGAACCGCTCCAAGGATTCTTTTTAGATTAAGACCCTGCGTAAACCTTTTTTACTGTCTCTTGTTGATACATATCCACCGTTGAAGGATGCTGACGTCTTGGCATGTGGCCACACCAGAACAATGCACGTACCTGGACACACGGGGCTTCTTACAAAGGCCATTATTTAGGCCCGGTTTATACCACAAAGACCGAATACCTTAGGGAGTGTTCGGTGTCGCGAGTTTGGCCCTATATGCATCAGCTCCGAATCATTGTCTTTGGTCAAATGTTGGGTTTGCCCGGCTCCTGTGTTTTGGTGCCTTACGTTCCGCTTTACCGGCAAAGGTAGCACCAGGAGAACTACTGCGATTGTGCCCTAGTTCATCCGGACGAGCGCCTCAGTAGAGAAAGCCGAAAACTGACTCTCATGATATAGCGTGAGATTGGTCAACCACTCGATGACCTGTGGGAATGTTAGAATTCCTCCGCCTAACGAAGGGCCGTTTTCCGGCCAGGCATGTACGCACCCCAGAATTGGGAGAGTGCGGAGCCACCAGGGGCTATCTAGTAGCCCCACTGTCAAACTCCTATGGCTAAGTGAAAGTGCTAAAGCATTATAGTCCGGTTGCCTCGCTCGCTCCGCTATCACCTCCTTAATAGGACCAAGACGTTGGGTTAAGTGTGAACGCGTGTTTTTGCGAGCACCTCCGCATTATATGCGTGGGGGTTGAAGCCGACGACTGCAATCTTTCAGGTTATACGCATGTATACATAAACGGCCGCCCAGGAGGCATCATATTACTTTCAGGCAAAAGTATAAAAATAGCCTTATAAAAATTTATAAAAGCATTTCCCTTACAATGAGATTACATATCACTCAAACATAATATTTTTTGAGCACTGGGTCTCTATCAAACGGGCACCCTCAAGAACTTCTTCAAAGTAGTGCTCAGCAGCATTTCGACCTATGGCCGAATCCCGTGCTGGAACATTGGTAGCATCCATCTCCACCCAGTATGCCTTAACACGGGCAAAGGCCATCCGTGCGCCTCCTATGCACGCCGACCTCTTCATTGCATTAATGCGCGGCACCACGTCAAGAAACTCCTGCACCAAGCTGAAATAGCTTTTTGGTTTTGACCTTTCTGGCCATAGCTGATCCACAACAGACCTCATGGAGAGTCCGGACAACCTATTTAGTTCAGCCCATTCGGCTAATTGGTCAGTCAATGAAAGTGGACGCTCGGGAGAATGGAATTGTCTCCAAAGCAGCTGGTCTACTTCACGGTCCGTCTGACCCTGGAAGTACTTGGCTGCATCAGCAGCGCTCGCCGCCAAATCCATATACACATCCTCCGAGCTCCACAGCCGATCCAGAGGGGCATACCATGGATCTCCGAACTTCCTCCGCAACATAAAGGATTTCCCAGCTACAATATCCCCAGCTTCCCGCAGCTCCTCCTTATTTGCCCTCATAGTAGAGTGGAGGTCTTTTCTCGTCACAGCAGCCTTCTCAAGGTCCGATGCCTTCGCCTGGTTTTCCTTTTCAAGAACCCGGCAACGGTCGGCGGTGGCTTTTAATTCTATGGCCATCTTGGCCATCATGTCTCAGCTCTTGCCATGTGCGGCCTTCTCGGCTTGCAACTCTTCGGCCGCCTTCAAAGCAGCCGCATTACCCAACCTCGCTTGTTCCTTGGCTCGGGCAAGTTCTGCCCGCAAGGCTTCAACAGTGGCAGCTCCATCTGCAGTCACAACATATTAAAGATACTGGCATCATGCTCCTCCTCCTATGTGACGTTTACCAGATAATGACACTTACCCTGTGCCTCGTCAAGCCTTTTGTTAACTAGCTCGATGTCGGCGTCTGCCGCATCCAACTGCCGTTCTAAATGGGCAAACTCGCTAGTTCGGCTAGCCACCGGAGCTTCCATCACCTGCACATAGAGACAATATGGTTATTACCTGGGAATATGATCCTCTGTTCATCGTCGTTTCCGACGACAACCAGAGTCTCAGGGGCTACTATCTACACAGGGCACACCTAGAATGTGTAGGACTATCATACATTCTTTTATGTACCTCAAAGCCTGTCAGTAGACTCATAAAAGCTTCATGCAATCCGCTTTCGGCGGACGAGATTCTCTCCATCACCGTATTCATCAGCACACGGTGTTCGTCTGAGATGGCCGCTCGCCCAACCAACTCCCTCAGAACATCCGATCGCACACTAGACGGTGCCGGACTCTTTTGTCTGCTCTCTTCGGGAGCCGGACACTGGGAGCTTCGGGGGTCAATGGGATTATCTTCTGGCCTCACCGGACTGGGAGAGGCCCTCCACGATGACACTTCAGGGTCGCCCGCTTCCGGAGCGGAGGAGTCTGGAGGAGGCGTTCCGCTCTCCATCATCTCTGGAAGAAGATCCCCCGAAGACGAGCTCATTTGAGAGGGGCTAAGGCCCGAACTGCAAAATATATGAGGTGGTTATTTTCTCAGAAGAAAAAGATGGCATATCTGTACTATCCAAGTATTTTGGGTCACTTACGACTCGCGGGAGAATTGATCCCCCCGCGGACTTTGTGCGGCAACAGTGCCCCCCAAGGTAGGACCCTCTGTGGGAGACTTCTTCTCCCGTTTGGAAGCTTCGGCTTCCAAATCCCCGGGCGCAGTCCTTTTCCTCTTCTGGTTGTCTTCCTTCATGGAGACGCTCGCTCCCTCGGTTAGAATGGGCAGCGTTGGGGGCCCGTGTCCGCCCATATTATCCTCCACAATATCTTCCTTCAAGGGCTCCGGGCAAGGTGTGGCCTGGAGCATCTTTTCCAATACCGGATTTTCCAAACCCTCAGGGAGGGGGGCCGAACACCGAATCAACTTCGCCTTTGTTAGCCAGTCCTGGTCGAAAAGCGAACTCTCAGAAATAACTTCGTAACAAAGGAGAGATAGTATGTTCGGCCGGAAGATGCCTTACCTGTTCAGCGGCACGGTTACTACTCAGGCCCACGTCCTCGGTAATTTCCGGACACTCCACCTGAGGTCCGAAGAATGACTTGTACATCTCCTCGTGCATCAGGCCGAGAAAATTTTCAATGACACGCGGTCCTTCGTGATTGAACTCCCACAGGCGAAGAGGCCGGCGTTTGCAAGGCTGGACTTGACGAACCAGCATAACTTTTATTACCGCAACCAAACTGAAATCTCCATTGAAGAGATCTCGAATGCGGCTTTGCAGTATAGGCACGTCCTTGGCTGGACCCCGGCTCAGACCTCTGCTGATCCATGACATCAGTTGTGGTGAAGGGCCCGAGCGGAAAACAGGGGCGGCCGCCCACTTGTTACTTCTGGGAGCCGTGATATAGAACCACTCCTGTTGCCACAATTCAGACACCTCTGGGATGGAACCTTTGGGCCACGGAGCTCCCGTCATCTTGCGTATTGAGGCACCTCCACACGCTGCATGTTGCCCCTCGATCATCTTCGGCTTCACTTCAAAGGTCTTGAGCCATAGGCCAAAGTGAGGGGTAACCCGGAGGAAGGCCTCGCACACGACAATAAATGTCGTGATATGAAGAAAGGAGTTCGGAGCTAGATCATGGAAGTCTAGCCCGTAATAAAACATCAAACCCCTGACGAAAGGATCCAGAGCAAGGCCTATACCTCGGAGGAAGTGGGAGACGAACACGACGTTCTCGTTGGGTTCGGGGGTAGGGACGGCCTGCCCTCGGGGAGGCAGCCGATGCAAAATCTCGGCGGTCAGATATCTGGCCTCCCTCAACTTTTTGATGTCTTCTTCCGTGACGGAGGAAGGCACCCACCGGCCTTGAAGGCTAGATCCGGACATGACTGAAGGTTTGGAGCACCTGACCTGAACTTTGGGCGCTTGAGCTTGAGGTGAGGGAAGGATTCGATTGAGCATGGGAGGGAAAAATAAAAGCCTTGTCCCTTTATAAAGAGGGTGAATATCAAGCGTCCTCTCCGTGTCCATTTGGACTTGCCTATAATCTAGGAGTCCTAGAAGTGGTTGGGTTACCCACGCCCGTATTGATGAGAATCTTGGAATAAGGGGACACGATCTCTGCTTTAACAAGATGTGCCAAGGAAACCGCCTCGCATGACGCGCTGAGGTGGGATAATGAAACGACTCGGATAAAGGCTTGGCCGTGGTGTGACACGCTACGGAATACGTCAGCAGATTAGATTGGTGTAAATATTATTCTCTCTATGGCAATATGTGGAAACTTATTTTGCAGAGCCGGACACTATCTTTGTGTTCAAAATCTTCTATGAAGTACTTGGAGGAGGAACCCGCCTTGCAATGCCGAAGACAATCTGCGCGCCGGACTCGTCGTCATTGAAGCCTGGTTCAGGGGCTACTGAGGGAGTCCTGGATTAGGGGGTGTCTGGATGGCCGGACTATACCTTCAGCCGGACTCCTGGACTATGAAGATACAATATTGAAGACTTCGTCCCATGTCCGGAAGGGACTTTCCTTGGCGTGGAAGGCAAGATTGGCGATACGGATACGTAGATCTCCTACCATTGTAACCGGCTCTATGTAACCCTAACCCTATCCGTTGTCTATATAAACCGGTGGGTTTTAGTCCGTAGGACAACATACACATCAACAATCATACCATAGGCTAGCTTCTAGGGTTTAGCCTCCTCGATCTCGTGGTAGATCTACTCTTGTACTACCCATATCATCAATATTAATCAAGCAGGGTCGACGTAGGGTTTTACCTCCATCGAGAGGGCCCGAACCTGGGTAAAACTTCGTTCCCTTGTCTCCTGTTACCATCCAGCCTAGACGCACAGTTCGGGACCCGCTACCCGAGATCCGCCGGTTTTGACACCGACATGGGGATTCCGGATCGAAATTTGGGGGCCGCCACCCAGTTGGAGTCACGCGGCTCAGTGATGTAGAACCACCCCGATTGCCACCCCTTTATGGTATCCACATAGGTTCCCTCGAGCCAGGTGACATTAGGCATCTTGCCCACCATGGCGCCTCCGCACTCTGCTTGCTGGCCACCCACCACGTTCGGTTTGACATTAAAGGTTTTCAGCCATAAGCCGAAGTGGGTCCTGATGCGGAGGAAGGGCTCGCACACGACGATAAACGCCGAGATGTTGAGGATGAAACTGGGGGCCAGATCATGAAAATCCAACCCATAGTAGAACATGAGCCCGCGGACAAACGGGTGGAGAGGAAATCCCAGTCTGCGGACGAAATGGGTAAGAAAAACTACCCTCTCATGGGGTTCGTGCGTGGGGACGATCTGCCCCGCATTTGGCAGCCGGTGCACGATATCCGCGGCCAAGTATCCGGCTTCCCGTAACTTTTTGATGTTCTCCTCCTTGATGGAAGAGACTATCCACTTGCCTCCTGCTCCGGACATGCTTGGAGTGGTTTGAGAAGAAGAACATGAGCTTGGGCGCTAGAGCTCGAGTGTGCGGAATGGGTAAGCGAGGAGGAAGAAGGCGTGGGTGAAAACGTAAATCTTTGTCCCTTTATAAGGGCGGAAGAGGCGATGTGTCTCCCCACTTGCCTGGCAAAACCGCTTATTTCCCAGGCATCGTAATTGATGGTGCGGTTGGGTTACCCACGCCAGTATTGATGAGAATCCCGTAATAAGGGGAAAACGATCTCTGCTTTGACAAGATGTGTCAAGAAAACCGCCTCGCGATTTGTGTGGAGCTGGTAAAGAAAAGCGGTTCGAATAAAAACTGGGCCATGGCGTGATGTCATGCTGTCAAAACGTGTCAACAGATTAGATTTGTGGAAATATTATTCTCTCTACAATGGTACGTGGAACTTATTTTGTAGGGTCGGACACTATCCTTATATTCAAACTCTTCTATGATGTATTCGAAGGAGGAACCCGCCTTGCAATGCCAAAGACAACACTGCGTGCCGCACTCATCGTCATTGAAGCCTGGTTCAGGGGCTACTGAGGGAGTCCTGGATTAGGGGGTCTCCGGACAGCCATACTATGTCCTTTGGCCGGACTATTGGACTATGAAGATACGAGATTGAAGACTTCGTCCCGTGTCCGGATGGGACTCTACTTGGCGTGGAAGGCAAGCTAGGCAGTACGGATATGTATATCTCCTCCTTTGTAACCGACCTTGTGTAACCCTAGCCCCCTCCGGTGACTATATAAACCGTAGGGTTTAGTCTGTAGGACAACGGACAATCATACCATAGGCTAGCTTCTAGGGTTTAGCCTCTTTGATCTCGTGGTAGATCAACTCTTGTAATACTCATATCATCAAGAACAATCAAGCAGGACGTAGGGTATTACCTCCATCAAGAGGGCCCGAACCTGGGTAAACATCGTGTCCCCTACCTCCTGTTACCATCCTCCTTAGACGCACAGTTTGGGACCCCCTACCCGAGATCCGCCGGTTTTGACACCGACAGTAATCCTGTTCTGGAAGTCATGTTACTAGACCATGACGAACCTACGAACTATGAGGAAGCAATGATGAGCCCAGATTACGATAAATGGCTTGAGGCCATGAAATCTGAAGATAGGATCCATATATGAGAACAAAGTGTGGACTTTGGTTGACTTGCCTAATGACTGGCAAGCCATAGAGAATAAATGGATCTTCAAGAAGAAGACTGACGCTGATGGTAATGTTACTATATACAAAGCTCTACTTGTTGCGAAAGGTTTTTGACAAGTTCAAGGAGTTGACTATGATGAGAATTTCTCACCCGTAGCCATGCTTAAGTCTGTCCAAATCATGTTAGCAATTGCCGCATTTTATGATTATGAAATCTGAAAAATGGGCATCAAAACTGCATTCCTTAATGGATTTATCAAAGAAGATTTGTATATGATGCAACCAGACGGTTTTGTCGATCCTAAAGGCGGTAACAAAGTGTGCAAGCTCTAGCAATCCATTTATGGACTGGTGCAAGCATCTCGGAGTTGGAATATACTCTTTGATAGTGTGATCAAAGCATATGGTTTTATACAGACTTTCGGAGAAGCATGTATTTACAAGAAAGTGAGTGGGAGCTTTGTAGCATTTCTAATATTATATGTGGATGACATACTGTTGATTGGAAATGATATAGAATTTCTAGATAACATAAAAGGATACTTGAATAGGAGTTTTTCAATGAAAGACCTCGGTGAAGCTGCTTATATATTAGGCATGAAGATATATAGATGTAGATCAAGACACTTAATTGGGCTTTTAGAAAGCACATACCTTGATAAAGTTTTGAAGAAGTTCAAAATGGATCAGTCAAATAAAGGGTTCTTGCCTGTGTTACAAGGTGTGAAGTTGAGTCAGACTCAATGCCTGACCACTGCAAAAAATACAGAGAAAATGAAAGTCATTCCCTATGCCTCAACCATAGGTTCTATCATGTATGCTATGATGTGTACCAGACCTGATGTGTGCCTTGCTATAAGTCTAGAAGGGAGGTACCAAAGTAATCCAGGAGTGGATCACTGGACAACGGTCAAGAACATCCTGAAGTACCTGAAAAGGACTAAGGATATGTTTCTCATTTACGGAGGTGAAAAAGAGCTTGCCGTAAATGGTTACATCGATGCTAGCTTTGACACTTATCCGGATGACTCTAAGTCACAAACCGGATACACATTTATATTGACTGGTGGAGCTGTCAGTTGGTGCAGTTCCAAGCAAAGGATCATGGCGGGATCTACGTGTGAAGCAGAGTACATAGCTGCTTTGGAAGCAGCGAATGAAGGAGTCTAGATGAAGGAGTTCATATCCGATATAGGTGTAATACCTAGTGCATCAGGTCCAATGAAAATCTTTTGTGACAATACTGGAGCAATTGCCTTGGCGAAGGAATCCAGATTTCACAAAAGAACCAAACACATCAAGAGACGCTTCAACTCCATCCGTGATCAAGTCAAGGAGGGAGACAAAGAGATTTGCAAAATACATACGGATCTGAATGTGGCAGACCCGTTGACTAAGCCTCTTCCATGAGCAAAACATGATCAGCACCAAGACTCCATGGGTGTTAGAATCATTACAATGTAATCTAGATTATTGACTCTAGTGCAAGTGGGAGACTGAAGGAAATATGCCCTAGAGGCAATAATGAAGTTATTTATATTTCCTTATATCATGATAAATGTTTATTATTCATGCTAGAATTGTATTAACCGGAAACTTGATACATGTGTGAATACATAGACAAAACACCGTGTCCCCAGTAAGCCTCTACTAGACTAGCTCATTAATCAAAGATGGTTAAGTTTCCTAACCATAGACATGTGTTGTCATTTGATGAACGGGATCACATCATTAGGAGAATGATGTGATGGACAAGACCCATCCTTTAGCTTAGCATGTTGATCGTTCCGTTTTATTGCTATTGCTTTCTTCATGTCAAATACATATCCCTTCGACTATGAGATTATGCGACTCCCGGATACCGGAGGAATACCTTGTGTGCTATCAAACGTCACAACGTAACTGGGTGATTATAAAGATTCTCTACAGGTATCTTCAAAGGTGTTTGTTGGGTTGGCATACATTGAGATTAGGATTTGTCACTCTGAGTATCGAAGAGGTATCTCTTGGCCTCTCAGTAATGCACATCATAACAAGCCTTGCAAGCAATGTGACTAATGAGTTAGTTGCGGGATTATGTATTACAGAATGAGTAAAGAGACTTGCCGGTAAGAAGATTGAACTAGGTATGAAGATACTGACGATCGAATCTCGGGAAAGTAACCTACCGATGACAAAGGGAATAACGTATGTTGTCATTACGGTACGACCGATAAAGATCTTCGTCGAATATGTGGGAACCAATATGAGCATCCAGGTTTCGCTGTTGGTTATTGACCGGAGAGGTGTCTCGGTCATGTCTACATAGTTCTCGAACCCATAGGCTCCGCACGCTTAATGTACGATGACGATTTTGTATTATTTGAGTTATGTGATTTGGTGACCGAATGTTGTTCAGAGTCCCGGATGAGATCATGAACATGACAGGAGTCTTGAAATGGTTGAGAGGTAAAGATTCATATATAGGACGGTGATATTCGGACACCAGAAGTGTTATGGGGGTACCGGGTACATATCGGGGCACCGGAAGGGGTTCCGGGCACCCCCCTGACAAACTGTATGGGCCTAATGGGCCAAGAGAGGGATAGACCAGCACCTAAGGGGCTGGTGCACCCCCCTATAGGCCGAGATAGGAGGAACAGGAAAGGAGGGAAGGGAGAAGGAAAGGGGAGGATTCGGCCTCCCCTTTCCTTCCCCTCCCCCTATCTTTCCTTCCCCCTCCGATGCATACGGAAGGGGGGTGGCTGACTTGGAGGAGGCGCCCAAGTAGGATCCCTCGTAGTTGGGGCACCGCTTGCTGCTCTCCTCCCTCTCCCACCTATATATATTTGTGGGGGGGACCTCTAGAACACACAACATTGATTCCTAGCCGTGTGCGGCGCCCCCCTCCACAGTTTATGCCTCCGGTCATATTCACGTAGTGCTTAGGCGAAGCCCTGCGCGGATCACTTCACCATCACCGTCACCACGCCATCGTGCTGACGGAACTCACCCTCGATACTTTGCTGGATCATGAGCTCGAGGGATGTCATCGAGCTAAACATGTGCAGAACTCAGAGGTGCCGTACGTTCAGTGCTTGATCGGTCGGAATGAGAAGAAGTTGACTACATCAACCGCGTTGTCATACGCTTCTGCTTTCGATCTATGAGGGTACGTGGACACACTCTCCCCGTCTCGTTGCTATGCGTCTCCTAGAGAGATCTTGCATGAGCGTAGGAATTTTTTTCAAATTGCATGCTACGTTCCCCGTTCCGTCGTACGGAGCTGGGAATCTTTCCCCCCTTGCTGCATGGGTCTTTGGGGTTGGAGCGCCCAACCCAAAGAGGCCAGGGTGCCTCCCATTATCCCGTGCTAGTCCTCGGGACGTGGTGGACCCACTTGTGGACTTCTGGACCCCTCCGAAATCCTCTGGAAGCTTCCCGGTACAATACCGAAAAAACTGCTTTTTCCAGAATCCCAAAAATGACTTTCCATATGCAAATCTATACCTCCAGACTATTCCAGAGTTCCTCGCGATGTCTGGGATATCATCTGGGACTCCGAACAACTTTCGGTCACTAGTACAAATATCAAATTCTACTCTAGCGTCCTCGAACGTTAAGCGTGCGGACCCCACGGATTCAAGAATCATGTAGACATGACCGAGACACCTCTCTGATCAATAACCAATAGCGGAACCTAGATGCCCATATTGGTTCCTACATATTCCATGAAGATCTTTTATCGATTGAACCACTATGTCGAGGATTGAGTTAATCCCGTATGCAATTCCCTTTGTTCAGTGATATGTTACTTGCCCGAGATTCGATCGTTGGTATCTCCATACCTAATTCAATCTCGTTACCGGAAAGTTTCTTTACTCGTTCCGTAATAAAAGATCCAATAACTAACTTATTAGCCACATTACTTGCAAGCTCTTTATGATGTTGTATAACCGAGAGGGCCTAGAGATATCTCTCCGTCATATGGAGTGACAAGTCCCAGTCTCGATCCATACCAATCCAACAGACACCTTTGGAGATACCTGTTGAGCATCTTTACGATCACGTAGTTGCGAAGTGACATTTGATAGCACAGCAGACTAAGGCATAGCCTAGTGGTGGAAAGGGGTTGATTCCTTCCCACCCACCCAGGTTCAAGGCATGGTACTTGCAATTTGGGTTTGTTGCACCAATTATACTGTAGGGGGTCTCCTTACAGTCTTTCTGTCAAAAAAAAACGTTTGATAGCACACAAGGTATACCTCCGGTATCCGGGAGTTGCATGATCTCATGGTCTTAGGAATAGATATTTGACATGAAGAAAGTTGTAGCAATAAACTTAAGTGATATGATCATATGCTAAGCTTACGGTTGGGTCTTGTAAATCATATCGTTCTCCTAATGATGAGAACCCATTATCAAATGACAACTCCTGACCATGGGTAGGAAACCTTAACAATCTTTGATCAACAAGCTAGTCTGGTAGAGGCCCACTAGGGACACGGTGTTGTTTATGTATTCACACATGTATCTAAGTTTCCGGTCAATACAATTCTAGCATGAATAATAAGCATTTATCATGAACAGGGAAATATGATAATAACCAATTTATTATTGCCTCTAGGGAATATTTCCAACAGTCTCCCACTTGCACTAGAGTCAATAATCTATTTCACATTGCTATGTGATTAAACCCAATGAGCTCTGGGGTTTGATCATGTTTTTCTTGTGAGAGAGGTTTTAGTCAATGGGTCTGCAACATTCAGATCTGTGTGTACTTTGCAAATCTCCATGTCATACTGTAGATGCTGCTACCATGCTCCACTTGGAGCTATTCCAAATGACTACTTGACCATATGTATTCGGTTTGCGACTCAGAGTCATCCGGATCGGTGTGGAAGCTTGCATTGACGTAACCCTTTACAATGAACTCTTTATCACCTCCATAATCGACAAACATTTCCTTAGTCCTCTTTAGGTACCTAAGGATAATTTTGACCGTTGTCAAGTGATCCACTCCTAGATCACTCTTGTACCCCCTAGCCAGGCAAGGCACACATCAGGTATGGTACATAGCATGGCATACATTATAGAGCCTATGGCTGAGGCATAGCGGACGACCTTCATCCTTTCTCTTTCTTCTGCCATGGTCAAGCGTTGAGTCTTACTCAGCCTCATACCTTACTATATAGGAAAGAACTCCTTCTTTCACTGATCTATTTTGAACTCCTTCAAAATCTTGTCAAGGTATGTGCTTTGTGAAAGTCTTATCAAGTGTCTTGATCTATCTCTACAGATCTTGATGCCCAATATGTAAGCAGCTTTACCCAGGTCCTCCTTTGAAAAAATCCTTTCAAATAACCCTTTATGCTTTCTAGAAATTCAACATCATTTCCAATCAACAATATGTCATGCACATATACTATCATAAATTCTATAGAGCTCCCACTCACTTTCTTGTAAATACCAGCCTCTCCATAAGTTTGTATGAAACCAAAAGCTTTGATCACCTCATCAAAGCACATATTACAACTCCGAGATGCTTGCACCGGTCAATAGATGGATCGTTAGAGCTTGCAAACTTTGCTAGCATCCTTAGGATCGACAAAACCTTTTGGTTGCATCATATATAACTCTTCCGTAAGGAAACTCATTAAGGAATGATGTTTTGACGTCCACCTGCCAGATTTCATAATCATAAAACGCGGCAATTGCTAACATAATTATAACAAACTTAAGCATCACTACGTGTGAGAAAGTCTCATCGTAGTCAACCCCTTGAACTTTGTCAGAAACCCTTTGCGACAAGTCGAGCTTTATAAATCACTACTGCAGGATGCTGCTAACGCGACACTACGATCAGAGATCCTTCGACGAAACTGTGTGCGATGCCATAATCGCAAACGGTGGGGTAAAAAACCTGTCAAAAAAGGTGCAAAACATTTGTGATGGAGGATGCATCAAACACGGTTCAGATTTTAGTTGCGTGTGCGATGCAGGCGATACGGTTCAGTTCAGTTAACTGTTTGCGATGAGGAGGAACAAAAGAAACAGGCAGCCAGATGAAGGTGTGTGCGATATACAACATACGGTTCATTTGGATGAACTGTTTGTGATTAGGCAACACAGAAGAAACGGCCAACCAGATCAAAGGTGTGTGCGATATACGATATGTGGTTCACTCGGATGAACTGTTTGTGTTGAGACAAGAGAACAAAAATGGTTCAATATAACAAGATGTGTGTGATAGTGGCAAACAGGTCTGTAATCACAAATGTGTGCGAAGACCGATAATAACACAGATGGTTGCTGCTAATAAGACGTGTGTGTTGTGCGATGGGATTGCATACAGAACAACATATATATATATATATACTAGTTGATTACCCGTGCGTTGCCACGGAGCGACACGACATTGTTTTATTGTTTTGTTTGTCCCGCTTGACCCTTCACTGGTTCTATTTTTTCTTGACATATTTCTTATCCCAACAATAACCAAAAAAACATTGATCTTACTTCACTGGTCCGCCACTGCACTCTAGCTTTGATGTCCTGGTTTAACTTCACTTGATGTAGCTTCCATTGTGAGATTATAAGCTAACACTTTTGATGTTTGTGATTTGTTCTTTTATGGATTTATTGACAACGCTCATATGTCTGTTTTCATGAGGATTTTGGACTAACCAGACCTTCAAATAAACGCTTCCTGTGTTTGCCCTCTTTCATTCTCACCAAGCATCACAAAATTCTCAGAATAAGTGAATTCAGCATTGTGCTCACGTTTGCTTGGAAAGGAGAAAAATAAATATGGGCGAAGTCTGACTGGAATATGTTGGTGATACATATAGACTGAACATAGTTTGCTCAGTCTATGCTCGCTCACTGAACAAAAATGGAACCACGGATAAACCTCATACTGGATGCTAAATTATCTACATACAACAACATACCATGAAGTTTTCTAACAATGTCACTGAGCAACAAGTCTTTCCTTCTATTTTTAAAATTCAAAAAACGGTGTTGCCTTTCTCCCACATAGCTCCCTTTCCACCAATCACCATGTCCCTTTCTCCACACTAAGTCCCATATGAAAAACAAGATAAAGCATGAATATGATCTTTCTCATCCTCGGCTACCTTTGTTAGTCCTTATTTGTGCATCTTGCTTGCAGTAGATTGAAACATATATGTACAATAAAAAATAGCACGTAAACTGACCCTGGTATATGGAGACTATGACTGCAGCAGAGGTTGTGGCATCGTCCAAGAGGAAGCCATCAGCATGCCAGCCGGGCAGCGTCTTGGTCAGGTACTGGGAGATGCTGCTGCCACTTGCGCTAGCCGTGCCACTAACGTTCGCCGCTGTAGCTAGCATGAGCCCGTGTTCCAGGGGCTACTGATGTTCTCTTCCTCCCCCGGTTCCTCCTGACCCTAATTAACAACATTGAGGATTTACCCAGGAAACACTACCATGGTCGGTGTAACACTAATTTACTTACCAAGAAAACAACACCTTCCTCCCCCATGTTCCAAAGCTGGGCTAAATAGGACACATGCTTCAACTTGACCCTCCATGCATCCAGTCCCTAGTTCATGTTGTGGACAAATATGCCTCCTCCCTTTTCCGCTCTCCCCAATCGTGTGCTCTTTTCTCACCTGTACATTCAGTGAGTACATCAGAATCTCATATCAATAAAAACTTCATAACATATGGTAGAATTGGATACGGATACATTGACGACGGCAAGAAAGTGTGGATCTAAGTGAGTTGCACTTTTACAAGGAGACCTGGTGAGCCTGTCTGCAGGAGCAAGGTTGTTAAATTTTTTGAGTTGGTTCCCTTGCGTTAGGAGATGACGAAACATTACTTTTTCCATTTCAGAGATCTGCAAGAGATCATCATGAAATAATTAAATGGTCCAAAATAACCTGATGTATAATCATCTTATTTAATTCATTTCAGAAAAATGAATTATGAAGCAACAATACAAATTGGAGGTATTATGTGACCTTCATGGGAAAGAATATAAGACATGAAGAGAGAAAAAAGAGTGAGGAATTTTACCAGCGCCCCAAGGCTGTATAATCATCTTATTTCATTCATTTCAGAAAAATGAATTACGAAGCAAGAAGTACAAATTGGAGGTATTATGTGACCTTCATGGGAAAGAATATAAGACAGGAAAAGGGAAAAAAGAGAGGAATTTTACCAGCGCACCAAGGCTCACCCTCCGTCAACAACAGCAGCGCCCAATCCTTATCTGAAATTCAACAACAATTAGCATGCATAAACAATAACTGAACGTCTTCTAGTTTCTTAAGGAATTCGTCTTCCATGCAATAAGTACTGCAGAACTTAAAAAAGGGAGGCATAATCAAGATCCTTCAAGCACATTCCCATAACGAGGAGAAAAATAAAGCCGTCAGTACAATCCCATGACGAGCAGAAAAATGAGGCGGTACAAAATCACATTTTGTGTACAATGAACCGCAGAAGAAAAAAGAAGGGGAACCGCGACCTACAGTACCCGCTGGATGATAGATCCGTGTGGAGGGCTGTGGATGCGTCGCCGGAGAATTTGAGCTTTAGGGCGCTGGAGGAGGGCGGTGCTAGATTGGAGGCACTCACACTTAACCCATGGATCTAGAGAGTTGGGTGGGCAGCGTACAGAGGTTGTGCGATGGTGACAAACACGACGACGTCATGACAGGGACGGAGACAGAGAATATATGGTCCTCATGCAGTGGGGGTGTGGGATTGATGGCGATGTCCACAGCCAGGACGACGTGGCATCGTCAACGGTCAGGACCGCAGCCACCGCGACGCGGCGTCTTCCACGGCCAGGACCACAGCCACGACGATGCGGCGTCTTCCATGGCCAGGACTGCAGCCACATCGACCACGAGAGGATGATGAGGGGAGCAACGGCAGTGAATTTCTCAAGAGACGGAAGAGAGATTGGTTCGGCAGCGATGGGGGGTAATGGGAGACGAAGGCTGGGATGTGTGTTCGTGGGTTCTGGGTCGTGGGTCAATTTTTTTCTTTGGGTTGTTTTTTCGAGCGAGGATGTGAGGAGCGGTGGTTGTTTTCCTGATTTTAATCGTGCGTACGAAGGGTGGAGGGAGAGGTCGATCGTTAGGAGGGGAGGTCGAACCATCACGACGGCAGATCCCCCTTTAATAGTAGAGATATATAGACACACACACACACACTTATAAGGACATGGTTGCATAACCAAATTAAACATCCACTTACATAGGTGGCTACTACAACCATGGCATTTGCACACACCAAAGTAAACTATTACATGCATAGTTACATAGGTGGCTACTACACACATGACATTTCCACACACCAATAAAGTAAACTATATATTACATGCATGATTAACTATCATAACGATCATCGGATCTTCATCTACTTCTTGTGACGCTTGCTCTACTTGTGGCTCGATCCGGGCTCATCGATTTGGGTAATGAGGCACTTCCTCATGTCAACGATCCGCCTGTGCATCTTGTAGCATATGAACACGCTCTTGGCCGTGAACCTAAGGTGAGGTTCATCCAGTTGCCGCATCCAGGCCTTGTGCCAGGATAGGGGAGATTGTTCTCTGGGCTTCCTGCTTCATCTTTTCATAGTAGGGGTCGATGATGGCCGAGTCGAGTTCGACGAGGGAGTCCTTCTTCGTGCTGCCCTAGACCCTGTAGTGGTCACAGATTTTGACAAGGTTCTTGCAGGCCAAGCCCGTAACACTGAGCGCGTTTACATCGTCGGTGGTTTCCACCGTGGCGAGCTTGTAGTCGGTGCTATTGACAAACCTGTTGAAATGGTTGCAAGGCTCTGTGGCCACAAATTTTTACCACGACATGTTAATGCCGCTCCATCATAGCATGCCAAGTTTCATGAATTTCAGACAGTTTTGGATTTACTAGAATTTAAAAACTAGGTATCTCAATGTTTGCGGTCGAGTGATGGTGGTAGGGTGTTTGAAATTCATTCCCATTTCTTGCATGTGACCTAATTAAGCATGCAACCAAGGACACATATTTGATTTTTCAACCAGTTTATATGCATTGGAGAATGTGCATGTAGTTCAAATTTCAATTATGCACATAAAATGCCTGGAAATTTCAGTTAATGTATAAAAATGTCCAAACGAACCCCGAAAAATTCCAAAATTAAACACAACACTCCTGTTGTTCTATGTTGACGCTAGAATTTTTTAAAAGAAATAAGAGGCAACGGATATCGTTTCGTCCCCAAAGGTGGCACGTTCCCTACAGAAACCATCACGCTTGTTGTGAGAAGCTCTTGGTTATGAGAAGCTTATACCCAAACCTGCCCCAAATGGGACAATTTTTTTACCACGGCATGTTGATGCCGCTCCGTGATAGCATGCTAGGTTTCATGAATTTCAGACGAGTTTTGGATTTACTCGAATTTAAAAACCAGGTATCTCAATGTTTGCGGCCGAGTGACGGTGGTAGGGTGCTTGAAATTAATTCCCATTTATTGCATGGGACCTAATCATGCAACCAAGGACACATGTTTGATTTTTCAACCAGTTTATATGCGTTGGAGAATGTGCATGTAGTTCAAATTGGAATTATGCACATATAATGCCTGGAAAACCCAGTTAACGTATAAAAATGTCCAAACGAAGCCCGAAAAATTCCAAAATTAAACACAACACTCCTGTTGTTCTATGTTGGCACTTGAATTTTTTGAAAGCAATAAGAGGCAACGGATATCGTTTCGTCCCCAAAGGTGGCACGTTCTCTACCGAAACCATCACGCTTGTTGTGAGAAGCTCTGGTTTGTGAGAAGCTTATACTCAAACCTGCCCCAAATGGGACAAAATTTTTACCACGGCATGTTGATGCTGCTCCATGATAGCATGCCAAGTTTCATGAATTCCAAACGAGTTTTGGATTTACTAGAATTTAAAAACTAGGTTTCTTAATGTTTGCGGCCGAGTGACGGTGGCAGGGTGTGTGACATTCATTCTCATTTCTTGCATGGGACCTACGCTTGC
Organism: Triticum urartu; assembly: GCF_003073215.2. Lineage (NCBI taxonomy): Eukaryota > Viridiplantae > Streptophyta > Magnoliopsida > Poales > Poaceae > Triticum > Triticum urartu. The sequence continues at coordinate 276,016,757 of NC_053026.1, forward strand.
AACCAAGGACACAGATTCGATTTTTCAACCCGTTTATATGCACTGGAGCATATGCATGTAGTTCAAATTTCAATTATGCACATACAATGCTTGGAAAACCTAGTTAATGTATAAAAATGTCCAAACAAACCCTGAAAAGTTCCAAAATTAAACACAACACTCCTGTTGTTCTATGTTGACACTAGAATTTTTTAAAGAAATAAGAGACAACGGATATTGTTTCGTCCCCAAAGGTGGCACGTTCCCTACTGAAACCATCACGCTTATTGTAAGAAGCACTCGTTTGTGAGAAGCTTATACCCAAACCTGCCCCAATTGGGACAATTTTTTACCCATGTTGATGCCGCTCCATGATAGCATGCTAGGTTTCATGAATTTCAGATGAGTTTTGGATTTACTCGAATTTAAAAACAAGGTATCTCAATGTTTGCGGCCGAGTGACGGTGGTAGGCCGTTTGAAATTAATTCCCATTTATTGCATGGGACCTAAGAATGCAACCAAGGACACATATTTGATTTTTCAACCAGTTTATATGCATTGGAGAATGTGCATGTAGTTCAAATTTGAATTATGCACATAAAATGCTTGGAAAACCCAGTTAATGTATAAAAATGTCCAAACGAACCCCGAAAAATTTGAAAATTAAACACAATACTCCTGTTGTTCTATGTTGACACTCGAAATTTTTTGAAAGCAATAAGAGGCAATGGATATTGTTTCGTCCCCACAGGTGGCACGTTCTTTACCGAAACCATCATGCTTGTTGTGAGAAGCTTATACCCAAACCTGCCCCAAATGGGACAAATTTTTTACCACGACATGTTGATGCTGCTCCATGATAGCATGCCAAGTTTCATGAATTTCAAATGAGTTTTGGATTTACTAGAATGTAGAAACCAGGTATCTTAATGTTTGCGGCCGAGTGACAGTGGCAGGGTGTGTGACATTAATTCCCATTTCTTGCATGGGACCTAAGCTTGCAACCATGGACATAGATTCGATTTTTCAACCCGTTTATATGCACTGGAGCATGTGCATGTAGTTCAAATTTGAATTATGCACCCGAAATGCCTACAAAACCAAGTTAATGTATAAAAACGTCCAAATGTGAGAAGGTGTGTCGGCTACAGTCCACAGCCGGCGTGTCAAGCACACTAGCTCACTCCCCAAATATCATTTCACTATTCATTCGTTGCCGGTGAAAGATGGGGACATGGACCCATGTCGTGAGGGTTACTTCGGCGGCCCACTCCAACAAGAGTTCGGCCGCAGCCGCCAGGTGTGTGCTAACAAGCTTCATGAGGGCAACCGTAGTCTGCGTCCGGGCGTCCAAGGCAGCCCGAACGACCGTTGTTGCTTCTCAGGCACCGGTAGCAGCATCTGCCTCGGGGATAGCAACTGGCGAGAGCGGCAAAACAACTGTCCATTCCGCAGCGGCGGCCTTAGCCCTGATGGAGGCCACCCACTATCATGTCGAGGCCATCCACGGCCAGCTCATGGCGGTCACCGCACAAATTGAACGAAGCTTCGCCGACAACGGTCGGCAACCCACGATCGAAGAGTTGGCAATCGCCAAGAGAGTTCGAGCAGCAGTCCGTTCCTGCGCGGCATACCTTGCCACGACGGAGCCCGCCAGAGCCCAGATCGCGTCCGCCCACACCCAGCTCATGGCGTCCTATTCCAAAGATATGGCGAACGTGGATGGCGAGATACTTGCTGAGTACGGTGCGATGGATGCCATGGAGCCCCTTCCCTAGGAGACCATCGGGCGCGAGATGGACATGGAGGCGGCGGCGGAGATCGACGAGCACCAGCCATAGTAGTACTCTTTGTTTTGTTTAATTAAGAGCGCCGATCTTTAATTTGTTAGAGTAATGTTCAGGTCAGCTAGCTCTATTTAATTGCTGAACTTGCTCGATCAAGAAGTGTGGGTGTGCTATAGTCTCCTTTGTGTACCCAAATTATGCAATGACGTGGATGACCACTTTAATTAGGAAATTCGAATCAAAATTTTTGGCGTTCAAATTCAACACACACGGGTTAAGCTTTCTGAATCGTTTGTGATGTTCACATATCGTACATAGTTCTGAATAAGGGACCGTGTTTGATGATACTTTGCGCACCAGTTTTTTGGCTGAAGCGATTCCAAATTTTTGGCTTCCGCGGAAATCTACCTCCCCTCCCCCTCCCCCTTACCCAAATCCACATTTCCCTTGTTTCCGCCTTCCTTTCCAAGTTGAAACCTTCACTCCTTGTTTGCAACGTCGCATCCTCGCCGGTGACCCTCCTCTACGCTGCTTGGCCTCGCCTATCCAGGGAGGTAATCCACAACCGACCCCCATCCTCCTTCTCCTTCCACATCCCACATGCCCCGACCGCGGGCGCGACACCTTCCACACAAATCACCGAACCCTCCACCAAATAAGCGCCGCCCTAAGCCATGGTGCATGCAGTATAGCCAGGATCCCAAGGACCATTTGGCAGCGGAGAAGCAAATCACGACGGCATGCGCGGATGAGGTCGCGATGGCTGCCATTCGTGTCGACCCCCGGATCTTGGAGGAGCACCTCGCCGTCGAGGCCACCTTCGACGCCTCGCATGCCGATGATGCGACGCGGTTGGCTGTTTGGTTTAATTCTGCAATGCGATGTTCAATTGTTCTGGGTGCATTCTGTTATTGTATATCATGTGAGGAATAAATTGAATTTGGATGTAGTAAATACATGAGAAAAAATACTATTGCTATATTTCCAAGTTGTTAAGCATGCTTGGTTTGGTTAACTCTCTGATCTTCTATTAGGAGTATGTTATATTGTGCAATGTGGTGCTCAGTTAATGTTTGGTTCATTTGTTGTGGTGTTTAGCTAACTGCTTGGTTCAATTCTGCAATGCGATGTCCAATTGTCGTGGGTAGGATTTTGTATTGTTGTGCATGTGAGGAATAAATCAAATTTGGTTGCACTTAATACATGAGAAACATATACAAGTGCTATATTTCCTAGTTCTTAATCATGCTTGGTTTGGATAAATGGGTTTTCCATGTGGCTTGAATTAATCTGATGAATCTATAATGTGCTTATTTTTCATCAACATATTTTACTGATAGCATGCGAACGCTTACTTAACCTGATGACTAACTACCTTATATGTGTTGCAGGCAAACAATGGGAAGCACTAAGGTTTACAATCGAGGTTAGCACGTGCATGGTCCATTGTCTAATACTCCCTCCATTCCTTTATATAAGGTGTATTTTTTTGATAAAATTCCAGTATGTAAGGTGCATTTCTTCTACTTCATCATAATTACCTTGTTAGCCCTTCAGAAAAAGGAAAGTATCTCCATCCTGATTGTCTGTATATCTCTTTGTAGCAAAATAAGGAAAGTATCTCTCTTTCGATTACAGGTATCTCTTTCTTTCCTCGACTAACTGATTTACTTGCCACTAATGAACAAATTTGCCAGGGGTAATTTCGTCCTATCCTGTCTATAATTATGCGCCTTGGTCACCGTGCTGAAAATAACGCACCTTATATAAAGGAACGAAGGGAGTAGCACATTATTGTGCAATTGCAGGAACCATTCTAATATTTAGGTTTTTAACAATTCGGTCTTGCACATGTAGGTCCTACTGTTAGAGGTTTTGACCCACTGCTCGACCCTTTTTGCATATGGGGAAATGAGTTGTCCATGAATATCAGTCAAGTCAAGAAACTCAGAAAGATTGTTAGGATAAAGAAATTAGCAACAAAAAACAACAAGATCTTTGTCTGCACAATGAAGAAGACATTAGTTCACTATAGGATGGTACTAACTATTATACCTTGCATTTTTTATTCCTTTGCCCCATTTCCAATATAGAGAAGATATTTATGCACATCCTTGTTTTCAGGCCATTCCAAAGCAGTTCACTGATGATTACCTCTCAAACCACCTCTATGGTCAGGAGGTGAGGAAGGCTTCCATACAACACCCACGGTTCAATATTGAAGAGTTCCTGAAGAGGACGAAAGACGGACGGTCAATCATCCACAGGCACTGGCCTAAAGTTGCAATGATCTTCAACATGAATGAAGGCTCAAGATTCGCCTTCCACTTCAGCAGTTTTCTAGATGAGATGCATCTGTCTATATACCGTCTATGATGCTAATTTCGAAAGGTTCTACATGTTGCATGTGAAACTTGTGCTGGTGCAGTTGTGTAATGGGGTAGCTGAGTGCTGAAGCTATATCATGTTGTACTCTGATGTATTTCAATTATGAAATCCTGCTTCCTTAATATGAAAATGAAATATATTATGTGCTTAATATGAATGTCAATTAGATTAATAAATGGATTATTTAGTAATAGGGCAATTGGCCTGCTAATTGGGTTTTGCTATTGCAAACGGTTATTGAAAAAATACCGTGGACGATGACCTCACGCAATGCACACAGTTTCTAGGAATAAACCGTGTTGGATTAATGAACAATCAAACACGACTTTCTCTTGAAAACTGTTTGCGTTAGGCCACCTTGCGCAAACGTTTACCACATAAAAACTGTGTGTGATGGACAACCTTTGCCACACAGTTTCTTCTACGGACCGTGTGTGATACATTCAATAACGCAAACGATTTAACGGGAAAAATTGTGTGTGATGTACCTGTGAACGGAAATGTTTTCCTTGGAGCGACTCTGTGGGATGTACATACGAACGGAAACGTTTAGCGGGGACTGATTGTGTGGGATGTACTTGTGACCGGAATTTGCCTATATAATTGTATTTTTAGCTCTACTGCACGTATTTCCGTATTTGAGCACTCGCCGGTCGCACACGACCTCATTTTGCCGAGCGTGTTGGCCAGGAGGGCATATCCCCGACGGTTTCTGGGTCGTGCGGGAAGGACCCCCCTATCGCCCACAGTCACCAGGCGACGGTTCCAAATGCCATTGCGGAAAGGGGTTAAAAACCGTTTGTATAGAACCTCGTTGTACTAGTGAATGGTTGCTACTTCTTAAGCTTGTGTTGGTTTTTTCCTTGAAGAGGAAAGGGTGATGCAGCACCGTAGAGATAAGTATTTCCCTCAGTTAAGAACCAAGGCATCAATCCAGAAGGAGAAGAACACGCGAATCACCAATACGTGTACAAACAATCAAACACTTGCACCCAACACGAGAAAGGGGATGTCAATCCCTTCACAGTCACTTGCAAAGGTGAGATCTGATACAGATAGATAAATAAAGGATAAAATATTTTTGGGTTTTTTGGTTTACAGATCTGAAAATAAAAGATGGCAAAATAGTAGATCGAAAACTAATTGTAGCGACTCGACCTCAGACGGTCAAGTCTCTGTGCTTAAGTGTCATCCCTGGATCGGTATGTTGACACACACAGTACTCGAGGATTTATAACATAGGTAAATCACATGTATAAAGTAACGTAAATACTATTACCTCCATTCGAATAGCAGAAGTGACAACAAGGTTGTGGATTCCCATCAGCACCAAAGGCAAAGTTGAGTGTAGAAATCGTAACCCTAACGTATCACTTACTCGTCGTAAGATTCCTGCAACATGAGATGTTGCAGCCATGTAGGTCAGTACAATGAATGTACTGGCAAATTCACACCATAGGCCAATGATGAATAATAGCTACTACTACATGCATATTTGGCTGGTGGAGGCTCTAGGTTAAATTTTTGCATAAAGCCAATTTTTTCCTACAACAAAGGAATATATTTTATTTAACTACAAATTTGGTTGAAAATTATTGAGAAGGTTCCTCCAACTCAATCCCAAAATAATAATTATAACCCAACAAATTAATTACGTAAAGTGATGAGATCAAATCAATAATTCAAGCACCAGATACTCAAAATGTCCATAACCGGGGACACGGCTAATCATGATTAGTTTGTACACTCTACAGAGGTTTGCACACTTTTCCCACAAGACTCGATCTTCTCCTTTGAATTTCTCGCACTGCATGATGTTTGAGAAACGGATGACCAAGACACAGTCTTTCCGAAGAGGTCCCCTTAACCGATAGATATGCCGGTACACCTACAATCCCCTACATCTGCTAGCCCATCATGGAAAGGTTTCCCGCAACTTACTCAACTATGCCAGAGCCCATAATGGCTTGTGGCTGCACACGGAAGTTTTCAGCATGAATAATTTTATGATCCCTTTGAGCCTGGGTGGCATTCCATAGGGTGATCACACGGGTACTCCGGGATCCCCTTGGGCAAGCACTGGGTTCTCCAGGTGCCCGAGCAAACCACTCGGTGCTCCACGGTGCCCCAACCAATCCACCCAGATGTGTATTAAAGTAGCCACCTTAAGTTAAACCTTAGTTAACAATAACTCTCACAACTTTCATGAATTCTCTCAAAACCAAACCACGTCTACGAGCATAGCATAGCAGTGTAAGCATAACATAGTAACACCCTGGGTTTGAATGCAAGACAAAGGTTCCTACCTCATCTACTTCCCAATACCCACATGTTATCAATCCTACTCATGCAATGTTTGAGGGTAAAACTAATGCATAAAACCGGGTATGAAAAGTATGATCAAAGTGTGAACTTGCCTTGTACTGTTGATGTAGATGATTCGCGGTCATAACTCCTGATAGTTCTACTCGTCACACTCCGGTCAATCTATCGTAAGCAAGCAATAGTAACCACACATAAGCAATCATGCAAAAGAATCAAAGAAAAGATCTCGGAAAACTTTGAAAATAGGCAAATAACTCTTGCAACAGAATGAAATTTCTAACAATACCAAAATGGGTGAATTTGGTCTTATCAGAAAGGTTAAATCAAGAGCTTTAATTAGCAAAAAGAATCTACTAAATCGGAGTTATCAAACTCAAGTTACGAACAAAAGAAGTTTGAATTCAAATCTGTTTGAAATCAAATTTTAAACTTAAAAAAATATTTAAGTTGTTTTACTGGATAGAGGGGGTCATAACGAAGAAGTGGGTGTTGGTTTTGTTGGATTTGGACCGACGAGCAAAAAGTTGTGATAGACTGAAATTTAGGGACTAATCTGCGAAGAAAATATTCATGGATGGGTCGCTGGCCGAACTAAAAAGAGAAAGAAAAACTCTACCGAACGAACGTTTGCTGCCAAACGCTAACTAACGAATCTGTTCACTGCTGAACCTAATCTAATGAACGCTCGCTAAATAGCTAATCTAAAAAAATAGAACAAGATTTATATAAAAAATGGAATGAAAACCGGTCGGTTTTATTACCGGTTCGGGCGGTTCGAAGAAATCGTCGGGTCAGCGAAAACCGGTGGGATCCAGTGGCTAGAGCGCGTCCGTCAAGTCCGGTGAACAGCGGCGGACGGCTCCGGCGAGCGGGGCGTCGGCGGTGGTGGCGTGGGGTGATGCGGAGCAGAGGCGAGCGGAGCGAGGGCAGCGCGTGGCGGCGGCGAACAAAGGTGTCGGCGGCTTGCTCCGGTGAGCGGCGGTTGCAGAGTGCAGCGGTGGCACGATGCGGGATGCGGCGGCGAGAGAGGGGGCTCCGGGGCAGCGCATTTATAGGAGGGGAGAGGAGGCGCGGCTTGCGTGAGGGGCAAGGCGGAGGGAGGTGGCCGGGTCGGGCACGGTGCGACGACAACGCGTGCGGCGGCTGGTATCCTACTCGGGAGGAGGAAGGCGGCGGTGTGCTGGCTGGACTGGGCCTGCTAGCTGGGCTGGCCTAGTCGGTGGGAAAGTTTTTTTTAAAAGACAGGCAAGTGAATAAAGCAAAAAAATATAATAAAAACAAAATATAATATAGGCATATTATATATCAAAATTTTCAGAAAAATATTTTCTACAACGTGAACATTTTTCTAAAGTCAAATAAAATCCACAGAAATTTAAATAAAGCAAGGAGTGCTCCTGTTGCAATAAAACCTCATAAAAATCATTTTAAAAATACCAAAATGATTTCAAATTTATTTCTCTCCAATTTTCTAATGTAGGGAACCATTTTACCCTAATTTCAATATATTTTATTTTTGGAGAAAAATAATTTGAATAAAATCCAAATAACTGCAAAATGAGAATAATTTCAAAAGGGACTTTCAATTTGATTCTTTTAAACTTCCAACTCATATTTCATATGTTTTGAAGAAGTCATTTTATCTTCTCTCATGAAAATCATTGAGTTGCATAAAGTTTCTGAATTTGAAATAGTTCCAAATGGAATTCAAATATTTTCATAAACCCTTTTCTTTTTAAATGGAAGAAGTCATGTCATCTTCTCTCTAGGGTTTTGTACGTTTGAAATACATTTGAATTTATGGAGATGCAAATATGAAAGTTTGGGAAAGTCCTTTTATTCCCTCTCATTTAACTTTCAAAAAGTTTCAAATTTCACTTAGTTTCACACAAGCAACCATACCACAAATCAAACAATCAATCAAAACTATTTATTTAATATAACATTCCAAAATTTAGAATTTTGGGATGTTACAAACCTACCACCCTTAAAATGAATCTCGTCCTCAAGATTCGAAGAGGCTAGCAAGAAATAGGTTAGGGTTTGGGGGTCTCCTCAAAATCCATCGATTGTCGCAAGAGGGGGTCTGGGGTGCTACCACCCTTAGAAGCAACGTTACGGTTCCATCAAAACTCATATACTAAATCTGTTTGTTGGTTGTGTCGATCTCCTCAGTTTCTCGGGAAAATTCCTACTCTGCTCTTCCGGTAGTGGCATAACCTTTACCTCAATTCTTCTATACTTTCATCATGGTAAGGTTCTTCTGTGACTGGGCCTTCTTAGCTGGCAGGTCAGGCGCCAATACTAAACGACTGTCGATATCTCATGGTGGTCAACCATTTACGGTTTCTCCTGCAGGAAATGGGTCTGGGTTGAACCTCACCGTATGACCTACGATGGGCACAACTGCCATGTACAAGGGGAAAATATTGTCATACCATTCTAAGGTTTCAACAAGGTTTTGATCGTCGTCTCTCTACTATAGGCAAGTCACTCAGATTTACCATCCCATATAGCAAGGCGAACAATAAGAGTAAGTCGGTATGGTGATCCATCCATCTCGCACGCAAACCATTACCTTGTATATTTTTTAGTGAATCTCGTATTCTAACACTCGATCATCCTCACAAGCATTGCAGAATTTCTCTTGTCCACGATTTGGGTTCGGAAAAAATCCATTAATTCTAGAAGCGAAAGAAACATCTATCGTTCCTTCACAACTCTCAGGTTTTGCGTTACTCCTATACGATCGTCTGTTGATAAAGTTGTATATTCTTGCAGGGTTTTTCCTTCAGCAAAAGTGCGCTTGCTTCTTGGCAGGTCCTGGGGCCTGTGGGTTATGGCCCATCTCATCACTTGCAAACCATCATTATTCCAACATCCAGCTGATACCCACAAGTATAGGGGATCAAAACAGTTTTCGAGGGTAGAGTATTCAACCCAAATTTATTGATTCGACACAAGGGGAGCCAAAGAATATTCTCAAGTATTTGCAACTGAGTTGTCAATTCAACCACACCTAGAAACTTAATATTTGCATCAAGGTATTTAGTAGCAAAGTAATATGATAATAGTGGTAACGGTAGCAAAGTAATATTTTTGGGTTTTGTAGTGATTATAACAGTAGCAGCGGAAAAGTAAATAAGCGAAGAACAATATATGAAAAGCTCATAGGCATTGGATCGGTGACGGAGAATTATGCCGGATGCGATCGATCATGCAATAGTTATAACATAGGGTGACTCAAAACTAGCTCTAGTTCATCAATGTAATGTAGGCATGTATTCCGAATATAGTCATAAGTGCTTATGGAAAAGAACTTGCATGGCATCTTTTGTCCTACCCTCCCATGGTAGCGGGGTCCTATTGTAAACTAAGCGATATTAAGGCCTCCTTTTAATAGAGTACTGGACCAAAGCATTAACACATAGTGAATACATGAATTCGTCAAACTACGGTCATCACCGGGAGTGGTCCCGATTATTGTCACTTCGGGGTCGCCAGATCATAACACATAGTAGGTGACTATAGACTTGCAAGATAAGATCAAGAACTCACATATATTCATGAAAACATAATAGGTTCAGATCTGAAATCATGGTACTCGGGCCCTAGTGACAAGCATTAAGCATAGCAAAGTCATAGCCTCATCAATCTCAGAACATAGTGGATACTAGGGATCAAACCCTAACAAAACTAACTTGATTACATGATAAATCTCATCCAACCCATCACCATCCAGCAAGTCTACGATGGAATTACTCATGCACGGTGGTGAGCATCATGAAATTGGTGATGGAGGAAGGTTGATGATGACGATGGCGACGGATTCCCCTCTCCGGAGCCCCAAACGGACTCTAGATCAGCCCCCCGAGAGAGTTTCGGGCTTGGCGGCGGCTCCGTATCGTAAAACGCAATGAATCCTTCTCTCAATTTTTTTTCTCCCCGAAAACGAATATATGGAGTTGGAGTTGAGGTTGGTGGAGCTTCAGGGGGCCCACGAGGCAGGGGGCGCACCCAGCGGGGTAGGCGCGCCCCCACCCTCGTGGACAGGGTGTGCCCCCCTGACGTGGATTCTTCTTCCAGTATTTTTTATATATTCCAAAAATAATCTTCGTTGATTTTCAGGTCATTCCGAGAACTTTTATTTCTGCACAAAAATAACACCATGGCAATTCTGCTGAAAACAGCGTCAGTCCGGGTTAGTTCCATTCAAATCATTCAAGTTAGAGTCCAAAACAAGGGCAAAAGTGTTTGGAAAAGTAGATACGATAGAGATGTATCAACTCCCCCAAGCTTAAACCTTTGCTTATCCTCAAGCAATTCAGTTGATAAACTGAAAGTGATAAAGCAAAACTTTTACAAACTCTGTTTGCTCTTGTTGTTGTAATATGTAAAGCCAGCATTCAAGTTTTCAGCAAAGATTATGAACTAACCACATTCCCAATAACATTTAGGTCCCAAGTTTACTCATATCAATGGCATAATCAACTAGCGAGCAATAATAATAAATCCCGGATGACAACACTTTCTCAAAACAATCATGATATGATATAACAGGATGGTATCTCGCTAGCCCTTTCTGAGACCGCAAAACATAAATGCAGAGCACCTTTAAAGATTAAGGACTGACTAGACATTGTAATTCATGGTAAAAGAGATCCAGTCAAGTCATACTCAATGTAAACTAACAGTAATGGATGCAAATGATAGCGGTACTCTCCAACTGGTGCTTTTTAATAAGAGGATGATGACTCAACATAAAAGTAAATAGATAGGCCCTTCGCAGAGGGAAGCAGGGATTTGCAGAGGTGCCAGAGCTCGATTTTGAAATAGATATGAATAATATTTTGAGCGGTATACTTTCATTGTCAACCTAACAACCGAGAGATCTCGATATCTTCCATGCTACACACATTATAGGCGGTTCCCAAACATAATGGTAAAGTTTATACTCCCCCTCCACCAACAAACATCAATCCATGGCTTGCTCGAAACAACGAGTGCCTCCAACTAACAAGAGTCTTGGGGGAGTTTTGTTTGCAGTTATTTTGATTTGATTTGCATAAAGCATGGGACTGGGCATCCCGGTGACCAGCCATTTTCTCGTGAGTGAGGAGCGGAGTCCACTCCTCTGGAGAATAACACGCCTAGCATGGAAGATACACAGAGCCCTAGTTGATACATGAGCTATTCGAGCATACAAAACAGAATGTTTATTTGAAGGTTTAGAGTTTGGCACATACAAATTTACTTGGAACTACAGGTGGATACCGTATATAGGTAGGTATGGTGGACTCATATGGAACAACTTTGGGGTTTATGGAGTTGGATGCACAAGCAGTATTCCCGCTTAGTACAAGTGAAGGCTAGAAAAAGACTGGGAAGCGACCAGCTAGAGAGCGACAACAGTCATGAACATGCATTAAAATTAATCAACATCGAATGCAAGCATGAGTAGGATATAATTCACCATGAACATAAATATCGTAGAGGGTATGTTGATTTTGTTTCAATTACATGCGTGAACATGTGCCAAGTCAAGCCACTCGAATCATTCAAAATAGGATACCACCCTATCATACAACATCACAACCATTTTAATAGCTTGTTGGCCTGCAAGATAAACCATTATAAGCTCCTAGCTAATTAAGCATGTCATTAGCAACTACAATCTCTAATTGTCATTGCAAACATGTTTCTTTCTTAATAGGCTGAATCAGGAATGATGAACTAATCATAATTACAAAAACAAGAGAGGTTGAGTTCATACCAGCTTTTATTATCTCAATAAGTTCATCATATATCATCATTATTCCCTTTCACTTGCACGACCGAACGATGTGGATAATAATAATAGTGCATGTGCATTGGACTAAGCTGGAATCTGCAAGCATTCAATTCAAGAGTGAAGACAAGGTAATATGGGCTCTTTGTTAGATCAACAATAATGCATATAAGAGCCACTCAACATTTCCATTATGGCCTTCTCCTCCCGACCCCCAAAGAAAAGAAACAAAACTATTTACCCGGGAAAGCTCCCAACAAGAAAAAGAAGAACGAGAAATCATTTTGGGTTTTCCTTTTAATTACTACTACTACTACAGGCATGGAAAGTAAACTAACTAAAAGCTACAGCTAATTTTTTTAGTTTTTCTTAAGGTTTATCAAACACACAAGAAGAAAGCATAAAAAGGGAAATAAACTAGCATGGATATTACAATGAAAAAGTATGAGCACCGACAACTAGCATGAGTGTGTGAACAAGAATGTAATGTCGGTGAGAAATATGTACTCCCCCAAGCTTAGGCTTTTGGTCTAAGTTGTTCTACTGCCATGGCTGGCCTGGCGGATATCCAAAGTTGTAGTTGGGGTCATACTGTGATGCAGCAGGTATTGCCTCATGAGCTGCCACTTGGAGGCGAGCTGTCTCCGTCCTCCTCTTATACTCGTTCACCTCCTCCCTGGTTATAACATATCTCCCCTTTGCTGGAAAGTCAAAGAAAGCGGGAGCAGAGAGCGACGTGATAGGTGCGTCGTCTGTCAAAGATTAGTCAGTACTGGAGGAACTGGTCGTTCCTCTCAACAAACTGATGACGAACCATAGCATCATAATCTCAATAAGAAGGAGGCAACTCAATATTATCTCCACGTATGGGTATCTCAAGAAAATTAGCTATAAGAGTTGCATAAATTCCACCAAAGAAATCTCCATGAATACTATTATTATGCAACCTACGTGCAACAATAGCCCCCAAGTTGTATTGTGAATGGAGCTTTGAGCAAGGAGATCAAAAATGGCAGCAATATGAGCAAGAACTCGGGTTTGAGATGGCTAGTGATTTTTTTGGGAGGAAGAAGGAGTGTGTGGTGGCTGGAATAAGTGGAGGGGACCCACATGGGGTCCACGAGGCATGGGGCGCGCCCAGGGGGTGGGCGCGCCCTGGACCCTCGTGGCCAGGTGCTGGCTCCCCCTGATGTGTTCTGAGTGCTAGATATTCTCAAATATTATAGAAAAAATCATATTTAATTTTCAGGGCATTTGGAGAACTTTTACTTCCGAGGTATTTTTTATTTCATGGATAATTCAGAAAACAGACAGAAAATACTATTTTTTCTTTATTTAATATAAATAACAGAAAGTAAAAGGAGGTTACAGAAGGTTGTGCCTTCTAACTTCGTCCATCTCATGCTCATCAAAAGGAATCCACTAACAAGGTTGATCAAGTCTTGTTAACAAACTCATTTCGAATAACATGGAACCGGAGAAATTTCGAATAACACTATGTTACCTCAACGGGGATATGCATGTCTCCAACAATAAGAATATCATATTTCTTCTTGACAGTAGGAAGAGGGAATTCAAAACCTCCAATAGTGATTGTTGAAAATTTTCCAATATAATTGATACTGTGGACTTGAGGTTGTTTCCTCGGAAAGTGTACCGTATGCTCATTACCATTAACATGAAAAGTGGCATTGCCTTTGGTGCAATCAATAACAGCCCCTGCAGTACTCAAAAAGGGTCTTCCAAGAATAATAGACATACTATCGTCCTCGAGAATATCAAGAATAACAAAGTCCGTTAAAATAGTAACGTTTGCAAGCACAACAGGCACATCCTCACAAATACTGACAGGTATAGCAGTTGATTTATCGGCCATTTGCAAAGATATTTCAGTAGGTGTCAACTTATTCAATCAAGTCTACGATATAAGGAGAGAGGCATAACACTAACACCAGCTCCAAGATCACATAAAGAAGTTTTAACATAGTTTCTTTTAACGGAGCATGGTATAGTTGGTACTCCTGGATCTCCAAGTTTCTTTGATATTCCACCCTTAAAAGTATAATTAGCAAGCATGGTGGAAATTTCAGCTTCCGGTATCTTTCTCTTATTTGTAACAATATCCTTCATATATTTAGCGTAAGGATTCATTTTAAGCATATCAGTCAAACGCATACGCAAAAATATAGGTCTAATCATTTCAGCAAAGCGCTCAAAATCCTCATCATCCTTTTTGTTGGATGGTTTAGGAGGAAAAGGCATGGGTGTCTGAACCCATGGTTCTCTTTCTTTACCGTGCTTCCTAGCAACAAAGTCTCTCTTATCATAACGTTGATTCTTAGATTGTGGGTTATCAAGATCAACAACAGGTTCAATTTCTACATCATTACTATTGCTAGGTTGAGCATCAACATGAACATCATCATTAACATTATCACTAGGTTCATGTTCATTACCAGATTGTGTTTTAGCATCAGAGATAGAAATATCATTGGGATTCTCAGGAGTGTCTACAACAGGTTCACTAGAAGCATGCAAAGTCCTATCATTTTTCTTTTTCTTCCTCTTAGAAGGACTAGGTGCATCAATATTATTTCTCTAAGAATCCTGCTCAATTCTCTTATGGTGGCCCTCAGGATACAAAGGTCCCTAAGTCACTTTACCTCCTCTAGTTGCAACTTTAACAACAAAGACATTATTCTTACTATTCAATTCATTGAGCAGATAATTCTGAGCTTTAAGTACTTGTTCTACTTGAGTGGTAACCATAGAAGCATGTTTACTAATAAGTTTAAGTTCACCTCTAACACTAGCCATATAATCACTCAAGTGTTCAATCATATAAGCATTATGTTGCAATTGTCTACCAACATAAACATTAAATTTTTCTTGTTTAACAATAAAATTATCAAACTCATCTAAGCATTGGCTAGTAGACTTATTACGAGGAATATCACCTTCATCAAATCTATAGAGAGAATTTACCTTTACTACCTGTGTCGGGTTATCAAGACCATGTGTTTCTTCAATAGGTGATGAATTAAGACCATGTATTCTTCAATAGGAGGTAAATTCTTAACATCTTTAGCTTTTATACCTTTTTCTTCGATAGATTTCTTTGCCTCTTGCATATCTTCAGGACTGAGAAATAGAATACCCCTTTTCTGTGGAGTTGGCTTAGGAGTTGGTTCAGGAAGTGTGCAATTGTTTTCAGTAGTCAACATATTATTCAATAGCAATTCATCTTGATCAATAGTTGTTTCCCTAAAAACACAACCAGCACAACTATCCAGGAAATCTCTGGAAGCATCGGTTAGTCCATTATAAAAGATATCAAGTATTTCATTTTTCTTGCGAGGATGATCAGGCAAAGCATTAAGTAATTGGAGAAGCCTCCCCCAAGCTTGTGGGAGACTCTCTTCTTCAATTTTCACAAAATTATATATTTCCCTTAAAGCAGCTTGTTTCTTATGAGCAGGGAAATATTTAGCACATAAGTAGTAAATCATATCCTGGGGACTACGCACACAACCAAGATCAAGAGAATTAAACCATATCTTAGCATCACCCTTTAATGAGAATGGAAATAATTTAAGGATATAATAGTAGCGAGTTTTCTCATCATTAGTGAACAGGGTAGCTATATCATTTAATTTAGTAAGATGTGCCATAACAGTTTCAGATTCATAGCCATAAAAAGGATTGGATTCAACTAAAGTAATTAACTCAGGATCGACACAGAAATCATAATCCTTATCAGTAATAAAGATAGGTGAAGTAGCATAAGTAGGATCATATTTCATTCTAGCATTCAGAGATTTTTCTTTCAGCTTAGCTAATAGTTTCTTAAGATCACTTCTATCATTGCAGGCAAGAAAGTCTCTAGCAGTTTCTTCATCCATAACATAACCCTCAGGCACAACAGGAAATTCATATCTAGGGGGAGAATCTTCATCATCACTTTCATCAATATTATCAGTTTCAATGATTTCATTCTCTCTAGCCCTAGCAAGTTGTTCATCAAGAAATTCACCAAGTGGCATAGTAGTATCAAGCATAGAAGTAGTTTCATCATAAGTATCATGCATAGCAGAAGTGGCATCATCAATAACATGCGACATATCATAATTAATAGCAGAAGCAGGTTTAGGTGTCGCAAGCTTACTCAAAACAGAAGGTGAATCAAGTGTAGAGCTAGATGGCAGTTCCTTACCTTCCCTCGTAGTTGAGGGATAAATCTTGGTTCTTGGATATTTCAAGTTCTTCATAGTGATAAAAAGATATAAATCCCAAGTGACTGAAAGAATAGAGCTATGCTCCCCGGCAACGGCGCCAGAAAATAGTCTTGATAACCCACAAGTATAGGGGATCACAACAGTTTTCGAGGGTAGAGTATTCAACCTAAATTTATTGATTCGACACAAGGGAAGCCAAAGAATATTCTCAAGTATTAGCAGGTGAGTTGTCAATTCAACCACACCTGGAAACTTAATATCTTCAGCAAGGTTGTTGGTGTCAAAACCGGCGGATCTCGGGTAGGGGGTCCCGAACTGTGCGTCTAGGCCGGATGGTAACAGGAGACAAGGGAGACGAAGTTTTACCCAGGTTCGGGCCCTCTCGATGGAGGTAAAACCCTACGTCCTGCTTGATTAATATTGATGATATGGGTAGTACAAGAGTAGATCTACCACGAGATCGAGGAGGCTAAACCCTAGAAGCTAGTCTATGGTATGATTGTTGATGTGTATGTTGTCCTACGGACTAAAACCCTCCGGTTTATATAGACACCGGATAGGGTTAGGGTTACATAGAGTCGGTTACAATGGTAGGAGATTTACATATCCGTATGGCCAAGCTTGCCTTCCATGCCAAGGAAAGTCCCTTCCGGACACGGGACAAAGTCTTCAATCTTGTATCTTCATAGTCCAGGAGTCTGGCTGAAGGTATAGTTTGGCTATCCGAACA
Organism: Triticum urartu; assembly: GCF_003073215.2. Lineage (NCBI taxonomy): Eukaryota > Viridiplantae > Streptophyta > Magnoliopsida > Poales > Poaceae > Triticum > Triticum urartu. Next base: position 276,033,990 of record NC_053026.1, read on the forward strand.
CCCCCTAATCCAGGACTCCCTCAGTAGCCCCTGAACCAGCCTTCAATGACGACGTGTCCGACGCGCAGATTGACTTCGGCATTGCAAGACGGGTTCCTCCTCCAAGTACTTCATAGAAGATTTTGAACACAAAGATAGTGTTCGGCTCTGCAAAATAAGTTTCCACATATTGCCATAGAGAGAATAATATTTACACAAATCTAATCTACTGACGTATTCCGTAGTGTGACACACCACGGCCAAGCCTTTATCCGAGTCATTTCATTATCCCACCTCAGCACGTCATGCGAGGCAGTTTCCTTGGCACGTCTTGTTAAAGCAGAGATCATGTCCCCTTATCCCGGGATTCTCATCAATACGGGCATGGGTAACCCAACCGCGGCATTTATTACGGCGCTTGGGAGATAAGCGAGTTTTACCGGGCTGGTGGGGACACGTAGTTGCGTCCACCTATATAAGGGGATAAGGATCCACCTTTTCACCTACGCCTTCTTCCTCCCTTGCTTATCCATTCTCGCGCACTCGAGCTCCAGCGCCCAAGTCCGCATTCCCCACCTCATCCTTCTCTAGCCATGTCCAGAGCGGGAGGCAAGTGGATGGTCTCCTCCGTCACGGAGGGGCACATCAAAAGATTAAGGAAGGCCGGATACTTGTCTAACGACATTGCGCACCGGCTTCCCGAAAAGGGGCAGCTCATCCCCATCCCTAATCCCCATGAGAGGGTGGTGTTCCTCCCCCATTTCCTCTGTGGACTAGGTTTCCCTCTCCACCCATTTGTCCGGGGGCTCATGTTCTACTACGGCCTGGATTTCCATGATCTGGCCCCGAATTTTGTCCTCAATATCTCGGCGTTTATCGTCGTGTGCAAGGCCTTCCTCCGCATCCGCCCCCATTTCGACCTATGGCTCAAGACTTTCAATGTCAAGCCGAAGGTGGTGCACGGCAACCTGGCGGAGTGCGGAGGCGCCATGGTGGGCAAGATGCCCAACATCTTATGGCTCGAGGGCTCCTTTGTGGAGACCCTGAAGGGGTGGCAATCAGGGTGGTTTTACATCACCGAGCCGCGCGACCCTAAGTGGGTCGCAGCCCCCGAGTTCCGGTCCGGACCCCCAACGCAACTCACGTCCTGGAAAGAGACGGGCCTGGCGTGGGGCAGCAAAAAGGAGGTGACCGGACTACAAACATGCATCCAATCCCTGGTGGACAAGAAGCTCAGGCTCGTCAACGTAGTCCAGGTTATGCTCATCCGCCTAAGCCTCCCGTGTCAACAACGGGCCTTCAATCCATGGGAGTTCAATCCGGCGCAGCACCGAACTCTGAGCAGGCTCTTCGACACGACGTACGAAGATGCCTGGAAGGTGCTTTTCAAGGGCGCCGAGGCTTCCGCATCCGCTACCGAGGATTGCGGATTCAGCGCGCAGCGTCATGCTAGCGCGGTAAGTTTTTTGTACCTTTTACAGGGCACTAGTTTTTCATAGTTTAACTATGTGCGGGATTTAAGCTCCCCTACCTTTGACAGGATTGGCAGGTGATGTCCGGACGGATCGACTGTCCGGCACCTTTGCCCGAAGACCCAGCCGATGCCCACTTGGCGAAGCTGCTGGTTCCGGCACCCCATGTGGTGCCGGAGAAGAGGGCCAAGAAGAAAGCCACGGGGACTCGAAAGAGTGCCCAACGCCCGGAGGTGTCGGATTCACCATCCAACGAATCCAAGACGCACTCCTCCCACGAAGACGAGGAGGAGGAAGAGGAGTCCTCTCCTCCTCCAGCGGGGGAAGGGAAGAAAAGGAAGGCCGCCCCAACTGGGGAGGCCGAAGGGTCCAAGAAGGGGAGAACCCTTCCTCCGAACTGCTCCATCGAAGCCGACGACGACGAAGAGGAGTGGCCGCCCAGGGCCAAGCCCCTGGTGAAATCGTAAGTATTCGGATACCAGAGTAATTCATAGTATTCGTTTATTGCACAACTTTCCCTTATGTCGAATGTGCTTATGCAGCCCACCCAAAGACCGGCTCGATGCGTCGTCGAGCGGCTCACTGGACTCGTCGGAGGTGAACTCGCTTCCGACGGCTTCCTCCCCCGCCCTACGGACGACACCGAAGTGTTGTCCCAACAGGTTCCAATCTGGGAGGAGGTGGTCCTGGAGGCGCCGCGAAGCGACCTCCCGGACTCCAGGAGTAAAGGGGATGAAACCCCCCAGGGCTCCACGGCCCTAGGCCGGACACCGCTCCGGAACCTTCAAAGGTTCCAGAGTCCGGCAGGCGACCTCCTTCCAAGAGGAGCAAGCCCACCGTGCCGGTGACCTCCGTCCAACCGGAGGCGCCGGACAATCTGTTGGAGGCGCTCCAAGGCGCCTCCATCGACGAGGGGCACCGCACCATTATGAGTGCGGTGGTCCAAAAGGTTCAGTCCGCCAAGAGCGGACTGACAGAAGCTTGTACTAGCCTTTTAACAGGCTTTGAGGTAAGCAAAGAATGTGTAAATAATATTACCGCATAGACAGTAGCCCCTGATGCTCTGTTTGGCATTCGGGAAGAAAAGCCAAATAGAGGATCAAATAAAATTCGCAGGAGTCTAACAAAAAGGAGTCAATATGCATGTGCAGGCTTCCCTGCTGGCGTCTGCCGCACTGACTGCGGAAGTGGACACGATAAAGCAAAACCTTGAGCGGTCCGAGCAAGAGCTCGGGCGTGCCAAGAAGCAGCTCGAGGACAATGAAGGTAAGAAATACCTTGTTTAAATATATATAAAAAGGTGCAATTGCGAAAAATGACAGGATTATCGTGGCTATTGTAGGGGCCACGTCTGAGGTGGTGACCCTTAAGCAAGCGTTGGTCGAGGCCGAGAAGAGGGCGGCCACGGAGCACATTGAGCGGGAGAAGTGTGAGGCCGAGGTTGGCAAGGTACGACAAGAGCTCCAGGCTCTCATGGAAAAACATGAGAGTTTGGAGCTTGACTCAAAGACGTGAGCGTCCGAGCTTGCGGTGGCTATTGAAAATGCCAAGTCTGCCAAGGCCGAATCCCAAAAGACCCTCTAGGAGTTGGATGAGGTGAAGAAGATAGCGGCGGGGAAGGCATTTTTTATGCAAAGCAAACACATAAACGTGAGTTACTTGTTACTTACCCGAATCCGGAGCTCTCCAGGAGCGTTCGCAGATCTTCCCCGGAGTGTATCTGATGCCGCCGCATTCTATCAAGCCGAGGAGGGCAGCTCGACGGAGAAGGTGTTCTGGTCTTAGTATGCTGAGGCCGGACACCCTATGCCCCTGAGCAACCAGCTGAAGCAACTGGTCGAGCTCCACAAGGCGGCCGAACAGGCCATGAAGGGCCTCATTGTTCGGCTGTGGCCTGGAGGGGCTCTGCCTGGGAGCTATTTTGGGCTGGTGCGGCGGTTGGTGGAGGCCTGTCCAAGGCTCGAAGTCATCAAGCGCTCCGTCTGCATTGAAGGTGCCCGTAGGGCCCTTGCCCGTGCTAAGGTGCACTGGGGCAAGCTGGATGCTGAGAAGCTTGTGAAGGACGGGACACCGCCAGGGAAAGAGAATCGCAAGCCCGAGAATTATTATAAGGATGTTCTGAAGGGTGCCCGCCTTGTGGCGGATGAATGTTCTATGGATGTAATTTTTGAGTAAAACTCGCTCGTTTTGTCCTGTGCGCTGAAAACTTGTTCATATGCGCTAAGCAATGCTGTTTGAATTTAAAATATTACCTTCTGTGCGTCTGTTTATCAATTCTGAGAGATGGCGAGTCGTCGGCTTATGCCCCCGTGCCGCTAGTGCTGGGGTGTTCGGGGATAAACCTGAGCGCTCTTTTTCCCATGTTTGGGTCCTTCGAGGGAGGCGCTCAGCCCAACGAACAAGGCAATCGGACTATAATGCGTGAACACTCTCACTTAGCCATAGAATTCTATAATTTTAAATTTCGGCGAAGCCCCTGGTATTCGGAAGACCGAGTTCAGGGCGCTATCCACGCCTTGGCCGGACAGAGCCGGCTCCTCGCCCTAAGCGGCATAAGTCTTTAGGGACTCGAAAAAACCTCTCGAACAGCGACCAGCTCTCACTTCATCATGACAGTCAGTTTTAGCTTTCTCCACTGAGGTGCTCGACCCAGCTCAACTGGGGCACAATCGCAGTGGTTCTCCTAGTGCTACCTTAGCCGATATAGCGGAACGTAAGGCACCAAAACATAGGAGCCGGGCAAACCCAACTATTGACCCAAGACATGATTCAGAGCCGATGCATATAATGCTATAAGTTCGGGGTGCCGCACTTGTTAAAGTGTTCGGACTTCTCACACCATGTTGAGGGGTACTAAAGCCCCTGGCGTATTCGGGCCATACCAAAGTGTACGGGTGCAACATGTCGTTAAGGAACATATATATAAAAAAAGAGTAATGCAAAAATAGACAAAAGCTATGCATTGTTTATTAAAGAGGGTTGCGATCAAAGCAGAACAATACAATTAATGCGATAAGCAAAAGGTTGGACTATGGAACATGTCCGTTCCAGGGGCAAGCTGCGGAATAGTATGCGAAACAGGTATACTGCTCGTGATAGAGACCACCTGGGAGTTCCATAATGTGGCGTGGCTTGTCTGCTTCCCTGGTTCTTGCATCGTTTGTGCGGCAATTGAACTGCCGAACAGGCCTTCCGAAGAGTGGAGTCCTGAAAGTAAGAGAAAATTAAAAAATCGGCAGCCCCTGGTGCGGTTTAAGCCGTGTTTCGGGCATGCCGTGATTGTGCCCCTCCCCCTGTGCCCATTGTATCTCTAGAGCGTAGTTATGTACGTGAAGTACTGGCGTCGCCTTTTTGCGAGGGTTGGAGTTGGGGCCACATTGCTACGCCTGCTCGGATCGTGCTAGGCGGTCTTGTTGTAGGTTACTCCGGGCACGCTTGACGGTGTCCGGTCGTTTAGTGGCCGGACTGGAGAACTGCCTGGAGAGGCTGCTTTGTACTTCCGCTACAAGGGCCACCGTGTGCTCCTCCGTTCGGAGGGAGCGTTCGGTGTTTCTATTGACCGTAATTACTCCTCGAGGGCCTGGCATCTTGAGCTTAAGGTATGCGTAATGCGGTACCGCATTGAACTTAGCGAATGCGGTTCGCCCGAGCAGTGCGTGATAACCACTGCGAAACGGGCCTATGTCGAAGATTAACTCCTCGCTTCAGAAATTATCCGGAGATCCGAAGACCACTTCAAGTGTGACTGAGCCTATAAAGTTGGCCTCTACACCTGGTATTACGCCTTTAAAGGTCATTTTGGTGGGCTTAATCCTCGAGGGATCTATGCACATTTTCCGCACTGTATCCTGGTAAAGCAGGTTCAGGCTGCTGCCGCCGTCCATGAGGACTCTAGTGAGATGAAATCCGTCAATAATTGGGTCTAGAACCAATGCGGCGAATCCTCCATGACGGATGCTAGTGGGATGGTCCCTTCGATCAAAGGTGATCGGGCAGGAGGACCATGGGTTGAACTTTGGGGCGACTGGCTCTACCGCGTATACGTCCCTTAACGCGCGCTTCCACTCCCTTTTGGGGACGTGGGTTGCGTATATCATGTTCACCGTCCGCACTTGTGGGGGAAAACCCTTCTGTCCACTGTTGTTCGGCGGCCGGGGCTCCTCGTCATCATCGCTATGCAGTCCCTTGTCTTCATTTTCGGCGTTTAACTTGCCTGCCTGCTTGAACACCCAACAATCCCTGTTGGTGTGATTGGCCGGCTTTTCGGGGGTGCCATGTATCTGGCACAAGCGGTTGAGTATTCGGTCCAAACTAGATGGGCCCCTAGGATTCCTTTTGAATGGCTTTTTCCGCTGACCGGATTTAGAGCCTCTGAATCCGGCATTAACTGCCGTATCCTCTGCATTGTCGCCGTTAATGCGGCGCTTCTGCTTGTTGCTACGCGACCTGCCACTACTGTCCCTGGTTTCTGAATTACCAGGGTTCTTGGTCATATTGTTGTTATGAGCAAGCCAGCTGTCTTCTCCCGCGCAAAAGCGGGTCATGAGTGTCGTGAGTGCTGCCATAGATTTCGGCTTTTCCTGTCCAACGTGCCGGGCCAGCCACTCGGTCACGGATATTGTGCTTGAAGGCTGCTAGGGCCTCAGCGTCCGGACAGTCGACTATTTGATTTTTCTTTGTTAGGAACCGTGTCTAGAATTGCCTGGCCGATTCCTCTGGCTGCTGGATTACGTGACTTAGGTCATCGGCGTCTGGGGGTCGCACATAAGTGCCCTGGAAATTGTCGAGGAATGCGGCTTCCAGGTCCTCCCAACAACTGATTGATCCTGTTAGCAAGCTGTTAAGCCAATGCTGAGCTGGTCCTTTAAGCTTGAGTGGGAGGTATTTGATGGCATGGAAATCATCACCGCGGGCCATGTGGATATGAAGGAGATAATCCTCGATCCATACCGCAGGATCTATTGTGCCATCATATGATTCGATGTTTACGGGTTTGAAACCCTCGGGGATTTGATGATCCATTATTTCGTCTGTAAAGCAGAGTGGGTGTGCGGCGCCTCTGTACTGGGCTATATCATGACGTAGCTCCAATGAGCCTTGTCTACTGTGTTCGGCTCTACCGAATTTGTGGCCGGCATGACGGTTACCGTCTCGAGCCGTGGGGTGCCCACGCGACCCGTAGATCGATCTTGTTTGCCTTGCCTTGTCCTCCAACATATCTCGTAAGTCCGGCGCATATTCCCGTGCCTTGGTACGGGGTGCGGTTTGAGTGGAGGGCCGAGAGGCCTCTCTGTCGCGGCCACGAGGTGGCCGGTTGGCCGCATCAAGTGCTTCCTCCTCTAATTGGGGTAGCAACCTGCGCTTTGGGTAGCTCTTGGAGGGGCGTTCGAGTTTATGCTCTTCGGCCGCGAGGACTTCAGTCCATCTGTCGACTCGCAAATCTTGATAAGCTTTAAGCTGTTGCTGTTTTTTCTTGAGGCTTCTTGCCGTGGCTATAAGCCTGCATTGAAAATGCTCTTGCTTGACGGGATCCTCTGGCACGACGAATTCTTCGTCGTCGAGGCTTGCCTCGTCTTCGGAGGGAGGCATATAATTATTGTCCTCGACCTCTCTGTCTGCCGCTCTCTCATGAGGGATGGTTTCTCCATCCTCCTGTGCTAAATCTTGCTGGAGGGGGTTTTCTTCGGCACTTTCCGGAGTATTATTATCTCCCGTGCTGGAATCACCATGTTTGTTTTGGCAGGATTTTGAGCGGCGCCGCTGACGCTGGCGCTTAGGCTCTTTCTTGGAGGGGTCATCCTCCGCTGTTCCATCGCCATCTCCCTCTTTTGGGGTGTCCACCATGTATATGTCATACGATGAGGTGGCTTTCCAGGGCCTAGTAGGCGCTGGTTCTTCATCATCTCCTTCATCGGCGTCCATACCGTCGATGTCTTCGGAGTCAAAGTCGAGCATGTCGGTTAAGTCGTCGACAGTGGCTACAAAGTGGGTGGTGGGTGGGCTTTGAATTTCTTCATCATCCATACCCCAACCTTGCTGGCTGTAGTCCGGCCAGGGCTCTCCCGATAAAGAGAGAGACTTTAGTGACTTCAGGATATCGCCGAGAGGCGAGTGCTGAAAGATGTCCGCGGCAGTGAACTCCATGATCGGCGCCCAATCGGATTCGATCGGCAGGGGCGCGGAGGGATCGGAGTCCGGCTCCTTGGAGTCACGAGTCTCGCAGAGTACGGGGCTGGTGTTCGGCTCAATCGCCGTTGGGGTCATAGCCCCTGAGGTGGCGTCCAACCACCCATCCTCGATCGACGCAGTCGGCTCCGAATTAAGGGTCGGAGCTGACGCGGGTGCGGCCTCCAGGACACTGTTCGGCGGCAGAGCTAAATCATGCTCGTCGTGACAATGCGGCGTGCTCGGCAGTGGCTCGAATCCGTCAAAAATCAAGTCCCCGCGGATGTCAGCCGTGTAGTTTAAACTTCCAAATCTGACCTGACGGCCGGGGGCGTAGCTTTCGATCTGCTCCAGACGGCCAAGCGAATTGGCCCACAGTGCGAAGCCGCTGAAGACGAAGATCTGTCCGGGGAGGAAGGTCTCACCCTGGACCGCATCACTATTGATGATCGTAGGAGCCATCGAGCCTGATGGCGACGACACAGAGGAACTCTCAATGAAAGCACCAATGTCGGTGTCAAAACCGGCGGATCTCGGGTAGGGGGTCCCGAACTGTGCGTCTAGGCCGGATGGTAACAGGAGACAAGGGACACGAAGTTTTACCCAGGTTCGGGCCCTCTCGATGGAGGTAAAACCCTACGTCCTGCTTGATTAATATTGATGATATGGGTAGTACAAGAGTAGATCTACCACGAGATCGAGGAGGCTAAACCCTAGAAGCTAGCCTATGGTATTATTGTTCATGGGTATGTTGTCCTATGGACTAAAACCCTCCGGTTTATATAGACACCGGATAGGGTTAGGGTTACATAGAGTTGGTTACAATGGTAGGAGATCTACATATCCGTATCGCCAAGCTTGCCTTCCACGCCAAGGAAAGTCCCTTCCGGACACGGGACGAAGTCTTCAATCTTGTATCTTCATAGTCCAGGAGTCTGGCTGAAGGTATAGTTCGGCTATCCGAACACCCCCTAATCCAGGACTCCCTCAAAGGTATTTAGTAGCAAAGTAATATGATAATAGTGGTAACGGTAGCAAAGTAATATTTTTGGGTTTTGTAGTGATTGTAACAGTAGCAGCAGAAAAGTAAATAAGCGAAGAACAATATATGAAAAGCTTGTAGGCATTGGATCGGTGACGGAGAATTATGCCGGATGCGATCGATCATGCAACAGTTATAACATAGGGTGACACGGAACTAGCTCCAGTTCATCAATGTAATGTAGGCATGTATTCCGAATATAGTCATACGTGCTTATGGAAAAGAACTTGCATGACATCTTTTGTCCTACCCTCCCGTGGCAGCGGGGTCCTATTGGAAACTAAGGGATATTAAGGCCTCCTTTTAATAGAGTACCGGACCAAAGCATTAACACATAGTGAATACATGAACTCAAACTACGGTCATCACCGGGAGTGGTCCCGATTATTGTCACTTCGGGGTTGCCGGATCATAACACATAGTAGGTGACTATAGACTTGCAAGATAAGATCAAGAACTCAAATATATTCATGAAAACATAATAGGTTCAGATCTGAAATCATGGCACTCGGGGCCCTAGTGACAAGCATTAAGCATAGCAAAGTCATAGCAACATCAATCTTAGAACATAGTGGATACTAGGGATCAAACCCTAACAAAACTAACTCAATTACATGATAAATCTCATCCAACCCATCACCGTCCAGCAAGCCTAAGATGGAATTACTCACGCACGGCGGTGAGCATCATGAAATTGGTGATGGAGGAAGGTTGATGATGATGATGATGATGGCGACGGATTCCCCTCTCCGGATCCCCGAACGGACTCCAGATCAGCCCTCCCGAGAGAGTTTAGGGTTGGCGGTGGCTCTGTATCGTAAAACGCGATGAATCCTTCTCTCTGATTTTTTTCTCCTCAAACATGAATATATGGAGTTGGAGTTGAGGTCGGTGGAGCGTTAGGGGGCCCATGAGGCAGGGGCGCGCCCAGGGGGGTAGGCACGCCCCCACCCTCGTGGATAGGGTGTGAGCCCCCTGGCGTGGATTCTTCTTCAAGTATTTTTTATATATTCCAAAAATAATCTCCGTTGATTTTCAGGTCATTCTGAGAACTTCTATTTCTGCACAAAAATAACACCATGGCAATTCTGCTGAAAACAGCGTCAGTTCGGGTTAGTTCCATTCAAATCAAGCAAGTTAGAGTCCAAAACAAGGGCAAAAGTGTTTGGAAAAGTAGATACGACGGAGACGTATCACCAGCTACCTAGAATTTCTTAAATCCATCCAATTATAGTGTCTCCCTTCCTTCTATTGGTACCAAACTAAGACGTGATTACTCAGACTCATCACAGCATTACAATTGCTCCATATTACTTTATATTCCAATAGTACTTCATCCCTTCATACTCTTGGGATATCCCACATATCGAGATAAAACTCGGACTTATTTTGTCCAAAGTCCACTCCGTGGAATATCATAATCCTTTCCAGAGGTCAAGTGTCCTCACAGTGTACTACCACCCTTGAAATGCACAAATTCATCCATAGACCATATTTCTCATATCCTCAAAAATGGTCAAAATCCTTCTTCATAGAGTAACTACTCATAAAATCCAAATCAGTTCCAATGATGCTAACTTCATTGATTCTCAAATTATTACCATCTCATGCACTTCCATTACATGACTCAAGTCAACACCTCAATATAAAAAGAAATGTTCCCACTAATACTACTACATTCCTCACAGACTCAACTATGTAACATGAATATCCTCATTGGGACAATCTCTGGCAAAAGTGCCCTACTTCATTACAACGGAAACATATTACTTCTGACAAGTCTCGAGGTTTCCTTGTGATTTCAAAGCTTCCTTGGGGCCTCGGCTTCCTTTTTGGGCAACCGCTGAAGTAGTGCCCTGAATCTCTACACCTGAAACATGTGATATGACTCAGATCCTTCCTGGAATACAATCTATTTCTCTTCTTGGACTTTTCCGTTCACATCAGGGTTTCTATTTCCTGTGGGTCATACTCTACTTCCTCTGTCAGGAATTCTAGTAGATCCCCATTCAGACAATTTTGGGAGATCTGTCCTTCTTCTCCACATGAATAGCATGACTTGGTGCAGGGTTTAATTGGGTCTGCTTTGGGTGTGTCCTCCACCTCTTCCTTCATCACCGATTCTTTTAAAATTTCCATGAGGGCACCTTTCATTTCATCTTTCTTCTGTTGGATAGTTTTTTGTACCATGGGGTAAATGTGACACTGAGCAGGGTAGTGGGTAGTCCCTTCACATAAGAAACAAGTAATCTGCCTAGTTGGACATTCTTCAGCTGGTTGACTTTCTTCACAATTAGGGCATTCGTCTTTGTGTTCTTTATGGTTGTGCCCTATTTCTCCACAAATCTTGCATGCACAAGGTTTCTTCATATCATTTCCATAAGGCTTCAATTTCTGGGACACAAACCGAGACTTTTCCAAAGTCATCTTAAATTCTTTCCAAGTGGTTACTCCCTGCCATCCATTGATGGTTTGGTACATCCTCCACCAAGTAGCAGAACCTCTTTCAAAGCACTGAAGAGCATGCCAGACCATATCCTTTCTGGCTATAGTGTTATTCTTCATATGATCTTCCATGTTCTGAATCCATCGGTCCGTCTCCAATTGAGTCATCGGTCTAGAAAATCTCCATTCATCCTCTATTGGGTCCATGGGTTTTGGGGTAAGACAAGAGAGATAGAGAGGGGTACACACAATACAAACAATAGTTTTGAAGAGACATATTTTATTTTGTGGCTGTCGGGAAAACATCAAACAAATGACAGATCACAAAGTTCGCATCTAACGTAGGTATATAACAGGGATTTGGTCTTCTAAAGGTCAATAAATCTTCAAAGTTGCCAAACTCTTCAAGCCTTGTTCATGTCTCAGATGGCTTCTTCCGATCGTGCTTGTCCTTCTCAAATCTTTTTGCCAGATCATATCTGTTGACACGAAGTCTCTCATGACGTCCTTTAATATCCTGGAGTTGTGTTCCAAACCTCTGGGTTTCAACATCCTTGGCATGTACCATGGTCGTACTGTCCTTCAGTTCCTGACGAATCTCCGGTATCTCGAGGTTTTGCTCCTCCAGCTTGGCTACTTTCAGCTTCGGGGGCCTGAATTCTTCATGAAATGCTTCCTTATCAAATACGGCTTCCTGCAGGTCCATCTTAAACTTCTTGATGTAATACTCCAGATCCTGGTGATACACCAGCTAAGGTTAAAACTGCATCCTTTGCTGATAGATGCTCCATCAACCTTCTACCATCCAATCCTTCCGAAGAAATGCATAATTAAATCAGCACGGTGACAATAGCATAAGCGGGCGATAACATCATGGATAGCCGTGTTTATGCCCATTCTCTGTCATGAGCTATCATTCCATAGTTGATATCTCCTATCTTGGGGTTTTCTTGACGGCCAAAATCTTGAGTCTTGACGCTCCATGTTCCAGTATTTCTCTAACACACCTTCATCTCAAGTATCGGCAACTTCAATAGTCTGACAAATTCCATAAGGCTGGATCATAGGAAAAGTCTTTGTAGTGTTGTCTTTGGTTCAGGGTGAAGATCTTCATCTAAAATATGTAAGCGAGGGGTTCTTCAATAAAGAAATTCAGGAGGGCACGAGAATAACTTAAGTGGATCCTATTCAGAGCCTTCCAAGTTACTTCACTCTAGGAATTTTTAAGAGCCTCCAAATTCTCCTACTCTTCGGAGTCTTCAACCATTGTAGTTTCCATTATTATAATGCATGGCAAAATCCTATTCGTTCTAAAGTGGTCTTAGTTGTCCGATATCTCGTACTTCCTGGAGTGGTCTCATCAGCTGAATCCTCGTGTGGTCTAAAGGGGAAAGCGGTATGGTCTAACTAAAAGGGAATATTTGATAAAGCTCAGAAGAGAGGTAAAAGATCCTTTTTGAAAATAAAGTTTTAGAGAAAATATTTCCTATGGGCTTGCCAGTTTCTGGGGGTCACGCCCTAAAGTCAACATGTGCTCTGATACCATCTTGTAGCGACCCGACCTCAGACGGTCAAGTCTCTGTGCTTAAGTGTCATCCCTGGATCGGTATGCGGACACACACAGTACTCGAGGATTTATAACAGAGGTAAATCACATGTATAAAGTAACGTAAATACTATTACCTCAATCCAAATAGCGGAAGTAACAACAAGTTTGTGGATTCCCATCAACACCAACGACAAAGTTGAGTGTAGAAATCCTAACCCTAACGTATCACTTACTTGTCGTAAGATTCCTGTAACATGAGATGTTGCAGCCATGTAGGTCACTACATTGAATGTACTGGCAAATTCACACCGTAGGACAATGATGAATAATAGCTACCACTACATGCATATTTGGCTGGTGGAGGCTCTAGGTTAATTTTTTGCATAAAGCCAATTTTCCCCTACAACAAAGGAATATATTTTATTTAACTACAAAGTTGGTTGAAAATTATTGAGAAGGTTGCTCCAACTCGATCCCAAAATAATAATTATAACCCAACAAATTAATTAAGTAAAGTGATGAGATCAAATCAATAATTCAATCACCAGATACTCAAAATGTCCATAACTGGGGACATGACTAATCATGATTAGTTTGTACACTCTGCAGAGGTTTGCACACTTTTCACACAAGAATTGATCTCCTCCGTTGAATTTCTTGCACTGCATGATGTTTGAGAAACGGATGACCGAGACACAGTCTTTCCAAAGAGGTCCCCTTAACTGATAGATAGGCCGGTACACCTACAATCCCCTACATCTGCTAGCCCATCATGAAAAGGTTTCCCGCAACTTACTCAACTATACCAGAGCCTATAATGGCTTGTGGCTGCACACGGAAGTTTCCGGCATGAATAATTTTATGATCCCTTTGAGCCTGGGTGGCATTCAATAGGGTGATCACACGGGTACTCCGGGATCCCCTTGGGCAAGCACTTGGTTCTCCAGGTGCCCGGGCAAACCACTGGGTTCTCCAGGGTGCCCCAACCAATCCACCCGGATGTGTATTAAAGTAGCCACCTTAAGTTAAACCTTAGTTAACAATAACTCTCACAACTTTCATGAATTCTCTCAAAACCAAACCATGTCTACGAGCATAGCATAGCAGTGTAAGCATAACGTAGTAACACCCTGGGTTTGAATGCAAGACAAAGGTTCCTACCTTATCAACTACTTCCCAATACCCACATGTTATCCATCCTATTCATGCAATGTTTGAGGGTAAAACTAATGCATAAAACTGGGTATGAAAAGTATGGTTAAAGTATAAACTTGCCTTGTACTGTTGATGTAGATGATTCACACTCATAACTCCTGATAGTTCTACTCGTCACACTCCGGTCAACATATCGTAAGCAAGCAATAGTAACCACACATAAGCAATCACTCAAAAGAATCGAAGAAAAGATCTCGGAAAACTTCGAAAACAGGCAAATAACTCTTGCAACAGAAAACAATTTCTAACAGTACTAAAATTGGGTGAATTTGGTCTTATCAGAAAGTTTAAATCAAGAGCTTGAATTAGAAAAAAGAATCAACTAAATCAGAGTTATAAAACTCGAGTTACGAACAAAAGAAGTTTGAATTTAAATCTGTTTGAAATCAAATTTTATGCTTTCAAAAATATGTTTAAGCTATTTTACTGGATAGAGGGGATCATAAAGAAGAAGTGGGCATTGGTTTCGTTGGATTTGGACTAACGAGCGAAAAGTTGTGATAGACTGAAGATTAGGGACTAATCTGCGAAGAAAATATTCACGGATGGGTCTCTGGCTGAAATTAAAAAGAAAAAGAAAAACTCTACCGAACGAACGTTCGCTTCCGAACGCTAACTAATGAATCTGTTCACTGTTGAACCTAATCTAATGAACGTTCACTAAATAGCTAATCTAAAAAAACAGAACATGTTTTATAAAAAACGGAACGAAAACCGGTCGGTTTTATTGCCGGTTCGGGCGGTTCGAAGAAACCGTCGGGTCAGCGAAAACCGGCGGGATCCGATGGCTAGAGCGCGTCCGGCGAGTCCGACGAACGGTGGCGGACAGCTCCGGTGAGCGGGGCATCGGCAGTTTCGGCGGTGGTGGCGTGGGGTGACGCGGAACAGAGCTGAGCGGAGCGAGGGCAGCGCGAGGCGGCATCGGCGGCAAACAACGGCGTTGGCGGCTTGCTCCGGCGAGCGGCGGTTGCGGAGTGCAGCGACGGCGTGATGCGGGATGCGACGGCGAGAGAGGGGGCTGCGGGTCATTGCATTTTTAGGAGGGGAGAGGAGGTGCGGCTTGTGCGAGGGGCAAGGCGGTGGGAGGTGGCCGGGTCGGGCACGGTGCAGCGACGACGCGTGCGGCGGCCGTCTCCTGCTCGGGAGGAGGAAGGCGGCGGCGCGCTGGCTGGGCTGGCCCAGTCGGAGGGAAAGGTTTTTTTTTAAATACAGGCAAGTGAATAAAGCAAAAAAATAAAATAAAAACAAAATATAATATAGGCATATTATATATCAAAATTTTCAGAAAAATATTTTCTACAACGTGAACATTTTTCTAAAGTCAAGTAAAATCCACAGAAATTTAAATAAAGCAAAGAGTGCTCCTGTTGCAATAAAACCTCATAAAAATCATTTTTAAAATACCAAAATGATTTCAAATTTATTTCTCTCCAATATTCTAATGTAGGGAACCATTTTACCCTAATTTCAATATATTTTATTTTTGGAGAAACATAATTTGAATAAAATCCAAATAACTGCAAAATGAGAATAATTTCAAAAGGGACTTTCAATTTGATTCTTTGAAACATCCAACTCATATTTCATATGTTTTGAAGAAGTCATTTTATCTTCTCTCATGAAAATCATTGAGTTGCATAAAGTTTCGGAATTTGAAATAGTTCCAAATGGAATTCAAATATTTTCAAAAACCCTTTTCTTTTTAAATGGAAGAAGTCATGTCATCTTCTCTCTAGGGTTTTGTATGTTTGAAATACATTTGAATTTATGGAGATGCAAATATGAATGTTTGGGAAAGTCCTTTTATTCCCTCTCATTTAACTTTCAAAAAGTTTCAAATTTCACTCAGTTTCACACAAGCAACCATACCACAAATCAAACAATCAATCAAAACTATTTATTTAATATAACATTCCAAAATTTAGAATGTTGGGATGTTACACTAATATGATGGAAAATAGACCCGGGGGCCATTGGTTTCACTAGAGGCTTCTCTCATGAAGGCAAATAATACGGTGGGTGAGCAAATTACTGTCGAGCAATTGATAGAAAAGCGCAAAGTTATGACGATATCCAAGGCAATGATTATGTAATATAGGCATCACGTCCGTGTCACGTAGACCGACTCCTGCCTGCATCTACTACTATTACTCCACACATCAACCGCTATCCAGCATGCATCTAGAGTATTAAGTTCGTAAAGAACGGAGTAATGCCTTAAGTAAGATGACATGATGTAGAGGAATAAACTCATGCAATTTGATGTAAACCCCATCTTTTTATCCTCGATGGAAACAATTCAATACGTGTCTCGCTACCCCTACTTTGTCACTGGGTGAAATCACACAAGATTGAACCCAAAGCTAATCACCTCTCCCATTGCAAGAAATACCAATCTAGTTGGCCAAACCAAACCAATAATTTGAAGAGAAATACAAAGATACCAAATCATGCATATAAGAATTCAGAGAAGATTCAAATAATATTCATAGATAAGCTGATCATAAATCCACAATTCATCGGATCTCGACAAACACACCGCAAAAGAAGATTACATCGGATAGATCTCCAAGAACATCGAGGAGAAGATGGTATTAAGAATCAAAGAGAGAGAGAGAGAAGAAGCCATCTAGGTACTAGCTATAGACCCGTAGGTCTGTGGTATACTACTGACGTTTCATCGGAAGGGCAATAGAGTTGATGTAGATGCCCTCCTGATCGAATACGCCTCTGGCAGGATGCCGAAAAAGGCCCCAAGATGGGATCTCATGGGAACAGAAGGTTGCGGCGGTGGAAAAGTGTTTTCGTGGATGCTTCTGGTGGTTCTAGAATATATGTGAATATATAGGAGGAATAACTAGGTCAGGAAGGTCACGAGGGGCCCACAAGGTAGGGGCGCCCCCCTAGGGTGCGCCCTCCACCCTTGTCGCCGCCTCATGGCTCTTCTGACTTGCACTCCAAGTCCCGTGTGTGTCTTCTGGTCCAAGAAAAATCATCGTGAAGTTTTATTCCGTTTGGACTCCATTTAGTATTCCTTTTCTACGAAGCTCAAAAACAAGGAAAAAACAGAAACTAGCACTGGGCTCTAGGTTAATAGGTTAGTCCCAAAAATTATATAAAATAGCATATTAACGCATATAAAACATCCAAAATAGATAATATAATAACATGGAATAATCAAAAGTTATAGATACATTGGAGAGTATCAATGGGGACATTTCCATCAACGTCTGTCTTCTTCTTAAAGATCCATCTATTCTCAATGGCCTACCGGTTATCGGGCAAATCCACCAAAGTCCATAATTTGTTCTCATACATGGACCCTATCTCGTATTTCATGGCCTCAAGCCATTTGTTGGAACCAGGCTCATCATTGCTTCTTCGTAGTTCATAAGTTCGCCGTTGTCTAACAACATGACTTCCAGGATAGGATTACCATACCACTGATGACCCACAAGTATAGGGGGTCAATCATAGTTCTTTCGATAGGTAAGAGTGTTGAACCCAATGAGGAGCAGAAGGAAATGACAAGTGGTTTTCAGCAAGGTATTTTCTGCAAGCACTGAAATTAACGGTAACGGGTAGTTTGATAGCAAGATAATTTGTAACGGACAAGTAACGGTAACGGTAAATAAAGTGCAGCAAGGCATCCAATCCTTTTTGGCAAAGGACAGACCAAAACGGTCTCTTATAATAAGCAAAGCGTTCTTGACGGTACACGGGAATTTCATCTAGTCACTTTCATCATGTTGGCTTGATTTGCGTTCGCTACTTTGATAGTTCGATATGTGGGTGGACCGGTGCTTGGGTGCTGTTCTTACTTGAACAAGCCTCCCACTCATGATTAACCCCCTCGCAAGCATACACAACTACGAGATAAGTATTAAGATAGAATCTAACCATAGCATTAAACATTTGGATCCAAATCGGTCCCTTACGAAGTAGCGCATAAACTAGGGTTTATGATTCTGTCACTCTAGCAACCCATCATCTAATAACTACTCCACAATGCTTTCCCTTAGGCCCAAAGGTGGTGAAGTGCCATGTATTTGATGTTCACATGCCACCAGTAAGGGAATCACAACATACATATCATCAAAGTATCAAACACATATCAAGTGCACATGATTACTTGGAACAAGGTTTCTCCCATGATCTCAAGAACAAAAGTAAATACTCAAAAATGATAATCATGCTCAAGATCAGAGGGGTATTAAATAGCATAATGGATCTGAACATATCATCTTCCACCAAATAAACCATATAGTGATCAACTACAAGATGTAATCAACACTACTAATCACCCATGATATGTCTCCAACATATCTATACTTTTTGATTGTTCCATGCTATTATATTATCTGTTTTGGATGTTTTATATGCTTTAATATGATATTTTATAGTATCATTTTTGGGACTAACCTATTAACTTAGAGCCCAGTGCCAGTTTCTTTTTTTCCTTGTTTTTGACTTTTACAAAAAAGAATATCAAACGGAGTCCAAATGGAATAAAACTTTACGGTGATTTTTCTTGGACCGGAAGAAACCCACGAGATATGGAGAGGAGGCGAGAAGACACACGAGGCGACCACAAGACATGGGGGCGCTCCCTAGGGGGGGCGCCCCTGGCTTGTGGGCCCTCGTGGACCTTCCTGACCTAATTCTTCCACTATAAATCCTCAAATATTCCCCTTTACCAGCGGGCACACCAAAAATAGTTTTCCACCACCGCAAGCTTTTGTTCCCATGAGATCCCATCTTGGGGCCTTTTCTGGCACTCTGTCGCAGGGGGATTCAATCACAGAGGGCCTCTACATCAACCTTGCTGCCCTTCAGATGAAGCATGAGTAGTTTACCACAGACCTACGGGTCCATAGCTTGTAGCTAGATGGCTTCTTCTCTCTCTTTGATCTTCAATACAATGTTCTCCTTGATGTTCTTGGAGTTCTATTCGATGTAATACTCTTTTGCGGTGCGTTTGTTGAGATTCGATGAATTGTGGATTTATGATCTAATTATCTATGAATATTATTTGAGTCTTCTCTGAACTCTTTTATGCATGATTAAGATATCTTTGCATTTATCTTCGAACTATCAGTTTGGTTTGGCCAACTAGATTGTTTTTTCCTGCAATGGGAGAGGTTCTTAGTTTTGGGTTCAATCTTGCGGTGTCCTCACCCAGTGACAGAAGGGCTAGCGAGGTACGTATTGTATTGTTGCCATCAAGCGTAAAAATATGGGGTTTATATCATATTTCTTGTGTTTATCCTCTACATCATGTTATCTTTCTTAATGCATTACTCCATTCTTATGAACATAATACTCTAGATGCATGTTGGATAGCAGTCGATGTGTGGAGTAATAGTATTAGATGCAGGCAAGAGTCGGTCTACTTGTCAAAGACGTGATGCCTATATTTAAGATCATTGCCTTAGATATCATCATAATTATGCGCTTTTCTATCAATTGCTCAACAATAATTTGTTTACCCACCGTAAGTTATCTTCAAGAGAGAAGCCTCAAGTGAAACCTATGGCCCCCGGGTCTATTTTCCATCATATATTTTTAGATCTATAAACCCAAAACCCAAAAATACCTTGCTGCAATTTATTTATATTTTCTTTAGTTTGCTCTTTTATTTATCTTTTATACCTATCTCTATTAGATCTCACAATTGTTCATGACCATGAAGGGATTGACAACCGCCTTTTTGTGTTGTGTGCAAGTGTTTGTTAGTTTGTGCAGGTGCATGTATTGGAGACTTGCTTGTGCCTCCTACTGGATTGATACCTTGGTTCTTAACTGAGGGAAATACTTATCTCTACTCTGCTACATCACTCTTTCGTCTTCAATGGAAAAATCAACGCAAGCTCAAGAAGTAGCAGGAAGAATTTCTGGCGCCGTTGTCGGGGAGGTTCTACATCAAGCCAACCAAGTACCCATCATAAACTCTCATCTCTTGCACTTACACTATTTTCCATTTGCCTCTCATTTTCCTCTCCCCACTTCTAAAATGTTTTCAAAACAAACACAATAATATTTTCCTTTTTATTCGCCCTTCTCTCGTTCGTCCTTTCGTCTGCTTATGTGCTCGATTCCTTGTTTTGTCATGATGTCTCAAGAAAATACCAAGTTGTGTGAATTTTCCAACACTAATAATAATGATTTTATTAGTACTCCGATTGCTCCTGCCACTAGTGCGGAATCTTATGAAATTAATGCCGCTTTGTTGAATCCTGTTATGAAAGAACAATTTTCTGGTAGTCCTAATGAAGATGCCGCATGCCATCTAAATACTTTCGTTGAATTGTGTGATATGCATAAGAAAAAAATATGCGGATAATGATATTGTTAAATTGAAGCTATTTCCATTCTCACTACGAGATCGTGCTAAAACTTTGTTTTCAACTTTCCCTAAAAATAGTATTGATTCATGGAATAAGTGTAAAGATGCTTTTATTTCCAAGTATTTTCCTCCCGCTAAGATCATCTCCCTTAGGAACGATGTAATGAATTTTAAGCAACTTGATCATGAACATGTTGCACAATCTTGGGAGAGAATGAAATTGATGATAGAAAATTGCCCTACTCATGGTTTAAGTTTATGGAAAACTTTTTTTTGCCGGATTGAATTTTGCATATAGAAGTCTTTTAGATTCTTCCGTGATACGTCTCTAACGTATGTATAATTTTTGATTGTTCAATGCTATTATATTACCTGTTTTCGATGTTTTATATGCATTAATATGCTATTTTATATTATTTTTGGGACTAACTTATTAACCTAGAGCCTAGTGACAGTTTATGTTTTTCCCTTGTTTTTGAGTTTCGCAGAAAAGGAATACCAAATGGAATAAAAACCCAACAATATTTACTTTATTGTTTGCTTAGTTTCATCTATCTCTACCAGATCTCACTTTTGCGAGTAACCATGAAGGGATTGACAACCCCTTTATCACGTTGGGTGCATGTTGTTTGATTGTTTGTGCAGGTATTGCTGATTTGTGCGTTGTCTCCTACTAGATTGATACCTTGGTTCTCTAACTGAGGGAAATACTTATCTCTACTTTGCTGCATCACCCTTTCCTCTTCAAGGGAAAAACAACCGCAAGCTGAAGAAGTAGCAGGAAGAATTTCTGGCGCCGTTGCCGGGGAAATCTACGCCAACTCAAGGCATACCAAGTGCCCATCATAAAAGTCTCATCTCTTGCAATACATTATTCGCCATTTTTCTCTCGTTTTCCTCTCCCCCGCTTCTAAAATGATTTTCGAAAAGATTTGCCTTTTTCTTCGCCCTTCTTCCGTTCGTCTCTTTGTTTGCTTGCCTCGTCTATACTTTTTTTCACAATGACTAGCTCTTTTACCCCTCCTTTGTCTCATGACTTTGAAGTTCTTCACTTCAAACAGAAACAAGGAGAAAATTTAAAGGATGCTTGGTATAGGATGATAGAATCCTATCGCAATTGCACTACAGAGGGGTATTTTAAGATTTTACTTCGTAATTTTTATGTTGGGCTAACCATGTCCCATAGGCAACTATTGGATTTCGCTGCTAAAGGGAATTTTATTGAAATTGATCCCAACATTTCTTATGAGATAATAGAAGGAATAGTGGGAATATTACCCCCACAAAATGGATTACATCACACTCAAGAGGGAACACAAGTTTTTGAGAAACTATGTGACGTAACAATTTTTTTGCAAAAATCTCTTGAACCCCTCAAAAGTGTTAGTGGAAACTTCCACCACATGAATATGTTGATCACTCTTTGCAATAAGCGGTTGAATGCTCTAGCTATAAAGATTTCTGAATATGAGGATAAACGCAAAGAACCTCCTGGGTTTGAGCAAAACTCCATTAAAAAGATAAAGACCAAAGATAAAAATACCTAGATCTATTTGTGTTTTTATGCCTAGCTAAGGGCGTTAAACAATAGCGCTTGTTGGGAGGCAACCAAATTTTATTTTTGTTCTTTGCTTTTTGGTTCTGTTTTTAAATAAATAATTCATCTAGCCTCTGGTTAGATGTGGTTTTGTATTTTAATTAGTGTTTGTGCCAAGTAAGACCTTTGGGATGGCTTACAATGATAGTTGATTTGATCTTGCTGAAAAATAGAAACTTTTGCGCTCAGGAAAACAATTCTAATTTTTAACAGAAGCGTGATAAAATACTGATTCTTTTTGCAGAATATTAATAAACAAATTCTCAGTTTGTCCTAATTTTTCTGAATTTTTGGAGTTACATAAGTATTCGAGAGTTACAGATTACTACAGACTGTTCTGTTTTTGACAGATTCTGTTTTCTATGTGTTGTTTGCTTATCTTGATGAATCTATGGGTAGTATAGAGGGGTATGAACCATGAAAAAGTTGGAATACAACAGATATTACACAAATATAAATAAATAATGCGTTGACAACAGTACCAAAAGTGGTCATTTATTTTGTTATACTAACGGAGCTTATGAGATTTTCTGTTGAGTTTTGTGTTGTCAAATTTTCAAGTTTTGGGTAAGGATTTGTTGGACTATGTAATAAGAAGTGGCAAGAGCCTAAGATTGGGGATGCCCAAGGCACACGAAGGTAATATCCAAGGAAAACCAAGAACCTAAGCTTGGTGATGCCCCGGAAGGCATCCTCTCTTTCGTCTTCGTCTATCGGTAACTTTACTTGATGCTATATTTTTATTCACCACATGATATGTGTTTTGCTTGGAGCGTCTTGTATGATATGTGTCTTTACTTTTTAGTTTGACACAATCATCCTTGATGTACACACCTTTTGAGAGGGACACACATGAATCGTTATATATTAGAATGCCCTATGTGCTTCACTTATAACTTTTGAGCTAGGCAATTTTGCTCTAGTGCTTCACTTATATCTTTTTTAGAGCACGTCGGTGGCTTTACTTTATAGAAATTGTTGAACTCTCATGCTTCACTTATATTATTTTGAGAGTATTTTTAAACAACATGGTAATTTTCTTTGGTTATAAATTTAGTCCTAATATGATAGACATCCAAGATGGATATAATACAAAATTCATATAAAGTGCATTGAATACTATGAGAAGTTTGATTCCTTATGATTGTTTTGAGATATAAAGATGGTGATATTAGAGTCATGCTAGTGAGTAATTGTGGATTGGAGAAATACTTGTGTTGAAGTTTGTGATTCCCATAGCATGCATGTATGGTGAACCGTTATGTAACAAAGTTGGAGCATGAGGTATTTTTTGATTGTCTTTCTTATGAGTGGTGGTCGGGGACGAGCGATGGTCTTTTCCTACCAATCTATCCCCCTAAGAGCATGCGCGTAGTACTTCCTTTTGATAACTAATAGATTTTTGCAATAAGTATGTGAGTTCTTTATGACTAATGTTGAGTCCATGGATTATACGCACTCTCACCCTTCCACCATTGCTAGCCTCTCTAGTGCCGCAGAACTTTCACAGGTACCATACACCCACCATATACCTTCCTCAAAATAGCCACCATACCTACCTATTATGGCATTTTCATAGCCATTCCGAGATATATTGCCATGCAACTTTCCACCATTCTGTTTATTATGACACGTTCCATCATTGTCATATTGCTTTGCATGATCATGTAGTTGACATCATATTTGTGGAAAACTAACCTTTCATAATTCTTTCATACATGTCACCCTTGAGTCATTGCACATACCGGTACATTGCCGGAGGCATTCATATAGAGTCATATTTTGTTCTAAGTATCGAGTTGTAATTTTTGAGTTGTAAGTAAACAAAAGTGTGATGATCTTCATTATTAGAGCATTGTCCCATGTGAGGAAAAAAATAAAAGGGAGGCCAAATAAGCCAAACAAAAAATGAGAGAAAAAGAGAGAAGGGGCAATGTTACTAGCCTTTTTCCACACGTGTGCTTCAAAGTAGCACCATGATCTTCATGATAGAGAGTCTCCTATGTTGTGACTTCCATATACTAGTGGGAATTTTTCATTATAGAAATTGGCTTGTATATACTAGTGGGAACGATGGGCTTCCTCAAATTTCCCTAGGTCTTCATGAGCAAGCAAGTTGGATGCACACTCACTTAGTTTTCTTTTGAGCTTTCATAAACTTATAGCTCTAGTGCATCCGATGGCAATCCCTACTCACTCATATTGATATCTATTGATGGGCATATCCATAGCCCGTTAATGTACCTAGTTGATGTGAGACTATCTCCTTATTTTTTTTCTTCAAAACCACTATATTCTATTCCACCTATAGTTCTATATACATGGCTCACGCTCATGTATTGCGTGAAAGTTGAAAAAGTTTGAGAACATCAAAAGTATGAAACAATTGCTTGGCTTGTCATCGGGATTGTGCATGATTTGAATATTTTGTGTGATGAAGATAGATCATAGCCAAACTATATGATTTTGTAGGGATAAGCTTACTTTGGCCATATTATTTTGAGAAGACATAATTGCCTTGTTAGTATGCTTGAAGTATTATTGTTTTTATGTCAATATTAAACTTTTGTTTTGAATCTTATGGATCTGAACATTCATGCCCCAATAAAGAAAAAATTACATGGATAAATATGTTAGGTAGCATTCCACATCAAAAATTCTGTTTTTATCATTTACCTACTCGAGGACGAGCAGGAATTAAGATTGGGGATACTTGATACGTCTCCAACGTATCTATAATTTTTTATTGTTCCATGCTATTATATTATCTGTTTTGGATGTTTTATATGCATTAATATGCTATTTTATATTATTTTTTGGGACTAACTTCTTAACCTAGAGCCCAGTGTCAGTTTCTGTTTTTTTCCTTGTTTTTGAGTTTCGCAGAAAAGGAATACCAAACGGAGTCCAAACGAATTAAACCTTAGCAATGATTTTTCTTGGACCAAAAGACACCTAGGAGACTTGGAGATCAAGTCGGAAGAGCCACGAGGCGGCCACAAGGGGGAGGGCGCGCCCCCTGCCTTGTGGGCCCCTCGTGACTCTCCTGACCTAATTCTTCTGCCTATATATTCACATATATTCCTAAACCACCAGAGGCATCCACGAAAACACTTTTCCACCGCCGCAACACTATGTACTCGTGAGATCCCATCTTGGGGCCTTTTCTGGCATCCCGCCAGAGGGGGATTCAATCACGGAGGGCTTCGACATCAACTCTATTGCCCTTTCGATGAAGCATGAGTAGTTTACCTCAGACCTACGGGTCCATAGCTAGTAGCTAGATGTCTTCTTCTCTCTCTTTGATTCTCAATACCATGTTCTCCTTGATGTTCTTGGAGATCTATCCGATGTAATCTTCTTTTGCGGTGTGTTTTTCGAGATCCGATGAATTGTGGATTTATGATCAGCTTATCTATGCATATTATTTGAATCTTCTCTAAATTCTTTTATGCATGATTTGATAACTTTGCAATTCTCCTCGAATCATCGGTTTGGAACTCGATTGGTTTTTCTTGCAATGAGAGAAGTGCTTAGCTTTGGGTTCAATCTTGCGGTGTCCTTTCCGAGTGACAGTAGGGGCAGCAAGGCATGTATTGTATTGTTTCCATCGAGGATAAAAAGATGGGGGTTACATCATATTGCTTGAGTTTATTCCTCTACATCATGTCATCTTACTTAATGTGTTACTTTGTTCTTCATGAACTTAATACTCTAGATGCAGGCAGGAGTCGATCGATGTGTGGAGTAATAGTAGTAGATGCAGAATCGCTTCGGTCTACTTGACTTGGATGTGATGCGTATATTTCATAATCATTTCCTTAGATATCATCATAACTTTTCGCTTTTCTATCAATTGCTCGACAGTAATTTGTTCATCCACCGTATTATTTGCTATCTTGAGAGAAGAAGTCTCCAATGTATCTATAATTTTTGATTGTTCCATGCCGTTATATTATCAATCTTGGATGTTTTATAATCATTTTATAGTAATTTTATATCATTTTTTGGTAGTAACCTATTGACATAGTGCCAAGTGCCAGTTGCTATTTTCCCATGTTTTTTACATCGCAGAAACTCAATATCAAACGGAGTCCAAATGCCACAAAACTTTACGGAGATTTTTTATGGACCAGAAGGAGCGTAATGGGCCTTGGCTGCGCCTGGGGCTGCTCCGAGGAGAGCACAACCCACTAAGGCGCGCTAGGAGGCCAAGGCGCTCCCTGGTGAGTTGTGCCCACCTCAGGTGCCCCCGGACTGCCTCTTTGCTCTATAAATACCCTAATATTCCAGAAACCCTAGGGGAGTCGACGAAATATTCATCCAGCCAACGCAGAGTCCAGGACCACCAGATCCAATCTAGACACCATCTCAGATGGGGTTCACCACCTCCATTGGTGCCTCTCCAATGATGCGGGAGTAGTTCTTTGTAGACCTTCGGGTCCGTAGTTAGTATCTCGATGGCGTCCTCTCTCTCTCTCTTGATTCTCAATACAATGGTCTCTTGGAGATCCATATCATGTAACTATTTTTGCGGTGTGTTTGTTGGGATGCGATGAACTTTGAGTTTATTATTAGATCTATCTCTTTTTATATCCATGATAGTATTTGAGTTTCTTTGATCTCTTTTATGGATGATTGCTTATAGCCTCATATTTCTTCTCTGATATTTGGGTTTTGTTTGGCGAACTTGATCTATTTATCTTGCAATTGGAAGAGGTGCTTTGTAGTGGGTTTGATCTTACGGTGCTTGATCCCAGTGATAGAAAGGGAATAGACACATATGTATCTTTTCTACTAAGGATAAAATAATGGGGTCTATCTCTACATAGATAGATCTTGTCTACAACATGTCATCGTTCTTATTGCATTACTCCATTTCTCCATGAACTTAATACACTAGATGCCTGTTGGATAGCAATCGATGTGTGGAGTAATAGTTGTAGATGCAGACAGAAGTCGGTCTACTAATCTTGGATGTGACGCCTATGTGATGATCATTTCCTAGATATCGTCATGAGTATTTGAAGTTCTATCAATTGTCGAACAGTAATTTGTTCACCCACTGCTTTGCTATTTTTCTCGAGAGAAGGCACTAGTGAAACCTACGGCCCCCGGGTCTCTTTCTCATATTATTTTCCTTTGTAATCTATATTCCTTTGCATTTATTTTCAGTTCTATTAATCCGAAAACACAACAATGCTTTGCTGCACTTTATTTTTTTCGCGATCTATTTATTCAATCTATTACAATTTTCTCCCGTCCACGCACCAATTTCTGGCATCGTTACCCGAAAGGGATTGACAACCCCTTTAACACGTCGGGTTGCGAGCATTTGTTATTTTTTTGCAGGGGCTGTTTACGTTGTGTTGCTTGGTTCTCCTACTGGTTCGATAACCTTGGTTTCATATCTGAGGGAAATACCTACCACCGCTATGCTGCATCATCCCTTCCTCTTTGGGGAAATACCAACGTAGCTTCAAGCGACATCAGAAGGAATTTCTGGCGTTGTTGCCGGGGATGATCTTCAACATATACTAGGTTCCTAATCACAAATCTCATCTCCTCATAATTTACATTATTTGCCATTTGCCTCACGTTTTCCTCTCCCCCACTTCACAAAAAATTGCCATTTTATTCGCCTGTCTTCTCCGTTCGCCATTTTCTTGCCGGATCTGTTTTTAGTGCAATCTTGTTGTGTGGTCATCATGACTCAAGAGAACACCAAGTTATGTGATTTCTCAAATACCAACAACGATGATTTTTTCGGCACTCCACTTGCTCCTCCCGCCACTAGTGCGGAGACTTGTGATATCAATACTACTTTGTTGAATCTTGTTATGAAAGATCAATTTTTTGGTACTCCGAATGAGGATGCCGCGTCCCATCTTAATACCTTTGTGGAATTATGCAATATTCAAAAGAAAAAAGATGTGTACCATGATGTGGTGAAAATGAAATTATTTCCGTTTTCCTTACGTGATTCTGCAAAAAAATGGTTCTCTTCTCTGCCTCGCAATAGTATTGATTCTTGGAATAAGTGCAAAGATGCTTTTATCACTAAGTATTTTCCACCCGCAAAAATTATTTCCCTTAGAACCCAGATCATGAATTTCAAGCAACTTGAGCATGAGCATATAGCACAATCTTGGGAAAGGATGAAAATGATGCTAAGGAATTGCCCAACTCATGGGTTAAATCTTTGGATGATCATACAAATTTTTTATGCGGGGTTGAATTTTGTTTCTCGTAATCTTTTAGATTCCGCCGCGGGTGGTACTTTTATGGAAATTACTTTGGGTGAAGCCACCAAATTCCTTGATAATATTATGGAAAATTATTCGCAATGGCTTACCGGAAGAGCTCCTACTAGTAAATAAGTTAATTCGGTTGAAGAAATTTCTTCTTTGAGTGAAAAAGTTGATGCTCTTGTGAAATTGGTTGCTAGTAGAAGTGCTCCTATTGATTTTAGTGATATGCCTTTGTCTACTTTGATTGAGCAAAATAGTGATGCCATAGATGTGAATTTTATCTCTCGAAATAATTTCAATAACAATGCTTATAGAGGTAATTTTAATCCTAGGCCTTTTCCTAGTAATTCCTCTCATAATTATGGTAATTCCTAAGGAAATTGATCTTATAATAACAATAGGAACACCTCTAATCTTGAGAACAGTATTAAAGAATTTATCAATACGCAAAAAGTTTTCAACACTTCCATAGAAGAAAAGTTGAGTAAGATTGATGATTTGTCTAGAAGTGTTGATAGAATTGCTCATGATGTGGAAAATCTCAAGATGAAATTCTTTGTGCCGAAATTTGATGAATCAATTAAAGCTCTTTATGTTTCTATGGATGAAAGTAAGAAAAGAACCGCTATGCTTAGAGCTAAAAGAGAATTTGTACAAAAAGCATTATCTAATGATTTCTTTCGCAAAAGTGATGAAGATCTTAAAATGATTGGTGTATCTTCTATTGATTCCTTGTTTAGTAAAGTTAATATTGATGAAAAAGGGATTGGAGAAGAGTCAACTTTAGCTAGAAGACGTCCCAATGATTCGGAGGGTGAAAATCTTGTTGAGAAAGTTTCTAAAAGTGGATTTGAAGAGGTCAAACCTTTAGCTAGTGATGTGCCCACTCTATTGGATAACAAAGACTTCAATTATGATAGTTTCTGTTTCATTGATTGTATTTATTTGTTGCAATCCATGATAAATTCACCCCATGCCTATGAACAAAATAAAGCTTTTACTAAACATATTATTGATGCCATGATGAAAGCTTTTGAAGAAAAATTGGAATTAGAAGTTTCAATCCCTAGGAAATTGCATGATGAGTGGGAACCTACTATCAAAGTCAAGATAAAAAATATGAGTGTTATGCTTTGTGTGACTTGGGTGCTAGTGTTTCTATAATTCCGAAATCTTTATGTGATGTGCTTGGTCTTACCGATCTTGAATCGTGTTCTTTGAATTTGCACTTGGCGGATTCCACTATCAAAAAGCCTATGGGAAGAATTAATGATTTCCTTATTCATGCAAATAGGAATTATGTGCCCATAGATTTTATTGTTCTTGATATTGATTGCAATCCGTCTTGTCCAATTATTCTTGATAGACCGTTTTTACGCACTATTTGTGCCGTGATTGATATGAAAGAAGGCAATATTAAGTTCCAATTTCCTTTGAGGAAGAGTATGGAACACTTTACTAGAACAAGAATTAGGCCACCATATGAATCAATCATGAGGGCATCTTATGGATCTCGAACCAAAGATGACAAAACTTAGATCCTTGCTTTATGCCTAGCTAAGGGCGTAAAACTATAGCGCTTGTTGGGAGGAAATCCAATGAATAAAATTTATTTTTGCTTTTTGCTTCCTATTTTTGTGTGTTAGCACAATTATGCTACTATTATGATTGTGTTTTTATGTTTTAATTAGTGTTTGTGCCAAGTAAAGCCTTTAGGATCTTCTTGGGTGATAGTTGTTTGATCTTGCTGAAAAAATAGAAACTTCTACACTCGCGAAAATAATTTTTATTTTTTACCAGAGAGCGATAAAATATCCGTTCCAATTGTAGTAGATCAATATACAAATTGCTTAGGTCGTCCTAATGTTTCAGAATTTTTGGTGTTACATATGTATTCAAAATAGTCAGATTGCTATAGACTGTTCTGTTTTAACACATATTGTTTTCTTTGCGTTGTGTGCTTATTTTGATGGCTCTATGGTTTTCTTTGATGAGTTTTTGCCATAGAAAAGTTGGAAAACAGTAAATATAATGCAAGAACAAAATATGAATTGGTTTGATATAGCACTTACAGTAGTGATTTATTATTTTATACTAACGGATCTCACGAAGGTTTTGTTGAGTTTTGTGTGATTGAAGTTTTCAAGTTTCGGGTTATCTTACGATGGATGAAGGAATAAGGAGTAGAAGAGCCTAAGCTTGGGGATGCCTCGACATCCCAAGCTATTATCCAAAAATGAGCAACCAACTAAGCTTAGGGATGCCCCCGAGTGGCATCCCCTCTTTCTTCTAACGACCATCTGTATTTTACTAGAAGCTATATTTTTATTCATCACATACATTGTGTTTTTGTTGGAGCGTCTTGTATGATATGAGCCTTTGCTTGTTTTATTTTTGTGTTTTAAGTCTTGATCCCTTGCTAGACACACCTATTTGAGAGAGCCAAAATTATGTCATGACCTGTTAGAATTGTTCTCTTTGCTTCACTTAAATTTTTTATGAGCTATGGACTTTCTAGTGCTTCACTTATATCTTTTTTAGCACGGTGTGCTTAGTATTTTTGAAGAAATTCTCTCTTGCTTCACTTAGATTTTTTTGAGATTTAGTAAAATCTTCACGAAATTCTCTCTTTCTTCACTTAAATTAATTTGAGAGAAAGAAAAATTATGCTCATGATCTTCACTTATATTTGTTTGAGCTTATGAAAAGCAACATATGAAAATTACTCCCAAAGTGATAGATATCCAAGAAGGATATATTAAAAACTTTCATGAAGATCATTGGACAAAATAAATTTGATTCTTAGTAATAGTTTTGAGAAATGATGATGTGATATGTGAGTCATCTTGATGAGTAATTATGCTTTAGTAAGAATATTGGTGTTGAGGTGTGTGATTCCCTATGCAAGCACGAAAGTCAATAGTTATGCAATGAAATTATATCCTACTTATGGTGCATTACTCAGTGTTAGTTATGCTTAATGCTCGCTTATGAGATTATTCGTTTCTTGGTTGGTCGCTTCTCAATCTTTTGCTAGCCTTCATTTTGCACTAAGTATGATCTCTACTTGTGCATCCAAAAACCTTTAACCCAGTTTTGCCACATGAGTCCACTATATCTACCTATATGCGGTATTCTTTTGCTGTTCTAAGCAAATTTGCATGTGCCATCTCTAATTTTCAAAAATAAGTTTCTCTTTTGTGTGTTCATTTTTCTCGCGGAGCGATGAGGGATAGCTAATATTTTCCATGGTAGATGTGTTATTCTCACGATGAATGTTTATTCACTTGTCATTGCATGAGAGTAAGGCAAAGGTATTAGGGGTGCCCATTCTTGAAATTAAAAATGAATTTACTTTATGTTATCAAATAATAAATTCCTTGGAAAGTGTTGGTATGGAGTGCACCCGTGGATACGGTTAGCCATGGAAAGTGAAAGTATGGTGGAAAAAGGAATAAACTTTATTTTCTGTTTGGGAACTGCCTGTGATATATCTAAGCATGGAAAGTATTCGGAACTCTTAAGTCCTTTTCGTTGGTGGGATGGATACACCTCCCAAAATGTTTTTATCACTAAGTTTTTCGCTTTGAACTCCGACACCTCTACAAATCCCTACTTCGATCTGCGAAGGCCTTTATTTTACTTTATGGAATTTTTATTTTGAATTTGAGTCTCCATCTTCTCTTATAAAAGCACCAACTAGGAGGAAATATGATCGTACTTGAGTATTGGGTGTAGCTAATATGCGAGTGTGTTTCGTGAATGGATCAATGGTTGAGCATGATGGGCTAGGGATAGCTTATTTTAGCGTTGATATTCTAAAAGACATGGTTGCTTGTTGATATGCTTGAGTATTTAAATTATCATGTCAAAACTAGACTATTGCTTTGAACAATATAAAAGTCCAAATGTCCATTCTATAAAGAAAAAGTATGATATGGCATGTTAGGCAGCATTCCACATCAAAAATTCTGTTTTTATCACTTCCCTACTCGAGGACGAGTAGGAGTTATGCTTGGGGATGCTGATACGTCTCCAACCTACTATAATTTTTGATTGTTCCATGCTGCTATATTATCAATCTTAGATGCTTTATAATCATTTTATATCATTTTTGGTACCAACCTATTGACATAGTGCCAAGTGTCAGTTGTTGTTTTCCCATGTTTTTTACATCGTAGAAAATCAATAACAAAGGGAGTCCAAATGCCACGAAACTTTATGGAGATTTTTTATGGACCAGAAGGAACGTAATGGGCCTTGGCTGCACCTGGGGGGTGCTCCGAGGAGAGCACAACCCATCAGGGCGCGCCAGGAGGCCCAGGCGCGCCCTGGTGGGTTGTGCCCACTTCCGGTGCCCCCCGAACCGCCTGTTTGCTCTATAAATACCCCAATATTCCACAAACCCTAGGGGAGTCGGCGAAATATTCATCCAGCCGCCGCAGTGTCCAGAACCACCAGATCCAATCTAGACACCATCTCGGATGGGGTTCACCACCTCCATTTGGTGCCTCTCCAATGATGCGTGAGTAGTACTTTGTAGACCTTCGGGCCCGTAGTTAGTAGCTAGATGGCTTCCTCTCTCTCTCTCTCTCTCTCTCTCTTGATTCTCAGTACAATGGTCTCTTGGAGATCCATATGATGTAACTCTTTTGCGGTGTGTTTGTTGGGATCCGATGAACTTTGAGTTTATGATCAGATCTATCTCTTTTTATATCCATGAAAGTGTTTCAGTTACTATGATCTCTTTTATGCATGATTGCTTATAGCCTCGTATTTCTTCTCTGATATTTGGATTTTGTTTGGCCAACTTGATCTATTTATCTTGCAATGGGAAGAGGTGCTTTGTAGTGGGTTGATAAGTCTCCAACGTATCTATAATTCTTGATTGTTCCATGCTGTTATATTATCAATCTTGGATGTTTTTGTGCCTAAAGTTGAGGAATCAATTAAAGTTCTTTATGTTTCTATGGATGAAAGTAAGAATAGAACCGCTATGCTTAGAGCAAAAAAGAGAATTTTTAGAAAAAGCGTTTTCTAGTGATTTGTTTCGCAAAAGTGATGAAGATCTTAAAATGGTTGGTGTTTCTTCTATTGATTCCTTGTTTAGTAAAGTTAATATTTATGAAAAAGGGACTGGAGAAGAGTCCACTTTAGCTAGAAGGCGTCCCAATGATTCAGAGGGTGAAAATCTTGTTGAGAAAATTGATAAAAGTGGGTTTGAAGAGGTCAACACTTTAGCTAGTGATGTGCCCACTCTTTTGGATTACAAATACTTTAATTATGATCGTTGCTCTTTGATTGATTGTATTTCATTGTTGCAATCCATGATAAATTTACCCCATGCTTATGAACAAAATAAAGCTTTTACTAAACATATTGTTGATGCCATGATGAAAGCTTTTGAAGAAAAAATGGAATTGGAAGTTTCAATTCCTACAAAATTGCGTGATGAATGAGAACCTACTTTCGAAGTCAAGATAAAAAATTATGAGTGCTTTGCTTTCGTGACTTGGGTGCTAGTGTCTCTACTATTCCGAAATCTTTATGTGATGTGCTCGGTCTTACCGATCTTGAATCGTGTTCTTTGAATTTGCACTTGGCGGATTCCACTATTAAATAGCATATGGGAAGAATTAATGATGTTTTTATTCTTGCAAATAGGAATTATGTGACCATATATTTTATTGTTCTTGATATTGATTGCAATCTGTCTTGTCCAATTATTCTTGGTAGACCGTTTTTACACACTATTGGTCCCGTGATTGATATGAAAGAAGGCAATATTAAGTTTCAATTTCCTTTGAGGAAGGATATGGAACACTTTCCTAGAATAAGAATTAGGCCACCATATGAATCAATCATGAGGGCATCTTATGGATCTTGAACCAAAGATGGCAAAACTTAGATCCTTGCTTTATGCCTAGCTAAGGGCGTAACATTGTAGTGCTTGTTGGGAGGCAACCCAATGAATAAAATTTATTTTTGCTTTTTGCTTACTGTTTTTGAGTGTTAGCACAATTGTGATGCTGTTCTGATTGTGTTTTTTATGTTTTAATTAGTGTTTGTGACAAGTAAAGCCTTTAGGATCTTCTTGGGTGATAGTTGTTTGATCTTGCTGGAAAAACAAAAACTTTTGCGCTCGTGAAAATAATTATCGTTTTTACCAGGGAGCGATAAAATACCCATTCCACTTTAAGTAGATCAATATACAAAAATTTCAGGTCGTCCTAATTTTTCAGAATTTTTGGAGTTACAGAATTATTTGAAATAGTCAGATTGCTACAGACTGTTCTGTTTTAACAGATCCTGTTTTCTTTGCGTTGTGTGCTTATTTTGATGGCTCTATGGTTTTCTTTGATGAGTTTTTATTATAGAAAAGTTGGAATACAGTAGATATAATGCAAGAACAATATATGAATTGGTTTGATACAACACTTATAGTAGTGATTTATTATTTTATAATAACGGATCTCACAAAGGTTTTGTTGAGTTTTGTGTGATTGAAGTTTTCAAGTTTCGGGTTATCTTACGATGGATGAAGGAATAAGGAGTAGAAGAGCCTAAGCTTGGGGATGCCCCGGCATCCCAAGCTATTATCCAAAAATGAGCAACCAACTAAGCTTGGGTATGCCCCCGAGTGGCCTCCCCTCTTTCTTCTAACGACCATCGGTATTTTACTCGATGCTATATTTTTATTCATCACATACTATGTGTTTTGCTTTGAGCATCTTGTATGATATGAGTCTTTGCTTTTTTTTATTTCGTGTTTTAAGTCTTGATCCCTTGCTGGACACACCTATTTGAGAGAGCCAAAATTATGTCATGACTTGTTAGAATTGTTCTCTTTGCTTCACTTAAATTTTTTATGAGCTATGGATTTTCTCTAGTGCTTCACTTATATCTTTTTGAGCATGGTGTTCTTAGAATTTTTGAAGAAATGCTCTCTTGCTTCACTTAGTGTTTTTTGAGAGTTAGTACAATTTTCATGAGATTCTCTCTTGCTTCACTTAATTTAATTTGAGAGAAAGAAAAATTATTCTCATGATCTTCACGTATATTTGTTTGAGCTTATGAAAAGAAACATATGAAAATTAGTCCCAAAGTGATAGATATCCAAGAAGGATATAATAAAAACTTTCATGAAGATCATTGGACAAAATAAATTTGATTCTTAGTAGTAGTTTTGAGATATGATGATGTCATATGTGAGTCATCTTGATGAGTAATTATGCTTTACTAAGAATATTGGTGTTAAGGTTTGTGATTCCCTATGCAAGCACGAAAGTCAATAGTTATGCAATGAAAATATATCCTACTTATGGTGCATTATTCGGTGTTAGTTATGCTTAATGCTCGCTTATGAGATTATTCGTTTCTTGGTTGGTCGCTTCTCAATATTTTGCTAGCCTTCATTTTGAACTAAGTATGATCTCTACTTGTGCATCCAAAAACCTTTAATCCAATTTTGCCACATGAGTCCACTATATCTACCTATATGCAGTATTCTTTTGCTGTTCTAAGCAAATTTGCATGCGCCATCTCTAATTTTCAAAAATAAATTTCTATTTTGTGTGTTCATTTTTCTCGCGGAGCGGTGAGGGGTGGCTAATATTTTCCATGCTAGATGTGTTATTGTCACGATGAGTGTTTATTCACTTTTCATTGCACGAGAGTAAGGCAAATCTATTAGGGATGCCCTGTAATGCCCCGGATACAACTTTCCATATTTGTAACTCTGACTCTTGCCTTTTCCGGAGATACGATATGAGTTTTCCCTTCATGGTTGGGTTTTTGTTTTTCGTTTGGCATTTTGTTCATGTCATGCATTTCATATCATGTCATCATGTGCATCGAATTTGCATACGGGTTCATCTCATTCATCCGAGCATTTTCCCGTTGTCCGTTTTGCAATACGGCACTCCTACGTCCTCCTGCGCACCCCTCTTGCCTCTTTTCGTGAGCGGGTGTTAAACTTTCTCGGAATGGACCGAGATTTGCCAAGCGGCCTTGGTACATCACCGGTAGACCGCCTGTCAAGTTTCGTGTCATTAGGAGTCCGTTTGATGCTCCAACGGTTAACCAGGGAACCGTAAAGGCCTCGTGTGTGTTGCAGCCCAACACCCCTCCAAAACGGCCCAATAACCCATCCAAACCTCGACCATGTCCTCCGCCGTCGGATCACGATTGCGTGGCCGAAAACTACACCCCATTTGGACACTCCCACCTCCTTCTAAGTATAAATATGTCCTCCCCGTCCAAAAATCCGGGCCCAAACCCTAGCCCCGCTCCTCCCGCGCCGCAGGACACGTCCGTGTCCGCCGGACGCGTTCGCCACCACGCCCGCACCAACCGGACCCTGCCATGTGGCAGACCACCGGCTTCACCGCCGCCGGCCCGCGAGCCCAAGGCGGGCTCACCAGGCCCATTCGCCGCCGCCCCGCGTCTGCCTCGCCCGCCGTGCACCCGCGCCTCCTCCTCGCCGCCCGGCGCCGCCGCGGCTTCACCGCGCAGCAGCCGCGCTCGCCGGTCGCCGTTGAAGTCACCGTCTCACCGTCGCCCGAGGACGCCGCCAGCCGCCGCCCTCCGCTCCAGGACGCCGCCGCCCCGTGCTTCATCCTCTCCGGCGAGATCCCGCACCGGCCGGCCGGATCCACGCCTCCCCGCTCCTCTCCGGCCACCGCGGCGATCTCTGGCGAGATCCACATCGATCCTCGGTTCGCGTGTGAGTCAACCCTAGATCCATCTGGGAGGTCGATTTTCCCTAAGTCCTTTTTCTGTTATGTTTTAAGCCTCTGTTCAACGCATCATAACTTCATGTGTGTAGCTCTGTTTTGTGCGTGCAATATATCAAAATGTTCATCATGATTTGCTATTCATTTTGTTCCATTGTGACATGTTTGTTTGAGTCCATCTTGATACCCAAATAGTTGATGAAAGAGATCTATAAATTGTTAGGTGCTGATTCTTATCAGAGTATGAGGATTTGTCATTTTTGCTACATTTATTGTGTGCTGCATATGGTCATGAGCTCTACATGTGTTTTGATCTATGCCATGCCATCTTTACAGGGATGTATGCCATGTAGTTTTGTGATCAATGTGGTGACTAGCACAAGCATGCAAAGTAGCTCTCGTGATATTACTGATTTCAGGGACTTAGGATTTTGCTAAGTCCTTGCTCTGCTGTTACTTTTATGCCATGTATTCATGTTGCTATAGAGGGATCCATGCTTGTTTTGAGTATCTTCAGTAAGGATGATTTGGACATATGGTTATGCTCTAGCTATTCATGCCCCTTTTTGCAATTATGGAGTGCCCTAGCATGACTTAATCTTGCTCTACTTTTGCTATAAAATGTTCCTGACAGATTGTTTACATGTTAATCAAATTTTCCATGGTTGTTGTAGTTGATCCATGCATGCTATGAACTTGTTCTTGCCTTGGTTAGCTTCATGAACATGTCTTCTTGCTATTTCTATGCTTAGTTTGTCATGCAAAGCTTTGTGATGAGTGAATCGAGCTCGCAAAGATGCCTTCTAAATTCTGTTTTTGCCATGCTCAGTTTTCTGCTAAGTCTGAATCTGTTAACGAATCTTGCTATGTTTACATGGGTGCCATCATATCTTCTGATCCTTTTTGGCTTATGGTTAGTAAGAGACTTTTGTTATATGCTTTGAGTAGATTCATGCCATGCCTTTGTTTGCTATGAAATGATCCTGTAGCATATTGTTAGCTTGCTCTAAACCTGGCTTCCTGATGTTAATTTCTGGCATGTTAGTATTTTCACTAAGTCTATGAAGCTGATATTTTTTGCATTTTTCCATGCTTGTTTGAATCTGCTCTTGTGTGATTTAGCCGTAGCTCAGTGTTCATCTTTTGTCAAGCATCTTGCGGAGATCACTTCCATGTGCTTTGTTGTTATGTTGGGGTGCAGTAGCTTAGTTTCTTGTTGCATTCTAGATGGCATCGTTCTGTTCATCGCAGAATTGTGCCATTCTTGTTTTGCTTGCCATTTGCAAACCGTGCATCCGATTCCGGTGATCTTTATATCGATTTCGACCGAAATCAACTCATTCTTCTAGAGGCACACTTGGTTTTCCAAGTTGATGCCTTGTTCATCCTTTTCCTTCCGGAGCACGCATATGCATTGCATATCACATCTCGCATATCATGCCATGTTTTGCATCATGTTGCTTGCGCATTGCACCGTGATTGATTATTGGTCCTTTGCTTGTGTTCTTGCTTTGGGTAGAGCCGGGAGATGAGTGCGTGATCGAGGAACCCGTTGAGTACGCTTACGAGGATCAAGCTTTCGTCAACTCGGAGAACTTTGCAGGCAATATGACCATACCCTCGAAATCACTTCTATCTTTGCCTGCTAGTTGTTCGCTCTATTGCTATGCCGCCATAACTACCACTTGCTATATCATGCCTCCCCTATTGCCATGTCAAACCTCTAACCCACCTTTCCTAGCAAACCGTTGTTTGGCTATGTTACCTCTTTGCTCAGCCCCTCTTATAGCGTTGCTAGTTGCAAGTGAAGCTGAAGTTTGTTCCATGTTGGAACATGGATATGTTGGGATATCACAATATCTCTTATTTAATTAATGCATCTATATACTTGGTAAAGGGTGGAAGGCTCGGCCTTATGCCTGGTGTTTTGTTCCACTCTTGCCGCCCTAGTTTCCGTCAACCGGTGTTATGTTCCTTGATTTTGCGTTCCTTACGCGGTTGGGTGTTATGGGAACCCCTTGACAGTTCCTTTGAATAAAACTCCTCCAGCAAGTCCCAACCTTGGTTTTACATTTGCCTAAAAACCTATAAGCTTCCTTGGGTTTTGGCGAGCCCGAGGGTCATCTTTATTTTAACCCCCCCGGGCCAGTGCTTCTCTAAGTGTTGGTCCAAACTGGGCGATGTCCGGCGCCCCCTGGGCAACCAGGGTCTATGCCAACCCGACGTCTTGCCCATCTAGTGTGCCCTGAGAACGAGATATGTGCAGCTCCTATCGGGATTTGTCGGCACATTCGAGCGGCTTTGCTGGTCTTGTTTTACCATTGTCGAAATGTCTTGTAACCGGGATTCCGAGACTGATCGGGTCTTCCCGGGAGAAGGAATATCCTTCATTGACCGTGAGAGCTTGTGATGGGCTAAGTTGGGACACCCCTGCAGGGTTTTGAACTTTCAAAAGCCGTGCCCACGGTTATGGGAAGATGGGAATTTGTTAATGTCTGGTTGTAGAGAACTTGACACTTAACTTAATTAAAATGAATCAACCGCGTGTGTAGCCGTGATGGTCTCTTTCCGGTGGAGTCCAGGAAGTGAACACGGTTCTTGTGTTATGCTTGAACGTAAGTAGTTTCAGGATCACTTCTAGTTCACATCCATGCATTGCTTCTCTTCTCACTCTCTCTTTTGTGTAAGTTAGCCACCATATATGCTAGTGCTTGTTGCAGCTCCACCTCACTACCCTTTCCTACCTTTAAGCTTAAATAGTATTGATCGCGAGGGTGTGAGATTGCTGAGTCCTCGTGGTTCACAGATACTTCCAAATAGTTGCAGGTGCCGATGATGACAGTGTAGGTGATGCAACTGAGATCAAGTGGGAGCTCGATGAAGTTCGTATTCGTTGTGTTGTTTTGTTTCCCATTGATCAGTAGTGGAGCCCAGTTGGGACGATCAGGGATCTAGCATTTGGGGTTGTCTTCTTTTATTTTGGTTCCGTAGTCGGACCTTGATTGTATTCTGGATGATGTATGTTTAACTTGTATTTGTGTGAAGTGGCGATTGTAAGCCAACTCTTTATCCCTTCCTTATTCAGTACATGGGATGTGTAAAGATTACCCCTCTTGTGACATGCCTACCATGCGGCTATGCCTCTAAGTCGTGCCCCCACATGTGGGAGATATAGCCGCATTGTGGGTGTTACATGCCCAGTCCCGAAATTAAAAATGAATTTACTTTATGTTGTCAAATAATAAATTCCTTGGGAAGTGTTGGTATGGACGGCACCCGTGGATACGGTTAGCCATGGAAAGTGAAAGTATGGTGGAAAAAGAAATATACTTTATTTTCTATTTGGGAACCGCCTATGATATATCTAAGCATGGAAAGTATTGGGAACTCTAAGTCATTTTTGTTTGTGGGATGGATACACCTCCCAAAATGTTTTTATCTCTAAGTTTTTTGCTTTGAGCTCTGGCACCTCTACAAATCCCTACTTCCCTCTGCGAAGGGCCTTTCTTTTACTTTATGCATTTTTTATTTTGAATTTGAGTCTCCATCTTCTGTTATAAAAGTGCCAACTAGGAGGCAATATGATCGTACGA
Organism: Triticum urartu; assembly: GCF_003073215.2. Lineage (NCBI taxonomy): Eukaryota > Viridiplantae > Streptophyta > Magnoliopsida > Poales > Poaceae > Triticum > Triticum urartu. The sequence goes on from NC_053026.1 coordinate 276,074,379, forward strand.
GAGTATTGGGTGTAGCTAATATGCGAGTGTGTTTCATGAATGGATCAATGGTTGAGCATGATGGGCTAGGGATAACTTATTTTAGTGTTGATATTTTGAAAGACATGGTTGCTTGTTGATATGCTTGAGTATTTAAATTATCATGTCAAAACTATACTATTTCTTTGAACAATATAAAAGTCCAAATGTCCATGCTATAAAGAAAAGAACATGAGATGACATGTTAGGCAGCATTCCACATCAAAAATTCTGTATTTATCACTTCCCTACTCAAGGACGAGTAGGAGTTAAGCTTGGGGATGATGATACGTATCCAACGTATCTATAATTTTTGATTGTTCCATGCTATTATATTATCAATCTTGGATGTTTTATAATCATTTTGTAGTCATTTTATATCAGTTTTTGGTACTAACCTATTGACATAGTGCTAAGTGCCAGTTGCTGTTTTTTCCATGTTTTTTACATCACAGAAAATCAATATAAAACGGAGTCCAAATGCCACAAAACTTTACGGAGATTTTTTATGGGCCATAAGAAACACAACGGGCCCTGGCTACGCTTGGGGGGTGCCCCGAGGGGAGCACAACCCACCAGGGAGCGCCAGGAGGCCCAGGCGTGCCTTGGTGGGTTGTGCCCACCTCAGGTGCCCCACCGGACCTCCTCTTTGCTCTATAAATACCCCAATATTCTAGAAACCCTAGGGGAGTCGACGAAATATTCATCCAGCCGCTATAGAGTTCAAAACCACCAGATCCAATCTAGACACCATCTCGGATGGGGTTCACCACCTCCATTGGTGCCTCTCCGATTGTGCATGAGTAGTTCTTTATAGACCTTCGGGTCCGTAGTTGGTAGCTAGATGGCTTCCTCTCTTTCTCTCTCTCTTGATTCTCAATACAATGGTCTCTTGTAGATCCATATGATGTAACTCTTGCGGTGTGTTTGTTGGGTTCCGATGAACTTTGAGTTTATAATCAGATCTATCTCTTTTTATATCCATGAAAGTATTTGAGTTTCTTTGATCTCTTTTATGCATGATTTCTTATAGCCTCGTATTTGTTCTTTGATATTTGGGTTTTCTTTGGCCAACTTGATCTATTTATATTCCAATGGGAAGAGGTGCTTTGTAGTGGGTTCGATCTTATGGTTCTTGATCCCAGTGACAGAAAGGGAACCGACACGTATGTATCGTTGCTACTAAGGATAAAACGATGGGATCTATCTCTGCATAGATAGATCTGTCGGGGAACGTAGTAATTTCAAAAAAAAATCCTACGCACACGCAAGATCATGGTGATGCATAGCAATGAGAGGGGAGAGTGTTATCTACGTACCCTCGTAGACCGTAAGTGGAAGCGTTATGACAACGCGGTTGATGTAGTCGTACGTCTTCACGATCGACCAATCCAGTACCAAAAGTACGGCACCTCTGCGATCTGCACACATTCGGCTCGGTGACGTCCCACGAACTCACGACCCAGCAGAGTGTCGAGGGAGAGCTTCGTCAGCATGACGGCGTGATGACGGTGATGATGATGCTACCGAAACAGGGCTTCGCCTAAGCACCGCTATGATATGACCGAGGTGGATTATGGTGGAGGGGGCACCGCACATGGCTAAGAGATCAATGATCAACTTGTGTGTCTATGGGGTGCCCCCTCCCCCGTATATAAAGGATTGGAGGAGGGGGAGCGGGCCGGCCTCCTAGGCGCGCCCCAAGGGGAGTTCTACTCCCACCGCGAGTAGGATTAGGAGACAAGGAAGGGGAGAGAGGGGAAAGGAAAGGGGGGGGGGGCGACCCCGCACCTAATTTGTATTGGGCTTGAGGGGGGGCGCGCCTCCTCCTAGGCCTCCCTCTCTTCTCTCGCACTATGGCCCAATAAGGCCCATATACCCCCCGGGGGGTTCTAGTAACCTCCCGGTGCTCCGGCATATGCCCGAACTCACCTGCAACCATTCCGACGTCCAAATATGGTCATCCAATATATTGATCTTTATGTCTCGACCATTTCGAGACTCCTCCTCATGCCCGTGATCACATATGGGACTCCGAACAACCTTCGGTTCATCAAAACACATACACTCATAATATCGATCCTCACCGAACGTTAAGCATGCGGACCCTACGGGTTCGAGAACTATGTAGACATGACTGAGAAACGTCTTCGGTCAATAACCAATAGCAGAACCTGGATGCTCATATTGGTTCCTACATATTTTGCAAAGATCTTTATTGGTCAAACCGCATAACAATATATGTTGTTCCCTTTGTCATCGGTATGTTACTTGCCTGAGATTTGATCGTCGTTATCTCAATACCTAGTTCAATCTCATTACTGGCAAGTCTCTTTACTCGTTCTGTAATGCAACATACCATAACTAACTCATTAGCTACATTGCTTGCAAGGCTTATAGTGATGTACATTACCGAGAGGGCCCAGAGATACCTCTTTGACAATTAGAGTGAAAAATCCTAATCTCGATCAATGCCAACTCAACAAACACCATCGAAGAAACCTGTAGAGCACCTTCATAATCACCCAGTTTCGTTGTGACGTTTGGTAGCACACAAAGTGTCCCTCCGGTATTCGGGAGTTGCGTGATCTCATAGTCATAGGAACATGTATAAGTTATGGAGAAAGCAATAGAAACAAACTAAACGATCGTCGTGCTGAGCTAACGGATGGGTCAAGTCAATCACATCATTCTCTAATGATGTGATCATGTTAATCAAATGACAACTCATGTCTATGGTTAGGAAACATAGCCATCATTGATTCAACAAGCTAGCCAAGTAGAGGCAAACTAGTGACACTCTGTTTGTCTATGTATTCACACATGTACTAAGTTTCCGGTTAATACAATTCTAGCACGAATAATAAACATTTATCATGATATAAGGAAATATAAATAATAACTTTATTATTTCCTTTAGTCTCCTACTTGCACTAGAGTCAATAATCTAGATTACATTGTAATGATTCTAACACCCATGGAGTCTTGGTGCTGATCATGTTTTGCTCGTGAGAGAGGCTTAGTCAACGGGTATGCAATATTCAGATCCGTATGTGTCCTGCAAATCTCTTTGTCTCCCTCCTTGACTTGATCGCGGATGGAATTGAAGCGTCTCTTGATGTGCTTGGTTCTCTTGTGAAATCTGGATTTCTTTGCCAAGGCAATTGCATCAGTATTGTCACAAAAGACTTTCATTGGACCCGATGCACTAGGTATGACACCTAGATCGGATATGAACTCCTTCATCCAGACTCCTTCATTTGCAGCGTCCGAAGCAGCTATTTATTCCGCTTCACACGTAGATCCCGCCACGACGCTCTGCTTGGAACTACACCAACTGACAGGTCCACCATTTAATAAAAAAAACGTATCCGGTTTGTGACTTAGAGTCATCCGGATCAGTGTCAAAGCTTGCATCAACATAACCATTTACGTCGAGCTCTTTGTCACCTCCATATACGAGAAACATATCCTTAGTCCTTTTCAGGTATTTCAGTATATTCTTGACCGATGTCCAGTGATCCACTCCTGGATTACTTTGGTACCTCCATGCTAAACTGATAGAAAGGCACACATCAGGTCTGGTACACAACATTGCATACATGATAGAGCCTATGGCTGAAGCATAGGGAAAACCTTTCATTTTCTCTCTATCTTCTGCAGTGGTCGGGCATTGAGTCTGACTCAACTTCACACCTGGAAATACAGGCAAGAACCCTTTCTTTGCCTGATCCATTTTGAACTTCTTCAAAACTTTATCAAGGTATGTGCTTTGTGAAAGTCCAATTAAGCGTCTTGATCTATCTCTATAGATCTTGATGCCCAATATATAAGCAGCTTCACCGAGGTCTTTCATTGAAAAATTCTTATTCAAGTATCCGTTTATGCTATTCCGAAATTCAGTATCATTTCCGATCAACAATATGTCATCTACATATAATATCAGAAATGCTACGGAGCTCCCACTGACTTTCTTGTAAATACAGGCTTCTCCAAAAGTCTGTATAAAACCATATGCTTTGATCACACAATCAAAGCGTATATTCCAACTCAGAGAGGCTTGCACTAGTCCATAAATGCATCGCTGGAGCTTGCACACTTTGTTAGCACCTTTTAGATCGACAAAACCTTCTGGTTGCATCATATACAATTCTTCTTTAAGATATCCATTAAGGAATGCAGTTTTGACATCAATTTTCCAAATTTCATATAATCATAAAATGCGGGAATTACTAACATGATTCGGACGGATTTAAGAATCACTACGGGTGAGAAGGTCTCATCATAGTCAACTCCTTGAACTTGTCGAAAACCTTTTGCAACAAGTTGAGCTTTGTAGACAGTAACATTACCATCAGCATCGGTCTTCTTCTTGAAGTTCCATTTATTCTCTATGGCATGCCGTTCATCGGGCAAGTCAACCAAAGACCATACTTTGTTCTCATACATGGATCCCATCTCAGATTTCTTGGCCTCAAGCCATTTTGCGGAATCTGGGCTCATCATCGCTTCCTCATAGTTCATAGGTTCGTCATGGTCAAGTAACATGACTTCCACAACAGGATTACCGTACCACTCTGGTGCGGATCTTACTCTGGTTGACCTATGAGGTTCGGCAGTAACTTGATCACAAGTTTAATGATCATCATCATTAGCTTCCTCACTTACTGGTGTTGGAATCACTGGAACTGATTTCAGTGATGAACTACTTTCCAATAAGGGAGAAGGTACAATTACCTCGTCAAGTTCTACTTTCCTCCCACTCACTTCTTTCGAGAGAATCTCCTTCTTAAGAAAGGATCCATTCTTAGCAACGAATATCTTGCCTTCAGATCTGTGATAGAAGGTGTACCCAACAATCTCCTTTGGGTATCCTACGAGGACACATTTCTCCGATTTGGGTTCGAGCTTATCAGGTTGAAGCTTTTTCACATAAGCATCACAACCGCAAAATTTAAGAAACGACAACTTGGGTTTCTTGCCAAACCACAGTTCATAAGGTGTCGTCTCAACGGATTTAGATGGTGCCCTATTTAACGTGAATGCAGCCGTCTCTAAAGCATAACCCCAAAATGATAGCGGTAAATCAGTGAGAGACATCATAGATCGCACCATATCTAATAAAGTGCGGTTACAACGTTCGGGCACACATCATGTTGTGGTGTTCCAGGTGGCGTGAGTTGCGAAACTATTTCACATTGTTTCAAATGAAGTCCAAACTCATAAATCAAATATTCACCTCCATGATCAGATAGTAGAAACTTAATTTTTTTGTTATAATGATTTTCCACTTCACTCTGAAATTGTTTGAACTTTTCAAATGTTTCAGACTTATGTTTCATTAAGTAGATAAACCTATATCTACTCAAATCATCTGTGAAGGTGAGAAAATAATGATATCCGCCGCGAGCTTCAATGTTCATTGGACCACATACATCAGTATGTATGATTTCCAATAACTCTGTTGCTCGCTCCGTTGTTCCGGAGAACAGAGTTTTAGTCATCTTGCCCATGAGGCATGGTTCGCAAGTGCCAAGTGATTCATAATCAAGTGATTCCAGAAGTCCATCAAAATGGAGTTTCTTCATGCGCTTTACACCAATATGACCTAAATGGCAGTGCCACAAATAAGTTGCACTATAATTATCAACTCTCCATCTTTTGGCTTCAATACTATGAACATGTGTATCACTACTATCAAGATCTAGTAAAAATAGACCACTCATGAAGGGTGCATGACCATAAAAGACATTACTCAAATAAATAGAACAACCATTATTCTCTGATTTAAATGAATAACCGTCTCGCATCAAACAAGATACATATATAATGTTCATGCTCAACGCTGGCACCAAATAACCATTATTTAGGTCTAAAACTAATCCCGAAGGTAGATGTAGAGGTAGCGTACCGACGGCGATCACATCGACTTTGGAACCATTTCCCACATGCATCATCACCTCGCCCTTAGCCAATATTCGCTTAATCCATAGCCCCTATTTCGAGTTGCAAATGTTAGCAACTGAACCAGTATCAAATACCAAGGCAATACTGCAAGCATTAGTAAGGTACACATCAGTAACATGTATAACAAATATACCTTTCACTTTGCCATCCTTCTTCTCCGCCAAATACTTGGGGCATTTTCGCTTCGAGTGACCAGTTCCTTTGCAGTAGAAGCACTCAGTCTCAAGCTTAGGTCCAGACTTGGGTTTCTTCACTTGAGCATCAACTGGCTTGCTATTCTTCTTGAAGTTCCCCTTCTTCCCTTTACCCTTTCTCTTGAAACTGGTGGTCTTGTTGACCATCAACACTTGATGCTCCTTCTTGATTTCTACCTCCGCAGCCTTTAGCATTGCGAAGAGCTCAGGAATCGTCTTATCCATCCCTTGCATATTATAGTTCATCACGAAGTTCTTGTAGCTTGGTGGAAGTGATTGAAGAACTCTGTCAATGACACTATCATCAGGAAGATTAACTCCTAGTTGAGTCAAGTGGTTGTGGTACCCAGACATTCTGAGTATATGTTCACTGACAGAACTATTCTCCTACAGCTGTAGAACTTATTGGAGACTTCATATATCTCAATCCAGGCATTTGCTTGAAATATTAACTTCAACTCCTGGAACATCTCATATGCTCCATGATGTTCAAAACATCGTTAAAGTCCCGGTTCTAAGCCATAAAGCATGGCACACTGAACTATCGAGTAGTCATCAGCTTTGCTCTGCCAGGTGTTCAAAACACCTGGCGTTGCTCCTGCAGCGGGTTTGTTACCTAGCGGTGCTTCCAGGACGTAATTCTTCTGTGCAGCAATGAGGATAATCCTCAAGTTACGGACCTTGTCCATGTAGTTGCGACCATCATCTTTCAACTTAGCTTTCTCTAGGAACGCATTAAAATCCAACGGAACAACAACACGGCCCATCTATCTAGAACAACATAGGCATGCAAAATACTACCAGGTACTAAGTTCATGATAAATTAAAGTTTAGTTAATCAAATTATTTAAGAACTCCCACTTAGATAGACATCTCTCTAATCATCTAAGTGATCACGTGATCCACACAAACTAAACCATGTCCGATCATCACGTGAGATGGAGTAGTTTTCAATGGTGAACATCACTATGTTGATCATATGTACTATATGATTCACGCTCGACCTTTCGGTCTTAGTCTTCCGAGGCCATATCTGCATATGCTAGGCTCGTCAAGTTTAACCCGAGTATTCCGCGTGTGCAAAACTGTCTTGCAACCATTGTATGTGAACGTAGAGCTTATCACATCCGATCATCACATCGTGTCTCGGCACGACGAACTGTAGCAATGATGCATACTCAGGGAGAACACTTATACCTTGAAATTTAGTGAGAGATCATCTTATAATGCTACCATCGAACTAAGAAAGATAAGATGCATAAAGGATAAGATTCACATGCAATCAATATAAGTGATATGATATGGCCATCGTCATCTTGTGCCTTTGATCTCCATGTCCAAAGCACCATCATGATCACCATCGTCACCGGCTTGGCACCTTGATCTCCATCGAAGCATTGTTGTCGTCTTGCCAACTATTGCTTCTATGACTATCGCTACCGCTTAGTGATAAAGTAAAGCAATTACATGGCGATTGCATTTCATACAATAAAGCGACAACCATATGGCTCCTGCCAGTTGCCGATAACTGTGTTACAAAACATGATCATCTCATACAATAAAATTTAGCATCATGTCTTGACCATATCACATCACAACATGCCCTGCAAAAAAAGTTAGACGTCATCTACTTTGTTGTTGCAAGTTTTACATGGCTGCTACGGGCTGAGCAAGAACCGTTCTTACCTATGCATCAAAAACCACAATGCGGTATAGTGATTGCTTTTTGATCTTCAGAAAGAACCTTGTTCATTGAATCCGATTCAACTAAAGCTGGAGAAACTAACACCCACTAGCCACCTGTGTGCGAAGCACAGCGGTAGAACCAGTCTCGCGTAAGCTTACGTGTAATATCGGTCTGGGCCGCTTCATCCAACAATACAGCCAAATCAAGAATCAACTAGTGACAGCAAGCAATACGTATATACCCACGCCCACAACTCCTTTGTGTTCTACTCGTGCATATAACATCTACGCATAAACCTGGCTCAGATGCCACTGTTGGGGAATGTAGTAATTTCAAAAAAATTCCTTTCCTCCCTTCTCCTCTCTCCACTATGGCCCAATAAGGCCCATATACCTCCCGGAGGGTTCCGGTAACCTCTCGGTACATCGGTAAATGCCTAATCTCATCCGGAACCATTCTGATGTCCAAATATAATCGTCTAATACATCAATCTTTATGTCTCGACCATTTAGAGACTCCTCGTCATGTCCGCGATCATATCCGGGACTTCGAACTACCTTTGGTACATCAAAACACATAAACTCATAATACGATCGTCACCGAACGTTAAGCGTGCGGACCCTACGGGTTTGAGAACTATGTAGACATGACCGAGACACGTCTCCGGTCAATAACCAATAGCGGAACCTGGATGCTCATATTGGTTCCTACGTATTCTACGAAGATCTTTATCGGTCAAACCACATAACGACATACGTTGTTCCGTTTGTCATCGGTATGTTACTTGGCCGAGATTTGATCGTTGGTATCTCAATACCTAGTTCAATCTCATTACCGGCAAGTCTCTTTACTCGTTCCGTAATGCTACATCCCATAAATAACTCATGAGCTACATTGCTTGCAAGGCTTATAGTAACGTACATTACCGAGAGGGCCCAAAGATACCTCTCCGACAATCAGAGTGACAAATCCTAATCTCGATCTATGCCAACTCAACAAACACCATCGAAGACACATGTAGAGAACCTTTATAATCACCTAGTTACGTTGTGATGTTTGGTAGCACACAAAGTGTTCCTCCGATATTTGGGAGTTGCATGATCTCATAGTCATAGGAACATGTATAAGTTAAGAAAGCAATAGCAACAAACTAAACGATCATCTTGCTAAGCTAACAGATGGGACAAGTCAATCACATCATTTTCTAATGATGTGATCCCGTTAATCAAATGACAACTCATGTCTATGGTTAGGAAACGTAACCATCATTGATTCAACGAGCTAGTAAAGTAGAGGCAAACTAGTGACACTATGTTAGTCTATGTATTCACACATGTACTAAGTTTCTGGTTAATACAATTCTAGCATGAATAATAAACATTTATCATGATATAAGGAAATATAAATAACAACGTTATTATTGCCTCTAGGGCATATTCCTTCAAGATCTTGTCTACATGTCATTGTTCTTATAGCATTACTCTATTTCTCCTACTGGTTCGATAACCTTGGTTTCATATCTGAGGGAAATACCTACCGCCATTGTGCTGCATCAACCCTTCCTCTTTGGGGAAATACCTAGGTAGCTTCAAGAGACATCATGGGTTCGATCTTACGGTGCTTGATCCCAGTGACAGAAAGGGAACCGACACGTATGTATCGTTGCTACTAAGGATAAAACAATGGGGTCATCATTCTTATTGCATTACTCCATTTCTCCATGAACTTAATACACTAGATGCATGCTGGATAGTGGTCGATGTGTGGTGTAATAGTAATAGATGGAGGCAGAAGTCGGTCTACTAATCTTGGACATGATACCTATGTAATGATCATTGCCTGGATATCGTCATGAGTATTTGAAGTTCTATCAATTGCCCAATAGTAATTTGTTCACCCACCATTTTCTATTTTTCTCGAGAGAAGCCACTAGTGAAACCTACGGCCCCTGGGTCTCTTTCTCATATTATTTGCCTTTGCAATCTACTTTTTCCTTTCATTTATTTTCAGATCTACTAAACCAAAAATACAAAAATACTTTGCTGCACTTTATTTTATTTGCAATCTACTTATTCAATCTATTACAACTTTCTCCCGTCCATGCACCAATTTCTAGCATCGCTACCTGAAAATGATTGACAACCCCTTTGACACGTCGGGTTGCGAGTATTTGTTATATTTGTGCAGTGTCGGTGTGCAAAAGTAGGGGTCCTTTTTGTACCCCTTTATTTGTGCGTGGGCACTCGCAGCCACACGCCTACGGCCGTGCTGGGCAGGACAGAACAAGAAGCAAAGACCCAAGACTACTAGAGCCGTGCTCGAGGCCAGAGGCATGAAGAGCAGAGGGGCGAGGTGAAACTCCCACGGAAAGGCCCTTGCCGGGGTGGCCTTCACGGCCCCGGCAAGAGCCTTGTCGGCGCCTCTTTATCCCCGACGTCCTTGGACACCCCTTTGCCTTTGCCTGTCTTGGGTGCCATGGCAACTGAGATGGGATGGAGGATTAAGGGAAGTGATGGCGTGACGACGCGAGCAAAGGCAAAATCTTGAGGAGGAAGAAGGGAGTGACGGTTCCGAGATTGGAGAAGGCACTGGGGGTAAATGAGAAATGCGCGTGCAGTTTCTCCTTTTTTACGGGGAAGGCGCGGGCTGCTTCCTTACCATTTAACATGATGTGACGCAGGTGTGCATCAACTGCCCCACGCACGACCCCCACATCATGCATTCAACGCGAGCCGTGGGGAAGCACAACTGGCGAGGGAGTTACTGCGGTAAAACTCTGCCACGCGTACCCGCGCACCATTCTGGGCCTGGCCCAATAATGCTCCGTGCTTATATGTGGCCCAGGCTCGGGGGCTCCTGTCGGTGTACAAAAGTAGGAGTTCTTTTTGTACCCCTTTACTTGTGCGCGGGCAGTCACAGCCACATGTGTGCGGCCGCGCTGGGCGGGACAGAAGAGGAAGCAAAGACCCAACACTACTAGAGCCATGCTCGAGGCCACACGCATGAAGAGCAGAGGGGCGAGGTGAAACTCGCCCGGCAAGGCCCTTGCCGGGGTGGCTTTCACGGTCCCGGCAAGAGCCTTGCCGGGGCGACTTTCCCAACAGCAACAAGGCGCCACCCTTGAGTCTAAGAGTCCCGACGCCATCAACCACATCGGAACCAAGACTCGGGAGGCGCCTCCATGGTGGCATGCAAATCTTTGTGAAGACAAAGTGCCTGCAAGGCCTAGATAGGAACCAAGAAACAAGACAACAGCAAGGCCCCTTGCCGAGGATGCCCACGAGGCCCCGGCAAGGCTCCTGCCAAAGATACCCACGACGCCCCGGCAAGACTCTTGCCGAGGGTGCCCACAATGCCCCGGCAAGACACTTGCCGGGAAGATCAGCAAGACCGCGGCAAGGCCTTGCCGCCCGATCGCCGCCCCAACTCAGCGGTCGACCCACCAACTAAGGAGGTACACACGTGGCAGTACGTGGCTCCTAAGCTAACTAGTCAAGCACCTACGTGGTGGCATGCAGATCTTCATGAAGACCCTGCCACCACGCTGGCTCAGCAGCCTGCCAGGCTACATGGCGCTGCATGCTTCGTTGGCTTGGACGCGTGTTGAAGCAAGTCGAAGCGGCTACGGATGGTACGGGCTTCGTCGCCGTCCCCGATAAAGGAAGAGGACACCTAAGTAGCGCATTTAATGCATTTTGTCCCGTGATGTCAGGCGATAAACTCGATTACTATACAACTTTCCACCCCCTGTGTGCCACTGTGGCAGCCCCTTTGACTATAAAAGGAGGCCCGCGACGTACTGTGAGGGGATTCGAACTTTTTGGACCCTGCAGAATTTGTAGCTAGTCCAAGAACACTAGATAAACACAAACCAGCAGGAGTATGGTATTACGCATCACTTGCGGCCCGAACCTGGATAAACTCCCCCGTGTTGACCTTCTAAACCCGCTCTTTCCATAGCCCCACACCCGCCAACCGTAGAAGGGATTCCCTGTGATCCCATAGGTGTCGTTCTCACTGACGTCTTTGGCCCGCCAGGTAGGGGGCGCAAGCTGTGAAAAGCTGGTTTTTAAGTCAACTTATTAACTCCACCATCGCGGTGGCCCGAGAAGAGGAGGCAACATCAATCAGCCGCATGCTGGTGCCGTCCGCGGGAACAACGATCATCTGCGTGGCCGCAAAAAGCAAAGTCGCACAAAACTTTGAGTAATTCCCTTTTCTTTTATAGAGTTATTTTCCTCGAAAGATCTCACTCTTTGCATGGAAAACCTACATGTGATGGGACCCTCCCGCTATTGGCAACGCCTTTGTTCTGTTTCGAGTCCGCTCAACAGTTCGAGCAGCCGCGTTGAGATCGGCATGATGGTCTATCTGCTATTGGCAATGCCCTTGTCCTGTTTTGAGTTCGCTCAATAGTTCAAGCGGCCGCGCTGAGAGCGGTAAGGTGGTTCGCCCGGCAGCGAGTGCACCCGGTAGGCTGCTAAGGATCCGTCCTCAAAGCGCCACGTCTTGGGTTTACGTGCCGGCAAGCCTGTCCAACGAAGCATAGGGCGTACATACCAAGAAAAACCGAACAGGAAAATAGCATGCATCGTTTTAAAAAGTACTACAGAGTTATATTACATCAATTGTTTCTGCGGTTCTAACTTAAGATAAAATCGTCTTCGTCATGAACTCGCAGAGGCAAAGAGAAACGGGGCGCCTAGTCTCGGCGCTGGCCCTCCAACCTCCGAACCCCGTCGACGCGCTTGATGATGGGCTTGATACGCTCCTTGAGCGCCGCGAGGTCCACATCCTACGGGAAGCTCTCCAGTGCGGTGGCAAAGTCGTCGTTGGGGTTCTAGGACGCCACCTTGGTGAGGACCTTGGTCAGGGCGCCCCGGCAGAGCTTCCGGGCCTCATTGGCCAGAGAGGTCGCTCGGTTGGAACATAACTGCTCCAGGGCTCCAAGGACGCCCTCGAAGAACATAGTCAGCCTGGCATTGGGACTCACATTCAGTTCCTAGGAGTACCCAACATTCGGCATCCCCATGGCGGCCAGCTTCATGGTGATCCTGCCGGCGACGTCGACGAGGCGGCTGATCCAAAGGTTTTCGCCCTCCGCATACTCCTTATGTTCGGCAGCATCATTGCTCCGCAGCTGCTTCTCTTCCTCCAGGACCTTGTTTAGAGTCTCCTCACGAGCCCCGGCCTCAAAAAGCTTCCCCTCCAAGCCGTCCAGCTTCAACTTCAGATCGTTGATGGAGTCATTGGCCTCGGAGAGCAGCTTGGCCTTGTCGAAGACTGCGGCCTGGGCATCCGCCAAAGAGCGGTTGGTCATGTCCCTCTCCTTCGTCAGCTTCGAGGCCACCTTCTTCAGCTCCTCCCGCTCCAGCTCCAGCTCCTCCACCTTGTCGGCATGGACCAGTGCCTGAACATTGAGTGCCTCTTTGTGCCTCTGCTCCAGCTCCTGGGTTTGTTGCACGACGAGCTTCTCGACCTCCTCGTCCTTGCCATGGAGTGTGGCGGCGAGCGCCTCCTCACGGGAGGCAAGGTCATCCTCCTGGGAGTTCAGCAGAGCCTGGTGTTGTCGCCGAGAGGCCTCGTCCTTGGCAGCCTATTCCTTTGCCGCCTCCTAGGCCTTCTCGACGTCAGTCTGCTTCAAAATGAGCTCATGTTTGCGCTCAGCTAGCAAACCCTAGGCAACCTCAGTTCTTCACGAGCCTCGCAGAACCAGGCCTGCGTCTCGGTGACGCGCTCCTCAAGATCCGCCCCGCCTTGCCAGCCTCCTCGGGAACGGCCTTGCCAGCCTCCCCGGCAGGCCCCTTGGCGGCCTCCTCAGCGGTGGTCTTGGTGGCCTCCTCGGCGGCAATCTTGTTGGCCTCAACCTCGGCGTCCTTAGTGACCTCCCCGATGACGATGTCAATATCCTCCCGGTCCCCGAGGAAGGGTCTGGATACCAAGAAAGGGAATGAGACGGAGCCAAGATCAAGGTTCGAAAATAAGAAGAAAGAACAGGGACGGGAAGCAAACAACTTACCCACATCGGGCTAGGAAGAAGTGGCGCCCTCCCTAGCAACATTCGTTGCCGGGGCAGAACCACCGGCACCCAAGCTCGCCTCCTCCTCCTCCATACGCGTGGGCTTGGGGGTGGATGCCCTTGCCGGGGATGCCCCTCTAGGCGGCGTAGTCGAGGGGGAGGCGTGTTTGGAGTGGCCCTTGACGGCTCCTCCTACTACCGTCCTTCTCCTGCAAACCCGGCAAGGCCAACATCAAGAATTCACACCCCAATGCTCATCAGTGAAGGAGTGAGTGATGAACTCACACTGGGGGCTGAAGCGAGGGTTGTGTCGGGGGCTGCTGTCTAGGCTGCTCTCCACCAACACCGGCATACGCGAAGTACCCGCCGGGGGCTTGTCGCCCGTCGAGGACTTGGCCCTATTTGCCACCCTCTGGGCCAGCGTCTCCGTGTCGCTGTGAAGATAACATCAAATCAAAAGAGGATAACACGGGCGTGAGGTCAGGAGATGATGGGGGGGGGGGCGAAATATTTACTCGTCCTCCATCTCCTCCCCCACTGGTTTCCTCTTCCTATTTGGGCTAAAAGATCCAAAGTAGAATTTGGCCTCCAGGGTGCTGTCCGAGGGAGGGGGAGAAGGAGATGGGGTCTGGTGCCGCTTGGACGAGGAGGAGGCAGTCGCTGTCTTCTTCGCTGCCGCGGCCTTCATCACCCTCGCTTGGCACACGAGCTGCTCCTGAGCCGGTTACGGATGCGTGGTCCTGCCGTACGGGACCGGCTCGCCGGAGTTGGCCCACCGCAGGACGCATTTGAAAAGGAGTATCTGCAGGAGTTCTACTCGAGCGACCTTGATGTCAATGACAAGAAGCGGGCACTGAAAAACTTGGCAGAACTCCTGCAGATCCTCCTCCCTGATCCAGAGCCACATGCCCCGCCACTCGTCCCACCTCTCCTTCTGGGCACCCTCCGGGTACGTGCCCTTCTCCTGGGTCCTCGGGATCCAGGTGATGCACCCAAAAATGGTGTCCCCTGGCTGGATGCGAGGATAGAAGTAGTGACGAAGAGCGTCGTGCTGGGGAGCACTCCGGCAAAGCCCTCGCAGAGATGGGCGAAGAAGGCCATGCACGCCACGACATTCGGTATAAAGTCGAGGAGGTGAAAGCCATACGTGTGCATGATGTCGTTGAAGAAATCAGAGAAAGGGGGGCAGAGCCCGCAAGAAAAGCAATCGATGAAGAAGGGGTAGTGATCTATGCCGGACATGGCAAAATCGGCAGGGATGATGTGTGTAGCAGGGTGCCCCATCGTCTTCCTCCCCCACAGGGGCTTGAAGTAGTGCCTGAGGTGGACCGCATTGACCGTCGGGGGGAAATAGGGGTGCTGCGTCCGCAACACCGCCAATTCGCTCTTCGGCACCTCTTTCTCCCCGACATCCTTGGCCACCCCTTTGCCTTTGCCTGTCTTGGGCACCATGGAAACTGAGAGGGGATGGAGGACTAAGGGCAGTGAGGGCGCGGCTGTGGCAAGCAAAGGCAAAAGCTCGAGGAGGAAGAAGGGAGCGGCGGTTCCGAGATTGGAGAAGGCACAGGGGGTAAATGAGCAACGCTCCTGTGGTTTCTACTTTTTTATGGGGAAGGCGCGGGCCACTTCCTTATCATTTACCACGATGTGACGTAGGCGTGCATCAACCGCCCCACGCACGACCCCCACGTCACACATTCAACGCGAGTCATGAGGAAGCGCAATTGGCAAGGGAGTTACTTCGGTAAAACTCTGCCACGCATACCCATGCACATTTCTGGGCCTGGCCCAATAACGCTCTGCGCTTATATGTGGCCTAGGACCGGGTGCTCCTGTCGGTGTACAAAAGTAGGGGTCCTTTTTGTACCCCTTTACTTGTGCGCGGGAAGTCACATCCACATGCCTGCGGCCGCGCTGGGCGGGACAGAAGAGGAAGCAAAGACCCAAGACTACTAGAGCCGTGCTCGAGGCCACAGGCATGAAGAGCAGAGGGGCGAGGTGAAACTCTCCTGGCAAGGCCCTTGCCAGGGTGGCCTTCACGGCACCGGCAAGAGCCTTGCCGGGGCGACTTGCCGAACACCAACAAGGCCGCCACGCTTGAGTCTAAGAGTCCCGACACCATCAACCACATTGGAACCAAGGCCCGGGAGGCGCCTCCATGGTGGCATGCATATATTTATGAAGACAAGGGCCTGCAAGGCCTAGATAGGAACCAAGAAACAAGAAAAATAGTAAGGCCCCTTGCCGAGGATTCCCACGAGGCCCCGACAAGGCTCATGCCAAAGATACCCACGAGGCCCCGGCAAGACTCTTGCCGAGGGCGCCCACAAGGCCCTAGCCAGACCCTTGCCGAGAAGATCAGCAAGACCGCGACAAGGCCTTGCCGCCCCGTTGCCGCCCCAGCTCAGTGGCCGACCCACCAACTAAGCAGGTACCCACGTGGCAGTAGGTGGCTCCTAAGCCAACTAGTCAAGAACCAACGTGGTGGCATGCAGATCTTCATGAAGACCCTGCCACCACGCTGGCTCAGCAGCCTGCCAGCCTACATGGCGTTGCGTGCCTCGTTGGCCTAGGCGCGTGTCGGAGCAAGGCGAAGCAGCGACGGACGGGACGGGCTTCATCACCGTCCCCGATAAAGAAAACCTAAGTAGCGCATTTAATGCGTTTTGTCCCGTGATGTCAGGCGATAAACTCGACTACTATACAACTTTCCACCTCCTGTGTGCCACTATGGCAGCCCTTTGACTATAAAAGGAGGCCCGCAGCGTACTGTGAGGGGATTCGAACTTTTTGGACCCTCACACTTTGTAGCTAGTCCAAGAACACCAGATAGACACAAACCAGCAGGAGTAGGGTATTACACATAACTTGCGGCCCGAACCTGGATAAACTCCCCCGTGTTGACCTTCTAAACCCGCTCTTTCCACAGCCCCGCGCCCACCAACCATAGAAGGGATTCACCGTGATCCCATAGGTGTCGTTCTCACCGACACGCAGGGGATGTTTACGTTGTGTTGCTTGGTTCTCCTACTGGTTTGATAAACTTGGTTTCATATCTGAGGGAAATACCTACCGCCATTGTGCTGCATCAACCCTTCCTCTTTGGGGAAATACCTAGGTAGCTTCAAGAGACATCATGGGTTCGATCTTACAGTGCTTGATCCCAGTGACAGAAAGGGAACCAACACGTATGTATCGTTGCTACTAAGGATAAAACAATGGGGTCTATCTCTACATAGATAGATCTTGTCTATATCATGTCATCATTCTTATTGCATTACTCCGTTTCTCCATGAACTTAATACACTAGATGCATGCTGGATAGTGGTCGATGTGTGGAGTAATAGTAGTAGATGCAGGCAGAAGTCAGTCTACTAATCTTGGACGTGATGCCTATGTAATGATAATTGCCTGGATATCGTCATGAGTATTTGAAGTTCTATTAATTGCCCAACAACAATTTTTCACCCACCGCTTTGCTATTTTTCTCGAGAGAAGCCACTAGTGAAACCTACGGCCCCCGGGTCTCTTTCTCATATTATTTGCCTTTGTGATCTATTTTCCTTTGCATTTATTTTCAAATCTATTAATTCAAAAACCCAAAAATACTTTGCTGCACTTTATTTTATTTGTGATCTATTTATTCAATATATTACAATTTTCTCCCCTCCACGCACCAATTTCTAGCACCGTTACCCGAAAGGGATTGACAACCCCTTTAACACGTCGGGTTGCGAGTATTTGTTATTTGTGTGCATGGTCTGTTTACGTTGTGTTGCTTGGTTCTCCTGCTGGTTCGATAACCTTGGTTTCATATCTGAGGGAAATATCTACCACCGCTATGCTGCATCATCCCTTCCTCTTTGGGGAAATACCGACGTAGCTTTAAGCGACATCAGAAGCCTCTAGTGAAACCTATGGTCCCCGGGTCTATTTACCTTCATGTAAGTGTACGATCTACTATTTTCCATCATATAAGTTTCCGATCTAGTATTTTGCAGTCTTTTACTTTTCGATCTATAAACCAAAAAACCCAAAAATATTTACTTTATTGTTTGCTTAGTTTCATCTATCTCTATCAGATCTCACTTTTGCGAGTAACCGTGAAGGGATTGACAACCCCTTTATCGCGTTGGGTGCAAGTTGTTTGATTGTTTGTGCAGGTGTTGGTGATTTGTGCATTGTCTCCTATTGGATTAATACAACTGTTCTCTAACTGAGGGAAATACTTATATCTACTTTGCTGCATCACACTTTCCTCTTCAAGGGAAAAACCAAAACGCAAGCTCAATAAGTAGCATGCCGCAGGAGGATCTTTTATGGAAATTACATTAGAAGAAGCTACTAAACTCCTCGATAATTGATGACCCACAAGTATATGGGATCAATTGTAGATCCTTTCGATAAGTAAGAGTGTCGAACCCAACGAGAACCGGAAGGAAATAACAAGTGGTTTTAAGCAAGGTAATGTCTGCAAGTGCTAAAATTGTAAGTAACACAGTAGTTTGATAGCAAGATAATTTGTAACGAGCAGGTAACAATAATAGTAGCAAAAGTGCAGCAAGGTATCCCAATCCTTTTGAGGCAAAGGACAGGACAAAATGGTCTCTTATGATAAGCAAAATATTCTTGAGGGTACACAGGAATTTCATCTAGTCAATTTCACCATGTTGGTTTGATTTGTGTTCGCTACTTGGATAATTTGATATGTGGGTGGACTGGTGCTTAGGTGTTGTTCTTAATTGAAAAAACCTCCTACTTATGATTAACCCTCCCGCAAGCATCCGCAACTACGAGAAAAGTATTAAGAATAAATTCTAACCGTAGCATTAAACTTTTGGATCCAATCGGTCCCTTACGGAATAGCGCATAAACTGGGGTTTACGCTTCTGTCACTCTCGCAACCCATCATCTAATTGCTAATCCACAATGCATTCCCTTAGGCCCAAATATAGTGAAGTGTCATGTATTCGACGTTCACATCACACCACTAAGGGAATCACAACATACATACTATCGAAATATCGAACACATACCAAGTTCACATGATTACTTGCAACATGATTTCTCCCGTGACCTCAAGAACAAAAGTAACTACTCACAAATGATAATCATGCTCAAGATCATAGGGGTATTAAATAGCATATTGGATCTGAACATATAATCTTCCACCAAATAAACCATAGAGTAATCAACTACAAGATGTAATCAACACTACTAGTCATCCACAAGCACCAATCTATAGTTCCAGTAACAAGATTGAACACATGAGATGAACTAGGGTTTGAGATGAGATGGTGTTGTTGAATATGGATATTGCCCTCCCCAAGATGGGAGAGTTGTTGGTGATGATGATGACGATGATTTCCCCCTCCGGGAGGGAAGTTACCCCGGGGCAATCGCTCCACCGGAGGGCAAAAGTGCTCCTGCCCAAGTTCTGCCTCGAGACGACGGCGCACCGTCCCGAAAGTCCTCTCCTTATTTTTTCTAGGTCAAAATGACCTATATACCAGAAGATGGGCATCGGAGGTCGGCCTAGGTGAGCACAACCCACCAGGGTGTGCCTGGACTCCCTGGCACACCCAGGTGGGTTGTGCCCACCTGGTGGCCCTCCTCTGGTACTTATTTGCTCCAATATTCATCATACATTCCATACAAATTCTCCGTGAAGTTTCAAGGTGTTTGGAGTTGTGCAAAATAAGTAGCCTGACGTAGCTTTTCTAGGTCCAGATTTCCAGCTACCGGAATTCTACCTATTTGTGTGTACCTTGTAAATTATGAGAGAAATGGCATTAGAATTACTCCAAAAAGAATTATTATGCATAAAAACATCATAAATAACTGTAATAAAACATGATGCAAAATGGACATATCAAGTCCCCCAAGCTTAGACCTTGCTTGTCCTCAAGCGAAAACCGAAATCAAAAAACATGTCCACATGCTTAGACAGAGAGAGAGAGGTGTCGATAAAAACAAAATACGAACATAGAAGCATCATGTTGATTATTATAACAACAACAAACTTAAACATAAGAATTTTATCATAGAACTTTTATCATAGACTTCTCATGAATAAGTGACAATTCATCACACTATTGAAGTATAAAGCAAAAACTCTATTAGGAACCAACAAACTATGTTCCCAGTCAACTTTACAACTACAATTCATCATGTTTTTCAAGAAGGGTCACGTATCGGAGCCTTTTAGGCAAGTCCACATACTCAACCATCATATAGTCTTCTATGATTGATAACACTCACCGCATACACATGAACAAAACGTTTCAACCGGGCACATAGAAAGATAGGGGCTTATAGTTTCGCCTCCCAACGTATTCACCTCAAGGGTGATGTCAACAATAATAACTCATGCTACCCATATTCAACTGGACATATGTGCCTAGATCTTTCCTCACCACATGATGCTTGCCAAAGGAGAAAAATAAAAATGAATAGAGAGAAAACTTTGACTCTTTGCATAAAAGTAAATACATAAAAGTAAAAGATACACCCTTCATAGAGGGAAGCAGAGGTTGCCATGCGCTTATTTGTTTGTATGCTCAACTCCTTAGTGCAAAAGAATGTCACGTTGTATTGCCCCTTGTGATAGCGAACTTTATTATGCGGTTTGTCGCTTTTATTCTTCACGATCACAAGTTCGTACAACGCTCAATTTTCTCTTACACTAAATGATCTCACACTTTTAGAAGCAATTTTTATTGCCTTTTTGCACTGAAGACAACTTACTTGAGGGATCTTGCTCAATCCCTAGGTAGGTATGGTAGACTCTTGAAAATAAGATTTGGGTTTAAGGGTTTTTGGATGCACAAGTAGAATCTCTACTTAGTGCGAATTTTTTGGCTGGCAAAGATAGGGGGCAATCACCACATGTTAAAGGATCTATGACAATATGACTTCTATGTGAATATGAACAAACATAAATCATTAAGTTGTCTTCCTTGTCCAACGTCAACAATTTTGTCATATAATATTTTGATGGGGGATCACAATCAAAAAAGATTTCTAGGATAGTGTGTTTATATGTGAATCTTCTCTTCCCTTATTAATTCTTTCATGAGTTGCATCATTTACCAATGCTATGTTTGTCAATCTCTAATAAAATTTCCTACTTATACTTTCCCTAATGTGGTGTCATCACCTACCATAAGATTAGCATATGATCTTTTTCATTTTTTCTCCTTTCTTCTTATTTTTTCCTTTCTTTTCTTTTTTTCCTTTCTTTTTATTGAAACATGAAAGTAAAGAAAGCAAAAACTCAAAATAAACTTTATTATATATCTCGCACACGATTACAAGGATATATCACTAAGTAAACTCTCAAAAAGAAAGGATCGAACTAAACTTTTATTCATCTAAAGCAAAAGATAACAATGGATCGAACTAAAATAAGTAAAGGCAAAAGATAGTAGGGATGATATGATACTGGGGCACCTTCCCCAAGCTTGGCGGTAGCCAAGGGGAGTGGCCATACCCGATACTCAATTTTCTTTTGGTGATGAAGAAGAAGGTGGTGGTGATGAAGTAGAGATCTTGTCTTTATTTTCCTCTAGCTTATGCCAAAGGATAAAGTTATCTATCCTCAACTCATCATTTGCCTTCTCAAGCTTTATTATCCTCTTGAATAATGCCTCCATTCTCTCATTCTTGAAACGAGGAGGGACTGATTCATCTTCATCTTCCTCCGAAGTCCAGCCATAGTGCTCCACATCCCCACAGGACTTGGGGTTTGTGACAAAGTCAGCAACGTAGCTCTCACCCTCGGAGTCTTGGGATGACATATTTTCAGATCTATCAGGAAAACAACAAGAGAAGAAAACGGAAGATTTCTCCGTGATACGGTGGTCAATAGGTTCGGGGGGAATATACAGATTTTTTATCTTGGGAAACAAGCAAACAGAAGAAAATCGGAGTCCAGTAGGTACCACAGGTGGGCATAACCCACCTGGGCGCGCCTGGCTGCCCCCTGGTGTCTTGTGCCCACCAGGGTACACTTCCTGGAAGTTTCTTATTTTCCTAATTTTCTAAATATTCCAAAACTGACACAAAATATTTTTGCGTATTTTCGGAGTCCGTTTACTTACCGTATCACACACCTCCTTATTTTCATGATTCTGGAGTGTTCCGGAAGGACTCTTTTAGGTGTTCTTCCGGTGTCATAGTTTGGATAATATTACTTTCAATATGAATGGGTGTACCTGAGATATAGTGTTTTATTCGTCGCCTGTTAACAACCTTCAGGTTAGTACCTTTGGCATTATTTATTTTGATAGCTCCAGACTGATAAACCTCCTTGATAACATAGGGTCCTTCCCATTTTGAGAGGATTTTTCCTGCACAGAATCTGAAACAAGAGTTGTACAAAAGAACATATTCTCCGACTTTGAACTCACACTTTTGGATTATTTTATCGTGCCATATTTTGACTTTTTCTTTAAACAACTTGGCATTTTCATAAGCTTGGGTTCTCCATTCTTCTAATGAGCTAATATCAAATAACCTCTTTTCACCGGCAAGTTTGAAATCATAATTGAGTTCTTTGATTTCCCAATATTCTTTATGTTCTAACTCAAGAGTCAAATGACAAGCTTTTCCATAAACCTTTTTATAAGGAGACATACCCGTAGGATTTTTATAAGCTGTTCTATAAGCCCAAAGTGCACCATCTAATTTCTTAGACCAATTCTTTTGGGACCTATTGATAGTCTTTTGTAAAATCAACTTTATTTCTCTATTGCTAAGTTCAACTTGACCACTAGACTGAGGATGATAAGGGGATGCAATTCTATGGTTAACATCATACTTGGCAAGCATTTTACGGAAGGCGCCATGAATATAGTGTGAACCACCATCGGTCATTAAATATCTAGGGACTCCAATCCTTGGAAAAATAACTTCCTTAAGCATTTTAATAGAGGTGTTGTGATCATCACTACTAGTTGGAATAGCTTCTACCCATTTAGTGACATAATCAACATCAACCAAAATATGTGTATACCCATTAGAGAAAGGAAAAAGTCCCATGTAATCAAATCACCAAACATCAAATGGTTCAATAGCAAGTGAATAATCCATAGGCATTTCTTGACGCTTACCGATATTACCTATTATTTGGCATTCATCACAAGACAAGACGAACTTACGAGCATCCTTGAAGAGAGTAGGCCAATAAAATCCAGATTGCGATACCTTGTGAGCAGTTCTATCTCCAGCATGATGCCCTCCATAAGCTTCGAAGTGACATTTCTGTAGGATTTGTCCTTGTTCTTGCTCAGGTACACAATGTCTATAATACCATCTACTCCTTTATAAAGATACGGGTCATCCCAAAAGTTATGTCTTAAATCATGGAAGAATTTTTTATTTTGTTCATATGTAAAGCTAGGTGGTAAATATTTAGCAACAATGTAATTAACATAGTTAGCATACCAAGGAGTGTTATGATCAACATTTATTGCAGCTAACTGCTCATCTGGAAAACTATCATCAAAAGGTAGTGGGCTATCAAGCACATTTTCAAGCCTAGACAAGTTATCAGTGTAACGCCCCGGATATAACTTTCCCTATTTGTACTCCAACTCTTGCCATTTCCGGTGTTAAGTTTTATTTATTTCTCGGGTTCGGGTCTTTGTCTCCGTGTGTTGTTTTCGTTTTCGTGCATCTCATATCATGTCATCATGTGCATTGCATTTGCATACGTGTTCCTCTCATGCATTCGAGCATTTTCCCCGTCGTCCGTTTTGCATTCCGGCGCTTCGTTCTCCTCCGGTGGTCATTTCTAGCTTTCTTTCGTGTGTGGGGTTTAAACATTTCCGGATTGGACCGAGACTTGCCAAGCGGCCTTGGTTTACTGCCGGTAGACCGCCTGTCAAGTTTCGTATCATTTGGACTTCGTTTGATACTCCAACGGTTAACCGAGGGACCGAAAAGGCCTCATGTGTGTTGCAGCCCAACACCCCTCCAATTTGGCCCAAAACCCACCAAACTCTGTTCCATGTCCTAGAGCGTTCGATCACGATCGCGTGGCCGAAAACCGCACCTCATTTGGACTCTCCTAGCTCCACTTATGCCTATAAATAGCCCCCCCCCGTTTTCGGATCATCTCCTCCCACGGAACCCTAGTCTAAAAAAAACAGATCCCCGCACCGACGGACATGTCCGGAGCCTAGCCGGACACGTCCGCCACGCCCCCCCTCAGCCTACTAGACGCTGCCACGTGGGCAGCGCCAACCACCGCCGTCGCCGGCCCGGGACGCCCGATACAGGCCCCCGCGAGCCCGTAGGCGCGCCGCCGCCCGACGCCGCTCTCCCCGCCGCCTCTCCCATCCCCGGTGACCGCCGCCGCCGCGGGCCGCCACCACCGCAGCTGCGGACCGCCACCACCGCCGCCGCGGACCACCGCGCGCCGCCGCAAGAGCCGGCCCCGCGCCACCACCGCCGCCCCCGTCCGAGCCCGGCGCCGCCTTGCTCCGGCCGGCGCGCCCGGGCCTCTCCTCGCCCGGCGACCCCTCCTACTCCGGCCGCCGCCGTCCTCAACGCCGGCCGTCATCGTTTTTCGCGCCGGTGAACAGTGCCCCGAAACCCTAGATCTGGATCCAGAGGTTGTTTTTTTGCTAAGTCCCGGAAATTTTTACTCCATATGCTCCTGTTCGAGGCCCCATAACTTTGCATCCGTACCTCCGTTTTGGACATATAATATATCAAAATGTTCTTCTCGACGATTACATCATTTAATTCCATTGCATCATTTTCATTTGAGTTCATCTTGATGCCCAAAATGCTGTTAGAAGGAGGCTTCGTGAGTTAATTGTCAGATCTGCTAGTTCATCTTAGACTTTTGTCATGTTTGCCATGAAATGTGTGCATGATATGCCTGTGAGTCCTTCATATGTTTGTTAAGAATTTTGTCTTCTTTCCATAGGTGCAACCCATGAATTTTTAGGATGTGTGTGGTGACTTGTGCAAGCTTGCAAAGTGAGACACCCGGTAAATCTGTTTCAGGGACTTAGTTGTTTTCACTAAGTCTGGGATTATTTAGTTCATGATGCCATATGTTCTGCTGGTTTCCTAGTGATATGTGCCCCTTTTGAGGATGATCAGTAAAGGAGTTTTGTTAATCATGTTATGCTCTATCCATACATGTCTTTGTTTGCAGTTACGGAGCATCCTAGCTTGAGTCATTCGAGCTCTACTTTTGCTTCGTGGTGAATCTGGGCAGTTCGTCAACTTGTTTGCGATTTTGCCGATGCTATTGTAGTTGATCCGTGCATGCTATGCCTTTGTTCTTGCCATTTCTAGCTTGTATTTTGTGCCTTATTAATGGATGTGTGCTTGCCTTGCCATGACTTGCACCGTAGTGAGTGCATCGAGCTCGTTTACATGCCTTCGTGAATTATATTTCACCATGTCTCAGTTTTCACAAAGTCTGAAAACTGATTGTGTTTTAGCTGTGTTCGTGTGCTTATTAGTATATTTTGTGAACCCTTTTGGCCTCAGGTCACT
This sequence comes from Triticum urartu, assembly GCF_003073215.2. Classification (NCBI taxonomy): domain Eukaryota; kingdom Viridiplantae; phylum Streptophyta; class Magnoliopsida; order Poales; family Poaceae; genus Triticum; species Triticum urartu. The sequence continues at coordinate 276,099,784 of NC_053026.1, forward strand.
TTGGGTCTTTTGTTAAGCTTGTTAAGTTTCTCCATGCCATGTTCTTCTTTTTCATAATCAGATCATGTATCATGTTGTTTTGCTGCTCCGAAGAGGGCTTCGTGATCTGAAATTTCAGACAAGTGTTAATTTCACTAAGTCTGGAATCTGTTTTGCATTTGCGTTTTTGCCATGCTTGTTTGAACCTCATAATGGATGAATTGGCCGTAGCTGAGTGCTAGTCTTTTGTTAAGAATCTTCTGTGCATCCCTGCCATGTATTTTGTTGTCATCTTTGGTGGCTGTAGCATGTTCATTGCATTGCATTTAGATGCCTACTTGCTGAAAATCGCAGACCGGTGTCATTCTTAAAAAGCTTGCCATTTCCAAACCGTAACTCCGATTCCGGCGTTCTTTATATCGTTTTCAAGCGATTTAATCTCATCTTTCCAGTGGCAACCTTGGAATTCCAAGTTGAGGCCAGGTTCATGCATTTCCTGTCATATCTTGCATTTTGCATCCCGCATCGCATCCCGCATAGCATGTCATCATTTCATGATATTGCTTGTTCTTGCACGTGGTTGATTGTATCCTTGTTGCTTGTTTATCTTGTCTGGGTAGAGCTGGGAGACTAGTTCGCTACCGAGGAGCCCGTTGAGTTTGCTTGTGAGGATCCAGTCAACTCTAACAACTGTGCAGCCAAGATGATCATACCCTCGAAATCACTACTATCTTTGCTATGCTAGTTTGCTCGCTCTTGCTATGCCAATGCTACGATGCCTACCTTTTGCTTGTCAGCCTCCCAATTGCCATGTCAACCTCTAACCCACCATGTCCTAGCAAACCATTGATTGGCTATGTTACCGCTTTGCTCAGCCCCCTCTTATAGCGTTGCTAGTTGCAGGTGAAGATTGGAGGCCGTTCCTTGTTGGAACATCATTTTTTTACTTGTTGGGATATCATTATATTGCTATGTTATCTTAATGCATCTATATACTTGGTAAAGGGTGGAAGGCTCGGCCTCTCACCTAGTGTTTTGTTCCACTCTTGCCGCCCTAGTTTCCGTCATATCAGTGTTATGTTCCCGGAATTTGCGTTCCTTACGCGGTTCGGTTATAATGGGAACCCCTTGATATTTCGCCTTAATTAAAGCTTGTCCAGCAATGCCCAACCTTGGTTTTACCATTTGCCACCTAGCCTTTTCTTTCCCTTGGGTTCTGCAGACTCAAGGGTCATCTTATTTTACCCCCCCGGGCCAGTGCTCCTCTGAGTGTTGGTCCACCTGTCAGCTACTGGTGGCCACCAGGGGCAACTCTGGGCTGGCCTACCCGTACCTAGGACAATCTGAGTGTGCCCTGAGAAAGAGATATGTGCAGCTCCTATCGGGATTTGTCGGCACATTCGGGCGGTGTTGCTGGTCTTGTTTTAACCTGTCGAAGTGTCTTGAGTTACCGAGATACCGAGTCTGATCGGAACGTCTTGGGAGGAGGTCTATTCCTTCGTTGACCGTGAGAGCTTGTCATGGGCTAAGTTGGGACTCTCCTGCAGGGATTGAACTTTCGAAAGCCGTGCCCGCGGTTATGGGCAGATGGGAATTTGTTAATGTCCGGTTGTAGATAACTTGAACCTTAATTAATTAAAATGAATCAACTGAGTGTGTTACCGTGATGGCCTCTTCTCGGCGGAATCCGTGAACCTTAATTAATTAAAATGAATCAACTGAGTGTGTTACCGTGATGGCCTCTTCTCGGCGGAATCCGGGAAGTGGACACGGTGTTGGAGTTATGCTTGCGCAGGTTGTCCCTCTAGATTCTCGCTCGTGCTTTGCCTCCTCTTCTCGCTCTCTTTTGCGTATAAGTTAGCCACCACATATGCTAGTCGCTTGCTGCAGCTCCACATATACTTGCCTTATCCTTCCTATAAGCTTAAATAGTTTTGATCGCGAGGGTGCGAGATTGCTGAGTCCCTGTGGCTCACAGATACTATAACTCCAGACGCAGGTCCAGGTGATTCCGCTCTAAGTGACGAGTACGAGCTCAAGTGGGAGTTCGATGAGGCCTTGTCGCATGTTGGGTTTTCTTCCATTTTGGCGCCGTAGTCGGGCCATGAGTGCTTGTATGATGGATGTTATTTATGTACTCTGATGTGAGTGGCGAGTGTAAGCCAACTATGTATCTCCCCCTTTTATTATATATTACATGGGATGTTGTAATGATTGCCTGACTTGCGACATTGCTTTCAATGCGGTTATGTCTCTAAGTCGTGCCTCGACACGTGGGAGCTATAGCCGCATCGAGGGCGTTACAATCAGCCACATGATTCTCAGCTCCTTTTCTATCAGTGATATGGAAATCAAATTCTTGTAACAAGAGAACCCATCGAATAAGTCTAGGTTTAGCATCTTTCTTTTCCATAAGATATTTAATAGCAGCATGATTGGTGTGAAAAATTACTTTTGAATCAACAATGTAAGATCTAAATTTATCACAAACAAACACCAGTGCTAAGAATTCTTTTTTAGTAGTAGCATAATTTCGTTGAGCACTGTCTAGAGTTTTACTAGCATAATGTATAACATTCAGTTTCTTCTCAAGTCTTTTTCCTAGAACAACACCAACAAGATAATCACTAGCATCACACATAATTGTAAAAGGCAAGTTCCAATTAGGTGGTTGAACAATAGGTGTAGAAATTAAGGCTTTCTTGAGTGTTTCGAAGGCTTCTAAATAATCATCATCAAAAACAAAAGGAACATCCTTATGAAAAAGATTTGTAAGAGGCCTAGAAATTTTAGAAAAGTCTTTGATAAATCTCCTATAGAAACCAGCATGACCTAGGAAACTATGAATACCTTTGATATCGTTAGGACATGGCATTTTCTCAATTGCATCAACCTTAGCTTTGTCCACTTCAATACCTCTTTCAGAAATTTTATGACCCAAGACAATGCCTTCACTAACCATAAAGTGGCACTTCTCCCAATTCAAGACAAGATTTATTTGTTCACATCTCTACAAAACTCGATCAAGATTGCTTAAAAAATCATCAAAAGACTTCCCATAAACAGAGAAGTCATCCATGAAATCCTCAACAATCTTTTCACATAAGTCAGAGAATATAGCAGTCATACATCTTTGAAAGGTAGCAGGTGTATTGCATAAACCGAATGGCATACGTCTATAAGCATAAGTTCCAAAGGGACAAGTAAAAGTGGTCTTTTCTTGATCAGGTTGGGAAACATGTATTTGTGAAAAACTAGAATATCCATCAAGGAAGCAAAAATGTGTGTGCTTAGATAATCTTTCTAGCATTTGATCAATAAAAGGCAGAGGGTAACAATCTTTTCTAGTTGCTTTATTTAATTTTATGAAATCAATTACCATTCTATAACCTGTAACAATTCTTTGTGTTATAAGTTCATTCTTATCATTTGGAACAATAGTAATACCTCCTTTCTTAGGGACACAATGAACTGTTGGGGAACGCAGTAATTTAATTTTTTTTCCTACACACATGCAAGATCATGGTGATGCATAGCAACGAGAGGAGAGAGTGTTGTCTACGTACCCTCGTAGACCATTAGCAGAAGCGTTATGACAACACGGTTGATGTAGTTGTACATCTTCACGATCGACCGATCCTAGTACCGAAAGTATGGCACCTCCACGATCTGCACATGTTCGGCTCGGTGACATCCCACGAACTCATGATCCAGTAGAGTGTGGAGTGAGAGTTTCGTCAGTAGGACGGCGTGATGACGGTGATGATGATGCTACCGGAACAGGGCTTCGCCTAAGCACCACTACGATATGACCGAGGTGGATTATGGTGGAGGGGGGCACTGCACACGGCTAAGAGATCAATGATCAACTTGTGTCTCTATGGGGTGCCCCCTCCCCCATATATAAAGGAGTGGAGGAGGGGGAGGGATGGCCCTCCTATGGCGCGCCCCATGGGGAGTCCGACTTCCACCGGGAGTAGGATTACCCCCATTCCCTAGTTGGACTGGGAGTGGAAGGAAGGGGGAGAGAGGGGAAAGGAAGGGGGGGCCCGGCCCCCACCCAATTTGGATTGGGCTTGAGGGGGGCGCGCCCCATCCTAGGCCTCCCTCTCTTCTCTCCCACTATGTCCCAATAAGGCCCATATACCTCCCAGGGGGATCTGGTAACCTCCCGGTGCTCCGGTATATACCCGAACTCACCCGGAACCATTCCGACATCCAAATATAGTCATCCAATATATATATCTTTATGTCTCGACCATTTCGAGACTCCTCTTCATGCCCGTGATCACATTCGGGACTCCGACAACCTTTGGTTCATCAAAACACGTAAACTCATAATACCGATAGCCACCGAACGTTAAGCGTGCGGACCCTACGTGTTCGAGAACTACATAGACATGACCGAGACAAATCTCCGGTCAATAACCAATAGCGGAACCTAGATGCTCATATTGGTTCCTACATATTCTACAAAGATCTTTATTGGTCAAACCACATAACGATATATGTTGTTCCCTTTGTCATCGGTATGTTACTTGCCTGAGATTCGATCGTCGGTATCTCAATACCTAGTTCAATCTCGTTACCGGCAAGTCTCTTTACTCATTCCGTAATGCTACATCCCGTAACTAACTTATTAGCTACATTGCTTGCAAGGCTTATAGTGATGTACATTACCGAGAGGGCCTGGAGATACCTCTCCGACAATCGGAGTGACAAATCCTAATCTCGATCTATGCCAACTCAAAAAACACCATTGAAGACACCTGTAGAGCACCTTTATAATCACCCAGCTACGTTGTGACATTTGGTAGCACACAAACTGATCCTCCGGTATTCGAGAGTTGCATGATCTCATAGTCATAGGAACATGTATAAGTTATGGAGAAAGCTATAGCAACAAACTAAATGATCATCGTGCTAAGCTAATGGATGGGTAAAATCAATCAGATTATTCTCTAATGATGTGACCCCATTAATCAAATGACAACTCATGTCTACGGTTAGGAAACATAACCATCATTGATTCAACGAGCTAGTCAAGTAGAGGCAAACTAGTGATACTCTGTTTGTCTATGTATTCACACTTGTACTAAGTTTCCAGTTAATACAATTCTAGCATGAATAATAAACATTTATCATGATATAAGGAAATATAAATAACAACTTTATTATTGCCTCTAGGGCATATTTCCTTCAGTCTCCCACTTGCACTAGAGTCAATAATCTAGATTACATTGTAATGATTCTAACACCCATGGAGTCTTGGTGTTGATCATATTTTGCTCGTGAGAGAGGCTTAGTCAACGGGTCTGCAACATTCAGATCCGTATGTATCTTACAAATCTCTATTTCTCCCTCCTTGACTTGATCACGGATGGAATTGAAGCGTCTCTTGATGTGCTTGGTTCTCTTGTGAAATCTGGATTCCTTTGCCAAGGCAATTGCCCCAGTATTGTCACAAAAGATTTTCATTGGACCTGATGCACTAGGTATGACACCTAGATCGGATATGAACTCCTTCATCCAGACTCCTTCATTTTCTTCTTCCGAAGCAGCTATGTATTTCGCTTCACACGTAGATCCCGCCATGACCCTTTGCTTGGAACTGCACCAACTGACAGCTCCACCATTTAATAAAAACACGTATCCGGTTTGTGACTTAGAGTCATCCGGATCAGTGTCAATGCTTGCATCAACGTAACCGTTTACGATTAGCTCTTTGTCACCTACATATACGAGAAACATATCCTTAGTCCTTTTCAGCTATTTCAGGATATTCTTGACCGCTGTCCAGTGATCCACTCCTGGATTACTTTGTTACCTCCCTGCTAAACTGATATCAAGGCACACATCAGGTCTGGTACACAGCATTGCGTACATGATAGAGCCTATGGCTGAAGCATAGGGAACACCTTTCATTTTGTCTCTATCTTCTGCAGTGGCCGGGCATTGAATCTGACTCAACTACACACCTTGTAATACATGCAAGAACCCTTTGTTTGCCTGATCCATTTTGAACTTCTTCAAAACTTTATCAAGGTATGTGCTTTGTGAAATTCCAATTAAGCGTCTTGATCTATCTCTATAGATCTTGATGCCCAATATATAAGTAGCTTCACCGAGGTCTTTCATTGAAAAATTCTTATTCAAGTATCCTTTTATGCTATTTAGAAATTCAGTATCATTTTTGATCAACAATATGTCATCTACATATAATATCAGAAATGCTACGGAGCTCCCACTCACTTTCTTGTAAATACAAGCTTCTCCAAAAGTCCGCATAAAACCATATGCTTTGATCACACTATCAAAGCATATATTCCAACTCCGAGAGGCTTGCACCAGTCCATAAATGGATCGCTGGAGCTTGCACACTTTGTTAGCACCTTTTGGATCGACAAAACCTTCTGGTTGCATCATATATAACTCTTATTTAACATATCCATTAAGGAATGAAGTTTTGACATCCATTTTCCAAATTTCATAATCATAAAATGTGGCAATTCCTAACATGATTCGGACGGACTTAAGCATCACTACGGGTGAGAAGGTCTCAACATAGTCAACTCCTTGAACTTGTCGAAAACCTTTTGCAACAAGTCGAGCTTTGTAAATAGTAATATTACCGTCAGCGTCAGTCTTCTTCTTGATGATCCATTTATTCTCTATGGCCTGCCGATCATCGGGCAACTCAACCAAAGTCCATACTTCGTTCTCATACATGGATCCCATCTCAGATTTCATGGCCTCAAGCCATTTTGCAGAGTCTGGGCTCATCATCGCTTCCTCATAGTTCGTAGGTTCGTCATGGTCAAGTAACATGACTTCTAGAACAATATTACCGTACCACTCTAGTGTGGATCTTACTCTTGTTGACCTACGAGGTTCGGTAGTAACATGATCAGAAGTTTCATGATCATCATCATTAGCTTCCTCACTTACTGGTGTAGGAATCACTGGAACTGATTTCAGTGATGAACTACTTTCCAATAAGGGAGAAGGTACAATTACCTCGTCAAGTTCTACTTTCCTCCCACTCACTTCTTTCAAGAGAAACTCCTTCTCCAGAAAGGATCCATTCTTAGCAACGAATATCTTGCCTTCGGATCTGTGATAGAAGGTGTACCCAACAGTCTCCTTTGGGTATCCTATGAAGACAGATTTCTCCGATCTGGGTTCGAGCTTATCAGGTTGAACCTTTTTGACATAAGCATCACAGCCCCAAACTTTAAGAAATGACAACTTGGGTTTCTTGCCAAACCACAACTCATAAGGTGTCGTCTCAACGGATTTAGATGGTTCCCTATTTAATGTGAATGTAGCCGTCTCTAAAGCATAACCCCAAAACGATAGCGGTAAATCAGTGAGAGACATCATAGATCACACCATATCTAATAAAGTGCGGTTACGACGTTCGGACACACCATTACATTGTGGTGTTCCAGGTGGCGTGAGTTGCAAAACTATTCCGCATTGTTTCAAATGAAGTCCAAACTCATAACTCAAATATTCACCTCCATGATCAGATCGCAGAAATTTGATTTTCTCATTACGATGATTTTCCACTTCACTCTGAAATTCTTTGAACTTTTCAAATGTTTCAGACTTATGTTTCATTAAGTAGATATACCCATATCTGCTCAAATCATCTGTGAAGGTGAGAAAATAACGATATCCGCCACGAGCTTCAATGTTCATTGGACCACATACATCAGTATGTATGATTTCCAATAACTCTGTTTATCGCTCCATTGTTCTAGAGAACTGAGTTTTAGTCATCTTGCCCATGAGGCATGGTTCGCAAGTACCAAGTGATTCATAATCTAGTGATTCCAGAAGTCCATCAAAATGGAGTTTCTTCATGCGCTTTACACCAATATGACCTAAACGGCAGTGCCACAAATAAGTTGCACTATCATTATCAACTCTACATCTTTTGGCTTCAATACTATGAACATGTGTATCACTACTATCAAGATTTAGTAAAAATAGACCACTCATAAAGGGTGCATGACCATAAAAGATATCACTCATATAAATAGAACAACCATTATTCTCCAATTTAAATAAATAACCATCTCGCATCAAACAAGATCCAGATATAATGTTCATGCTCAACACTGGCACCAAGTAACAATTATTTAGGTCTAAAACTAATCTCGAAGGTAGATGTAGAGGTAGCGTGCCGATGGCGATCGCATCGACTTTGGAACCATTTCCCACGCGCATCGTACCTTGTCCTTAGTCAATCTTTGCTTAATCTGTAACCCCTGTTTCGAGTTGCAAATGTTAGCAACTGAATCAGTATCAAATACCTAGGGACTAGTACGAGCATTAGTAAGGTACACATCAATAACATGTATATCAAACATACCTTTCACTTTGCCATCCTTCTTCTCCGCCAAATACTTTGCAGTAGAAGCACTCAGTCTCAGGCTTAGGTCCAGACTTGGGTTTCTTCACTTGAGCAGCAACTGGCTTGCTGTTCTTTTTGAAGTTCCCCTTCTTCCCTTTACCCTTTTTCTTGAAACTGGTGGTCTCGTTGACCATCAACACTTGATGCTTCTTCTTGATTTCTACCACCGCAGCCTTTACCATTCTGAAGAGCTCATGAATCGTCTTATCCATCCCTTGCATATTAAAGTTCATCACGAAGCTCTTGTAGCTTGGTGGCAGTGATTGAAGAACTCTGTCAATGACACTATCATCAGGAAGATTAACTCCCAGTTGACTCAAGTGGTTGTGGTACTGTTGTGGATATTACTACTGGACGTAAACCGGCCAGGAGTAGCCGGGTTAACTCTATGAAGATAGAAGCCCATAAAGACGTGAGGATGGTGGCACTTTACGAAGGCCCAAGGCCCAAAGGAGGGTTAAGGCCTGTAGATGTAAACCGACTCTCTCATGTAACTTGTATTGTAAGTTATAAGGAATAGAGACTGAGCCGGACACGTTTATGATCCGGCCTCCGGACTTTGTAAACTGGCGGGCGTCAACCTATGTATATAAAGGGATGACCCGACAATAGTTTAGGGACAACACAACACACAACAACTCGAGAGCCAGGTAAAGCGGATTCGCTCCCTGGTCAACGAAACACTAGCAATACCAACACAACTAGACGTAGGCTTTTACCTTCATCGAAGGGGCCGAACTAGTATAAAATTCCTCGTGTCCCTTGTCCGGTTTAACCCCTTTAAGCTAACCCGTAGCGATGGCTCCACGACTAAGTCCTTTCACGAGGACATTTTCCGTGACAAAACCACGACAGTTCGCGCCCACCAAGGGGCTATCGCACAATGGTTTCGAGTTCTTGAAGGGCAGCTTCGAAGGAATTAAGGGATACGCCGTGGGCCGGATGACTAAGAGTCGTCACGGCAAGCTCTACATCGACGACGCAGGATGTTGTCCTGAGACCGGTTCAATTGAATACGGGTACCGGTTCCCCTTTGGCGGGATTCACGTCTTCGTCAGCAAGATCGGCAAATCGGGCCCTGAGCCGGACACCTGCACCGACATCATCGAGACGGCTCAGCGTGCAAGCCCTGCCCAGGTTCAGCCCGCAGCAAGGCATGTTTTCGTAGGTGTCATCCACGGAGCGGAATATGAGGATGGACCAACATCTGATGCAGAAACCGTTGTCTGTTCTGATGATGAGTCTTCAACTGGAGAGACAGAGTCACTGTATCAGCTGCAGGACGGCCGGATTAGCGGAGGTTCCGATGGCAACAGTATTTTGGACCCCCTCGATCTGCCAAACTGGGTCATAGTCTTCATGGCTGGTACACAGCCGGCGCAACACTCTTCTACCGCCGCAGCAATGCTCTCCGGTTCAGCAACAGCAACACCAGCGGGAGCAGGGGCTCTGCGCCGCCTCTTGCTCATGTTTTGTCCCATCTGTTCGACGCCTTGGCAAGATTGCTGACAACAAAAGTGGATGCAGCAGCCCGAGATCAGCACAATGCGGAGATTGCAAAGGTAAAAGATCAGATAACTCAGGCTAAAGCAGACCTGGCAGCAGAGAATGCCAGGATGGCTACAGAACGGGCCGAGTTGGAAGCTCAGGCCTACCGGCTTAGGCTGGATCAGAGTGCCCCAGACGACGTCATGAGGAGGAGATACCGGTCGCACCTCCCACCGGGCTATGAACCAAGAAATCTCTTCAACATGCCAGGAGTAGGAACCAGTAACCAGCCGGTGGTAAACCGGACTGAGGCACCGGGAACAGGACCGCCGGTTCAGCCGCGCACGATGAACCCGCCTCGTCAGAACAACATTGTGCCACAATATGTTCCGACGCCCCCGGGGCATTACTCCAACCCGTTGGATAACATTGTGGCCGCCGCTTCACGATTGGCAGCCCTCCCAATTGACAGCGAGTCACTAGTGGCGATTGAGACACGACGGGCCAGACAGTTCTTTCAAATAGCTTTAAACCAGCAGCAGGCTTATTCGCATAGTCGCAAGAGGATTCATCCCACCCCCCCGCCTGAGTCAGAGCTACAACAGGCACGTTGAGGATGAACCGGCCGTGTCAAGCAGTGCACGTCACCGTAACTCGCCGCGAGGGCATAACCCGGAAGGTGGTGGTGCTAATGCGCAGGATGTGGTGTATCATGGTCGAGCACGTCGAGAAGCCGAGTTAGCAGCTCAGCACGCAGCTCGTCAACCTACTCTGGTTCGTCCTACCACTTCAGTGGAGCCAGGCGTGGTCTTCAGTTCTTTAGGGGTGCCGTGTCTTAACCCCGCTTTGCGTAATGTACGACTGCCCAAGGATTTTAAAGGCCCTCGTAAGGTGCCCAATTACACCGCCAATTTGCAACTAGAGTCATGGATTGAGAGTTATGAGATGGCAATGGAGATGCTGGACGTGGATGAAGCGGTGTGTGCTAAGTATTTCACCATGATGTTGGAAGGAACGGCCCGTACCTGGTTAAAGAGCCTACCAGCTAACTCCATTGTGTCATGGGCCAAGTTGAAGAGCCGATTTATCCAGAATTTCAAGGATACATGTAAGCAACCCATGTCAATTGTGGACCTAGCCGCTTGTGTCCAGGAAGAGGGGGAGTCTACGACCCATTGGGTGAAGCGATTCTCAGCCATTTTACATTCATCAGACCACATCAACGCGGATACAGTAGTTTTGACGTTGGAAGGTAATTGCCGGTTTACGCCATTAAAACTCAAGTTGGGAAGGCTCAAACGTCACTGCAATGACATGTCAATTCTTATGGCCGCTTTGGTTAAATATGCCGATTCACATAGTACCATGGACCCTGAGTCTGAGGATGACAAATCGGGGAAGGGGAAAAAGAACGGCAATACCAAGGGGCAGCAGCACAATCCGGCAGGTCATGGGAATAATGGTAAGCACAAGGCAGACAATAGTTTGGACTTTGTGGCTAACACCAATGCTCAGGATAACGGTCAGCGTCATAAGGGCAAACAGGCCCAGAGGGGCGGAGGGTCAGGCCCCAATCTAGAGCTCCTGTTAAATCAACTGTATCCAAAGCATGGATCAAAGGAGAAGCCAGCTTCGCATCTTTCGAAGGATTGCTTTATCATGCGAGAATTCAAAAATTCCAATATGTTTCAATATGACAATGGCCCGCCTGGCAGGTCAGGAGGTGGTTTTCATGGGCCGGGATACGGAGGCGGCAGCTCCGGTTCAGGATTCCAAGGCCATCAAACCGGACATGGTAATCAAGGTAATCAGGGAAATCAGGGAGGTTACAACCATCAAGGGAATCAGCAGCAGTAGTAGTCGGGTTATCAGAGAAATCTAAAGCAGTTGAATAGTGGGCAGTATCATGTCTTCACCACTAGCTTGTGTAAGTGTGATCAGAAGCTTCACAAGAGGGCCGTGAACTCTGTTGAACCGGCAGTGCCTCAGTATTTGCGCTGGTCTGTGTCGGATTTCGGGTTCTGGCAGACCCTTGAGGTTCGAACACTGGGGTGCGCGCGGAGATTTCGCCTTCTACCTGCCCGCGCCCCTCCGCCTCGCTAAGATCTAAGCTATGGAAAGAACAGCACAAGAGACACAGGGTTTATACTGGTTCGGGCCATCGTTGTGGTGTAATACCCTACTCCAGTGTGTCGTGTGGTGGATTGCCTCTTGGGCTGATGATGATGAGCAATACAAGGAAGAACAGCCTCGTGAGGGTCTGTTCTTTGCTGAGGGGAAGAACTGCTAGGAGGAGTTCAGTCACCCTTCTCTCTCTCTCTATGTGATGCTACTCGATCCGATCCTAGCTTGTTTCTCTCTTGGCTTCTAGATTCTCCCTTCTTCATTGCCCCCTACCCTGGGGGTGGCTAGTCCTATTTATAGGCAAAGGCCCTGGGCCTCTTCCCAAATATTGAGCAGGAAGGGCGCCAACAATTGGCCATTTTGAAGGGGAACATCTGGTACACTTATCCTGACTAAAGTTGGTCCTCGACTGCCAAAGGCTCTGGTGGTGACGCTGGCTTGGGCTCCACAATGAATTCCTCCCTGCCGTTGGACTGGTCTTGGTCTCGTTGCACCGAAACGGGTGCCTTTGCTTGATGCTCTTGCCTGCGCTTGCTCCCTTTGCACCAAAGAGGAAAGGAGGACACTACGCGGGCTGGCGCCAGCCTGGCACCCTTGGTCGTCATGGCATGCATCATGGGCACCTCGTGAGGTACCCCGTCTTGATCTCTCCGCCTCCTCGCGAGCCAGCCTGATGAGGTTGTGCCTGAGGAAGCTCCGTGTCATCCGCCCCGCGAGGCTTGGCCCCTCGCGAGGGTCTTGGGTATGTGTTGATGAAGACGGGCCGTGCTGGGCCCCCTTTGAGCCACGCCGCAGGCCGCAGGCAGGCAAGTCTGGGGACCCCCGTTCCTAGAACGCCGACAGTAGCCCCCGGGCCCAAGGCGCGCCCGGACTTGGCCGTGCAGGGAGGCGAAAGGGCAAGAGCGAAGCGCCGCGGGCCCTAACAGCCTGTGGCCTTGGGCGCCGCGTGGCGGTTGATTGGACGTGGGCGGCACTGTTCCCCCATGACCCCTTATTTTGCGCCATGCTAGGCGGACTCGTAGTCGTACACAGCCGCTCCCCTTTGGCTTCGCCCCCTCTACTGTTCTCAAGCGCTCCGAGCAGCAGAGCCCTTGTGGTGAGGGCGATCGGAGAGGCGAACCGTCCCGAGGCGCATCGAGGCCCTGTGCACCTCGCGATCCTCCTTCGCGGGCCTTCTCGTGGCATAGCCAGCCTGCCGTGGGCTTCTCGCCTGGTTGTGGACTGCGACTGGCTGAGGCGTTCCCTGCGCTCTTCATCTGGGGACGGGCTGGCTCCAGGCCGGGCTTCTGGCGTAGCGTACCCCGCCGTCGCGAGGGTGCCAGCCCCCTGCCCGGAGGGGGAGTGCTGATCCGTGGCCCCCGGCGCTTGCTTGGGGTAGATGATGGTGTGGAAGACGTGCTCGAGCGCGCCCGGGAGCGTAGCGCTCTTCGCCAAGGATTCCTTCGAAGGTCGGCTGACGCGGTGAGCCTGCTTGGTGAGGAGCTTGCTGATGAAGACACACGCCTTGAGGCCGAGGGTCTGCGCCTGGCTGCAGAGAGGCCGGAGCTGGAGGGCGCCATCGTCCTTGCGCGCCATCAGCGCGATCTTGACGACGAAGAGGCCAAGGCGTCGCTGGTGGCCTCTCGGGAGGCCCGATCTTGGGCCGCTGAGGAGGCCCGAGAAGCTGAACGGCGGCGAGAGGTGGCGGAGGAGCGGGCTCGGGAGCTCCTGGCCTGGTGCCACTCACTGGAGGAGCAAGTGGAGCTGCACGAGGCAGCCCTCGCGTCGATGAAGGTGGCCTCTGGCGACCTAGTAGAGCTCCAGAAGCATGAGGAGGCGCTGACGCTGGAAGCCGCCGAACGTACCCGCGAGTACGAGTGTCTGGAGATGAGGGAGCGCTTGGTGATGCAGGCGGAGGATGATGTCGCTGCACGGGAAGCCCATGTCCTGGAGGAGGTCGGACGTCGGGTGGCGATGGCGTGCTTGGACCTCGAGCGCGAGTCCGAGGAGAGGCTGGGGTTGATCCGGGCCGAGGCTGAAGGTAGGACTGCTGCCTTCAAGGCCAAGCTGGAGGAAGTGACGCAGCGGGCCGATGCTCTTCGGGACGCCCTTGAAGTAGCGCAAGGGGAGTCAACCACCTCCCAGGCCGAGGTGCTCCTTCTTTGCCATCGGGTGGAGGAGGCTAAAGCCGTCGGGTGCCAGAATGCGGACGAGATACGTCAGCGGCGGATCCTGGAGCATGAGCACGGCCCCATGCTCACCACGCTCCGGGAGAGAGCCAACACAGCCTTCGGCAACATCTGCGAGGCGGCTGTTGGCGAGCCACACGCAGTCAACTACGCCAGCAACCTTCAGTTCTTCACCGACGTGGTGACGCAGCTGGGGGCGCGGTCGGTCAGGGCCGACAGGTTGGTGGAGGAAAGGAGCCGCGCCCTGCTCGGGCGCGCCTTTTCTCGCGTCTTCAGCCATCTCCGGAACATGGATCCCCACTTCGATTTCGACGCCGCCATCGCCCCAGTCCCTCAGGCCGTCCGAGACGACCTAGCGCACTGGGTGGAAGACAATGTGGATGCTCTTGTCAGGGCCTTCTCTTCAGACGATGACGGCGTGATCGTGGCTGCCGACGAGGGCGGTGTGGCAAACGGCCCTGACGCCGCTGGCGGCGACGCAGACAGCGATGGCGAGTCTAGCGACGCTAGCAACGGTTCGGGTGGTGCTCCTAAGGACGCATTGGGGGATTTATCCGACTGATTGTGCATCGTTCCTGCTTCCTTACCCTGCATGAATAGAACTCAGGTTTTGGCCTGATGGCTGTGAGAGCATTTTGGAGGGGGAGCCCCTCATGTAAAACTTGTGTTCATTGTATTAGTAGACGTTACATTGCCCATGCGCCCGCGCCAAGTGGTTGTCTTGAGCGACGCGCTGGTCGGCTAGTTTACCTTTGTCCCGTGCGGTCCCTGAGGTAGCTTGTGGGAGGCTGTGGTGTCCTGAGTGTTCCCTGATCGCATCCGTAGGATCTGCAATAAAAAACCCTCCCGAGAGGACGCGGCGGCGGCAGTCTGGGCTACGCGCAAGCTGGGCCTGACCCGGCTCGCGAGGGGCTCACGAGGGGAGGCAGCTGAGGCTAAGTGGTAATCAAAACGCGAGAAATTGCTCGAACGAGACTAAGCACCCCTTCCCCGAACACACGCAAATCTCAAATTCGAATCCAACTTAAATCCAGCGGGGGAAAGTGACAACCAAAGGGAAAAGCAATGAAAGCAGACAAAAGGCCGCGTCCGGCACCTAATCTAGTCTTGGACGTCTTCTCACCAGTGCGGAGCTAAGTGCTGCCACTTGGCATGGGAGGGAGCCCCAGGGCCTGAGGCCGGCACCCCTGAGACTCCAGGGCGTGTACAGCCCCACTCATTATGACGTGATAGTGTCACGGGGCGGCAAGCTTCGCAGGCACTGGGCCTTCTTCACAGGTACCGGCCTTGCTTCATATCACCATACGAGGGCCCCGCCTTGCGCCACACTCTAGTGCCATCAACGACGACCGGAAACCAGGACGCCGCCGATGGGGTAGAGCGGTCGCCAGCGGTTCCCCCGACGACCATGGGTCCTCCGCCAGGGGCAGGCCCCGAGGCACCTCCCCAGCAGAGGGCCTACCTCCTGAGAACACCTTGCTCCGAACGCCGTGGTGGTGATGTCGGATCTCGGCCCCTCTCCTGCAGCCCCCTGCGCCCTCCTCCCGAGGGGTAGGAGACTGTGGGAGCGGGGCAGCTGCTCGCTGTGGCGACCTACACCTCCTGCGATCCATGATTAGCGTATGCCTGCTCTTGAGGAATTAGCGGTACCAGATAATCGCTGCCTCCAGCGTGGCCGGTGGGACCGTCCCGGGGCTCCTGGAAGAGCTCAGCTTCTGGCGCCTCGTCCCCCCAGCTTGGGCTGAGGAGCGAGCCTTGTTCGCCCTCGTGAGGGTGCCCTTGGTCCATCATGTGGGGCACGTATTCTTCTGGCGCCGTCATCCCGAAGGTCACGCCATAGTGCTCCGCATGCCATGCAGGTCTGCTTGAGCGCCCACCGTGGGGTGGTAGCGCGGCTGTCCACTGGGGCCGTGGGTCGCATCGAGTCCTTCTTCTTCGCGGACCGGGAGCGGGGGCAGCGCCGCCACCGGTCCGGTGCCGACAGCATCGCTGGCGTTGGAGTAGCCTTGGAGCCCGCGGGCGCGCGCGGAGCCCCTGCGCGGGCCGCCCTGGGCTTGAGATGGGAGCTGGGTGCAGAAGGGGTGAGCCCCTGAGGCGGTGAAGCCCAGGAGCTCTACCACCCGCTCCAGAAGCACGTCGTGGTCGCCCTCCAGCAGCCTGCACTACAGCAGCTCTCGGGCCACCATGAGCGCGGCCCTCGAGTTCGCCTGCTCCCGGGGGTGTACGGTGTCGTGATCGCGGCGTGATTGGAGGCCCTTGCTGCCGACCGCGCCTGCCGCGGTGTGAGAGCTTTCGAAGCCTGTCCGCGTCGCCCGCGGCCTGCAGCACCCCGCGGACCGCGAGCTGCTTGGGGCATGGGGTCACCCGAGGCAAGCGGCTCTGCACTGGCGGGCCACGCCGCCCAAGGATCTGGGTTGCCCGCCTGGTCGCCGGACATGGTGATGACGAGCGACGGGATACGAAGCGGTAGAAGGTGGATTCGGGCGCACCCCTACCTGGCGCGCCAAAGGTCGGATTTCGGGTTCCGGCAAACCCTTGAGGTTCGAACACTGGGGTGCGCGCGGAGATTTCGCCTTCTACCTGCCTGCGCCCCTCCGCCTCGCTAAGATCTAAGCTATGGAAAGAACAGCACAAGAGACACATGGTTTATACTGGTTTGGGCCACCGTTGTGGTGTAATACCCTACTCCAGTGTGTGGTGTGGTGGATTGCCTCTTGGGCTGATGATGATGAGCAATACAAGGAAGAACAGCCTCGCGAGGGTCTGTTCTTGGCTGAGGGGAAGAACTGCTAGGAGGAGTTCAGTCACCCTTCTCTCTCTCTCTCTCTCTGTGATGCTACTCGATCCGATCCTAGCTTGTTTCTCTCTTGGCTTCTAGATTCTCCCTTCTTCATTGCCCCCTACCCTGGGGGTGGCTAGTCCTATTTATAGGCAAAGGCCCTGGGCCTCTTCCCAAATATTGAGCGGGAAGGGCGCCAACAATTGGCCATTTTGAAGGGCAACATCTGGTACACTTATCCTGACTAAAGTTGGTCCTCGCCTGCCAAAGGCTCTGGTGGTGACGCTGGCTTGGGCTCCACAATGACTTCCTTCCTGCCGTTGGACTGGTCTTGGTCTCGTTGCATTGAAACGTGTGCCTTTGCTTGATGCTCTCGCCTGCGCTTGCTCCCTTTGCACCAAAGAGGAAAGGAGGACACTGCGCGGGCTGGCGCCCGCCTGGCACCCTTGGTCGTCATGGCTTGCGTCACGGGCACCTCGTGAGGTACCCCTCCTTGATCTCTCCGCCTCCTCGCGAGCCAGCCTGATGAGGCCGTGCCTGAGGAAGCTCCGTGTCATCCGCCCCGCGAGGCTTGGCCCCTCGCGAGGGTCTTGGGTCTGTGTTGATGAAGACGGGCCGTGCTGGGCCCCCTTTGAGCCACGCCACAGGCCGCAGGCAGGCAAGTCTGGGGACCCCCGTTCCCAGAATGCCGACAGTCTGAGCAACCAATCTTATGGAGTCGAGAGGATCACCCACCCCGAGTTGATAATCCGGGTCATCTGGCCTTAGTGGTGGCACCTCAAGTTGGGGGGTATAAGTTCACAAAGGTGCTGATGGATGGAGGAAGTAGTATCAATATCCTTTACTATGATACCTTCCGCCATATGGGATTGACAGATAAGAATCTTAAACTGTCGAACACCGTTTTTCATGGTATGGTGCCTGGTAAGTCTGTGTATCCAGTGTGCAAGATAGCCCGAGAGGCGGCTTTTGGAGATGATCATGACTCAAGGTCAGAAACGTTGACTTTTGAGGTGGTGAAAATCAAGAGTCCATATCACGCCCTGTTTGGACGACCGGCTTATGCCAAGTTCATGACGAGGCCGTGTTATGTTTATCTACAGCTTAAAATGCTGGGTCATAAGGGAACAATCACAGTACATGGGAGCAGGAAGATTTCTTTGGAATGTGAAGAGGGTGATGCGGCTTATGCTGAGTCGGTTTGTGCCACAGAGGAGCTGAAGTTTTATAAAGACAAGGTTGATCCGGTAGACATGACTTCTTTGAAAAAACCAACTACGGAGCACGATCCGGCGTTGAAGTATAAATTGGCTATAGACACTAAGATGATTGATTTTGTTCCTGGCGATTCATCCAAGCAGTTCGGCATCAGCGCTAACTTGGATCCCAAATAGGAAAGCGCGCTCTTTGAGTTCATCTGTGAGAACCGGGACATCTTTGCATGGAAGCCTTCTCACATGCCAGGTGTACCGAGGGAACTCGCTGAGCACACACTTAATATAGATCCTAAGTTTTAACCGATCAGGCAGTTTCTCTGCCGCTTTAACGAAGAAAGGCGTAAGGCTATTGGGGAGGAGGTAGCTCGGTTGTTGGCCGCAGGGTTTATTGTGGAGGTCTTTCACCCGGAGTGGTTGGCTAATCCGGTGCTGGTGCTTAAGAAAAATGGCACTTGGCGTATGTGTGTGGACTACACAGACTTGAACAAAGCTTGTCCAGCTGATCCCTTTGCCCTCCCTCATATTGATCAGATTATTGATGCTACGGCAGGTTGTGACCATTTATGTTTTCTGGATGCTTATTCTGGTTATCATCAGATCAAAATGGTAGTTAAGGACCAGGAGAAGACAACTTTTATAACTCCCTTTGGAGCCTTCTGCTATGTCTCTATGCCCTTTGGGCTCAAGAGTGCCCAGGCGACTTATCAGCGCTGTGTTCAGAATTGTCTTCATAAGTAGATTGGGCGCAATGTTCATGCATATGTGGATGATATTGTGGTGAAGTCCAGAACGGAGGAAACATTGATAGATGACTTGAGAGAGACTTTTGACAACCTCCGGGTTTACCAGATGATGCTTAATCTAAAAAAATGTGTCTTTGGTGTTCCGGCGGGCAAGCTCTTGGGTTTTTTGGTGTCTAACAGGGGCATTGAGGCTAATCCGGAAAAAATTGAGCTATCACGTCCCTAGCTAAACCGGCGTGTATCAATGGCATTCAACGTTTAGCAGGCCGGATTGCGGCTTTGAGCCAGTTTATCAGTCGTCCTGGGGAGAAAGCTATCCCTTTATATCAGATGTTAAAGAAAACGGATGACTTTTTCTGGAGCGACGCGGCTAATAAAGCATTTGAGGATTTGAAGAGACAGTTAGCTGAACCGCCTGTCCTTGCGACTCCGGTCGATAAAGAGCCTTTACTGCTATACGTGGCTGCTAATGCCCGGGCTGTTAGTGTGGCTATTGTTGTGGAGCGCAAGGAGGCTGGAAAGGAGTATCCGGTTCAACGGCCGGTTTATTACATCAGTGAGGTGCTTATCGAATCAAAGCAGAGGTATCCGCATTGGTAGAAGCTAGTGTATGGGGTGTTTATGGCAAGCTGGAAGCTCAAGCATTATTTTCAGGGTCATCCTATCACAGTGGTCAGTTCAGCCCCTCTGGGAGATATCATTCAAAACAGAGAAGCAACTGGCTAGATTGCCCAGTGGGCTATTGAGGTTGGACCTCACGGGGTCAAATATACACCTCGCACAACGATCAAATCTCAAGCACTCGTGGACTTCATCAATGATTGGACAGAGTTGCAGGCACTAGAGGAAAAGCCAGACAACACTTATTGGACTATTCATTTTTATGGTTCCAGGCAATTGGAGGGCTCGGGGGCTGGAGTCATATTAACTTCCCCACGAGGTGATAAGTTTTGTTATGTTCTACGCTTAATGTTCCCTTGTACTAACAATGCAGCTGAATATGAGGCCTTACTCCATGGTCCGCGGATGGCTAAGGAGATGAACTTAAGCTGGGTTAAGTGCTTTGGTGACTCGGACCTGGTGGCTCAGCAGGTATCTGGCACTTGGGATTCTAAGGATCCACTCATGGCTGCATATCGGCGGGAGGTGGACATAGTGGCAGGTCATTTCAAAGGTTATCAAGTTGACCATATAGACCGGCGAAAGAATGAAGCGGCGGATACTTTAAGTCGTCTAGGCTCTCAGCGTAAACCGGTGCCACCTAATGTGTTCCTCGACGTACTTCATAATCTGTCAGTCCAGATACCCATAGAGGAGTTTGTCTATTCCTGACCCGGAGGCCCAGTTGGTGGCGGCTTTGCATGTTATACCGGATTGGACAGTCCGGTACCTGGCTTACATGAATCGGGGCGAGTTACTAGAGGATGAAACCTTGGCCCGACAGATAATCCAGTGATCCAAGTCTATGACCATTATCAATGGGGAGTTACATCATTACAGCGTCACAGGAGCAATTCAGCGTTGTGTGTCTCCTCAAGAGGGTTGTGAGATTTTGCGAGAAATCCATGAAGGAGATTGTGGTCACCACGCCGGTTCAAAATCCTTGGTGGCTAAGGCTTTTCGTCATGGCTTCTATTGGTTGACGGCTCATGCTGATGCGGAGGATTTAGTCAAAAGGTGTGACGATTGTTAGAAATTTGCACGCCGCGCTCATGTTTCGACTCAGGAGTTAAGAATGATCCCAATCACTTGGCCGTTTGCAACTTGGGGGCTCAATATGGTTGGATCCTTTAAGAGATCCAAGGACAAAAAGACCCACCTGTTGGTGGCGGTTGACAAGTTTACCAAGTGGGTAGAGGCAGAGCCAGTCAGTAAGTGTGATGCAGCCACGCCGGTTCAATTCATTAAGAAGGTGATATTCCGGTTTGGTTTTCCACACAACATTATAACTGATAATGGTACTAATCTGTCCAAAGGAGATATGGAGGAATTTTGTCAACGTGAGCACATCCGGCTTGATGTAGCATCAGTGGCTCACCCACAGTCTAATGGTCAAGCAGAGAGGGCAAATCAAGAAATTTTGAGAGGTATCAAACCCCAGCTTATGGTTCCTTTAAAGCGGACGCTGTGTTGTTGGGTGGAGGAGTTACCTTTCGTGTTATGGAGTATCAACACCACACCAAATAGATCTACGGGTTACACGCCTTTCTTCATGGTTTACGGAGCAGAGGCGATTCTCCCTAGTGACATCCATCATGACTCACCCCGTTTGGCGGCTTACGTTGAAGCTGAGAATGAGAAAGCACATAAGGACTCACTGGACCTGTTAGGTGAGGAGCATGATTTAGCAGCAGCACGTTCGGCAATTTATCAACAAGATCTCCGACATTATCACAGCTGCCGGGTTAAGACCAGAACTTTTCAAGAAGGCGATCTGGTGCTCCGGCTCATCCAGGATCAGACTGATATGCACAAGTTATCCCCACCTTGGGAAGGACCTTTTGTGGTTTGCAAAAACCTGAACAACGGGTCATACTACCTCATCGATGTTCGAGAGCACAAAGACTCACGCAAATCGGAGGAGGAGACCCAGTGGCCATGGAATATAGCTCTTCTTCGGCCTTACTATACTTGAGCCATAGGCTCTACTTATGTACATACTTATGACAATGTATATATTATATAATAAACCGGAGCCTTAGCTAAAGCGGGGTCTCTGTTCTTTTTTACATCATGTGTGGTTCCATGGGGGCTTCTACTTACAAAGCGGAGTTCTATTAACAAGGCTTACATAAGTCACACAGATATAAAGGACATCACTAGGGGGCTTGGTCCTATTCGAACCATCGCTACACCTCCTGATTGGCTTAAGGCCAAAAAGGGAAATCACTTGGGGGCTTGGTTGTATTTACACCATAGTTACACCTTTTGATAGGCTTAAAGCCAAAAGGAAATTATGTGGAACCAAAGAGAGTCTATTGCATAAAGCACAACTCAAACATAGGTAACCACTGAGCATAGCTCAAATATTACTCGGGGGCTCCTTGCTTCTCAAAGAACAACGAGCTTGCACCCTTGTAATTGGCTATCAAGCCAGGCTTGGAAGCTAGGTGTATGCACCTAAAACCCCAGGTTATCCTGCGTCTTTAAGTAAGCCACTCCATCCAGGTAAACCTGGTACGACCCATCGAACATTTGACAAGTCACTCTCATAGACCCTGAACTTGTCAAAGTTAAAATGGTGATTGGTTAAAGATTGAGGTCCATCTTAAAAGGCTTTGAAAATGGTTTAACTCAGTGGCCTGGCAGCCCATGAAAAGCCTCGATTTAGCGCCTGGCAGCCCATGAAAAGCCTTGGATATTTCTTTTTGGATTTGCTGTTTTTACACAAATTTTGATAAGAGATTTATGAATATTTTCTGATAAACCGGTGTTTCTTACAACCCGGCATGGCTTTCAACGCTCAGTTGTCAGTACATGATCAGTTCTAAACCGGTAGTAGGTTGCTCCGGTCTGGTTTTGACTCAAGGTCACTAGTATTCGAACAAACTGGTGGTTATCATAACCCAGTATGGTTTTTCTATGAACCGCCAAGAGGAAAAGGAGTCATCAATACTCCAGATTAGTGTTTTCACCCTTACTATACTAATAGTTGGTCAGCCAACGAAGGTATATCACAGGTATCATCTATTTTATATCTGGTTATTACAATCTTGGTTCTCTATCCAAGTTATGTATATATTTTTGGGGCATCATGACCTGTCCAGTGGTAAACCACTAGGACACTTTCAAGTTTTTATATGCAGGAACAAAAGCCATAATTGTCAGGACCCCGATTCCAAGTCACATTGGTCTAGCCGGTAACACCTCATATCACTTTGCGGCCTCACGCACGGTATTCCCACGGTTGTCGCCTTACCATGGCCCGGGACCGTTTGCGCCTTTTGGCTCACGTATATGATAGTGTCGCTGGCATCCATGTGACAGAGAACCCGGGCCGACATGGCTAGTCGTGAACCCAAAGCGGCACCAACCTATGGGGACAGGCATACCTGAATCACATCGAGGATGTCGGTCAGCAGCGTGTGAATCCGGGCTGTAGCACTGGGCTAACAGGACTTCGGTGAGCCGGGCTGTAGCAGGCTAGGCAGGACTCCGGATGTCACCGCGTGACATTTCCCCGAAGGGACAGACACATGAACGAAGTGAAACACATGTCGGCCAGTCAAGTGTCCTGAGCAGTAGTGCTGGGCTAGCAGGACTACGGTGAACCGGGCTGTAGCGGACTACTATGGCTCATGGAAACACAAGACTACATTTCCCCATAAGAGAGGCTACCAAGGATAAACAACTAGGTTGTCGGATCCCACACATACCAAACATTTCAATCATACACACAATATCCTCGATATGTGTAAATACAACATGGCATCACAACATAACTCTACGACTCAAGTATTTATTCATTAGGCTCCGAGGAGTGAGATATTACAAACATGGGTCTCATGACCCAACAATCATAGCATAAAAATCAAAGCACATGCGGAAGCTTAACATGTCTGAGTACAGACATCTACAAATGAAAGAGGCTAAGAAGCCTGACTATCTACCAGATCCTGCCGAGGGCACAAGATCGTAGCTGAGGTATCAAGCTAAACGTCGAAGTCCATGCGAAACTAGTAGCGAGACTGAGGTCTTTCTGCAAAACATAAATTAAGCAAACGTGAGTACAAATGTACCCAGCAAGACTTACATCAGAACTAACTACATATGCATCGGTATCAACAAAGGGGGTGGTGGAGTTTAACTGCAACAAGCCAGCTTTGACTCAGTGGCTAACCTGAACTACGACTGCAAGCAACTCTTTTGAGGTGGAACACACGAGTCCACATATTCAACATTCAATACACCACTATGGATCTGCTCCCGTCTCCCTACGAGAACGCCATACATAACACTCACGCTTATCTTGTGCATTTTAGAGTATCCACTTTCACTTGTCTATGAACTATGCAAGGGGTCCAAGTTTCCATATCCGAGGAATCCGGCTATTCGAATAGATAATGATAACCATGCAGGGGTGTACTTCTTCACACACGCTCCCACCACTTACCGTCGTTTACACGACATGTACTCAGCAACCTTCAAGCGGAAGCCCAACGAGGGTGTCGGCCACGGCCTACCTAAACACTCAAGTCTCTAGTCCAGGTTTATCGCCTATCCAAGTTCCATCCGCAGGGAGTCCGGCCGAGGTTTCCACATACGGCCCCGAACGATGTGAACAGGGTTCCCGAGACACCAAACGGGCGCCCGGTACACCGTGCCACGGTGTATCTACCGCATCATAGCGCACCCCTAGGGTCAGCGCTATGCACGGCCGCCAACACATAACCTACAAACACCAGAAACTAGTTGCATCTCCTGGCAGAGTACTAGGGTGATTAAGAAGCCGAGAGGGTCAATTAAGGATCCCAATGAGTGGTAGTAGCTGTTCATGGATCACAGACACAGAACTCAGTTCCTAAGAACGGTTTCAATGAGACAACCCACCATGTACTCCTACATGGCCTCTCACCGCTACCTTTACCAAATCGTGTTCACACACTTAGCTCACACACAGTAGGACATGTTCACAACTTTCCAATTCATCCCCGATGAATCAGACCTGACACAACTCTAAGCAATAGCAGGCATGACAAACAAGCATGTATGAGTAGGCACATCAGGGCTCAAACAACTCCTACTCATGCTAGCGGGTTTCATCTATTTACTGTGGCAATGACAGGTCATGCAGAGGATAAGGGGTTCAACTACCGCAGCAAGTAACAGATGAATCATTGTTGTCCTAATGCAGTAAAAGAGAGCAGGAGCGAGAGAGTGGGATTGTATCGGAATGAACAAGGGAATTTTGCTTGCCTGGCACTTCTGAAGATAGTATAACTCTTCAACGGTGTCATTGATCACATCGTCGAAACATACTTCTACTGAGGGGGAACAATCACCGACAAACACAGAATGAATACAGTTAATGCAATGCACATTATGATGCATGATCATGAAATGTCAATATGTTGTGATTTGAGCTAATGCAACTAAAACCAGATTAAATGTAGTTGGTTTGAACCAAAGACTCAAATTCAACTCCATATGTGATTATTTAAATGCCACTTATTTGATTTGACCTGATCAGCAGGCATAAGTTGTTC
This sequence comes from Triticum urartu, assembly GCF_003073215.2. Lineage (NCBI taxonomy): Eukaryota > Viridiplantae > Streptophyta > Magnoliopsida > Poales > Poaceae > Triticum > Triticum urartu. The sequence goes on from NC_053026.1 coordinate 276,124,910, forward strand.
AAACATGCATGATAATGCCATAATCAGTTTCTTTGGATTTTTCTGATAATTTTTCATATATAAATTATTTCATTTGGAGTTACGGTTTAATTTCTATGAATTTTAGAAGTTTTGGGCATTTTCTAGAATTTCTGAATTAGAATAAACCCAGAAAATGAGTTATTGCGTCAGCACTGCGTCATTGTGAGGTCAGCTGGTCAACATCGCCTAACCAGATTCAAACTTGACAGTGGGACCCATATGTCATCCACTCAGCTAATCAATATAGTTAACTAGCCTTAAATTAAACCTAACTAAAATGTCAGTGGGGCCGGGGCCCACATGTCAATGACTCATCTAGTTAAATAAGTTAATTAACACTAATTACCTAACACTAAAGAAACAAGGGTCTGGGCCCACACGTGATTGACCCAGGGAGTCAAACCCCTGGTCAAGACGGTCAACACGCCGGCGGCTTGATACCGGCGATGACAGACGTGGCGGAGAGGCTCGGGTTCGCCGTATGGCGATAGTTTGACTCGCGGTTTGGCTCTACACGTAGCTGGAAGTGCGCCGCGTCCAACGGAGCTGTTGGCTGGGCGAGAGGGGGCCGAAAATGGCGACTACAACAATGACAGGCGGCGGCCGAAGTTCGGGTGACGACGGATTCGTCGCTACGGTGTGCAAAACGACCGGTTCTCGACGTTTACTAAACCTACGCATGCCCACAAGCCCTTTGGACACGCTGGCACGACCAAATGGTCACCGGAGCAACTCCGGCAACGAGCCCGAGTGGCGGCGAAATTTGGCCACGGTAGGAATCGCAGCTAGAGGGCGGGAGGAGCAGCGGGGTTAGGGGGAAGAGAGAGGAGCTCACGGCAGTTGCTACGGTGGCCTCGGCGAGCTCGGGGAGGTCCGGTGCAGGCGGAACGACGGAGACAATCTCTGGCGATCCGAGGAGGAAGACGATGGCGGGACGGCGATGCAGAGCTCCTGGTGAGGCGTAGCTCGAAGAGGAGGAAGAGGGCGTCGTGGCGGAGGTGTTGGACTGATCGGGGAGGCAAGGCATCGGCGGTGGGCGCGGCAGCAACGAGCGGCGGCGACGGTGGCGCTCGGGTTCGGGCGAGAGAGAGGGAGCAGAGGGGAGGAGGGCCTCGGGGAAGAGTGAGAGGGGTCGGGGGGTGCGTGTCGACGTCAAGGCGTCCAGAGCGACGTCGGGGAGGCGGCAGGAAGCATGAGGTGGCTCGGGCGCGTGCCGGCGCACGGCGGCCACGCGCCTCTCATCCTTCTGGCGAGAGGTTGGTGGTGACTGGCATGGCCAGTGGGCCGGGCCAGCTTTGCCTAGTTGGGCTGCAGGTAAGGCCAGGTAAGCCTTTTCCCTTTTCCTATTTTTTCTTTTTCTGTTTTGTTTTCTTTGTTCTGATTTAGTTTAGGAACTAAATCATTTTAGATAATTCTGAAAATTATTTTGGAGGTTAACTGAATTATTTTAAGGCTCCACAAATAACTTCAGAATATTTGGAACATTTAAAATATATATAGCATTTAAACGACTCCAATTCAAATACTTTTGTGTTAATTCAAAAATCCAAAGATGACCTAGAAATATATTCATCATTTTTGGGAGAGGTTTTCACCTTAACCAGAAGTCATGAACTTTTCTTAGGGGAATTTTGGGTTTATTGAAAAAGATTTTAATGAAGCCTAGATGGATTGATTTAGTGCTAGGGTTTGAACAATCCCCATTTCAAGTTTAAAAGAAATTTAGACATGATGCAACAACCAAGCAAGTCCAAGTGCATAGCAAGGCTAGGGATGTTACAATAATGGACTATGCATATAATAGCTCCCAAAGGCATGGCAAGTTCTCGATGGCATGATAGATAAGTGTTCATGCTATCCTATTACAAGGTGCTTTAAAAAACTCCAAATTGAATAATTGTTTTCATAGGAGTGGCAGACTGCAACTGGTAAACCGGCTACCGGTATATGATTCCTCATCTGGATGGCTTGAAGATTGAGGGTTATCTTGAGTAGTCGCATTCTCCTCATCCCTACCCAGTCGCTGGAAATCAGTCATTGACCAGTCGATTCCAGTTAAAGCTTGAAAAACGGCTTCTTCATGAATAAGGTTTGAAGGGTCAATGTCAGGAGCGTAAGTATGCTTACGGATTGGCGGAACAAGCTCTTCTACATTATGAATCAGTGTGGGCCGTCTTTTCCCTTCAGCATCATAAACCGGTTGAAAATGAGATAGATCTGTGTCATCCGTCAATTTGCTTGCTATAGGCCACATCTCCTTTGTCAGCCTTCGGAGATCGTCATTATTGAAATATGAACCGTCTTCCTTCACACCAGGATAGCCTTTGATGATATCTGCCGGTTCCAGATCTAGAATCCATGCTTGGGCCCGGATTAGCGCGATCAGTGCACCTCACCTTGCGGCTGATCTCTTCAGTTCATCTAACCGGGCAGGCAGCATGGCCAGCTTTTCGAGGGTTTCTTTTATCAGCGTTGGAGGAGGCTTGTTATAAGCTGTCGTGCAAATTGCCCACTGGGATCTAGAATACAACTGTTCTATTAAAGTATAGGCCACTTTAAGCTTCATCCGCATGTCGGAGCCCAGATGGGTAATTCGGGTCCTTGTCATGGTAAAATATCAGTAAACCGGTTATGGGTAAGACATTATGAATTGGAAAAACTTCATGGGAGGGTACTCACTAAACACAGCAGAAGTCATAGCATTAATCTACCGCTTTAAGCCGGTCAGTTCTTCAACCACCAGCTTCAGGGCCACTTCTGCATCTTCGGCCTTCTTTGTTAAACCGGCCTTTTCTGTCTCCCAGCCTGCACGCTCTTTGTTGAAGGTTTCCTTCAGCTTTTCCATGGCTGCTAAGACATTCGTCAATTCTTCCTTGGCCTTGGAGGCCTCCGCTTGCTGAGATTTAATGTTCTCCTCAAGGTCGGCGGTTTGAGCGTCTTTCTTACTCAGTTCGGCCTACAAAAGCAAGATAAGTTATCAATGAGATATGCATATTTGAAGTACCAAGCGTATAACAAGTTATGCACTTTGTACTTGGGGGCTAATGCCTATTGGCTCTATCATCAGAAATTTTTGCAAGTCCCAAGTACAATGCACGCATTATCCTTGACAATTGGGGGCTAATGTACATCTGTTCAAAGTTGATGCATTGATTCAAGACCCGGTTTACGTTGGAAAGATAAACCGGCCCTTGGGGGCTACACAGATGAAAACTATAGGAATACAATGATAAGGTACCGGTTTGTTTCCAAGGATCACCTGACATATGGAGGATAAGCATGCAAGGATTGAGATATTACAAAGTCCCGATTTATGATTGGTATCATAAACCGGTCCTTGGGGGCTCCTTGAGTTGATATTTACAAATTGGATTTACGAAAGGAAAAGTGATGAAAATACCTCATAGCGCTCCTTCATAAGATTCACCAGACCGACTTCATAATCACGGTTTGAGTGCAGATGGTTTAGGAAACCAGAGTGGATTTCTTGAGCACTAAGATGGGCATAGCTGGATAAATCAGTACTCCATTTGCCTTTCTCCATAGCAGCATGCTCTTCCTTGGCACTATGTTTTGCCAAAATAACAGGATGGCCAGGAGAGCTGTGACCAATACCAGTAATGATAACCTCGCCTTCTTTGTCTCCAGTAGCCTTTTCTGGAGTTGATGGAGTGTCAGCAGTTATCACTGGCCTAGAAGATCTGCCATCAGTCCAGAATGGATTTGCTAGTTCATCATTTGGCACAGCAGTATCAGCTTCTGCTTGTTCATCAGTGTTATGATCTGGAGGGGGTGGTTCATCAAATGTGGCCTCAGCGTTTGGACCCTCCGGTTCAATAGTTTGCTCCGGTTCAATAACCACCTAGTCTTCAGGCGGATTGTTCACCCGAGCCTTTTTACTGGGTCTGGCTTTGGCTCTAAACAGAACAAGATGCAAAGTTTAGCATAGCATATAAAGTATGAAACATTAGAAGAAGGGACGGAAGTACTTACCCAGCTACGGTTTTGAGAGGAGGGAGTTGGGTCGCTGTTGACTCGCTAGAGGATGAAGGAGGTGTCACCTGATAATTCGAATCGGACGGATTAAGAGGTTTTCAGAAATAGCCTGCCTTGGGATAAGAAGTGTCAGAAGTGGGTGAGACCTCAGATCAGCATTTCCGAACCGGGGTGTCCGATAAACCGGTTGAAGTAACCTTTTGGCCGTTGTGCTGGGTTGTGCGGCGATCCTTGTGTTGCTGTTTCTTCAAAATAAATGTTGGATCCAAGTGAGCAAGAGGATGAGAAAAGCTTACTTTCCGGACCGATTGACAAATTTTTTGTGTTGGCAGAGAGTCTGAACTGGAGGAATGGATAATTACCTCTACATCGTCAGGTTGGCTGCCCTCAACATCCTCCTGATAAGTATCATTGTCAATGAGATGCGTGAAAAGTGAACCAAGTGAATCAAGTTCTACCTCAAATTCCGGTTCATCCGGGTCGTCATCTAGTTCCATGCTTATGCATTCAGGTGCTTTCCTCTTTGTGGTTTTTTTGACGGCTTTTGTTTTAGGACGGGAAGGTTTTGCCGCTTTTTCTTGAGGTTTCTTCTTCCAGAACGGATCATCACCCTGTCTAAAAATAAGAAGAAGGGTATTCAAAGATTGTACAGTCTAAAGATATCAAGGGTAAAGCGGAAGAACAATACTTACAGCAGGCGGTTTTTTTGCGTGTAAAATGGGTTTAATCCAGTTTGACGACAGACAGCTTCCGATTTGTTCAATATTTTCTTGACAGCCTCAGTGACTTCTTCATCTGTTAGCTGAATATTGATATGACGTTGGGAGTCTTCTACTTCAACAGTATACTCGCACATTAAGCCGGAGCGGTGACTTAACGGCAAGATACTCCAAGATATCCAGCAACGGACGAAGTCTACACCTGTTAAACCGTTGGCCAAGAAGGCTCTCAGCTTGGTGAGTTGAGGTGCGTACGGGGCCCGTTCCTGGGGACTTAGCCATTGTGGAAGTGGATGAGTATTGGCAAGCCGGTGGGCACGGTAACCCGGCAGTGGGTTCTCATCTTCAGGGGAGGTGTCTCTACAGTAGAACCAAGTTTGATTCCATTCTTTGGGGTGACTGTGCAGCTTGGCATGAGGAAATTCGACCTCTTTTCTTTTCTGAATGGAGATGCCACCAAGTTCAGTATTGGGTCCGTCTACAAATTCAGTGCGCCAGTTCAGATGGAAGAAATCCCGGAACAGCTCGACAGTTGGTTCTTCTTGCAAGTACACTTCACAAAAAACTTGAAAGTTGCATATATTGGATACCGAGTTGGGTCCAATATCTTGAGGGTGGAGTTGAAAGATGGCAAGCACATCCCGGAAAAACTTTGATCCAGGCGGTTTAAAGCCACGACCTACGTGATCAAGAAACACCACTACTTCATCCTGCTAGGGAGTAGGGGGATTTTCCGGCCTGGGAACTCGCCACCGGATCTCATTCTTCTTTGGTAAGGTACCGATCTTGACCATTCCATTCAGTTGCTCCTCTGTAACCCGAGAGGGAGCCCATTTGCAGGAATAAAACTGCTTGGCCATTGCAAGTGATAAGCTGGAAAGAAATGCCGGTTTACAATTTATTCATGGTGATGCATAAGGTACAACAGGAAAAAGGAATCCAAGTATGTGAAATTGGTAAATCGGAGGCTGATACAATTATGAATGACAAAACGATAAGCGGAAACAGAGATATACAAATATTATTAAACCGGAGTATGACAATGGAGATAAAGGGATTGCCGGTTTACAAGGGGACTAATGGTATATAATAGATTACTCTCTACAAGGGTAAACCGCATATGTGATAAAGAAGGTACAGATCTAAGGCAAGAATGACTAAGTAAGGTAGAACATGTTTCACAAGATTGCGTTGAAATTTTAGATCTACTGTAAGTTGGGAAAAGGAAAAATATTGGGAAGGTTTGGTCCCCAAGCAGTTCAAACAAGGTTCAGATCAAAATTTTAGGTTTGGTTTAAATGGACGAGGTAAGGAGTGCCATAGGTGCGGTGCAAAACATGTTGAGATCAAGCTTTGCTATCGATGGGCTGACAAAGAACACGAAGAGAGCAATATGAACCCGCATGAACCCTAATGGATCTACAAAGGGAAAAGGAAGGGCTTACAGCAGCTATTGAGGAAGAGGAGGTGCGTCACGTTTATCTAGTACGACCAGGTCGATGCAGTGGCTGTTGGTGATGCAGAGGCGAAGTTCGATGACGGTGGCGGCGCTCGGAGGCAGGGGCGTCGAGAGGAGGAAGAAGAAGCGAAGAGACGGAGGGGAAAAAAGGAAATGACCCTTGGCCCTATTTATTAGTTAAAGGGGGAGGTGACAGGCGCGAGAATCAAGGAGCCTGAATATTGGATATCTAACGGAGCGGTCGCCTCGATTGTCGGAAGGTCACTAACTGAAGGTCAGATGTATCATTTTTAAATAACAAAGTGATGTCATGGAGATTTATCATGACCCTGGAGTGTGATGTCACGGTGGTTTACAAGATCAAGATGAAGATGCAAGGGAAGAATTTTTCTATGTATTGAAGATTGACATGAACAAGTTCGAATCAATTTGGGGCCTAATGTTGGGGATATTACTACTGGACGTAAACCGGCCAGGAGTAGCCGGGTTAACTCTAGGAATATAGAAGGCCATAAAGACGTGAGGATGGAGACCGGCTCTCTCATGTAATATCCCCAAGGCCCAAAGGCGGGTTAAGGCCTCTAGATGTAAACCGACTCTCTCATGTAACTTGTATTGTAAGTTAGAAGGAATAGAGACCGAGCCGAACACGTTTATGATCCGGCCTCAGGGCTCTGTAAACCGGTGGGCGTCAACCTATGTATATAAAGGGACGACCCGGCAGCAGTTTAGGGACAACACAACACACAACAACTCGAGAGCTAGGCAAAGCGGATTCGCTCCCTGGTCATCGAAACCCTAGCAATACCAACACAACTAGACGTAGGCTTTTACCATCATCGAAGGGGCCGAACTAGTATAAAAACCCTCGTGTCCCTTGTCCGGTTTAACCCCTTTAAGCTAACCCGTAGCGATGGCTCCATGACTAAGTCCTTTCACGAGGACATCTACCGTGACAAAACCACGACAGGTACCCAGACAGTCTGAGTATATGTTCACTGACAGAACTGTTCTCGTCCATCTTGCAGCTGTAGAACTTATTGGAGACTTCATATCTCTTAATTCGGGCATTTTATTGAAATATTAACTTCAACTCCTGGAACATCTCATGTGCTCCATGATTTTCAAAATGTCATTAAAGTCCCAGTTCTAAGCCGTAAAGCATGGCACACTAAACTATTGAGTAGTCATCAGCTTTGCTCTGCCAGGTGTTCACAACATCTGGCTTTGCTCCTGCAGCGGGTTTGTCACCTAGCGGTGCTTCCAGGACGTAATTCTTCTGTGCAGCAATGAGAATAATCCTCAAGTTATGGACCCAGTCCGCGTAGTTGCTACCATCATCTTTCAACTTAGCTTTCTCAGGAACGCATTAAAATACAACGGAACAACAGCACGGGCCATCTATCTACAACAACATAGACATGCAAAATACTATCAGGTACTAAGTTCATGATCAAGTAAGGTTCAATTAATCAAATTACTTAAGAAATCCCACTTAGATAGACATCTCTCTAATAATCTAAGTGATCACATGATCCATATCAACTAAACCATGTCCGATCATCACGTGAGATGGAGTAGTTTTCAATGGTGAACATCACTATGTTTATCATATCTACTATATGATTCACGCTCGACCTTTCGGTCACCAATGTTCTGAGGCCATATCTGCATATGGTAGGCTCGTCAAGTTTAACCCGAGTATTCTGCATGTCCAAAACTGGCTTGCACCCGTTGTATGTGAACACAGAGCTTATCACACCCGATCATCACGTGGTGTGTCGGCACGACGAACTTTCGCAACAATGCATACTCAGGGAGAACACTTATACCTTGAAATTTAGTGAGAGATCATCTTATAATGCTACCGTCGATCTAAGAAAAATAAGATGCATAAAAGATAAACATCACATGCAATCAATATAAGTGATATGATATGGCCATGATCATCTTGTGCCTTTGATCTCCATCTTCAAAGCACCGTCATGATCACCATCGTCACTGGCTTGACACCTTGATCTCCATCGAAGCATCGTTGTCGTCTCGTCAACTATTGCTTCTACGACTATCGCTACCGCTTAGTGATAAAGTAAAGCAATTACATGGCGATTGCATTTCATACAATAAAGCGACAACCATAGGGCTCCTGCCAGTTGCCGATAACTGTGTTACAAAACATGATCATCTCATACAATAAAATTTAGCATCATGTCCTGACCATATCATATCACAACATGCCCTGTAAAAACAAGTTAGACGTCCTCTACTTTGTTGTGGCAAGTTTTACGTGGCTACTACGGGCTGAGCAAGAACCGTTCTTACCTACGCATCAAAAACCACAATGCGGTATAGTGATTGATTTTTGATCTTCAGAAAGAACCTTGTTCATTGAATCCGACTCAACTAAAGCTGGAGAAACAGACACCCACTAGCCACCTGTGTGCGAAGCGCATTGGTAGAACTAGTGTCGCGTAAGCGTACGCATAATGTCGGTCTGGGCCGCTTCATCCAAAAATGCCGCTGAATAAAGAATCAACTCGTGACGGCAAGAAATATGTATATACCCACGCCCACAAATCCTTTGTGTTCTACTCGTGCATATAACATCTATGCATAAACCTGGCTCGGATGCCACTATTGGGGAATGCAGTAATTTCAAAAAAATTCCTGCGCACACGCAAGATCATGGTGATGCATAGAAACGAGAGGGGAGAGTGTTGTCTATGTACCCTCATAGACCGTAAGCGGAAGCGTTATGACAATGCAGTTGATGTAGTCGTACGTCTTCACGATCGACCAATTCTGGTACCGAAAGTATGGCACCTCCCCGATCTGCACATGTTCGGCTCGGTGATGTCCCACGAATTCACGATCCAGCAGAGTTTTGAGGGAGAGTTTCGTCAGCACGACGGTGTGATGACAGTGATGATGATGCTACCGGAACAGGGCTTCGCCTAAGCACCGCTACGATATTACCGAGGTGGATTATGGTGGAGGGGGGCACTACACATGGCTAAGAGATCAATGATCAACTTGTGTCTCTATGGGGTGGCCCCTCCCCCGTATATAAAGGAGTGGAGGAGGGGGAGGGCCGGCCCTCCTATGGTGCGCCCTATGGGGAGTCTTACTCCCATTGGGAGTAGGATTCCCCCCTTCCCTACTTGGACTAGGAGTGGAAGGAACAGGGAGAGAGGGGAAAGGAAAGGGGGGCACCCAATTAGGATTGGGCTTGAGGGGGGCGCGCCTCCTCCTAGGCCTCCCTCTCTTGTCTCCCACTATGGCCCAATAAGGCCCATATACCTCCCGGGGGGTTTCGGTAACCTCCCGGTGCTCCGGTATATGCCCGAACTCACCCGGAACCATTCCGAGGTCCAAATATAGTCCTCCAATATATTGATCTTTATGTCTCGACCATTTCGAGACTCCTCCTCATGCCCGTGATGACATCCGGGACTCCGAATAACCTTCGGTTCATCAAAACACATAAACTCATAATACCGATCATCACCGAACGTTAAGCGTGCGGACCCTACGGGTTCGAGACCTATGTAGACATGGCCGAGACACGTCTTCATTCAATAACCAATAGCAGAACCTAGATTCTCATACCGGTTCCTACATATTCTACGAAGATCTTTATCGGTCAAATTGCATAACGATATACGTTGTTCCCTTTGTCATCGATATGTTACTTCACTAGTAGAAAAATGACTTTTAGTACCGGTTCGTAAGGACCTTTAGTACAGGTTCTGGAACCGGTACTAAAGGGTGGCCACTAAAGGTCCCCCCTTTAGTCCCGGTTCAGCACGAACCTGGACCAAAGGCCCACCACGTGGCACGAGGCGCGCCGTGGTCTTGGGGACCTGTAGTCCCGGTTGGTGGATTTTTTTATATTTTTTTGAAATAAAGCAAAAACAGTCCACCTACTGGGCCGGCACGGCCTACATACGACTAGAAACCCAACCCCTAGTTGGGCCAGGATGCAGGCCCATACGGCCCAGTAGGCCCCACAGGGCAGAAGACTTGCAATAGGCCCACAAAGGCCTGCTTAGAGAGGAGCTCGACACGGTAGCGGCGGGGCTAATAAACCGGTGCGAGCTCCTCTCAACTAGCGAGGTGGGAATAAACATTGTGCACTGCGAGTGGCAGCGCACCACCTTTAGTACTGGTTGGTGGCTTCAACCGGTACTAAGGGGGGGGTCTTTAGTACCGGTTGGAGCCACCAACCCGTTCTAAAGGCCACCACCTTTAGTACCGGTTGGAGCCACCAAACTGTACTAAAGGGGGGGGGGTCTTTAGTACTGGTTGGAGCCACCAACCCGTACTAAAGGCCACCACCTCTTTAGTACTGGTTCGTGCCATGAACCGATACTAAAGGTTCGCCACTAACCGGTACTAATGAGCGCCGCCTGCCTAGCCGTTAGAACCGACACTATTGGTCACATTAGTGCCAGCTCAAATACAAACCGGGACTAATGAGCTGAACATTTGACCCTTTTTCTACTAGTGCTTGCCCGAGATTCGACCATCGGTATCTCAATACCTAGTTCAATCTCATTACCGACAAGTCTTTTTACTCGTTCTGTAATGCTACAGCCCGTAACTAACTTATTAGCTATATTGCTTGCAAGGCTTATAGTGATGTACATTACCTAGAGTACCTAGAGATACCTCTCCGACAATCGGAGTGACAAATCGTAATCTTGATCTATGCCAACTCAACAAACACCATCGGAGACACCTGTAGAGCACCTTTATAATCACCCAATTACATTGTGACGTTTGGTAGCACATAAAGTGTTCCTCCGGTATTCGGGAGTTGCATGATCTCATAGTCATAGGAACATGTATAAGTTATGGAGAAAGAAATAGCAACAAACTAAACGATCATCGTGCTAAGCTAACGGATGGGTCAAATTAATCACATCATTCTCTAATGATGTGACCCCGTTACTCAAATGACAACTCATGTCTATGGTTAGGAAACATAACCATCATTGATTCAACGAGCTAGTTAAGTAGAGGCAAACTAGTGACACTCTGTTTGTCTATGTATTCACACTTGTACTTAGTTTCCGGCTAATACAATTCTAGCATGAATAATAAACATTTATCATGATATAAGGAAATATAAATAACAACTTTATTATTGCCTCTAGGGAATATTTCCTTGATGAACATGACTTATCCATCCACAATCAGCTACAGGATAGATTATACATGCTTCCAGAAGTTTTAAGATTTCCGTTCTTACCACTTCATTCATTTTTGGATTTAACCGACATTGGTGATCAACAACGGGTTTAGCACCAGGTTCCATATTAATCTTGTGCTGACATAGAGTGGGACTAATGCCATTTAAATCATCAAGAGTATATCCAATAGAAGCTTGGTGCTTCCTTAGAACTTTCAATAATCTTTCTTCTTCATGTTCTGAAAGGTTAGCATTAATAATAAAAAATATCTTGTTTTCATCCAGATAAGCATATTTCAAAGTGTCTGGCAATTTTTTTAATTCAAACACAGGATCACCTTTAGGTGGAGGAGGACCTCCTAGAGTTTCAATTGGAAAATTGTGTTTAAGCAGAGGACGTTGTTCAAAGAATTTTTTATCTATTTCATTTCTTTCATGCATATCTAAATCATTTTCATGGTCTAGCAAATATTGTTCTAATGGAACAGTAGGTGGTATAGCAATAGAAGCAAGACCAATTATTTCATCCTCACTAGGCAATTCTTTTTCATGAAGCTTTCTACTAAACTTGGAAAAATTAAACTCATGAGATTCATCACCAAAACTAACACCTACAGTTTGTTTCTCACAATCTATCTTAGCATTAACGGTGTTCAAGAAAGGTCTACCAAAGATAATGGGACAAAAGTCATCTTGTGTGGAACCAAGAACAAGAAAATATGTAGGGTATTTTATTTTCCCACACAATACTTCAACATCTCTAACAATCCCAATTGGTGATATAGTGTCTCTATTAGCAAGTTTAATAGTAACATCTATGTCTTCTATCTCTGCGGGTGCTATGTCATTCATAATTTCATGATATAAGGAATAAGGAATAGCACTCACGCTAGCACCTATCTCACATAAACCATGATAACAGTGATATCCTATTTTAACTGAGACAACGGGAATGCCAAAAACTGGTCTATGTTTATCCTTTTTATCAGGCTTGGCAATTCTAGCAGATTTTTCACAGAAATAAATAACATGCCCATCTACATTTTCTTCCAAGAGATCCTTAACCATAGCAATACTAGGTTCTACCTTGATTTGTTCATCAGGTCTAGGTGTTCTAATATAACTTTTGTTAACCAGAGTTGAAACTTTAGCATGTTCCTTTATCCTAACAGGGAAAGGTGGTTTCTCAATATAAGCAATAGGAACAACTGGATCAACATTATAAAGTATAGTTTCTTCTTTAGCTAGTACATGTTCTTTAACTTCTTCTTTAATAGGTGGGTGATATTTAAACCACTTCTCTTTAGGGAGATCAACATGAGTAGCAAATGATTCAAAAAAGGAGGCTACTATCTCAAAGTCAAGTCCATATTTGGTGGTAAACTTTTGAAAAGCATCGGTATTCATAAAAGATTTAACATAATCATACTTTAGCTTAATACATGACTCTTTACCCTCGTAAAGTTCCCAATCTTCGGAGTTGCGTTTAATTCTTTTCAAAAGATCCCACCAGCATTCAAGTCTACTTTATAAAAGGACCAGCACAAGAAGTATCAAGCATGGATCGATCATTATGAGAAAGCCGAGCATAAAAGTTCTGGATAATAATTTCTCTTGAGAGCTCATGATTGGGGCATGAAAATAACATCGACTTAAGCCTCCTCCAAGCTAGAGCGATATTTTATCCTTCACGAGGCCAAAAAATATATATGTAATTACGATCACGATGAACTAGATGCATAGGATATTTTTTTGGTGGAACTCCAATGTCAATCTATTCCAATTCCAACCAATGTCATCGCATAGCCTATACCATGCCAATGCTTTTCCCTTCAAAGATACAGGGAAAACCTTCTTCATAACTTCATCTCCGGGTAAACCTGCAAGCTTGAACAATCCACAAATTTGTTCCACATATATCAAGTGCATATCAGGATGTTCGGTTCCATCTCCTACATAAGGATTAGCTAGCACTTGTTCTATGATACCCGAAGTAATTTCATATTCAGTATTTTCAATAGGTGCAGTAGGTTGAGGGGTAGCTAATTGTGGTTCCGGTCGAGGTGAAGATACCCCGAACAAACCCCTCATAGGATTGTTTTCCATAGTAACAAGTGACAATAAATTTCAACACACTAGATAAGTGTTTCCTTACCAAATTCCACTTACCAAAGGCGCTTCACTCCCCGGCAACGGTGCCAGAAAATAGCCTTGATGACCGACAAGTATATGGGATCAATTGTAGCTCTTTTCGATAAGTAAGTGTGTCGAACCCAACAAGGTGCAGAAGGAAATGACAAGTCGTTTTCAGCAAGGTAATGCCCCCGAGTGCTGAAATTGTAAGTAACAGAGTAGTGTGATAGCAAGACAATTTGTAATGAGCAAGTAATAATAATTGTAGCAAAAGTGCAGCAAGGTAGCCCAATCCTTTTGAGGCAAAGGAAAGGCTAAAACGTTATCTTATGATAAGCAAAGCATTCTTGAGGGTACACGGGAATTTCATCTAGTCACTTTCACGATGTTGGTTCGATTTGTGTTCGCTACTTTGATAATTAGATATGTGGGTGGACCGGTGCTTAGGTGTTGTTCTTACTTGAACAAAACTCCTACTTATGATTCACCCTGCCGCAAGCATACGCAACTACGATAAAAGTATTAAGAATAAATTCTAACCATAGCATTAAACTTTTGGATCCAATTGGTCCCTTACGGAATAGCACATTAACTAGGGTTTAAGCTTCTGTCACTCTCACAACCCATCATCTAATTGCTACTCCACAATGCATTCCCTTAGGCCCAAATATGGTGAATTGTCATGTAGTCGATGTATGCATGACACCAGTAAGTGAATCACAACATACATACTATCAAAATATCGAACACATATCAAGTTCACATGATTACTTGCAACATGATTTATCCCGTGACCTTAAGAACAAAAGTAACTACTCACAAATGATAATCATGATCAAGATCAGAGGGGTATTAAATAGCATATTGGATCTGAACATATAATATTCCACCAAACAACCCATATAGTAATCAACTACAAGATGTAATCAACACTACTAGTCACCCACAAGCACCAATCTATAGTTCCGGTAACAAGATTGAACACAAGAGATGAACTAGGGTTTGAGATGAGATGGTGCTGTTGAATATGTTGATGGAGATTTCCCTCCCCAAGATGGGAGAGTTGTTGGTGATGATGATGATGATTTCCCCATCCGGGAGGGAAGTTTCCCCGGGGGAATCGCTTCGCCGGAGGGCAAAAGTGCTCCTGCCCAAGTTCCACCTCGAGACGGCAGTGCTCCATCCCGAAAGTCCTCTCCGTATTTTTTCTAGGTCAAAATGACCCATATACCAGAAGATGGGCACCAGATGTGGGCCTGGGTGAGGACAACCCACCAGGGGCCCACCTGGTGGGCCTCCTCTCGTAGTTATTTGCTCCAATATTCATCATATGTTCCATAAAAATTCTCCGTGAAGTTTCAACCTGTTTGGAGTTCTGCACAATAGGTAGCCTGACGTAGCTTTTCCAGGTCCAGATTTCCAGCTGCCGGAATTCTCCCTCTTTGTGTGTACCTTCTAAATTATGAGAAAAGGCATTGTTACTCCAAAAAGCATTATTATGCATAAGTAAGAAAATATAATGTAAAATGGACGTATAAATAATATTATGGCAAATTACTCTCAATGGCATACCAAAAGATCTTCTACTAGTAAAAAGGTGCATGCGATTGAAGAAATTAACACTTTGAGTGGAAAGATGGATGAACTTATGAAATTGATTGCAAGAGTGCTCCTATTTATCCTAATGATGTGCCTTTGTCCACTTTGATTGAGAGTAATAATGAATCTATGGATGTGAACTTTGTTGGTAGGAACAATTTTGGTAATAACGCATATAGAGGTAATTTCAACCCTAGGCCATTTCCTAGTAATCCCTCTAATAATTATGGTAATTCATACAAAAATTCTTATGGAAATTATAATAAAATACCCTATGATCTTGAGAATAATATTAAATTTCATTAATTCTAAAAAGGTTTTCAATGCTATGGTTGAAGAAAAATTGCTGAAGATTGATGATTTGGCTAGGAATGTTGATAGAATTTCTCATGAGATTGATTCTTTTAAGATTAGATCTGTGCCACCCAAGATTAATATTAATGAATCTCTAAAAGATATCCAAGTTTCTATTAATGAAAGTAGAGAAAGAACCTCTAGGATGCGTGCTAAGAGAGATTGGTTTGTAAAAGCATGTTGTTCTAGCTTCTGTGAAAATAATGATGAAGATCTTAAAGTGACTGGTGTGACTCCTATTGAATCTTTGTTTTCTAATATAAATCTTGATAAATATGGGACTGGATATGAGTCAACTTTAGCTAGAAGGTGTTCCAATAATTTGGAGGGTGAAGATCTTAATGATTTTTTTTATAAAAGTGGGATTGAAGAGGTCAAAACTTTAAGTAGCTATGAACCCACCCTTTTAGATTTCAAGGACTTTAATTATGATAATTGTTCTTTGATAGATTTTATTTCCTTGTTGCAATCCATGCTTAATTCACCTCATGCTTATAATCAACATAAAGCTTTTACTAAACATATCATTGATGCTATGATGAAATCGTTTGAAGAAAAACTTGAATTAGAAATTTCTATCCCAAGAAATCTTTATGGTGAGTGGGAACCTACTATTAAGTAGAAAGCTTTATGATGAGTGAAAACCTACTCTTAAGATTAAAATTAAAGATTATGAGTGCAATGCTTTGTGTGATTTGGGTGCTAGTATTCCCATAATTCTAAAAACTCTATGTGATGTGCTAGGTTTCCATAAATTTGATGATTGTTCTTTGAATTTGCATCTAGCAGATTCCACTAATAAGAAACCTATGGGAAGTATTAATGATGTTCTTATTGTTGCAAATAGGAATTATGTGCCTGTATTGTGCTTGATATTGATTGCAATCGTACATGTCTTATTATTCTTGGTAGACCTTCCCTTAGAACGATTGGTGCAATTATTGATATGAAAGAAGGAAACATTAGATATAATTTCCGTTAATGAAGGGCATGGAACACTTTTGAAGAAAGAAAATTAAGTTGCCATATGAATCTATTATGAGGGCTACTTATGATGATTGCATACCGAACATGACAATACCTAGATCTATGTTTTATGCCTAGCTAGGGGCGTTAAACAATAGCGCTTGTTGGGAGGCAACCCAATTTTTTTATTTTGTGTTTTTTGGTTATGTTTTTCAATAAATACACATTATTACCTCTATCGTAATTGCGTTCTGGTGTTTTAATTAGTGTTGGAGCCAAGTAAGACCTTTGGGATGCTTTGGTAGATCATTGATTTGGTTTTGCTAAAAAACAGAAACTTTTGCGTCCAGTAACATAATTGTTTCAATTCACTAGAGTGTGGAAGAATTATGATTTTTTTAAACAAGATTGATATATGAATTGCCTCTCTTGTCCTATTTTTTAGAATTTTTGGAGTTATAGAAGTATACGGAATTTTTAGATTACTACAGACTGTTCTGTTTTTGACAGATTCTATTTTCTATGTGTTGTTTGCTTATTTTGATGAATCTATAGGTAGTATCGGGGGGTATGAACCATGGAGAAGTTGGAATACAGTAGATATTACACCAATATAAATTTATAGTTCACAACAGTACCTAAAGTGGTGATTTATTTTATTTTACTGACGGATATCATGAGTTTTCGGTTGAGTTTTGTGTTGTGAAGTTTTCAAGTTTGGTTAAAGATTTGATGGACTATGGAATAAGGAGTGGAAAGAGCCTAAGATTAGGGATGCCCAAGGCACCCCAAGGTAATATTCAAGGACAACCAAGCATCTAGCTTGGGGATGCCCCAGATGGCATCCCCTCTTTCGTCTTCAATCCATCGGTAAATTTACTTGAGGCTATATTTTTATTCACCACATGATATGTGTTCTGCTTCGAGCGTCCTGTATGATACCACAATAATCCTTGCGGTACACACCTTTTGAGAGGGACGCCACTGTAATCGTGAATTTATTAGAATACTCTATGTGCTTCACTTATAGTTTTTGAGCTAGGCGGTTTGCTGTAGAGCTTCACTTATATCTTTTTGGAGCACGGTGGTGGTTTTATTTTATAGAAATTGATGAACTCTCATCCTTCACTTATATTATTTTGAGAATCTCTAAATAGCATGGTAATTTTCTTAGTTTATGAATTTAGTCCTAATATGATGGGCATCCAAGAGGGATATAATAAAAACTTTCATATAAAGAGCATTGAATAATATGAGAAGTTTGATTCCTTGCATTTGTTTTGAGATATAAAGATGGTGATATTAGAGTCATGCTAGTGAGTAATTGTGGATTGGTAGAAATACTTGTGTTAAAGTTTTTGATTCCCGTAGCATCCACGTATGGTGAACATTTATGTAATGAACTCGGAGCATGATTTATTCTTTGATTATCTTCCTTATGAGTGACGGTCGGGGACAATCGATGGTCTTTTCCTACCAATCTATGCCCCTAGGAGGATGCCTATAGTACTTTGTTTAGATGGGTAATAAACTTTTTCAATAAGTATGTGAGTTCTTTATGACTAATGTTAAGTCCATGGATTATACGCACTCTCACCCTTCCACTATTGCTAGCCTCTCTAGTACCGCACTACTTTCGCCGATGCATTAAACCACCATATATCCATCCTCAAAACAACCACCATACCTACCTATTATGGCTTTTCCATAACCATTCCGAGATATATTTCCATGCAACTTCCACCGTCCCGTTTATTATGACACGCACCATCATTGTCATATTGTTCTCATGTGCATGAGGCATTCATATAAAGTCATCCTTTGTTCCAAGTATCGAGTTGTAAGTCAATAAAAGTGTGGTGATGATCATTATTAGAGCATTGTCCCATGTGAGGAAAGGATGATGGAATCTATGGTTCCCTCACAAATTGGGATGAGTCTCTGGACTTTAATAAAAATAAAAGAGGCCAAATAAGCCCAAACAAAAAGAGAGAGAAAAATAGAGAAGGAACAGTGTTACTATCCTTTTCCACACTTGTGTTTTGAAATATCACCATGTTCTTCATGATAGAGAGTCTCCTATTTTATCACTTTCATATACTAGTGGGAATTTTGATTATAAAACTTGGCTTGTATATTCCAATGATGGGCTTCCAAAAATTTACCTAGGTCTTCATGAGAAAGCAAGTTGGTGCACACCCACTTAGTTTCTTTTTTAGCTATCATACACTTATAGCTCTATTGCATCCGTTGCATGGAAATCCCTACTCACTTGCATCGATATCAATTTATGGGCATCTTCATAGCCCATTAATTTGCCTAGTTGATATGAGAATTTCTCCTTCCTCTTGTCTTCTCCACAACCACCATACTTTATTCCACCTATAGTGGTATATCCATGGCTCACGCTCATGTATTGCGTGAAAGTTGAAAAAGTTTGAGAACACTAAAAGTATGAAACAATTTCTTGGCTTGTCATCGGGGTTGTGCATGATGAAATACTTTGTGTGATGAAGATGGAGCATAGCCAGACTATATGATCTTGTAGGGATAACATTCTTTGGCCATGTTATTTTGAGAAGACATGATTGCTTTATTAGTATGCTTTAAGTATTATTGTTTTTATGTCAATATTAAACTTTTGTTTTGAATCTTATGGATCGGAATATTCTTGCCACAATAAAGAAGATTGCATTGATAAATATGTTAGGTAGCATTTCACATAAAAAATTCTGTTTTTATCATTTACCTACTCGAGGAGGAGCAGGAATTAAGCTTGGGGATGCTTGATACGTTTCCAATGTATCTATAATTTTTGATTGTTCCATGCTATTATTATCTATTTTGGATGTTTTATATGCATTACTATGCTATTTTATATTATTTTTGGGACTAACCTATTAAGCTAAAACACAATGCCAGTTTCTGTTTTTCCTTGTTTTTGACTTCTATAGAAAAGGAATATCAAATGGAGTCCAAACTGAATAAAACTTTACGGTGATTTTTCTTGGATCAGACGAAACCCACGAGATTTGGAGAGGAGGCCAGAAGACCCACGAGGCGGCCACAAGCCATGGGGTGCACCCCCTAGCTTGTGGGCCCCTCATGGACCTTCATGACCTAATTCTTCCACTATAAATCCTCAAATATCCCCCCTATATGAGAGGGCATGATGGTTCCTGTCCGCATCAATATTTTCCCCGAAGATGAAGTGATGATGCAGCACAACTACGGTAGGTATTTCCTTCAGTGATGAGAGGAAGGTTATCAAACTAGTAGGAGAACCAAGCAACACTATGTAAACGGTACCTGCACACAAAGAACAAATACTTGCAACCCTACACGAAAAAGGGGTTGTCAATCCCTCTCGGGTAAAAGATATATTGGTTTGTAGTAGATTGGATAAATAGATCTCATGGAAACACTAAATAAAATAAGTAACAAAAAATGCAGCAATGTATTTTTGGGTTTTTGGAATAATAGATCTGAAAATAAAAGTGGCAAATAATAGATCGGAAAGCAAATATGATAAAGAATATACCAAGGGTCCGTAGATTTCACTTGTGACTTCTCATAAGAAAAATAGCATACGGCGGGTAAACAAATTACCGTTGGGCAATTGATAGAACATCAAATAATTATGACGATATCTAGGCAATGATCATTATATACGCATCATGTCCAAGATTAGTAGACCGACTCCTACCTGCATCTACTACTATTACTCCACACATCGACCGCTATCCAGCATGCATCTAGTGTATTAAGTTCAAGGAAAAACAGAGTAATGCAACATGAACGATGACATGATGTAGACAAGATCTATTCATGTAGGAATAGACCCCATCTTGTTATCCTTAATTGCAACGATTGACACGTGTGTTGCTGCACCTTCTGTCACTGGGAAAGAACACCACACGACCGAACCCATCACAAAGCACCTCTTCCCATGGTAAGAAAAATCGATCTACTCGGCCTAACTAAACCAAAGATTCAAAGAAGAAATACGAGGCTATTGGTAATCATGCGTATAAGAGATCAAAACTCAAATAACTTTCATGGATAAAATAGATCTGATCATAAACTCAAAGTTCATCGGATCCCAACAAACACACCGGTAAAACAGTTACACCAAATAGATCTCCAAGAGACCATTGTATCGAGAATCAAAAGAGAGAGATGAAGGTATCTAGCTACTTCCTACGGACTCGTAGGTCTATAATGAACTACTCACGCATCATCGGAGAAGCACCAATGAGGATGATGGACCCCTCCATGATGGTGTCTAGATTGGATCTGGTGGTTCTGGAACTTGCGATGGCTGGAATTGTGTTTCATCGACTCCCCTAGGGTTTTTGGATTTTCGGGGTATTTATAGACCAAAGAGGTGGTGCGGCAGGCGGCCGAGGTGGGCACAACCAACCAGGGCGTGCCTGCGACCCCAGGCGCGCCCAGGTGCGTTATGCTCCCCTCAGAGCCCCCTCTGGTACTTTTTGGCCCAATAGGTGTCTTCTGGTCCAGAAAAAATCTCCACAAAGTTTCGCTTCGTTTGGACTCCGTTTTGTACTGATTTTTTGTGAAGTAAAAACAAGGAAAAAAACAAAAGCTGGCACTAGGCACTATGTCAATATGTTAGTCCCAAAAAGTGTTATAAAGTTTCTATAAAATGATTGTAAAACATCCAAGAATGATAATATAACATGGAACAAGCAAAAATTATAGATACATTGGAGGTGTATGTCAGGACCCCGACTCCAAGTCACATCGATCTAGCCGGTAACACCTCATATCACTTTGCGGCCTCACGCACGGTATTCCCACGGGTGTCGCCTTACCATGGCCCGGGACCGTTTGCGCCTTTCGGCTCACGTATATGATAGTGTCGATAGCATCCATATGACAGAGAACCTGAGCCGACATGACTAGTGGTGAACCCAAAGTGGCACTAACTTACAGGGACAGGCATACATGAATCAACATCGAGCATGTCGGTCAGCAGCGTGCGAATCTGGGCTGTAGCACTAGGCTAACAGGACTCCGGTGAACCGGGCTGTAGCAGGCTAGGAAGGACTCGGGATGTCACTGCGTGACATTTCCCCGAAGGGACAGACACAGGAACAAAGTGAATCACATGCCAGCCAGTCAAGTGTTCTGGAGCAGTAGTGCTAGGCTAGCAGGACTCCAGTGAACTGGGCTGTAGTGAACTACTATGGCTCGTGGAAGCACAAGACTACATTTCCCCATAAGAGAGGCTACCAAGGATAAACAACTAGGTTGTCGGATCCCACACATACCAAGCATTTCAATTATACACACAATATGCTCGATATGTGTAAATACAACATGGCATCACAACAAAACTCTACGACTCAAAGTATTTATTCATTAGGCTCATTACCCAACATTCAGAGCATACAAGTCAAAGCACATGCAAAAGCTTAACATGTCTGAGTACAGACTTCTACAAATGAAATAGGCTGAGAAGGCTGACTATCTACCAGATCCTGCCGAGGGCACAAGATCGTAGCTGAGGTAACAAGCTAAACGTCGAAGTCCATGTGGAACTACTAGCGAGACTGAAGTCTCTCTGCAAAACATAAATTAAGAAAAACCTGAGTACAAATGTACTCAGCAAGACTTACATCAGAACTAACTATGTATCATTATCAATGAAGGGGATGGTGGGGTTTAACTGCAGCAAGCCAGCTTTGACTCGGTGGTTATCCTGAACTACGACTGCAAGTAACTCTTTTGAGGTGGCGCACACGAGTCCACATATTCACCAGATCAATACACCACTATGGATCCGCCCCCGTCTCCCTACGAGAACGACATCCATAGCACTCACGCTTATCTTGCGCATTTTAGAGTATCCACTTTCACTTTTCTATGAACGATGCAAGGGGTCCAAGTTTCCATATCCTAGGAATCCGGCTATTCGAATAGATAATGATAACCCTGCAGGGGTGTACTTCTTCAGACACGCTCTCGCCAATTACCACCATGTACACGTCGTGTATCTCGGCAACCTTCAAGCAGAAGCCTGGCGAGGGAGTCGGCCACGACCTGACTAACCTCACAAGTCTCTAGTCCAGGTTTATCGCCTATTCGGGTTCCATCCGCAAGGAGATCCGGCCGGGGTGTCGCTCACGGCCCCAAACGATGTGTGCAGGGTTCCCAAGCCCACCATCCGGGTGCCACTTGGTACACCGTGCCACTGTGCCTAGTCTGTCCCAAGCCCACCTGTACCGGGTGCCACTTGGTAGACTACTAACACTACCTACAAACACCAGAAACTAGTTGCAACTCCTGGATAGAGATCGAGTTGATTAATAAGTAGAGAGGGGTCGAGTTACCGGAACCCAATGTGTGGAAGTAACTGTTCATGGATCACAAACACAGAACTTAGTTCCTGAGGACGGTTGCAATGAGACAACCCACCATGTACTCCTACATGGCCTCTCACCGCTACCTTTACCAAATTGTGTTCACACACTTAGCTCACACACAGTAGGACATGTTCATCACCATTCCAATTCATTCCCGATGAATCAGACCCGACTCAACTCTAAGCAATAGCATGCATGACAAACAACATGAATGAGTAGGTACACCAGGGCTCAAACAACTTCTACTCATGCTAGTGGGTTTCATCTATTTACTATGGCAATGACAGGTCATGCAAAGGAAAGGGGTTCAACTACCGCATCATGTAACAGTTGAATCGTTGTTGTCCTAATGCAGTAAAAGAGAGCAGGAGCGAAAGAGTGGGATTGTATCGGAATTAACAAGGGGGTTTTGCTTGCCTGGCACTTCTGAAGATAGTATAGTTCTTCATCGGTGTCATCGATCTCATCGTCGGAACGTCGTCTACTGAGAGGGGACAATTACTGGCAAACAAGGAAGAACACAATCAAAGCGATGCAACAATATGGTGCATGATCATGACATGGCAATATACTGTTGCTTGAGCTAATGCAACTAGCAACAAGTTAAATGGAGTTGGTTTGAACACTAGGTTCAAATTCAAACTCCATATCTGCTTTCTTAAATGCCATTAATTCAAATTGTCATATATAGTGGATGTAAGTTGTTCAAACATTCATGAGAAAGGTACATATGGATAGATTGAATTGTTCTAATCATTTTTCATATATAAAAAATTTCATTTGGAGTTACGGTTGATTTTCTATGAATTTTTGAAGTTTTAAACATTTTCTGGAATTTTCTGAATTATTTTAAATCCAGAAAATGTTTAACTGCATCAGCGTTGTGAAAGCATGACGTCAGCGAGTCTACTGACACTGACCAGGTCAATCCTGACGACCAGGTCTCACATGTCATTGGCTCACTGTTAACTGGAAATTAATCCCGTGTTGACTGGGATTTGACCCGCTACGGGGCTCGCTTGTCTGTGTCTGTTAGAGAGGGATTAGTGGTGATTAGCGCCTAACTAAGAGACCACGTCAGCCCGCTGGGGTTTGGCCGGCGGCGACCAAAGCAGCGGCGGCAGCATGCCGGACTTGCGCTAAAGGCGACGGGGGCGGCAGCTGAGGGCACCGGGGCGTAGCCCGGGCTCGCCCGAATCTAGGGAGGTATGTGGGAGGCCGCGGGGCGAAGGAGCTCGCCGCAGCAGAGCTCGTGGCGGAAGCCGAAGCTCGGGCACCGACGGTTAGGCGCTACGGCGCATTTCGAGATGAACTAGTGGGGTCTGCGGCTTCCTGAGGAAGCGATGAGCACGCCTACATGCTCTGGTGCGACGTGCGGGTGTTGCAACCGCGGCGGCGACATGGCCGGTGGCGGGGAGCGCTCGGCTCCGGTGGTTGATGCGGCTAGGGGGCGAATTAGGCAACAGGGCATGGGGGAAACGGTGCAGCGGCTCACCGCAGTTCTTCTGGTGCTGCTGGCGAGGCAGGGGAGGCACGGGGTCCAGCGAATCGACGACGGGCATAATTGGCACCCGAGGTCAGAAACAACAGCGTTGGAGATGCAGCAGAGCTTTTGGCGCCGCGCGACTCAATGCAGGGGACGACGATGTCGTGGCGGAGCTCGAGGTCATGTCAGAGAGGCACGGGGAAGGCTGTGGTCGCCGCAACAGCGAACAGTGGCGACAGGCGCGCTCGGTTGCTGCGCGGAGAGAGCAGAGGAGGGGGATGGACACAGGGAGGGTGAGAGAGGGCCAGGGGGTCTGCATGGCGTCACCAGAGAAGGTCAGGGCATCGAGGGGGAGCGGCAAGCAGGAGGTGTCCGGGGCGCGTGTGCGCGCACGGCGGCCACACGCCCTCCTGCCCACTGGCAGGAGGTGAAAGACGACAGGGAGGAGCCCCTGGTGGGCTGGGCTGGCTTTGCCCAGCTGGCTGCTACACTACCCAGCCAGGTGGGCTTTGCCAGGTAAGTTCCTTTCTTTCTATTATTTCTAGTTTTCTATTATTTCTGTAACTTCAGGGCTTTATTAAAAATGCCAGTGCATTTCCAAAAATCCTGAAACTAATCATGGATACTGTTTGGAATATATCCAACAGTAAACATTTTAGTTTATGATTATTTGAGCATCTAAAATATTTTATAGCATTTAAATGCGCAAATGCAAAGAGAGTATGATTTAATTCAGAGCCCAAATGTCATGGGAAAATGTGCATCACCTCTGGTTACTGTTTACAACATTTTCCATAGTTGATGAACATTTTCGAAAGCCATTTGGATTTACTGAAAATATTTTAGGTGAACCTAGTGAATTCCTTTGATGCTAGGGGTTTAGGCAATCCCCATTTCAAGTTTCTTTCAAGATTAAACATGATGCACACATGAGGCTAGCCTAGTGCATTACCAGAAGCTAGGGATGTGAAAACTCACCCCTACTAAACAAGAATCTCGTCCCAAGATTCAAGTCGTGAGGTAAGAAGACAGAGGGACACAAGCTAACACATTCTTCATGATCCAGATGTCTTTCTCGAGGATGTTGATTCGTTGCATCATATTGATCTTGACGTCTTTGTCTTCGAGATCTTTGTCCAACACGATGATGACAGAAAGAAACTCTATAGAAATCGATCTCCTCAAGGATCACACAACTCACGATCAACTCACGGAATGAGACATTGAACATATCTTGAGCTGAGAGGCAAAACACACCTTAAAAAGGACGGAAGAAACAATTGACGAGGGTTTCAAAGTAGCAAGGAAAAATTGCCATGATTCCATAACGTGATACCTTAAGGAAGGTGACTCGTAGAATTATCCCCTTAGGTGGCAAAGGAATTACTTTTGATACAAAGATCATTGAAACTCTTTGTACCAGCCTAAGGCAATAACAATCGATCATTTGAAGGATTCGGAAAAGGATGGCATACTCAGACTAGAATGGATGATGTGGACTACCTTGTTGAAGACAACGCAATGAGTGATTTTTGCTTATCACCGGAAATGGATGGGACCCATGATAGGACCACTTTTGAAGGTGATCCTGACCTGAAATTACCGAGTAGGGTAGTCCAAGGTTGAATGGCACAATGGCGGTGCAAACTAGGAACAAAATGCAAATGCTGGGAATGATTCTAGTAACTAGGGAGAAACTCAATAGTAGAGAGTGATTCCGTTGTTAGAAAGGTTATGCCATAATCAAAGAAACTGAGAGCGGATCCCAATTAATGCTGATGATATGTCCTAGTGCTTGCACGTGCTCTCAAGAACTTGAGCATTTCCATATTCATCATGTTTTACCAATATCCGTGTCAAGGATCCTGGCAACACAACATACTACCATGATGAAAAATGGTGGAGGATGCAGATGCAAAGGAAGATAACACCTTCTCAGATTTCACCTTGGCGAGGCCAAGGAATCAAAATCTGGATGATCGACCGAGAGACATTTAATGGTGGAGGATGCAGATGCAAAGGAAGATAACATCTTCTCAGATTTCACCTTGGCGAGGCCAAGGAATCAAAATCTGGATGATCGACCGAGAGACATTTAGCGCTTCGCTTCTAATGTTCTCCTTGATGTGCTAGCCTAACCCATTCATTGAAATGGTTTGGTATCTAGAACATCAAGTAGCAGGTCGGACTCCGGGAGCTCAGGAATCCATAAGGAATAACTACTAGAGTAAATCCTACGAAATCCTTATGGGGAGGTGGCCAACTTACTCAATCAAGATACTACAATAATAGGTCTTCCGGCTGGATGTGTTGACCACGACATCCACTTTACCAGGTTATAGAGAGACCAATATGATAGTTCCTGGGAAATGTTCCAACCATCATATCTGCCTGAGATTCAGATCTGGTTGGTGTCAGAATAATCCAGACCCATCGAGTCTAGAATGAAAATGGAAGTTTGCAACACAAGTCGAGGAGATGGCGTTGCGAGATTCTCGGGAAATGAACTACGATAGCAAAATCCAAAACATGAGCTAGTTCTGCTACACACATGTGGGCATGCTGTCCAAGATAAGCATGACCACGTAGTAGTCTTATAATAAAACTATCGAGTTCAGGTTGGAACCATCATCGAGGATATCGAAGTCTTGTGCATTACCTTTGGGTCCTTAAGTGTTAGCACTTAAGAACTTCTTTTCCTTGAAAAAATCAATCAGTGGCTTGGTGTGCTAGGGATTCATATAGAATGAAGGTTGCAAGTCTCCAGACCACAGAATACTTCGCATGTATGCATGACTGACTTGGGATGATTCCAGAGGAAGCGAAACATGCTTTCACGAATTCATGGCGGCAACTAACATCAAATTCACATGAATTCGAGGAAGTCACTTCTTTCATCCAAGCATATTCTTCATGAACGAAACACGAAGATAAAGCTTATATAAGTTTCCAATACTAGCCGAATGTTCAACACAAATCATGGAGGAGACAAAAATGTTGCTGATGGGCTCAACAACAATTCATCCAAGCTTCCATATAAGTGGAATTCCACAATTTAAGTGAACACAATGATAGCATTGGTCAGACCAAAATATGTAATGGTGTATGCTCGAGGGGTTAACCACGAGTAAAACAACATTACGAACATCGTTGGTTCTGAATTGACTTGACGATAGCCCATACTCAAGTCCAAGTTTGGATAAGATGATAGGTCCATTAACTGATCACGAGGGTCAATCGATGAAAGTACCATCTTTCTTCAACACACATACAAGATATCCCCTAAAATGAACTAAGTCGGATAAAGCTTTTATCTTCCAACTCTCCAAGTTATTGTTCATCTTAACCAACCAGTTGAGGGTATCCAACTCAGATTCTTGGAGAAGGGGTGGTTACAAAAAACCAACTTGATCATGAACTCAACATAGCGGTTAGGTGACAACCTGGTGATACTTCCGAGAAAATATTCGGAATATCACGAACCACCGATATGTTAGTAAGCTCGGGAACAATCTTGATTTTCAAGGTAAGACAACATGATCATAAGAGCAAGGGATTCAATCCTAACTCAAGGATCGAAGAGTGCACCAGAAATAAGGACAAGGTAGCACGATCAATCCTAGTATAGTGATTCGATAACCAACACGCTAAGAATGATATTAATGTCCATTAACTACCAAGCAAGACTGTTGCTAGGAGTATTGACTTCACACATCATGGTTCACTTGTCGGTATTCTGGTTGCAACAACATGGAGCCGAGGAATGAAAAATGATGGCAAAAAGTATCACTGCGTCAAGAATTCATTTGAGGGTGTGTGCGATTCTCACAATACTCTTGTTATGAAAGAGGGTGATACTCCGAGGTAGAACAGAACAAAAGCTGGATTGGCATTTTGATCTGCGGGATACAACTACTTTGACCCAATCCTAGAAATGGATGAGGTACTGGAGTTTGTTTCTCCTAGTCATTCCAGAATAGAATGGCTTGACAGACCACAAGAGTAAAAGGCACCGATAAACACGAATGCACACATACTCTTGACTATCAACTGATAGGCTAAGGTCGGAATACAACTAAAGGGGGACAACTCAAGGAACATATAATTTTTTTGAGTTGTGGACGCATGGATTAGTATGTCGAACAAGTTCAACATATTTCTTCCGGATAACCCATGCAGAAGAAGAAGGACTGACAGATTCACAATTTGAATGGAGAACTCGTCAAGAGCACTCTTATTGTGATCTTTTGGTTCGACGAACTTCTGCCATAAAATAGTTCATGGTATTTGGAAGAAGGAAATACCACGGACCCCGAGGACTATCACAAAGGTTACTAATATCCTAAAGGTACGAGCAACAATATCAACATGAAGTAAGTAGAGTGAATCTTGGGTCCAAGGACCCGGAGATAGAATACCTACTAACTAAATAACATCACGAGATGCTTTCAAGAATGGTGGCCAGAATCATCACAATGGGACCACCAAAGATGGCTAGATTACTAACTCTAAGATACCCTAGTGTCATAATAAAAACTCCAACATATAGGTCGAGGCAATAGAGTAACTCAACTCACCAATTAGTGTGCTTAATTTGTCCCAAAAGGGCATCAGGAATGGGAGGAAGGGATTTGCAGATGCATCAGACTATTTAGAAACCTGGGATGACTCGGACAACATAATGGTTGTAAATGCTCAAAATGATTTGAGACATCCTGCAAAATATCAAAGTTCCGGGATCAACGGTCAACATACGGAAGTAGTAGGAACTGAACTGAGGCTTAAACCCAACAATCCTAGGCAACTATGGTTTAGTAACACGTCATCCTGAGAGATAGAAGAGAAGCCTAGTCCTAAACCCCCGTAGAAAAGAAGAGGTTGACTCAGAGCAGAAGGGCATAAGGTAAAGGAGTAAAGAGCCTTACGTTCCCATCCACAATCAATTCCCTTATATAACTAAAGCATTTCTAGACTCAACTTCGACCAGCTTGGCTTGGTAATCCTACAGGCAGTCAGGCTCTGATACTAAAGCTGTCAGGACCCCGATTCCAAGTCACATCGATCTAGCCGGTAACACCTCATATCACATTGCGGCCTCACGCATGGTATTCCCACGGGTGTCGCCTTACCATGGCCCGGGACCGTTTGCGCCTTTCGGCTCACGTATATGATAGTGTCACTAGCATCCATATGACAAAGAACCCGGGCCGACATGACTAGTCATGAACCCAAAGTGGCACTAACTTACGGGGACAGGCATACATGAATCAACATCGAGCATGTCGGTCAGCAGTGTGCGAAGCCGGGCTGTAGCACTGGGCTAACAGGACTTCGGTGAACCGGGCTGTAGCAGGCTAGGCAGGACTCCGGATGTCACCGCATGACATTTCCCCGAAGGGACAGACACAGGAACGATGTGAATCACATGCCGGCCAGTCAAGTGTTCTAGAGCAGTAGTGCTGGGCTAGCAGGACTCCGGTGAACCAGGCTGTAGCGGACTACTATGGCTCGTGGAAGCACAAGACTACATTTCCCCACAAGAGAGTCTACCAAGGATAAACAACTAGGTTGTCGTATCCCACACATACCAAGCATTTCAATCATACACACAATATGCTCGATATGTGTAAATACAACATGGCATCACAACAAAACTCTATGACTCAAAGTATTTATACATCAGGCTCTAAAGAGCCAGATAATACAAACATGGGTCTCATGACCCAACATTCAGAGCATACAAGTCAAAGCACATGCGGAAGCTTAACATGTCTGAGTACAGACTTCTACAAATGAAAAAGGCTGAGAAGCCAGATTATCTACCAGATCCTGCTGAGGGCACAAGATCGTAGCTGAGGTAACAAGCTAAACGTCGAAGTCCACATGGAACTACTAGCAAGACTGAAGTCTCTCTGCAAAACATAAATTAAGCAAACGTGAGTACAAATGTACTCAGCAAGACTTACATCAGAACTAACTACATATATATCATTATCAACAAAGGGGATGGTGGGGTTTAACAGCAGCAAGCCAGCTTTGACTCGGTGGCTATCCTGAACTACGACTGCAAGTAACTCTTTTGAGGTGGCGCACACAAGTCCACATATTCACCTTATCAATACACCACTATGGATCCGCTCCCATCTCCCTACGAGAACGCCATCCATAGCACTCACGCTTATCTTGCGCATTTTAGAGTATCCACTTTCACTTGTCTATGAACGATGCAAGGGGTCCAAGTTTCCATATTCGAGGAATCCGGCTATTCGAATAGATAATGATAACCCTGCAGGGGTGTACTTCTTCTCACACGCTCTCGCCACTTACCACCATGTACATGTCGTGTATCTCGGCAACCTTCAAGCGGAAGCCTGGCGAGGGAGTCGGCCACGACCTGACTAACCACACAAGTCTCTAGTCCAGGTTTATCGCCTATTCGGGTTCCATCCGCAAGGAGATCCGGACGGGGTGTCACTCACGGCCCCAAACGATGTGTGCAGGGTTCCCAAGCCCCCCATTCGGTTGCCACTTCGTACACCGTGCCACTGTGCCTAGTCTGTCCCAAGCCCACCTGTACCGGGTGCCACTTGGTAGACTACTAACACTACCTACAAACACCAGAAACTAGTTGCAACTCCTGGATAGAGATCGAGTTGATTAATAAGTCGAGAGGGGTCGAGCTACAGGAACCCAGTGTGTGGTAGTAACTGTTCATGGATCACAAACACAGAACTCAGTTCCTGAGGACGGCTGCAACGGGACAACCCACCATGTACTCCTACATGGCCTCTCACCGCTACCTTCACCAAATCGTGTTCACACACTTAGCTCACACACAGTAGGACATGTTCATCACCATTCCAATTCATTCCCGATGAATCAGACCTGACTCAACTCTAAGCAACAGCAGGCATGACAAACAAGCATGAATGAGTAGGCACACCAGGGCTCAAACAACTCCTACTCATGCTAGTGGGTTTCATCTATTTACTGTGGCAATGACAGGTCATGCAAAGGAAAGGGGTTCAACTACTGCAACATGTAACAGTTGAATCGTTGTTGTCCCAATGCAGTAAAAGAGAGCAGGAGCGAGAGAGTTGGATTGTATCAGAATGAACAAGGGGGTTTTGCTTGCCTGGCACTTCTGAAGATAGTATAGTTCTTCATCGGTGTCATCGGTGTCATCGATCTCATCGTCCGAACATCGTCTACTGAGAGGGGACAATTACCGGCAAACAAGGAAGAACACAATCAAGGCGATGCAACAATATGATGCATGATCATGACATGGCAATATGTTGTTGATTGAGCAAATGCAACTAGCAACAAGTTAAATGGTGTTGGTTTGAACACTAGGTTCAAATTCAAATTCCATATGTGCTTTCTTAAATGCCATTAATTCAAATTGTCATATATGGTGGCTGCAAGTTGTTCAAACATGCATGAGAAAGGTACAGATGGATAGATTGAATTTTTCTGATCATTTTTCATATATAAAATATTTCATTTGGAGTTACGGTTGATTTTCTATGAATTTTTGAAGTTTTAAACATTTTCTGGAATTTTCTGAATTATTTTAAATCCAGAAAATGTTTAACTGCGTCAGCGTTGTGCAAGCATGACGTCAGCGAGTCAACTAATGCTGACCAGGTCAAACCTGATGACCGGGTCCCACATGTTATTGGCTCACTGTTAACTAGGAGTTAATCCCGTGTTGGCTGGGATTTGACCCGCTGCGGGGCCCGCCTGTCAGTGTCTGTTAGAGAGGGATTAGTGGTGATTAGCGCCTAACTAAGCGACCACGTCAGCCCGCCGGGTTTTGGCTAGCGGCAACCAAAGCGGCGGCAGTAGAGCGCCGGACTTGCGCTAAAGGCGACGGGGGCAGCGGCTGAGGGCACCGAGGCATAGCCCGGGCTCACCCGAATCTAGGGAGGTAAGTGGGAGGCCGCGGGGCGCCGGAGCTCGCCGGAGCAGAGGTCGTGGCGGCAGCCGAAGCTCGGGCATCGACGGTTAGGCGCTACGGCGCGTTTCGAGACGAACTGGTGGGGTCTGCGGCTTCCTGCGGAAGAGCTGAGCAAGCCTACGTGCTCTGGTGCGACGTGCGGGTGTTGCAACCGCGGCGGCGACATGGCCGGCGGCGGGGAGCGCTCGGCTCCGGTGGTTGATGCGGCTAGGGGGTGAATTAGGCAATGGGGCATGGGGGAAACGGTGCAGCGGCTCACCGCAGTTCTTCTGGTGCTGCTGGCGAGGCAGGGGAGGCACGGGGTCCGGCGAATCGACAGCGGGCATCACCGGCACCCGAGGTCGGAAACGACGTCATTGGAGATGCAGCAGAGCTTCTGGCACCACGTGACTCGATGGAGAGGACGACGACATTGTGGCGGAGCTCGGGATCATGTCGGAGAGGCACGGGGAAGGCTGTGGTCGCTGCAACAGCGAACGGTGGCGACAGGCGTGCTCGGCTGCTGCGCAGAGAGAGCAAAGGAGGGGGATGGACACGGGGAGGGTGAGAGAGGGCCTGGGGGTCTGCATGGCGTCACCAGAGAAGGTCAGGGCGTCGAGGGGGAGCGGCAAGCAGGAGGTGGCCGGGGCGCATGTGCGCGCACGGCGGCCACACGCCCTCCTGCCCACTGGCAGGAGGTGGAAGACGACAGGGAGGAGCCCCTGGTGGGCTGGGCTGGCTTTGCCCAACTGGCTGCTACAGTACCCGGCCAGGTGGGCTTTGCCATGTAAGTTCCTTTCTTTTTATTATTTCTTGTTTTCTATTATGTCTGTAACTTCAGGGCTTTATTAAAAATGCCAGTGCATTTCCAAAAATCATGAAACTAATCATGGATATTGTTTGGAATATATCCAACAGTAAACATTTTAGTTTATGATTATTTGAGCATCTAAAATATTTTATAGCATTTAAATTCCCAAATGCAAATAGAGTATGATTTAATTCAGAGCCCAAATGTCATGGGAAAATGTGCATCACCTCTAGTTACTGTTTACAACATTTTCCATAGTTGATGAAGATTTTTGAAAGCCATTTGGATTTACTGAAAATATTTTAGGTGAACCTACTGAATTCCTTTGATGCTAGGGGTTTAGGCAATCCCCATTTCAAGTTTCTTTCAAGATTAAACATGATGCACACATGAGGCTAGCCTAGTGCATTACCAGAAGCTAGGGATGTGACAGTGTATCAGCATCCCCAAGCTTAATTCCTACTCGTCCTCGAGTAGGTAAATGATAATAGCAGAATTTTTGATGTGGCATGCTGCCTAACATGTTCATCACATATTCTTTTCTTTTGTCGCATGGACATATGGACTTTTATATGATTCAAAGCAATAGTCTAGTTTTGACACGAAGATTTAAATACTCAAGCATATCAACAAGCAACCATGTCTTTCAAAATAGTAAAACTAAAGCAAGTTATCCCTGGCCCATCATGCTCAATCATTGATCCATTCATGAAACACACTCGCATATTAGCTACACCCAATGCTCAAGTATGATCATAGTGCCCCTTAGTTGGTGCTTTATAAAAGAAGATTGAGACCCATATAAAATAAAAATTGCATAAAGTAAATAGAAAGGCCCTTCGCAGAGGGAAGTAGGGATTTGTAGAGGTGCTAGAGCTCAAAGTGAAAAGATAGAGATAAAATATTCTCGGTGGAATGCTTTTCCTATCAATGAAAATGATCGAGTAGTTCCCAATACTTTCCATGCTAGATATATCATAGGTGGTTCCCAAACGGAAAATAAAGTTTACTCCATTTTCCATCATACTTTCACATTCCACGGCTAGTCGTATCCACGAGTGCCATCCATACCAACACTTCCCAAGGAATTTATTATTTGACAACATAAAGTAAATTCATTTTTTATTTTCGGACTGGGCATCCCAAATACCTTTGTCGTACTCTCATGCAATGACAAGTGAATAAACACTCATCCTGAGAATAACACATCTAGCATGGAAAAATATCAGCCACCCCCCACTACAAAAAAGGACACATCCGTGACATTTTGGGCCGAACAAATTTTTTTCCTGTCATGCTTATGACACTTCTATGACGATAATTGTGAAAAAACCCAGTATCATCATAGATGTGGTGGGCTCCTACTTCTATGACAAAAAAACATGATAGAAAATGGGCTTTTTTGTTTGGGCAGGCCGGGCACACAGCTGGATGACATTCTTTGGGCCATCCATGACGGGAAAAATTGTGGTAGAAGCGAGGGCGAGGAAAATTTCGGGGAGTTCACTGCTACAGTGGGTGGACGAGGCCGAGCGATGCACGGAGGTTTGCGCATTTCTCTCATACACTACACGCATTTGTGCGAGGCGTTGGGCTCTAACTAAACTCGAGCGAGGCGTTTGCTTACTGAACCCGAGCGATTGCACTGGCTACGTGTTACTGAACCCGAGCGATCGATCGATCCCTGGTTGTTAACTGAACCTGATCGAGCTATTCCTTCGCAACTGCTGCTAACTAATGCTGATCGAACCTGCTGCCTCTTGATGAATAGTGAGCGTTGTTGGTGGTTGGATGAACAGTTCCCGGTGGAGGTTGGATGAACAGGACCCCGATCGAGCCGGTTGGGGGTGGATGAATATGACCCCGTGGAGGGCTGGTTGAACAATAGCCGATGGAGGCTGGATGAACAGGACCCCATGGAGGGCTGGTTGAAGAGTAGCCGGTGGAAGCTGGATGAACAGGACCCCGTGGAGGGCTGGTTGAATAGTAGCCGGTGGAGGCTGGATGAACAGGAGCCCGTGGAGGAAGGAGGGAGACACAGTGGATGAATAGTAGCAGGTGGACGCTGGAGGAGGTCGATGGTGGATGAACAGTAGCCCGTTGAGTCCCATTTTGCGGTACGGCACACCCGTCCCAATGAACAGGACCCCGTTTCGATCGTAGGAGGACGAAGAGAAGTCTATTTCCTCCGTTTTGCGGTACGCCAGACCCCTCCTGATGAGCATGATCCTGTTTTGACCGTAGGTGGTCGAACAGAAGGTCGTTTCCTCCATTCTGCGGTACGCCATGCCTCATTTCTACTGTTCCGTCCAAGCCGGTTGGATCCCGATGAACATGACACATTCCGTTGCCTCCGGATGAACATGATGCAGTTTCTCTGTTCTGATCCAGCCGATTGGCTGCCAATGAACAGGATGCCGTCGCTATACGCGTTCGAGACCCTGCCCAATTGTACATATGTAGCTGTATTTACTTTCTTGCAGCGTGGCTGTACGTACATGTACATGATATATAAGGTACTGCGTGACATGCTACGTCCGTGCCTCTT
Organism: Triticum urartu; assembly: GCF_003073215.2. Lineage (NCBI taxonomy): Eukaryota > Viridiplantae > Streptophyta > Magnoliopsida > Poales > Poaceae > Triticum > Triticum urartu. The sequence continues at coordinate 276,160,527 of NC_053026.1, forward strand.
CTACGACACGTGTTGCTCCAGACTCGACCAGGTGAGTCCCAGCTGTCAGGAAGGATAAGGACGCACTTCCTTGCGTGCGAAGATATAGCTGGTGGGTCCTAGTTGTCAGGGGGGAGGACCATATTTTTTTCCTGTAATATGGACGCACTTCCTTGTGTGCGAAGATGTAGCTGGTGGGTCCATCTATTAGCCTCACCGCATAGAGTCCTCTTCCAATGGTTGTCGTTCGCTGACCACATTCACCATGCCGCACGGAAATCACCCAGGCAGTGGACGACGGCGAGGCCTAAGGAAGGGAACGACGCTGTGCCAGGGAAGACGAGGCAGGTGGATGCCCATGCGGATGGGAGTACCAGGGTTCACTGGTTCGGCTGCGGTGTGAGGCTGCTGTCGCCGGAGAATGACAGGAGGTGTTGGTGAGTAGAGGAATGGCCTGGATAGCGATGGGAGTAGGGTGGGCCGGTGAGTCCTGCGCGGCAGCACAGCCGGCCACGGGAGGCGGTAATAGGTGGTAGTTCGTTTGGGTAGCTGAAGCAAGAATATCCGAGATTGAAGAAGAAGCACCACATCCGTTGGATGGACATCCAACGGCCACTGCTGCTAGAAGCGTGTGTTGACTATAAGTCAACAAAGCCTCGCGTACTCGTCAACTTAGTAAGCCCACAAGTGTAAGGCAGAGAACATATAGCGCATTTGCCGTTTCTAAGAATGTACAACCCATTTTTGAATTCTAATGGAATTTACTACATCCCATTTACAGTTTGTGAAAATTACAACTCATTTGCTAGCTAGGACAATGATTAATAATTTCAACCAACCGCTCAAAACAGAATTCAATAAAATTTCCCACATTTTGATGGGATCCGAAATATTTTTATCCCGAAATTTCTAGTCAGCTTAAATAATAATTTCAAAATAAATTTGTATAACGTAAAAATCCAACGAAATATTGCATGCGCAACAAGTAATGAAATTAAAATTTTAAGAATATAATAATATTTTTTAACTAATTACGTGTTTGGTGAATTTTTTAGAGTTACAACCCAGTTTCTATAATTACATCCCATTTATTATTTCTTAAAGCCCATTTTATTGTTAATCTTAATGCATCCCTCCTAGGAAAGATTTGCAGCCCAGCGGGACAGAGAATAACAGGTTGACCTAGGCTAGGTATTCCTCAAAAAAAGTATAACTAGGCTAGCCATTTTCAGCTTGAAAAAAAATAATATCTGGGCTGGATATTTGGTCGACATAAAATAATAGCCTGGGCTAAATGGGCCACACCTCGCCTAGTTCATACCCTGCTCATCTGAACAACAACAAAAACATCGCTCAAGAAAAACTCTACTCACACCTCAAAAACACAAATACTGCTCGAGCTGCTAGGTCCCAGCTGTTGGCGCTCCTTGTGCAATTCCCTCATTTATTGACAATATAGGTTAACAATGGTGTGGGACCCTGATGTCAGGAAACCAGGAGGAAGCAAAAAAAATTGTAATTTTATATACTAATAAGGAGGCACTTGCGTACATGTGGTTATGGCCCTGGTGGGTCCCCACTACCATCCTCTCCAATTAAAGTCATCTCCTGGTCCTCATTTCGTTGACCTGTTGACAACGCGAGACGGCGGCACCACGGTGAGCGCAACAACTCGAAGGACGACAGAGAGGGCCTCATGGGCCCTATGGATGGTTTGATACAACGCTCGCTGCTTATTCAGGAAGCCATGATCATAGGGCCACATGTCCGCAACGACATTGCCATTCGCTTGTTTTCCGGTGATTTGTCCTTTTGTGAACCGATGCTCGCTGAGGAGACGGAGGTTGCAACACAGGTCCTCATGCTCTGGTAGCTCTTCTACCATTGGTGCGCCGAAGTGCGGCCGCACGTGCTCTATGGTGAACATTGTTGGGGAACGTAGTAATTTCAAAATTTTCCTACGCACACGCAAGATCATGGTGATGCATAGCAACGAGAGGGAAGAATATCGTCCACGTACCCTCGTAGACCGTAAGCGGAAGTGTTATGAGAACGCGGTTGATGTTGTCAAATGTCTTCATGATCCGACCGACCCAAGTACCAAACGCACGGCACCTCCGAGTTCAGCACACGTTCAGCTCGATGACATCCCACGAACTCCGATCCAGCAGAGCTTTACAGGAGAGTTCCGTCACCACGATGGCATGTTGACGGTGATAATGTTGCTACCGGCGCAGGGCTTCACCTAAGCACCGCTACGATATGATCGAGGTGGATTGGTGGAGGGGGGCACCGCACACTGCTAAGGGATCAATGATCAACTTGTGTGTCTAGAGGTGCCCCCTGCCCTCGTATATAAAGGAGTGGAGGAGGTGGAGGGCCGGCCCTCTCTAGGGTGCGCCATGGGTAGTCCTACTCCCACCGGGAGTAGGATTCCACCCTTTCCAACTTGGAGTAGGAGAGGGAAGGAAGAGGAAGGAGGGAGGAAGGAAAAGGGGGGCCGGCCCTCCTCCCAATGCGTATTGGGCTTGGGGGGGTGCACCACCTCCCTTGCTCCTTTCCCCTCCTTTCCACTAAAGCCCAATAAAGGCCTATATACCTCCCGGGGGGTTCCGATAACCTCCCGGTGCTCCGGTATATTCCCGATCTCACCCGGAACCATTCCCGTGTCCAAATATAGTTGTCCAATATATCGATCTTTATGTCTTGACCATTTCGAGACTCCTCGTCATGCTCGTGATCATATCCGGGACTCCGAACTACCTTCGGTACATCAAAACAAAAAAAACTCTTAATACGATCGTCACCGAACTTTAAGCATGCGGACCCTACGGGTTCGAGAACTATGTAGACATGACCGAGACACGTCTCTGGTCAGTAACCAATAGCGGAACATGGATGCTCATATTGGCTCCCACATATTCTAGGATGATCTTTATCGGTCAAACCGCATGGCAACATACGTTGTTCCCTTTGTCATCAGTATGTTACTTGCCCGAGATTCGATCGTCGGTGTCTCAATACCAATTCAATCTCGTTACCGGAAAGTCTCTTTACTCGTTCTGTAATGCACTATCCCGCAACTAACTATTTAGTTGCATTGCTTGCAAGGCTTATAGTGATGTGAATTACCGAGAGGGCCCAAAGATACCTCTCCGACAATCGGAGTGAAAAATCCTAATCTCGATCTATGCCAACTCAACAAGTACCATCGGAGACACTTGTAGAGCACCTTTATAATCACCCAGTTACGTTGTGACATTTGGTAGCACACAATGTGTTCCTCCGGTAATCGGGAGTTGCATAATCTCATAGTCATAGGAACATGTATAAGTCATGAAGAAAGCAATAGCAGCAAACTAAATGATCATCGTGCTAAGCTAACAGAATGGGTCAGGTCAATCACACCATTCTCTAATGATGTGATCCCGTTAATCAAATGACAACTCATGTCTATGGCTAGGAAACTTAACCATCTTTGATTCAACGAGCTAGTCAAGTAGAGGCATACTAGTGACACTTTTTTTGTCTATGTATTTACACATGTATTATGTTTCCGGTTAATACAATTATAGCATGAATAATAAACATTTATCATGATATAAGGAAATAAATAATAACTTTATTATTGCCTCTAGGGCATATTTCCTTCAGTCTCCCACTTGCAATAGAGTCAATAATCTAGATTACACAGTAATGATTCTAACACCCATGGAGTCTTGGTGCTGATCATGTTTTGCTCACGAGAGAGGCTTAGTTAACGGGTCTGCAATGTTCAGATCCGTATGTATCTTGCAAATCTCTATGTATCACACCTGGACTTGATCCCGGATGGAGTTGAAGCGTCTCTTGACGTGCTTGGTTCTCTTGTGAAATCTGGATTCCTTTGCCAAGGCAATTGCACCAGTATTGTCACAAAAAAATTTCATTGGACCCGATGCACTAGGTATGAAACCTAGATCAGATATGAACTCCTTCATCCAGACTCCTTCATTTGCTGCTTCCAAAGCAGCAATGTACTATGCTTCACACGGAGATCCTGCCACGATGCTTTGTTTAGAACTGCTCCAACTAACAGCTCCACCGTTCAATATAAACACGTATCCGGTTTGCAATTTAGAATCGTCCGGATCAGTGTCAAAGCTTGCATCGACGTAACCATTTACAACGAGCTCTTTGTCACCTCCATAAAGAAGAAACATATCCTTAGTACTTTTCAGGTATTTCAGGATGTTCTTGACCGCTGTCCAGTGATCCACTCCTGGATTACTTTGGTACCTCCCTGCTAAACTAATAGCAAGGCACACATCAGGTCTGGTACACAGCATTGCATACATGATAGAGCCTATGGCTGAGGCATAGGGAACATCTTTCATTTTCTCTCTATCTTCTGCAGTGGTCGGGCATTGAGTCTTACTCAACTTCACACCTTGTAAGAGAGGCAACAACCCTTTCTTTGCCTGATCCATTTTGAACTTCTTCAAAACTTTGTCAAGGTATGTACTTTGTGAAAGTCCAATTAAGCGTCTTGATCTATCTCTATAGATCTTGATGCCCAATATGTAAGCACCTTCACCGAGGTCTTTCATTGAAAAACTCTTATTCAAGTATCCTTTTATGCTATCCAGAAATTGTACATCATTTCCAATCAACAATATGTCATCCACATATAATATTAGAAATGCTACAGAGCTCCCACTCACTTTCTTCTAAATACAGGCTTCTCCAAAAGTCTGTATAAAACCATATGCTTTGATCACACTATCAAAGCGTTTATTCCAACTCCGAGAGGCTTGCACCAGTCCATAAATGGATCGCTGGAGCTTGCACACTTTGTTAGCACCTTTTGGATCGATAAAATCTTCAGGTTGTATCATATACAACTCTTCTTCCAGAAATTCATTAAGGAATGCAGCCTTTACATCCATTTGCCAAATTTCATAATCATAAAATGCGGCAATAGCTAACATGATTTGGATGGACTTAAGCATCGCTACGGGTGAGAAGGTCTCATCGTAGTCAACTCCTTGAACTTGTCAAAAACCTTTCGCAACAAGTCGAGCTTTGTAGACAGTAATATTTCCGTCAGCGTCTGTCTTCTTCTTGAAGATCCATTTATTCTCGATGGCTTGCCGATCATCGGGTAAGTCAATCAAAGTCCACACTTTGTTCTCATAAATGGATCCCATCTCAAATTTCATGGCCTCAAGACATTTTGCGGAATCTGGGCTCATCATCGCTTCCTCATAGTTTGTAGGTTTGTCATGGTCTAGTAACACGACCTCCAGCATAGGATTACCGTACCACTCTGGTGCGGATCTTACTCTGGTTGACCTACCAGGTTCGGCAGTAACTTGATCTGAGGTTTCATGATCATCATCATTAGCTTCCTAACTAATTGGTGTAGGTGTCACAGAAACCGGTTTTTGTGATGAACTACTTTCCAATAAGGGAGCAGGTACAGTTACCTCATCAAGTTCTACTTTCCTCCCACTCACTTCTTTCGAGAGAAACTCCTTCTCTAGAAAGGATCCAGTCTTAGCAACAAAAGTATTGCCTTCGGATCTGTGATAGAAGGTGTACCCAACAGTATCCTTTTGGGTATCCTATGAAGACACATTTCTCCGATTTGGGTTCGAGCTTATCAGGTTGAAGCTTTTTCACATAAGCATCGCAGCCCAAAACTTTAATAAATGACAACTTTGGTTTCTTGCCAAACCACAGTTCATCAGGAGTCATCTCAACGGATTTAGATGGTGCCCTATTTAACGTGAATGCAGCCGTCTCTAAAGCATAACCCCAAAACGATAGCGGTAAATCAATAAGAGACATCATTGATCGCACCATATCTAGTAAAGTACGATTACGACATTCGGACACACCATTACGCTATGGTGTTCCAGGTGGCGTGAGTTGTGAAACTATTCCACATTGTTTCAAATGAAGACCAGACTCGTAACTCAAATATTCTCCTCCACGATCAGATCATAGAAACTTTATTTTCTTGTTACGATGATTTTCCACTTCACTCTGAAATTCTTTGAACTTTTCAAATGTTTCAGACTTATGTTTCATCAAGTAGATATACCCATATCTTCTCAAATCATCTGTGAAGTTGAGAAAATAACGATACCCGCCGTGAGCCTCAATATTCATTGGACCACATACATCAGTATGTATGATTTGCAATAAATCTGTTGCTCGCTCCATACTTCTGGAGAACGACGTTTTACTCATCTTGCCCATGAGGCACGGTTCGCAAGTACCAAGTGATTCATAATCAAGTGATTCCAAAAGTCCATCAGAATGGAGTTTCTTCATGCGTTTTATACCATTATGACCTAAACGGTAGTGCCACAAATAATTTGCACTATCATTATCAACTCTGCATCTTTTAGCTTCAATACTATGAATATGTGTATCTCCACTATCGAGATTAAAAAAGAATAGACCACTCTTTAAAGGTGCATGTTCATAAAAGATATTACTCATATAAATAGAACAACCATTATTCTTTGATTTAAATGAATAACCGTCTCGCATCAAACAAGATCCAGATATAATGTTCATGCTTAACGATGGCACCAAATAACAATTATTCAGGTCTAAGACTAATCCCGAAGGTAGATGTAGAGGTAACGTGCCGACTGCGATCACATCGACTTTGGAACCATTTCCCACGCGCATTGTCACCTCGTCCTTTGCCAATCCTCGCTTAATCCGTAGTCCCTATTTTGTGTTGCAAATATTAGCAACAGAACCAGTATCAAATACCCAGGTACTACTGCGAGAATTAGTAAGGTACACATCAAGAACATGTATATCACATATACCTTTGTTCACCTTGCCAGCCTGTTATCCGCCAAATACTTGGGGCAGCTCCGCTTTGAGTGACCAGTCTGTTTGCAGTAGAAGCACTCAGTCTCAGGCTTAGGTCCAGACTTGGGTTTCATCTCTTGAGCAGCAACTTGTTTGCCGCTCTTCTTGAAGTTCCCCTTCTTCTTCCCTTTACCATTTTTCTTGAAATTGGTGGTCTTGTTAACCATCAACACTTGATGCTCCTTCTTGATTTCTACCTCCGTAGCCTTTAGCATTGCGAAGAGCTCAGTTATTGTTTTATTCATCCCCTGCATGTTATAGTTCATCACAAAGCTCTTGTAGCTTGGTGGTAGTGATTGAAGAACTCTGTCAATGACACTATCAACAGGAAGATTAACTCCTAGTTGAGTCAAGTGGTTATGGTACCCAGACATTCTGAGTATATGTTCACTGACAGAACTATTCTCCTCCATCTTGCAGCTGTAGAACTTATTGGAGACTTCATATCTCTCAATCTGGGGATTTGCTTGAAATATTAACTTCAACTCCTGGAACATCTCATATGCTCCATGACGTTCAAAACATCGTTGAAGTCCCGGTTCTAACTGTAAAGCATGGCACACTGAACTATCGAGTAGTCATCAGCTTTGCTCTGCCAGACGTTCATAACATCCGGTGTTGCTCCTGTAGTAGGTTTGGCACTTAGCGGTGCTTCTAGGACATAATTCTTCGGTGCAGCAATGAGGATAATCCTCAAGTTACGGACCCAGTCCATGTAATTTCTACCATCATCTTCAACTTTGCTTTCTCAAGGAACGCATTAAAATTCAATGGAACAACAACACGGGCCATCTATGTACAACAATATAGACATGCAAAATACTATCAGGTACTAAGTTTCATGATAAATTAAAGTTCAGTTAATCAAATTATTAAAGAACCCCCACTTAGATAGACATTCCTCTAATCATCTAAGTGATCACGTGATCCATATCAACTAAACCATGTCCAATCATCACGTGAGATGGAGTAGGTTTCAATGGTGAACATCACTATGTGGATCATATCTACTATATGATTCACGCTCGACCTTTCAGTCTCAGTGTTCCGAGGCCATATCTGCATATACTAGGCTCGTCAAGTTTAACCTGAGTATTCCACATGTGCAAAACTATCTTGCACCCGTTGTATTTGAACGTAGAGCTTATCACACCCGATCATCACGTGGTGTCTCAGCACAAAGAACTTTTGCAACAGTGCAGACTTAGGGAGAACACTTATACCTTGAAATTTAGTGAGAAATCATCTGATAATGCTACCGTCGATCTAAGCAAAGTAAGATGCATAAAAGGTAAACATCACATGCAATCAATATAAGTGATATGATATGGCCATGATCATCTTGTGTTTGTGATCTCCATCTCCGAAGTACCGTCATGATCACCATCGTCATCGGCACGACACCTTGATCTCCATCGTAGCATCGTTGTCGTCTCGCCAACTATTGCTTCTACGGCTACCGCTACCTCTTAGTGATAAAGTAAAGCAATTACAGGGAAATTGTATTGCATACAATAAAGCGACAACCATATGGCTCCTGCTAGTTGCCGATAACTCGGTTACAAAACATGATCATCTCATACAAAAAAATATAGCATCATGTCTTGACCATCTCACATCACAACATACCCTGCAAAAACAAGTTAGACGTCCTCTACTTTGTTGTTGCAAGTTTTTACATGGCTGCTATGGGCTGAGCAAGAACCGTTCTTACCTACGCATCAAAACCACAACGTTAGTTTGTCAAGTTAGTGTTGTTTTAACCTTCTCAAGGACCGGGCGTAGCCACACTTGGTTCAACTAAAGTTGGAGAAACTGACACCCGCCAGCTACCTGTGTGCAAAGCACGCTGGTAGAACCAGTCTTGCGTAAGCGTACGCGTAATGTCGGTCCGGGCCGCTTCATCCAACAATACCGCCGAACCAAAGTATGACATGCTGGTAAGCAGTATGACTTGTATCGCCCAGAACTCACTTGTATTCTACTCGTGCATATAACATCTACGCATAAACCTGGCTCGGATGCCACTATTGGGGAATCTAGTAATTTCAAAATTTTCCTACGCACACGCAAGATCGTGGTGATGCATAGCAACAAGAGGGAAGAGTATCATCCACGTACCCTCGTAGACCGTAAGAGGAAGCATTATGAGAACGCGGTTGATGTAGTCGAACGTCTTCACGATCCGACCGATCCATGTACCGAACGCATGGCACCTCCGAGTTCAGCACACGTTCAGCTCGATGACGGACCACGAACTCCGATCCAGCAGAGCTTCACAGGAGAGTTTTGTCAGCACGACGGCATGTTGACGGTGATGATATTGCTACCGACGCAGGGCTTCGCCTAAGCACCGCTACGATATGATCGAGGTGGATTATGGTGGAGGGGGCAACCGCACACAGCTAAGGGATCAATGATCAACTTGTGTGTCTAGAGGTTCCCCCTGCCCCCGTATATAAAGGAGTGGAGGAGGGGGAGGGCCGACCCTCTCTAGGGCGCGCCATGTGGAGTCCTACTCCCACCGGGAGTAGGATTCCCCCTTTCCAACTTGGAGTAGGAGAGGGAAGGAAGAGGAAGGAGGGAGGAAGGTAAGGGGGCCGGCCCCCCTCCAAATTCGGATTGGGCTTGGGGGGGTGCACCACCTCCCTTGATCCTTTCCCCTCCTTTCCACTAAAGCCCAATAAAGGCCCATATACCTCCTGGGGGTTCCGATAACCTCCCAGTGCTCCGGTATATTCCCGATCTCACCCGGAACCATTATGGTGTCCAAATATAGTCATCCAATATATCGATCTTTATGTCTCAACCATTTCAAGACTCCTCGTCATGTCCGTGATCATATCCAGAACTCTGAACTACGATCATCACCGAACTTTAAGCGTGCGGACCCTACGGGTTTGAGAACTATGTAGACTTGACCGAGACACGTCTCTGGTCAATAACCAATAGCGGAACCTGGATTATCATATTGGCTCCCACATATTCTACGAAGATCTTTATCAGTCAAACCGCATAACAACATACATTGTTCCCTTTGTCATCAATATGTTACTTGCCCGAGATTCGATCGTCGGTGTCTCAATACCTACTTCAATCTCGTTACCGGCAAGTCTCTTTACTTGTTCCGTAATGCACTATCCCGCAACTAACTCTTTAGTTGCATTGCTTGCAAGGCTTATAGTGATGTGCATTACCGAGAGGGCCCAGAGATACCTCTCCGACAATCAGAGTGACAAATCCTAATCTCGATCTATGCCAACTCAAAAAGTACCATCGGAGACACCTGTAGAGCACCTTTATAATCACCTAGTTACGTTGTGACGTTTGGTAGCACACAAAGTGTTCCTCCGGTAATCGGGAGTTGCATAATCTCATAGTCATGGGAACATGTATAAGTCATGAAGAAAGCAATAACAACAAACTAAACCATCATCATGCTAAGCTAACGGAATGGGTCCAGTTAGTCACATCATTCTCTAATGATGTGATCCCGTTAATCAAATGACAACTCATGTCTACGGCTAGGAAACTTAACCATCTTTGATTCAACGAGCTAGTCAAGTTGAGGCATACTAGTGACACTTTGTTTGTCTATGTATTCATAGCTATATTATGTTTCCGGGTAATACAATTTTAGCATGAATAATAAACATTTATCATGATATAAGGAAATAAATAATAACTTTATTATTGCCTCTAGGGCATATTTCCTTCAAACATGGCATGAACCCGCTTAGGCGGTGGTGCCGGCTCTTGGTCGGAAGCCACGTCCATCGTCTGATTGTCGTCGCTCAGCTCGGCAAGCTCGCCGGCGAGCCAGCATGTCCAGCTACTGGCCCAAACCGCTGCCAAGCACGAGTCTGACCGCACTGGCCCACCCGGACCGCCTCCCTCGCCCGCGTGTGCTTTTCGCCCGAAACTGTCAGTGCCGCCCGCGCCGCTTCCTGGTACAGGCGATTGCTCCGCATTTAAACAACGCAACTGTCATCCGTCCGTTTGTCGCCCATATTAAAGATACACGGTTGCCGAGGTGGCTACTCCAGCACCACTCGTCCGTCCCTCTGCCGCCCACCATTGCTATATAAACTATTGCGCCGGCCATAGCCGCAGTCATCTGCCTTCGTTCCCTTTCTCCTGTCCACACCACACCCACCATGGCTTCCTCGCGCTCCAGCGCTCTTCGGGACGGGAGGATGATGAATCAAAAGGAGATGTCAGCCATTGCTACCGACTGGCTATCCGGCAGGCAGCCGAAGGACGACGACGTCCCAATGGAGAACATGGTAGTCGACGATTCAGCGCCAACCCCCTCCTCCACACCATCCTTGCCGGTGCATTGCACCATGACCATCGGTGAGGGATGTGCCCAATACATGGACACGGTGAGGCAGAAGCGTCAGGAGCTGTTCCAGGAGGCACAGGCCGACGCCGCCTACAACCACCATGTCCTCCAAGAGCACTTGTAGGTGGAGGAGCAGATCTCCACGGAGCGGGCTGAGCAGGAGGCGCTACTCGAGTCATACCACTCCACTCGCGAGGGCAGCCTCACGCGCTGGTGGTACCGCATGCGGGCGGCGGAGGTTGCGGCCGCCTACAAAGAGGGCGATGAAGCGGGCGAGGCGTTGTTTGGCAAGACCGACGACGAGGTGGAGGACAATGCCGGCTCCGCCGAGGCCCCGCCCAGCCGGCACTGAGGCGGAGGATTTCACCGGCTTCGGCGAGGCCCCTCCTCGCCAACAACAAGGTAGAGGACATCGCCGGCTTTGCCGAGGCCCCGCCCTGCTGGCAACGAGGGGGAGGATTTCCCCTACTCCGCCTAGGCGCCGCCGCACCGGCAACGAGACAAAGGACATCGCCGGCTCCGTCGAGGCCCTGCCCCGCTACCAACGAGGCCGCGCCACACAGAAAATGGGGAAGAGGAACACGGTAGGTCGCCGCCGCTCGGTTCCACCAAGTAAGGCCACCGCTGGTACCCTCCAGTTGAAGCCAAGCATGGCGGGTTGAGCATTGACAACCAATTAGCTTCTTGGTGGCGACATGGAGTCGGAGAGGTGTGCTAGAGAATAAGCTTTTGTTCGGCTCAGCCGGACACGGGAAATGGGCTTCGGAGATCATATATTAGGTTAATTAATTATACCTCTAGCGCCCCCTTTTTTAGTTGAAGAATGTATGAAATGTAATGAAATCCAAAATGTTTATATGAAATCCGGTCGTGTATGAACAAATTTAGTTCGATTAGTTCGAATTCTTGTATCACTGCCATTGGATGAACATGCAACACAACATGTATTAGCATTATTCCCAGGACGCACGGTGATCACCTCGTTTGCAGCAGTTTCACATGTACAAAAAGTTTGATCATCTTTTTAGCATGCATGTACATTACAATCAAACTCACATGCCTCACAATTCATAGATAACATTCAAAACAATCGATGATTATGCATCTTAGTGATTCACATGTCAAAGCCAAAATTTACTTCACAACTAAATAATAAAGAAAAATCGATCGATGCTGCTGATAGTGAAGGGCGTCCCATTCGAAAATATCAAATGCATGTCTTCTTGCTAACATCAATGAGCAAAAATTGACAAGGTTACCCCATTCCAAAATATCAAATGCATGTCTTTTTGCGTACACCACTGAGGAAACTTCGACAAGGTTTTCCCATTCCAAAATAACAAATGCGTACAATTGTGGAATGGGCAGGGTTTGCAATTAGTTCGAACATTGAAATGGCACCTTGTGCTAAATAAACCAGCTATTCTTCTTGTGCAGTTCCACCAAAATCAACCAAATTCGCGTGTACCTTGTATGATTTCACCTTTATATGTTGCAACGCCTTGAACATATCGACACCTCCTTGTAGCTAATTTTGTGGCTGGAGGTGGAAATGAATGATTTGAGAATATTCAATGTATTGTGCACGATGAAGTATAATGGGCACAAAGCATCAGAATATTTTGTGCAACTCCCATTGAAATCAAGCTGAGCACCCCTGTTTGCATAAATACACAAAAAAGTGATTAGTACAACAAACTGTATTATGAATTTATAGTTTACACATGCACCTACATGGTCCAATGCAGGGCACACATTTAAATAAATGGAACTCACTAGAAAGAATCCTATAACAACATTGTACTTTCCCATCACAACAAAAAAGATGGAAATCTATGAGTCCTTTTGAGCTGAAGTTAGTTTGGTCTTGTGGGGAGTAATGTAACCATCCTTCAACTGCTCCTTCTAATGAGAAGATAAACTAGGCTTCTTCATCCTGGCATAATCAGAACTAGGCACTTCATGTACTCCATATTCTTCTTCAGAGGAGGATCCTGTTGTGCAAAGACAAGCGAACAACATCGATTACATTAACAAAGGGAGCAACTAATGAAATGTATAGTCACAAAGAGATGCATCTTCACTGTCCTCATAGGAAATGATATGATACCAAACAAAGCATCTAAACTTGAACTGTATTATTACTTAATTTTATCAGTGGCTATAACGGTGGCAAACCGGTGCGTCAATTTATTAGCAGCCTTGGATTAACATGCGAAGCAATACCACTTTCTCACGACAGTAGCTAAACAGTAGCACAACACCAATAGAGATGACAAAGCTCAATCATATGGATGAAATCCGAGGGTCGGTACCAACCTTTGTCAGGAGGCTTTTGTGTAGAGCATGCAGGTGAAGCACTTCTCTGGAACCATCCATTATTATCTACTGTGGTTGCCATGCTTACTATAAAATCCTCGATTGGTTTAATGTTTCCAACATCTTCTTGTGTAGTTCCACAAAAATATATGTTATCTTCAAACAAGATCCCTGGTTACATAAGTAGAGATAATTACATATTACATTAAGAGTGGCATCAAATCACAGTGGAAAAATAATTGCTCGTTCCAGCCATCGCAATAAATTAAGATGCAAAACTATATCATTACTTGTGTCATCACAGTTCTAGTGCTTTATTACAGCACCGGGAGTTGATTTTTGTTCTTCTTCCTCTTGTTCTTCCCCTTCATCACTTGGTTCAATAACAGACAAGCTTCGCTTTCAGTGTAAGATTTGGCATGTCAATTAGGGAGCACAAGTATAGAAATAAACAATAACATTACTTTTCTACTGACAGTAGCAAAATACAGGCCAACAGTTGTGAAAATATCATTATCTTTCCTCAATGGGATATTAAGGCGCACATACAGATTGGAAGTCTGCTCTCCTTTTGTGCAGTTCATTAAAATCAAGCAACATTACCGTATAAGTAGCACAACATATGAAAAGCACACTACACAATCATGTGAAAGAAGGCTAGTACTGACCTCTCATGATGCGGAATTCAAACAACTCACAAGAAGAAGATATGAAACAAATTTGCCAACACGGATAGGAAGTCAGATCTAATCTTGTGCAGTTCCACTAAGATCAGGCAATCAAGCAATGTTGTCGGTGTGACATTTTGGTTGAACTGCACAAAACACTCTTCAAGCAATTTTTTTTTGTGTAGTGCAACAAAAGGTCGCAATAGCAACAAGGTGAAGTATATAACCCTGTTTACACAGAGGTGCAAAGGAAACAATTACTGGTCAATAACGATGGATGACACAAAAGCCCACAAAAAGAAGCATCTTATTTATCTAAATGGGAAAGAAAGACGGTAGCATTTCTCAAACAGTGGCGTTGATTCATATTAACAGAGAGATTATATTGATAATAAAAATTCGTTAAGCATGTAATTTTCTTTTCATTTGGGCATTGCTTTAATTTTCCAGCGGCATTATTAGATTAACAACAGCTAAAGAGTTGTATGGGACAGTGGACACACCAGCACCATGTGCATCTACCGATGTATAAAGGGGTGATGCACAGTTTGTTGTCACAAAGAACAAACAACCAAGGAGCATATTTGTGTTGGTCCCAGTTTTGTTATCTTTAGACACCTTTCCCTATGAGGGCAACAAATCTAGTCCTGCTCAAACTCTACAGCCTTGTCCCCCACCAATAGAAAGATTAGTTCATTACATATGTGCGTACTACGTTTGTCATTGTTTTCCCTTTTCGACCTATGTAGGTGCTGGATAGCCAGTCTACATGCTATACAACTTTCCTCATTACTTTCCTGTTTGATCCAACACCTAGATTCGAGTGCAGAAGCAGAATAAATCCATATGCAGCTAGAGCAATGCATGTGGAATAAGTAAATTATACCTTAAGGTTCCCGAGGTGTGGCTCAGTGGGCGGCCGGAGACCGATCTGACCACACTATGTACGAAAGTGAGGAAGAAGGGGTCGGAGGCCCTCCGCGCCACCGCTGGATGAAAGAGAACAACTGCGCCGGTAGTGGATTCCCTCTCTCGTCGACGGTGACAGCGTTAAGCCTCCTTCCCTTCCCGACGAACGGATCCTACCGACTCTTTGACCAGCAGTGAGGGGAGAGAGAGAGAGGCCAACGAAGTCTTGTTTAGATCTGGAGAGGGTGAGAGAGTGTGAAGAGTTCAACTACAAGCGCTGAGGCTCCAGCGTGTATATATATAGTGGAGAGAGAGTGTGAAGAGAGCAAACCCTAGAAAACAAGCACCGAGGCTGCAGCGTATATAGCTGTAGTGGTTTTCTTTTTCTCTCCATAAAAATTGTTTTAATCTGAGCACAAAACGGAACTCTTTATTTAACATAGTGAAGAGAAATACTAGGGGCAATGCAAATACAGGAAGAACATTTAAGGCTCGAAGGAGTCAACTTGCAATTAACGCTCCACGCCTCCCGGTTGCGCTTACTAACATTGATGTGTGGTACACGACCCTCCGAAGTGAACAACAACCGAAACACACATGGTCAAAATATCGGGAAGGTGGTCTACACCAACCTCGAATTTTAAATATTTTGGGGACTTATATTCGGCCTAAGTCTTTGTGCCACCATATGTACTAAGGATTACGGCGGGTGCTAAGAAACTAGGGCATATTGAGAGTAATTGTCATGCCGTTTATTTGTAGGGTTACTTGCAAATTGTGAAACTCTATTCTCCTCTAATTTTGTGGATGCAGCAAATCTTTTGCCTCCATTTAAAAAAAACAAGAAATTCAATTTTAATTATTTAGTTTGTACACTTTGCTCTCTTCCAATAATTTTGGGCACTTGTATTTGACCTTAGTCAGTATGCCAGCGTATCTCGTACTACTCCCTCCGTCTAGGTGTATAAGTCACGTTAGAATGTGCAGCGGGACTAAGTTGCAAGCATATTGGAGGAGAAGGAGAAACTTGATCGGTCCTTCCTCCAATCAAAGCCCTGATTTCTCTCTCTAAACACAACAATTAATCACAACAATTAAGAGATGTCGTTTTAGCTACCATGTAGGGCCACATATTAACTCACATGCAAGCCGACTTTGATTCCTTGACTGATCAACGCGTAGTTGCGCTCCATGCACTGGGTTTCCGGGGGAGATAACAAGGCAGAGTAAGTAACGCTCGCTAGCAACGAGGCTAGGAGGGGCTTGACATGCGAAGTTAATCGACAATGCCTAAACATTTTGGGAATATCTGATTTTCGTAAGATGACTTAACACCTAAACGGAGGGAGTACTACTCCTCAGTCCAAGTTTGATGGAATATTCGTCACCTCTTCTATTCTTGTACGTAGTCCCTTTATCTCACTCCATGTGGCTTCCCACTCGCACGATATTCCTATTCTATGAACCTGTGTGTGTGTGTGTTTAACAGTGTGTGTGTGTGTTAGAGAGAGCGACACATCGACCTACTCCTACAAAGAGATGGTGTGTAGTGTATGATTTAGCTGCGAGAGTCGGCACATCCTTTCGTCTCCGCGCGTCCGGTCGAGACAGCTGCCACGCCCGCTCCTAACCATCCTGGCACACCCAAAGCCCCTCCATCGCCACCGCGCGCTTCCCGCCTAAAATGGTCAGCGCCACTCCAGAGAATCGGTGCCACATTCATGCCCGGGCAGAGCATATGCGACCTCTCACTAGCGCCTGCGTTGAAGGGAGAAGCGGATTCAACAGTGATGGTTGCTTCATCCGTCCAACTTAATACTGGGTCTATGTGATTTGACGGCTCATTGGTCATTATTACTGAGGTGGTACGACTGCTGGATGTCCCACGTTTCGGCAAAAGGAGGTAGATTACAATTTTCTCCATTGTTACAGTGGAGGAGTGTGAAAGTAGTGAAAACACGCAAGCTCAGTGATTACATGGCCCACCGCACACTATCATCATATTTTCTAGACACCGTGTGACACCTAACTCTTTACATAGTAGGAGTAGTACGTACTGCAATTTCACAGCGAGATAAATTTGTACAATGCTATGAAGCTTCCAGCTTCTGTTTCATGTATCTTGCGTCCAAAGATTCCCCGGTGCAACATTTCATCAAATACAAAGGAGACTAACATGCATGCTATTGCATCTCAATGATTGACAGATCATAGCCAATATGTACTCCCTCCGTTCCAAAATAAGTGTCGGAACTTTATCCAAACTTTAGTACAAACTTGTACAAACTTGTTCATTGATCCAACACGGTTTATTCCTAGAAACTGTGTGCGTTGCCTGAGGTCACCGCCCACGGTGTTTTCTCATTAATCGTTTGCAATAGGAAAACCCAATTAGCGGGCGAATTGCCCTATTATTAATATCCATTAACTATTCTAATTAACATTCATATTAAGAACATAATATATTCTATTTCCATATTAAGGAAACAGGATTTCATAATTGAAATACATCGGAGTACAACATGATATAGCTTCAGCACTCAGCTACCCCATTACACAATTGCACCAGCATCAAGTTTCACATGCAACATCTAGAACCTTTCCAAATTAGCACCATAGATAGTACATAGAGAGATGCATCTCATCTGGAAAACTGCTGAAGTGGAAGGAGAATATTGAGCCTTCATTCATGTTGAAGGTCTTTGCAACTTTAGGCCAGTGCCTGTGGATGATTGACCGTCCATCCTTCGACCTCTTCAGGAACACTTCAATATTGAACCGTGGGTGTTGTATGAAAACTTTCCTCGCCTCCTGACCACAGAGGTGGTTTGAGAGGTAATCATCAGTGAACCCTGAAAACAAGGATGTGCATAAATATTGTCTCTATATTGGAAATGGGGCAAAGGAATAAAAAGGCAAGGTATAATAGTTAGTACCATCTTGTAAACCTCAATGCTTCCCATTGTTTCCCTGTAACACATATAAGGTTAAGTAAGGGTTCGCATGCTATTAGTAAAATATGTTGATGAAAAATAAGCACATTGCAGATTCATTAGATTAATTCAAGCCACATGGAAAACCCATTTATCCAAACCAAGCATGATTAAGAACTAGGAAATATAGCACTTGTATATGTTTCTCATGTATTAAGTGCAGCCAAATTCGATTTATTTCTCACATGGTATACAATAATAGAATGCAGCCACAACAATTGAACATCGCATTGCAGAATTGAACCAAGCAGTTAACTAAACACCACAATAAATGAACCAAACATTAACTGAGCACCACATTGCACGATATAACATACTCGTAATAGAAGATCAGAAAGTTAACCAAACCAAGCATGCTTAACAACTTGGAAATATTGCACCCTGAAGAATTGAACATCACATTTGCAGAATTAAACCAAGCAGTTAACTAAACACCACATTGCACGACATATAGAACATATACACTATAGCAGAAGATTGCATGGTAAAAATAGATAGCACAATTCACAAGAATTTGTTAAGGAAAGGTAGTAGCTAGCAAACTGAACATGGTTCCTTATAGTGAGCTAATAAGACAAGCTACTCGTCATTATCGGAGATATCGATGATGATTGGATCCTTGGACATGGAAGAGGGTGAGGCCTCCGCATCGTGGGTGCCCTCGTTGTAGTGGTGAGTTGCCTGAGCCGCGCTGGGCACCAACCTGTTGGCTCTCGAGATGAGGTAAGCACGTGCACGCTGAGAAAACACCTCGTAGTCTTCATCGAAGGCACCGATGGTGGCCTCGAGAAAATGCCACGAACTGTCATTTAAAGCAGCCAACCACATCGCGGCGTCGGCATGCGAGGCGTCAATGGTGGCCTCGATGGCGAGGTGCTCCTCCAAGATCTGGGGGTTGGCACGAATGTCAGCCATCGCGACCTCATCCGTGCGTGTGGCCGCGATTTGCTTCTCCGTAGCCGAATGCTCCTTGAGATCCTGGCTATACTGCGTGCACCATGGCTTAGGCCAGCGCTTATTTGGTGGAGGGGTCGGTGATTTGGGTGGAAAGTTTCGCGCTCACGCCGGCGGTCAGGGCATGTGGGAATGGGATGTGGAAGGAGGAGGAGGATGGGTGTCAGGTGTGGATTACCTGCCTGGATAGGCGAGGCCGAGCATCGTGAATGAGGGTCGCCAGTGAGGAGGCGGCGCCACAAGCAAGGAGTGAAGGATTCAACTTGGAAAGGAAGGCGGAAACAGGGGAAATGTGGCTTTTGGTAAGGGGGAGGGGCGGGAAGGTAGATATTTCTGCGGAAGCCAAAAATTTGGAATCACTTCAGCTAAAAAATGGCACGCAAAGTGTCATCAGACACGGTCCCTTATTCAGAGCGGGCTATGGACTGTAGCCATCGCACCAAGATATTTTGTGCTGCATCTCACATGGTTGGTTATAATAAACCGTGTGAGATCTACTTGATTTTTCATCTCGATTTGAATTACATAATGGGGTCACAGCGGCCATGGACGGTGTTTGAATTGTTAGACCTTTTATCTGCAGTGAACATGCAACTATATGTGTGTCATAATAGAATTGGAATAATTCAGGGTTCGTGTGGACATTTTTATGCATTAATTGAGTTTTCAATGCATTTATGTGCATAATTCATATTTGAACTACATGCAAATGCTCCAGTGCATATAAATTGGTTGAAAAATCAAATCTTTTGTCATTGGGTGCATGCTTAGGTCCCATGCAAGAAATGGGAATGAATGTCAAACACCCTGCCATCATCACTCGGCCGCAAAGTTTGAGATACCTGATTTTCAAATTCTAGTAAATCCAAAACTCGTATGAAATTCATGAAACTTGGCATGCTATCATGGAGCAGCATCAACATGCCGTGATAAATCTTTTGTCCCATTTGGGGCAGGTTTGGGTATATGCTTCTCACAAACCAGAGCTTCTCACAACAAGCATGATGGTTTCGGTAGGGAATGCCCCACCTTTGGGGACGAAACGATATCCATTGCCTCTTACTGCTTTCAAAAAATTTCTCGTGTCAACATAGAACAACAGGAGTGTTGTGTTATTTTTTTGTGATTTTTCGGGGTTCGTTTGGACATTTTTATGCATTAAGTGAGTTTTCAATGCATTTATGTGCATAATTCAAATTTGAACTACATGCACATGCTCCAGTGCATATAAATTGGTTGAAAAATAAAATTTGTGTCCTTGGGTGCATGCTTAGGTCTCATGCAAGAAATGAGAATGAATGTCAAACACCCTACCACCATCACTCGGCCGCAAACATTGAGATACCTGGTTTTTAAATTCTAGTAAATCCAAAACTCGTCTGAAATTCATGAAACTTGGCACGCTGTGATGGAGCGGCATCAACATGCCGTGGTAAATTTTTTGTTCCATTCGGGGCAGGTTTGGTTATATGCTTCTCACAAACCAGAGCCTCTCACAACAAGAATGATGGTTTCGGTAGGGAACGTCCCACCTTGACGGATGAAACGATATCCATTGCCTCTTATTACTTCCAAAATTTTTCTCGTGTCAAGATAGAACAACAGGAGTGTTGTGTCATTTTTTGTGATTTTTCGGTGTTCGTTTGGACATTTTTATGCATTAACTGAGTTTACAATGCATTTATGTGCATAATTCAAATTTGAACTACATGCACATGCTCTAGTCTATATAAATTGCTTGAAAAACCAAATCTGTGTCCTTGGGTGCATGCTTAGGTCCCATGCAAGAAATGGGATTGAATTTCAAACACCAGGGCACCATTGATTGCCGGCAAAATATTGAGATACTTTGTTTTTAAATTCTAGTAAATCTAAAACTCGTCTGAAATTCATGAAACTTGGCATGCTATCATGGAAGGGCACCCGACATGCTGTGGTATTTTTCTTGTCCATTTTGAGAGAAGGCGCACTCGAATAATGACATCCAAGAAAGGCATTTTGAAAAAATAGCCGCCACTTTAATATCTCAAACATTTGTATAATTCAAACCGTGTGCGTTCTGTTAACCATTCACGTGACGCCACATGTCTTGGTTTTAATGGCTATAGGAGGTGCCGTGTGGGCAGCTGCTTGACTGAACAGGAGGCGTGCGAGCGCCGTCCGGTGCACAGGCTCACCGGGAAGCGTACAAGTTGTTCAACGCATGATCTATGCATCTCTTCAACACAAATGGTTCAGATTACGGTATGCAAATTAAAGCCAGAATTCGGCGCTAAGCCAAGAGACGCTACGATTTGTCAAAATATGCAGCTAAAAATCAACAGCACTATCTATTTTTTCAACTAAAATTTTGTAATTAAGCATAGATTTCATTCATACTAGAGATTAAGCAGTCGTTCTCACCGGGAAGCGAGATAGTCTTGGACCACCGCCTGCCTCGCTCCCACTGGTCTATATAAATGGTGCCGCCGAGTGGCCGCACCCCCCATCCTCGCCACACACACAATTCCTCTCTCTCCGCCCGCATCCTGGACGCCGCTCTGAGTCCTGAAAGCCATCAGTGTACGAGCATGCCTCCGAAGCGCCCCATCGGAGGGAGTGGCGATGCCGGGGCTGCTGAAGCACCGGAGCACGGCGTGAGTATGGAGACAGAGGTTTCCTCGTCGACGACGAGGTGGAGAACGAGGCTGCCAACAAGCGTAGGTGGGTTGAGAAAGAACCGCAAGCGACTCCAGCAGGCCTAGACTTGATCAACAACCCCCCGATGATATGTTGATAGTCATCATATCCCTCCTCCCAATCAAATATCGGGCGAGGACAGCCGCCCTTTTCGGGAGGTGGCGCCACCTATGGCTCCGCACGCCTGTCGACCTCCTCAACGCCCACAAGCTCTGCCAAGGCTATCGCCAGAGCTTGGATGCGTTCTCCCAGATCCTCGGCAGTCACAATGGCCCAATCAAAGGCCTTATCATGGGCAAGTTCCGTTCCAATGTCAAAGACCGAGCCAATCTTGACGAGTGGTTCCGATCCCCCCGCCATAGATCAGCTCGAGAAGCTAAGTTATAATGATGGGCATATGCGCTTGCTGCCAACGTTCGCGCTCCGCTTCGCGCCCATGCTGCGCCTCACCAAGTTCATGAAACTGCCATCCCCCTTAATAACGCGCCAGCTCTTTTTCTACCACGACTGAAGCACCTCGAGCTCGTCATCGTCTGCATCCCAAAGGATGACATGGAGCACCTGCTCCGCGGCTGTACTGCACTCGAGTTCCTTCTTCTTCAGGCGATGAATTGGTCGAGTACCTTGCACATCACCTCCAGGACTCTCACGACTATTTATGTGTATTTCTGGTGCTGCAACAAGAGATCACAAAAGGTGGACCACAATATGGTCATCCAGGACACACCTTCACTTGAGAGATTACTTGTAGTTGATCAACAAGGTCCAACAAGAATCAATGTCACTTCTGCACCAAAATTCAAAGTGGTGGGCTACTTGTCTGTCAAATACTACAACTTTCAGGTACAACAGTCGCCTTATATACCTCTCCTTTTGAAGATGTATGTTCGTCTGTCATCCAGCGAAGCTTCACCCAGACTCTGGGCACAGTGAAGGTCTTGGCACTAGAATCTGTCGGCCCCAACCTGGACCAAGTTGTCAGTTGCCTGAGATGCTTTTCGTGCCTGAAGAAGCTGTATATCAAGGTGATGTTCCTTTCCTGTTAAATGTTAACCATAACGGAGTTCAATTTTTTGCACCTTTTCCCAAGTTTACAATGACATTGTACTACGATTTCTGAAGGAATTTTGGAGGATTTTAGGAGATACACCCCACCCCATATTGGTTGTTTCATTCATATTGTTACAATTGTCCACAAGCATTTCTCCTTTGGATTCATCTGTACTAGTTTTCTTAGGGAATTTTTCATCCAATCCAACCTATTGTGAAGAAGGGTACATGTTTCTAGATTGTAATCAAATGCCCATGTTAATCATGCCAGATCGAAGATGGCGCATTGGTGCATTTTACATATCCTGCAAACCAAATGGGTGTCGGTGTACAAAAATAGGGGCGCATCTTTGTACCCCTTTTCCTATGCACGGGCAGTCAGAGCTGCGCCCACGGCCACACCAAGCAGAACGAGGGAGGTGAGCCAAGGTAAGATCGAAGCCCAAGACAATCAAAGCAACGCCAAGGCCAAGACCACAACGAGCAGAGGGACGAAGCAAGTTCCCCCGGCAAGACCCTTGCCAGGTGGCCTCAGCGGCCTTGACAAGACTCTTGCCGGGAGAGCTCGCCCCGCACCAACAGAGCGAGCCACCCTTGAGCCCACGGCCCCCGGTTCCATCATTAGCTTGGGGCCATGGCTCGGGAAGGCACTCCTGTGGTGGCATCTGGATCTATGTGAAGACATATTCAAGATCCGACTAGAAGACGACGATTCTCGGAAAGATCCTTGCCGAGGAAGGCCACCAGACCCCCGGCAAGATCCTTGCCGGGGACGACAACACGCCACGGCGAGACCCTTGCCGGGCCACCCGGCAAGGCCCTCGCCAAAGACGCCGGCAAGGCCACCGCCAAGCCCACATCAACCAAGCTTCCACCGCCGTTCACATGCAGCTGCCAGCCCAACCAGCTGGGCGGGCACCTACGTGGCAACATGCAGCTCCCAGGCCAACTCATCAAGCGCCCGCGTGACGGCATGCAGATCCTCGTGAAGGCTCCACCACCGCGCCAACTCAGCTGCATGCCTGCCTGCCTACATGGCACCGCACGAATCCCTGGCTGAGGCGCGTGTCGAAGCAAGGAGGAGCGGTGACGGACGGGACGGGCCTCGCCCCCATCCCCGATAAGGTAAGAGGACACCTAAGCGATGCATTAAATGCACCTTGTCCTGTAATACAAGGGATAACCTCGTGCCATTGTAGACCTTTCCACCTCCTGTATGCCACTGTGGCAACCCCTTTTTCCTATAAAAGGAGGCCCGAGGCGACGAGGAGGGGGATTCGGCTCTTTCGAACCACACACTGACCACAACTAGTTCGAGAGCTCAAGAACTCTCAGAAATACACCCACCAAAGCAGGACTAGGGTTTTATGCATCCTCTTGGCCCGAACCTGGGTAAACGATCCTTGTGCTGTCTACTAGCCCTGCTCTCCTCGCAACCCTGCGCCCCGGCAACCGTAGTAGGGATTCTTGTGATCCCATAGGTGTCGTTCCACACCGATAATGGGCATGTAGCAGTGTTCAAAACTGCATGTAGGCACTAACACATTCTCTTCTTTTCCAGATAATAATAAGCCTGGAGGTGGATAATGTTTATAACGACAATCACATCGAATGCCTGGATCTACATCTCTCATATATTACTTTCAACTCCTACCGAGGGACCTTACCGAAGATTACACTCGCCAGGTTCTTTCTTGCCATAGCAAAGGTGTTGAGGGTACTGAGGTTGAACACACATTTAATTAGGAAAGATGAATGGTATGATTATCATAGCCGGTAGGTACTACGGAATGGAAGAGCCTCCAAAAATGTCAAACTTCGTATTGGAAGAGCATATGGCAAAGCAATTGGAAGTCATTGTGTCAAACCCATACATGACTTGTTAGCGGCTGGTCCCTTTTCAGAAATGATGCAGCTTTCAATGTTTGAATTTGGGCGTTGTAATCTTTGAATTTGAACCTTGCAATATTTATGGTATTTGTTATATTGAACCGTTTCTGTTCTCTTGTCTCAACGCAAAATAGTTCATCCTAGTGAAGCGCATGTGGTATATCGCACACACCATGATCTGAATGACCGTTTCTTTTGTGTTGCCTAATCACAAACAGTTCATCCGAGTGAACTGTATGCTGTACATCGCACACACCTTGATCTAGCTGACTGTTTCTTTTGCATTGCCTAATCACAAACAGTTCATCCGAGTGAACCGTATGTTGTACATCGCACACACCTTCATCTGGCTGCCCATTTCTTTTGTTCCTCTTCATCAAAAACGGTTAATTGAACTGAACTGTATGCCCTTAATCGTACACGCAACTAAAATCTAAACCGTGTTTGATGCATCCATCATCGCAAACGTTTTGCACCTTTTTGACGGTTTTTTACACCACCGTTTGCGATTATTGCATCGCACACAGTTTTGTTGAAGGGTCTCTGATCATAGCGTCGTGTTAGCAGCATCCTGCAGTAGTGAAACTTCCGAAGAAATGAAGTTTTCAACCCTTTGACCATCGGATGATTTTGTGCAGTTTCACTAAAATCGATATGAGCATCCATGTGGCAAACAAATTGAAGAAGCGTGATTAGAATAAGAACCTGGCGACTAGGGATTCTTGTGATCCCATAGGTGTCGTTCCACACCGACATCCTTAGCGCGTCAGGCAGGGGGCGCAATTGTGAGAATCTGGTCTAGTAGTTGGCCTAGCAGTTCTTCGTCGCCATGGCCCCTAAGAAGAGGACGGCCACAGCGGTCGATTCATTGGGAGCCGAACGACCCGTGCCGGTGCGGACGAGCTGCGGACCGGTCGCAAACAGGACCCGGGCCGCGGCCCGTGAGCACTAGCATCGCCCAGGCAGTCGGAGCCTGGCGAGCGGCGTCGTTCGTGTGCCAGACGATCGGCCACACTTCGCCGGATCGAAGGACGGAGCTGGGCCCCCCGCAGGCGGCGCAAGGCCCTCCAGGGGCGTCATTGTGCCGACTTCGGGCGGCGCGGCGACCTCCAGGACGCCTACACCGGCGACCACCGCGCATCTTCCCATGGTGTGCGTGCCGAGCAGCGTCTCCACGATGGTGACCCTGGGCACCGCCATGGGAAGAGCCATGTGCGTCGTCGGCAAGAGGAGGGGGTTCAGCACGCTCGTCGAAGCGCTGGCGAAAATGGCGCGCAGCCGCTGGGTCGTGACGGAGCTCCTTCTAACGTAGTTAGAAGTTGAAGCGTGTCGCGATCCACGCAGATGTCGCCGCCGCCCACGCCAGTGGAAGCTTTGGCGCGCGCATAGCTGCTCCTCGACTTCCCTCCTACTGCGGAGAAGCTCGACCGAGTGGAGGGCCACCATCCGGAGCCTCGTCGTCGTCGCAAACAAAGACGATCCGCGACCGGCGGGGCCCTCGGGCCGGCGCTCCATCGAGCCACCACATGCTGGCGCTGGGAGGACCGGGGGAGCTGCGGCCACGGTGCACTCTCCTCCTCCTCGCTAGCCGCCGCGGGCGTTGGCCCATCGCGACGACGCTTGTGACAACATCTTCATAGCATCGATCGACCCGCGGACCCTCCGCAACCAGCGCCATGTCCTTCGGGAGCGATCTCACGAAGACGCTCGAACCACCGTCGAGCGCCGGCGCGAAACATGCCGCCAGTCGGACAAGCGGGCGGGACCCGCTATGGACCACCCGGCACCGGGGGGCCTCGGCGGCCTACCTTACGAGGTGGGCTGCCCGGCTTTTACACGTGAGCTGAGGCAGTTCAAGTGGCCGTCCCACCGCACGTTCAAGCCCGACGTCGGCGAGAAGTACACCGGAAAGACCCACCCGTCCGAGTTCCTCATCATCTACACCATCGCGATGTAGGCCACTGGGGCTCGTGACGACAAGGTGCTTGCCAACTATTTCCCGCTAGCGCTCAAGCCCAATGTGATGTCTTGGTTGATGCACTTGCCGGTGGATTCCATTTCTTCCTAGTCAGATCTGTGCCATGAGTTCGTTGGCACCGTCACAGGAGGCCACCAAGCTCATGGCCAGGCCAGTGATCTGCATATCATTCCCTAGAAGGAAGGGGAGACCCAGCGCAAGTACATCCAGAGATTCAGCCGGGTGTAGTACAACATCCCCGACGTTCATCCTGCCGCTGTGATTAGCGCATTCCACCAGAACGTACGCAATCTCAAGATGTGCGAGGAGCTGGCGATGACCAAGGTTAAGGATGTGGCCGAGCTCTACGTTCTGGCCGATAGGTGCGCCCGGGCTGAAGAGGGAAGGAAGTACCCCGGCGAAGACGCTGGCGTGGAAACCGAATCTACTGATGAAGACGTCGCCACCCAGACGAAGAAGAGTCGGCGTCGCAATAGGAAACGCAAAGGCAAGGCCGTGCTTGCAGTTGAGGGATCTGACGATACCGGTGCCGGCAAGAAGGTCAAGGTAGACGCCCCCGGCAAGGAGATTGCCGGGTGCGCCGCCTGCCATGCCCTGGTGGCTACCGACAAGCCAGGAAGCTCCTGCAAGCAATACTTCAAGATCCACCGCACCAAGGGCCACGACCTCCAGAACTGCCGACAAGTCGAGCTGCTTGCTGAGAAGCAAAAGGCTGAGTACGAAAGGCAGGACAAGGAGAAGGACCAGGACAGTGCTGAGGGATCTGACAAGAAGCGTGGCAGCCAAGGAGGCCGCCCCGGAAAGGACAACCAGCAAGAGAGGCCCCCCCAGGGCCGCAACAAGAAACAAGAAGACGACGATCACGACGAGGACGACGAGTCTGGTGAGCAAGTGTTCCAGAAGGCTACGGAGGCCATGTGCGTCGATGTCGGTGCCTTGCTGCATACCTCTCACCGCCAGCTCAAGCAGTGGGCGCGTGAGATTACAGCAGCGGAGCCGTCGTTCGATGCTCAGAAGCCGCTGAAGTGGTCCATCACGCCCCTCATCTTTGACGCCGAGGACCACCCTGACCGCACTACCATGGTCGGGTGTTTTCCATTGTTGGTCTCGCTAACAATACGCAACCTCAGGGTGAACAAGATGTTGGTTGACGGCGGGGCCGCGCTGAACCTGATCTCGCCTGTCGTGATCAAAAGGTTGCAAATCCCTGATGGAGACCTCGAGGAAACGGGCACGTTTCAAGAAACGGTCACGTTTCAAGGGGTCAATCCAGGGAGGAGCCAGCCGAAGGGAAAGGTCACACTGCCCGTGACATTTGGAGGAGAGTTGAACTATAGGACGGAGAGGATCGTCTTCGACGTGGCCGAGATCCCCTTGCCCTACAACGGGATCCTCGGCCGCCCGACATTGGCCAAGTTCATGGTGGCGTCACACTATGCCTACAACATGCTAAAGATGCTCGGGCCGTTGACCACCATCTCCGTCCCCTCCGACAAGAAGGACACGCTGATCTGCGCCGACCAACTCTACCGGGAGGCAGTTGCAACAGCTGCCGTCAAGGCACCTGCTCCTGCCGCCGATGGACCGGGAGGGAAAAAGGAACCCGACAAGACCTCTCGCACCCACTCCGGCAAGCGCACCTCCTCGGAGTGTTGTGCTACCGTTGAGGACGTGCCAGAGAGCTCTACCGACAAGAGCAAGAGGTCCAGAGCCGAGCCGCCGCAGACCAAGAAGGTGCCCGTCGGGGAGGATGGCACGGGAGGGGCCTTCATCATAGGCTCCACCCTCGACAGCAAATAGGAAGGCGCGCTCGTCACCTTCCTGCGGTCAAATGTCGACGTGTTTGCATGGCAAGCATCCGACATCCCCGGTGTTCCCAGGGAGGTGATTGAGCACCACCTAGCTATCTGCCCCCACGCGTGCCCTGTCAAGCAGAAGGTCAGAAAGCAGGCTCTGGAAAGGCAGGAGTTCATCACAGAGGAGATCATGAAGTTGGAAGAGGCAGGTTTGGTGAGATGGGTGCGCCACCCGACGTGGTTGGCCAATCCAGTAGTGGTGCACAAGGCGAATGGGAAGTGGAGGCTGTGTATTGATTACACATATATTAAGAAGGCTTGCCATAAGGACCCCTTCCCGTTGTTGCGCATCGACGAGATTGTTGACTCCATGGCAGGGTGTGATCTGTTATCATTCCTCGACGCCTACTCAGGCTACCACCAAATCTTCATGACAAGAGAGGATGAAGAGAAGACGGCATTCATCACCCCATGGGGTACGTATTGCTTTTTATGGATGCCTTTCGGGTTGAAGAGTGCCGGCTCAACGTTTGCAAGAGCAGTCTGATACGTCTCCAACGTATTTATAATTTTGATTGCTCCATGCTATATTATCTACTGTTTTGGACTATATTGGGCTTTATTTTCCACTTTTATATTATTTTTGAGACTAACCTATTAACCGGAGGCCCAGCCCAGAATTGCTGTTTTTTGCCTATTTCAGTGTTTGGAAGAAACGGAATATCAAGCGGAGTCCAAAAGGAATGAAACCTTCGGGAACGTGATTTTCTCACCGAACGTGATCCAGGAGACTTGGACCCTACGCCAAGGCATCAAAGAGGCGGTCACGAGGGTGGGGGCGCCCACCCCCCTTAGGTCACGCCCCTGCCTCGTGGGCCCCTCGGAGCTCCACCGACGTACTTCTTCCTCCTATATATATCTATGTACCCCCAAACGAATAGAGGGGAGCCAAAAACCTAATTCCACCGCCGCAACTTTCTGTATCCACGAGATCCCATCTTGGGGCCTGTTCCGGAGCTCCGCCGGAGAGGGCTCTCATCACGGAGGGCTTCTACATCATCATAGCCGCTCCGATGAAGTGTGAGTAGTTTACCACCGACCTTCGGGTCCATAGTTAGTAGCTAGATGGCTTCTTCTCTCTTTTTGGATCTTAATACAAAGTTCTCCCCCTCTCTCATGGAGATCTATTCGATGTAATCTTCTTTTTGCGGTGTGTTTGTTGAGACCGATGAATTGTGGGTTTATGATCAAGTCTATCTATGAATAATATTTGAATCTTCTCTGAATTCTTTTATGTATGATTGGTTATCTTTGCAAGTCTCTTCGAATTATCAGTTTGGTTTGGCCTACTAGATTGGTTGTTCTTGCCATGGGAGAAGTGCTTAGCTTTGGGTTCGATCTTGCGGTGTCCTTTCCCGGTGACAGAAGGGGCAGCAAGGCACGTATTGCATCGTTGCCATCGAGGATAACAAGATGGGGTTTATTTCATATTGCATGAATTTATCTCTCTACATCATGTCATCTTGCTTAAAGCGTTACTCTGTTTTTAAATTAATACTCTAGATGCATGCTGGATAGCGGTCAATGAGTGGAGTAATAGTAGTAGATGCAGAATCGTTTCGGTCTACTTGTCACGGACGTGATGCCTATATACATGATCATGCCTAGATATTCTCATAACTATGCTCAATTCTGTCAATTGCTCAACAGTAATTTGTTCACCCACCATAGAATATGTATGCTCTTGAGAGAAGCCACTAATGAAACCTATGGCCCCCGGGTCTATTCTCATCATATCAATCTCCATCACTTTAATCTTGCTTTGCTTTTTTACTTTGCCTTTCACTTTTCACTTTGCATCTCTATACCAAAAATACCAAAAATATTATATCTATCAGATCTCACTCTTGTAAGTGACCGTGAAGGGATTGACAACCCCTAATCGCGTTGGTTGCGAGTTGCTATCGTTTTGTGCAGGTACAAGGGACTTGAGCGTGGCCTCCTCCTGGATTGATACCTTGGTTCTCAAAAACTGAGGGAAATACTTATGCTACTCTGCTGCATCATCCTTTCCTCTTCGGGGAAATCCAACTCAAGCTCAAGAGGTAGCTAGAAGAATTTCTGGCGCCGTTGCCGGGGTGTCTACATAAAAAGTCAACATACCAAGTACCCATCACAATCCCTATCTCTCGCATTACATTAGTTGCCATTTGCCTCTCGTGGGAGGCACTTTTATGGAAATCACTTTAGGAGATGCTACTAAACTCCTAGATAATATTATGGTTAATTATTCTCAATGGCATACTGAAAGATCTTCTAATAAAAAAGTGCATGCGATAGAAGAAATCAATGTGTTGAGTGGAAAGATGGATGAACTTATGAAATTATTTGCTACTAAGAGTGTTTCTTCTGATCCTAATGATATGCCTTTGTCTACTTTGATTGAGAATAACAATGAATCTATGGATGTGAATTTTGTTGGTAGAAATAATTTTGGTAACAATGCTTATAGAGGGAATTTTAATCCTAGGCCATATCCTAGTAATCCTTCTAATAATTATGGGAATTCCTACAACAACTCTTATGGAAATTATAATAAGATGCCCTCTGAATTTGAGAATAGTGTTAAAGATTTTATGAATTCACAAAAGAATTTTAATGCTTTGCTTGAAGAGAAATTGCTTAAAGTTGATGATTTGGCTAGGAACATTGATATAATTTCTCTTGAGGTTGATTCTTTAAAGCTTAGATCTATTCCTCCTAAGCATGATATCAATGAGTCTCTCAAAGCCATGAGAATTTCCATTGATGAGTGCAAGGAAAGAACCGCTAGGATGCGTGCTTCCAAAGATGCCTTTATTAAAGCGTGTTCTTCCAATTCCTATGAAAATCAAGATGAAGATCTAAAAGTTATTGATGTGTCCCCTATCAAATCTTTGTTTGGCAATATGAATCTTGATGAAACTGAATATGATCTTCCTTTAGCTAGAAGGCGTTCTAAAAATTCGGAGTATTTAGATCTTTATGATGAAATTGATGAAAGTGGGATTGAAAGAAATAAAAACCTAGATGTTGCTAAACCCACTATATTGGATTTCAAGGAATTTAATTATGAAAGTTTCTCTTTAATTGATTGTATTTCCTTGTTGCAGCCTGTGCTAAATTCTCCACATGCTTATAGTCAAAAGAAAGCCTTCACCGAACATATTGCTGATGCCTTGATGCAATCTTATGAAGAAAAACTTGAGTTGAAAGTTTCTATCCCTAGAAAACTCTATGATGAGTGGGAACCAACTATTAACATTAAAATTAAAAATCATGAGTTTTATGCTTTGTGTGATTTGGGTGCTAGTGTCTCCACTATCCCCAAAACTTTGTGTGATTTGCTAGATTTCCGCGATTTTGATGATTGCTCTCTAAACTTGCATCTTGCGGATTCTAATATTAAGAAACCTATGGGAAGGATTAATGATGTCCTTATTGTTGCAAATAGGAATTATGTTCCCATAGATTTCATTGTTCTTGATATAGATTGCAATCCATCTTGCCCTATTATTCTTGGTAGACCTTTCCTCAGAACGGTTGCTGCGATTATTGATATGAAGGAAGGGAATATTAGATTTCAACTTCCATTAAAAAAGGGCCTGGAAAAATTTCCAAGAAAGAAAATAAAATTGCCATATGAAACTATCATGAGAGCCACTTATGGATTGCCTACCAAAGATGGCAATACCTAGATCTATCCTCGCTTTTATGCCTAGCTAGGGGCGTTAAACGATAGCGCTTGTTGGGAGGCAACCCAATTTTATTTTTATTCATTGCTTTTTGCTCCTGTTCAGTAATAAATAAATTATCTAGACTCTGTTTTGGTTGTGTTTTTGTGTTTAATTAGCGTTTGTGCCAAGTAGAACCGTTGGGAAGACTTGGGGAAAGTCTTGTTGAACTTGCTGTAAAAAACAGAAACTTTAGCGCTCACGAGAACTGCTGTCATTTCTATTTGGAAAGTGATATTTAGTTAATTCTTTTTGCAGATGATTAATAGATAAATTCCTCCCGTCCAGCAGTTTATTTTAGAATTTTTGGGGTTCCAGATCTTGCGCTAGCTACAGATTACTACAGACTGTTCTGTTTTTGACAGATTCTGTTTTTCGTGTGTTGTTTGCTTATTTTGATGAATCTATGGCTAGTAAAATAGTTTATAATCCATAGAGAAGTTGTAATAAAGTAGGTTTAACACCAACATAAATAAATAATGAGTTCATTACAGTACCTTGAAGTGGTCTGTTGTTTTCTTTCGCTAATCGAGCTCACAAGGTTTCTACCTTAAGTTTTGTGTTGTGAAGTTTTCAAGTTTTGGGTAAGGATTTGATGGATTATGGAACAAGGAGTGGCAAGAGCCTAAGCTTGGGGATTCCCATGGCACCCCCAAGATAATATAAGGACACCTAAAAGCCAAAGCTTGGGGATGCCCCGGAAGGCATTCCCTCTTTCGTCTACTTCTATCGGTAACTTTACTTGGAGCTATATTTTTATTCACCACATGATATGTGTTTTGCTTGTAGCGTCTTGTATTATTTGTGTATTTGTTTGTTAGTGTGCCATAATCATACTTTCTGTACACACCTTTTGAGAGAGCCACACATGAATTAGAATTTGATAGAATACTCTATGTGCTTCACTTATATCTTTTTTAGCTAAGTAGTTTTGCTCTATGTGCTTCACTTATATCTTTTGAGCGTTATAATTTTGCTCTATGTGCTTCACTTAGATATTTTAGAGCACGGTGGTGTATTTTTTTAAAGAAATTATTGATCTCTCATGCTTCACTTAGATTATTTTGAGAGTCTTAATAGCATGGTAATTTGCTTAATAATAATATGCTTGGTATTCAAGATTTGTGAAACTTTCTTTGAGTGCGTTGAATACTAAGAAAAGATTGAAGCATGATAATTGTTTTGAGATATGGAGGTGATAATATTAGAGTCATGCTAGTTGAGTAATTGTGAATTTAAAGAATACTTGTGATAAAGTTTGTGATTCCCGTAGCATGCACGTATGGTGAACCGTTATGTGATGAAGTCGGAGCATGATTTATTTATTGATTGTCTTCCTTATGAGTGGCGGTCGGGGACGAGCGATGGTCTTTTCCTACCAATCTATCCCCCTAGGAGGATGCGCGTAATACTTTTCTTTGATAACTTCTAGATTTTTGCAATAAGTATATGAGTTCCTCATGACTAATGTTGAGTCCATGGATCATATGCACTTTTTCCCATCCTTCCACCATTTCTAGCCTCTCTAATACCGTGCACTTTTCACTGGTATCATATACCCACCATATACCTCCCTCAAAACAGCCACCATACCTACCTATCATGGCATTTCCATGCCATTCCGAGATATATTGCCATGCAACTTTCCACCGTTCCGTTTATTATGACACGCTCCACCATTGTCATATTGCTAGCATGATCATGTAGTTGACATCGTATTTGTGGCAAAGCCACCGTTCATAATTCTTTCATACATGTCACTCTTGATTCATTGCATATCCCGGTACACTGCGGGAGGCATTCATATAGAGTCATATTTTGTTCTAAGTATCGAGTTGTAATTGTTGAGTTGTAAGAAAAATAAAAGTGTGATGATCATCATTTTTAGAACATTGTCCCAAGTGAGGAAAGGATGATGGAGACTATGATTCCCCCATAAGTCGGGATGAGACTCCGGACGGAAAATAAAAAAAAAGAAAAAAAAGAGGCCATAAAAAAAGAGAAGGCCCAAATAAAAAATGAGAGAAAAAGAGAGAAGGGACAATGTTACTATCCTTTTACCACACTTGTGCTTCAAAGTAGCACCAAGATTTTCATGATAGAGAGTCTCTCGTTATGTCACTTTCATATACTAGTGGGAATTTTACATTATAGAACTTGGCTTGTATATTCCAATGATGGGCTTCCTCAAAATTTCCCTAGGTCTTCGTGAGCAAGCGAGTTGGATGCACACCCACTTAGTGTCTTTTGTTGAGCTTTCATATGATTATACTCTAGTGCATCCGTTGCATGGCAATCCCTACTCACTCACATTGATATCTATTGATGGGCGGCTCCATAGCCTGTTGATACGCCTAGTTGATGTGAGACTATCTTCCCCTCGTTTTGTCTTCTCCACAACCACCACTCTATTCCACATATAGTGCTATATCCATGGCTCACGCTCATGTATTGCGTGAAGATTGAAAAAGTTAGAGTATGAAACAATTGGTTGGCTTGTCATTGGGGTTGTGCATGATTTAAATACTTTGTGTGGTGAAGAAAGAGCATAGCCAGACTATATGATTTTGTAGGGATAACTTTCTTTGGCCATATTATTTTGAGAAGACATAATTGCTTTGTTAGTATGCTTGAAGTATTATTATTTTTATGTCAACATGAACTTTTGTCTTGAATCTTTCGAATCTAAATATTTATACCACAATTAAGAAAGATTTTCATTGAAATTATGCCAAGTAGAACTCCGCATCAAAAATTCTCTTTTTATCATTTACCTACTCGAGGACGAGCAGGAATTAAGCTTGGGGATGCCTGATACGTCTCCAACGTATCTATAATTTTTTATTGCTCCATGCTATAATATCTACTGTTTTGGACTATATTGGGCTTTATTTTCCACTTTTATATTATTTTTGGGACTAACCTATTAACCGAAGGCCCAACCCAGAATTGCTGTTTTTTGCCTATTTCAGTGTTTCGAAGAAACGAAATATCAAACGGAGTCCAAATGGAATGAAACCTTCGGGAACGTGATTTTCTCACCGAACGTCATCCAGGAGACTTGGACCCTATGCCAAGGCATCAGAGAGGCGGTCACGAGGGTGGGGGCGCCCCCCCCCTTAGGGCGCGCCCCCTACCTCGTGGGCCCCTCGGAGCTCCACTGACATACTTCTTCCTCCTATATATACCTATGTACCCGCAAACGAACAGAGGGGAGCCAAAAACCTAATTCCACCGCCGCAACTTTTTGTATCCACCAGATCCCATCTTGGGGCCTGTTCCGGAGCTCCGCTGGAGAGGGCCGTCATCACGGAGGGCTTCTACATCATCATAGCCCCTCCGATGAAGTGTGAGTAGTGTACCTCCGACATTCGGGTCCATAGTTTGTAGCTAGATGGCTTCTTCTCTCTTTTTGAATCTCAATACAAAGTTCTCCCCCTCTCTCGTGGAGATCTATTCGATGTAATCTTCTTTTTGCGGTGTGTTTGTTGAGATCGATGAATTGTGGGTTTATGATCAAGTCTATCTATGAATAATATTTGAATCTTCTCTGAATTCTTTTATGTATGATTGGTTATCTTTGCAAGTCTCTTCGAATTATCAGTTTGGTTTGGCCTACTAGATTGGTTTTTCTTGCCATGGGAGAAGTGCTTAGCTTTGGGTTCAATCTTGCGGTGTCCTTTCCCAGTGACAGAAGGGGCAGCAAGGCACGTATTGCATCGTTGCCATCGAGGATAACAAGATGGGGTTTATTTCATATTGCATGAATTTATCTCTCTACATCATGTCATCTTGCTTAAAGCGTTACTCTGTTTTTAACTTAATACTATAGATGCATGCTGGATAGCGGTCAATGAGTGGAGTAATAGTAGTAGATGCAGAATCGTTTCGGTCTACTTGTCACGGACGTGATGCCTATATACATGATCATGCCTAGATATTCTCATAACTATGCTCAAGTCTGTCAATTGCTCAACAGTAATTTGTTCACCCACCGTAGAATACTTATGCTCTTGAGAGAAGCCACTAGTGAAACCTATGGCCCCCGGGTCTGTTCTCATCATATCAATCTCCATCACTTTAATCTTGCTTTGCTTTTTTACTTTGCCTTTTACTTTTCACTTTGCATCTCTATACCAAAAATACCAAAAATATTATATCTATCAGATCTCACTCTCGTAAGTGACCGTGAAGGGATTGACAACCCCTAATCACGTTGGTTGCGAGTAGATATCGTGTTGTGCAGGTACGAGGGACTTTTGCGTGGCCTCCTACTTGATTGATAGCTTGGTTCTCAAAAACTGAGGGAAATACTTACGCTACTCTACTGCATCATCCTTTCCTCTTCGGGGAAATCCAACGCAAGCTCAAGGGGTAGCACAGTCCAAATTGGTTTTGAACCTCAGCTCCATAGAAATATGGAGGCCTGCGTGGATGACATAGTGGTCAAAACCAAGGACGGGCCAACTCTTGTGCAAGATCTGGAAGAGACATTTGCTAACCTGCGCAACATCAACCTTAAGCTGAACCCTGAGAAGTTCGTCTTCGGCGTTCCGTCCGGCAAGCTTCTCAGATTCTTTGTGTCGCAGCGTAGGATTGAGGCAAACCCAGACAAGATCAAGGCTATTGAGCAGATCGAGGCGCCCAAGCGGATCAAGGATGTGTGTCGGCTCACCGACTATGTTGCCGCCATGAGCTGGTTCATTTCCAAGTCCGCCGAGCGCACACTTACCTTCTTCAAAATATTGAAGAAGGAAGGCCCAATAGAGTGGACACCAGAAGCCGAGGCAGCACTGCGGGATCTGAAGAAATACCTTTCCTCCACGCCGATACTGGTTGCACCTAAACCACAAGAGCCGTTGCTGCAGTATCTGGCGGCGACGAATCAAGTGGTCAGCGCTGCACTGGTGGCACAGAGGGAGGACGATGAGGAGGCGACAATGGCAGCAGAACCAGCGGATGGCAAGCCAATGATTCCCCCGGCAGGGCCTGGTGCCGACCAGGTGCGGCCCCCGGCAGAGTCTGGTGCCACCAAGGCAATGCCCGCGCAGTCGAGTGAAGTGGTGCCAAAGAAGAAGATGATGCAGCACCCAGTTTACTTTGTCAGCTCCCTCTTACAGGGGGCTAGGTCGAGGTACTCCGGTGTGCAGAAATTGCTCTTCGGCCTCCTTATGGCCTCGAGGATGCTGCGTCGCTACTTCCAGGCCCACGAGATCACTGTCGTCACCCGCCTCCCTTTGCAATGGATACTGCACAACCCGGACGCAACAGGAAGGATTGTCGAATGGGCCCTGGAGCTGTCAAGTTTCGGTTTGAAAGTACCTCGACAATTCAGAGCAGAGTCTTGGCAGAATTCATCGCAGAATGGACCTCGACGCCTGACGAAGAAATCCAGGAGACCACTCTCCTCGGCAAGGAAGCAAACCGCGACTGGATCATGTACTTTGATGGGGCTTTCTCGCTGCAAGGCGCCGGTGCCGGTGTGCTACTCGTCGCACCCACCGAAGAACACCTCAAGTACGTGATCCAGATGCACTTCCCCAAGGAGATGTCCACCAACAACACTGCCGAGTATGAGGGATTTCTTGCTGGTCTCAGGATCGCGGCAGACCTCGGGGTTAAGAAGATCATCGTCAGGGGCGACTCGCAGATCGTTGTCAGGCAGGAACGCTTTGACGGAATCCAGGCGGAGCACGTCCCCCGAGCAGAGAACGACATCGCTGATTACCTGTCAAAGCATGCCTCATTCAAGCTACCTATGGAAATAGGTACCATTTTGCTCCGGTTAACTCAACCATCTGTCGAACCAATAGCGGGGCAGAACAAGCGGAGGAAGTCAGGTCCCGACAAGTACTTTCCTACCGAGCCCCCTAGGGTTGCCGGCAAGGGTGCTGCCGCGGACGCTGAGCCTGCCCAAGAACGACTGACTCTGACAGGGCGTCAAGCCCTGTCCATAGAGACAACCGCTCTCATGGCGGAAGAAATGCCTTTGGTCCTTGCCGTCAAGCCCTAGGCTCCGGTATGGGCACATCATACCATCCACTTCCTCCAAACAGGGGAGCTTCCTGAGGAGCAGGAAGAAGCAGAGAAAGTAGCCCGTCGGTCCACCCTGTAATAGTTCGTTGATGACGTCCTGTACCGGAGGAGGCCAAACGGTGTGAAACTCAAGTCCATCCCCCGGGAGGAAGGACTAGAGCTATTGGCGGAGATACATGGAGGCATATGTGGCTCCCACATAGGGTCAAGGGCCCTTGCCGGGAAGGCATTCCGGCAAGGTTTCTTCTGGCCCACCGCCCTCCAGGATGTGACGGCACTAGTAACCAAGTGTGAAGCGTGCCAGTTCCATTCAAAGAAGCTTCATCAGCCGGCTCAAGCCCTTCAAACAATCCCTCTCTCCTGGCCATTCTCGGTCTGGGGGCTCGATATGCTTGGCCCTTTCCCCTGCGATGTCGGGGGCTTTGAGTACTTTTATGTTGCAATCGACAAGTTCACAAAGTGGCCGGAAGTGGAAGCAGTGAGGAAGGTGACTGCTCAGTCAGCCGTCAAGTTCTTCAAAGGATTGATCTGCCGTTTTGGTGTGCCAAATAGAGTCATCACCGACAACGGCACGCAGTTCACAAGCCACACCTTCATGTAGTACATCCAAGACCTCGGTAGCAAGGTCTATTTTGCTTCCGTGGCACATCCACGAAGCAACGCCAAGCGGAGAGGGAAAATGCTGAAGTGTTGCGAGGCCTGAGAATGAAAACCTTTCACAAGCTGCACAAGAGTGGAAGGCGCTCTGGATTGATGAGTTGCCGGCGGTTCTTTGGTCGATCAGGACGATGCCCAATCGATCCATCGGCCAGACACCTTTTGCCTTGGTATACGGGGCAGAAGCAGTTCTCCCCATGGAACTCATATACGGGTCACCTCGAGTGCTCGCTTATGATGAGCTCGAGCAAGAGCCGTTGCGCCAAGATGACGCGACGCTCCTTGAGGAAGATCGTCTTCGGGCGGCTGTGAGAGCGGCACGCTACCAGCAAGCCTTGCGCTGCTATTATAGCCACAAGGTTCATGCCCGAAGCCTTGAGGAAGGCGACCTTGTTCTTCGACGCATTCAGTCGGCCAAGAATTCCAACAAGTTGACGCCGAAGTGGGAAGGCCCTTATCGGGTAATGCGAGTCACCAGGCCTGGCACAGTCCGCCTGGAGACCGAGGATGTCGTCCCAGTGAGCAACTCCTGGAACATTGAGCATCTTCACAAGTTTTACCCATAAGGCGCGGCTTGCTGGGCCTCCCGGCAAGCCACCTTTTGTACAAGCTTTGCCGACAAGGCATGTGACCCTTTGTACAAAGCCAGGCGCAGACCCTGAGCATAAATAAATGAAGCGCTGGCGCCCTAAGTTATAGCATGCATGCTAGGTCGAGTCTGTTCCTTGGTTAGGGTCGATAGTGCTTAGCGGCGACTAACCCCTAGCCTAGAGGTCGAGTGGGCATCTGTCTGTTTGTTTTCTGTCCTCCTTTGGTTCACAGGGCACATGAGCACTTCTGTTGAGCTACTCGGAAAGAAGGAAACGTACCGGCGCCCCGACCCCGGCAAGCCAGAGTTGCCGGGGGCTGCAAGCACAAGGATCCAACCATGGCAAGATGACATTTCCAAGGACTGCGGATCCAGATAAGTCTTTTATCCTCTGTCATGCATTTCGGAACCGGACTGGGGCATGTGAAACCTCGTTTTTATCTCAAGGCTGCCGTGCTCCCCTTTTTTGCTATACCTAGGGATTATTTCCTGGGTCCGGATTTGGTCGTAGCCGCGGCGGCAAGGAGGTGGGACGAGGAGCCTAAATCCCACTTCATCCCTGCCTCCACCAAGAGCGCGAGAACGGTCGAGTGGAGTGGGGGGGGGGGCGGCAAGGCCTGTTGCCGGGCGAAAAACGTTTATCTTAAAACAATAACAAGGATTCCCTCCTTGTCACGGGATTTACCCGCGAACGAAAAACCCGGCAAGCATCCCTTTTTCATTAAAAACATCCCATACAGGTACAGTTCGTGCGAACTGAAAAACATGAGCAAGGGGATTACAAGTTCTAAATTTAACAAAGGCCTGCAGGCTTACAAACTAAAAGGAGGTAAGATGCCTGTAATCCCTTTCTTGTCCCTCTCCTCAGGAGGTAGGTCAAGGAGGTGAAAGGTGAATAGGGGCGCCTAGGTGAGCTACGAGCAGCAGAAAGCACCAAGAGAACATCTCGGTGGCCACCCACGGGCGGTCCGGTGATGACGGTGCCGGGATAGGAGCTGGAAGACGAGGCGGCAGGACCGGCAATACGCGATGAAGGCGTCGGTGCCCGCGTACTCCGAGTTGACGGCCTTGCCGCCCACCCTCTTCCTCTTCCGCAGCCTCCCGACGCCAGCCGCCCAAGGAGACAGCCCCGCAAGGTTGAAGGAGCTGGCCCTACCCCTGGCCAGCTTCTGCCAGAGGAGCGGCCAGGTGCAGATGCTGCTGCTACCGCACCCGCCTAGGCGCGGTGTCGGTGTCAAAATCAGCGGATCTTGGGTAGGGGGTCCCGAACTATGCGTCTAAGGAGGATGGTAATAGGAGGCAGGGGACACGATGTTTTACCCAGGTTCAGGCCCTCTTGATGGAGGTAAAACCCTACGTCTTGCTTGATTTATTCTTGATGATATGGGTATTACAAGAGTTGATCTACCATGAGATCGGAGGGGCTAAACCCTAAAGTTAGCCTATGGTATGATTGTCTGTTTTCCTACGGACTAAAACCCTCCGGTTTATATAGACACCGGAGGGGGCTAGGGTTACACAAGGTCGGTTACAAAGGAGGAGATATGCATATCCGTATTGCCTAGCTTGCCTTCCACGCCAAGTAGAGTCCCATCCGTACACGAGACGAAGTCTTCAATCTTGTATCTTCATAGTCCAACAGTCCAGCCAAAGGATAGAGTCCGGCTGCCCGGAGACCCCCTAATCCCAAACTCCCTCAGTAGCCCCTGAACCAGGCTTCAATGACGATGAGTCCGGCGTGCAATGTTGTCTTCGGCATTGCAAGGCGGGTTCCTCCTCCGGATACACCACAGAAGAGTTTAAATAAAGGATAGTGTTCGACGCTGCAAAATAAGTTCCACATACCACCGTAGAGAGAATAATATTTCCACAAATCTAATCTGCTGACATGTTTAGGCAACATGACATCATGCCATGGCTCGACGATTATTCGAACCGTTTTTCTCTACCTAGCCCCGCACATAATGCAAGGCAGTTTCTTGACACCTCTTGTCAAAGCAGAGATCGTGTTCCCCTTATTACGGGATCCTCATCAATACGGGCGTGGGTAACCCAACTGTGCCTATGACTCCTAGATTTTAGGCATGTCCCAAACGGCCACGGGGAGGACGCTTGATATTCACCCTCTTTATAAAGGGACAAGGCTTTTACTTTTTTCCTCCCATGCTCAGTCAAATCCCTCCCC
This sequence comes from Triticum urartu, assembly GCF_003073215.2. Lineage (NCBI taxonomy): Eukaryota > Viridiplantae > Streptophyta > Magnoliopsida > Poales > Poaceae > Triticum > Triticum urartu. The sequence continues at coordinate 276,202,206 of NC_053026.1, forward strand.
CGCCTCGAGTTCTAACACTCAAAGCCTAGGTCAGGTGCTTCGGATCTTCAATCATGTCTGGATCCAGCCTCCAGGGCCATTGGATGCCCTCCTCCATCACGGAAGAGGATATCAAGAAGTTGAGGGAGGCAAGATACCTGACCGCCGAAGTCTCACATCGGCTGCTCGCCTGAGGGTAGGTCGTCCCTACTCCTGAACCCAATGAAGACGTCGTGTTCATCTCCCACTTCCTCCTAGGACTAGGCCTCACTCTGGATCCCTTCGTGAGGAGTTTGATGTTCTATTACGGGCTTGATTTCCATGATCTAGCCCCAGATTCCTTTCTCCACATCTCGGCATTTATTGTCGTATGTGAGGCTTTCCTCCGCATTACCCCTCACTTCGGCCTGTGGCTCAAGACCTTTGATGTGAAGCCGAAGACGGTCGAAGGGCAGTATGCAGCATGCAGAGGCACATTAATAAGCAAGATTGCAGGAGCTCCGTGGCCAAAAGGTTCATTTCTAGAGGTGTCCGGATTATGACAACGGGAGTGGTTCTACATCACCGCTCCTAGAAGTGCCAAGTGGGTAGCTTCCCCCGCCTTTCGTTCGGGCCCTCCACCACAACTGATGTCATGGATCAGCAGGGGGCTGAGCTGGGTTCCAGCCAAGGATGTGCCCATATTGCAGAGCCGCATCCGGGATCTCTTTGAGGGAGATTTTAGTTTGGTTATGGTAATGCAGGTCATGCTGGTTCGTCGAGTCCAGCCTTGCAAACGCCGGCCCCTCTGCTTGTGGAATTCAACCCAGAAGGACCGCGCGCTATTCAGAATTTCCTCGGCCTGACGCACGAGGAGATGTATAAATAATTCTTTGGAACTCAAATAGAGTGTCCGGATACTACCGAGGACGTGGGCTTGAGCAGCAACCGCACCGCCGACCAGGTAAGTAATCCTCTAGCCGAACACACCATCTTTCATTTATCATGACATCATTCTGAGAAATCGCTCTTCGACTAGGACTAGCTAACAAAGGAGAAGATGATTTGGTGTTCGGCCCCCCTTCCCGAGGGTTTGGACAATCCGGTACTGGAGAAGATGCTCAAGCTAGCACCTTGCCCGGAGCCCTCAGAGGAAGAAAAAGGGGGGAATAATGAGGGCGAAAGCGGACCCCCATAGCTACCAATTCCAACTGAGGGAATAAGCGCCTCCGCGAGGGAGGATAACCATGGGGAAGATTCTGACCTTCTCTCGCTCCGAGGAAGGAAGAGGACTGCCTCTGAAGATCCGGAAACCAAGGCTTCCAAACGGGAGAAGAAGTCCCCAACAGAGGGTCCTGCCTTGGGGGGTGCTCCTGCCGCACAAAGTCCGCGCGGGGATCAGCCCTCTAACGAGCCGTAAGTGATCAAAAAATAATTAATAGTAAGGATATTCTACCTACTTTCTGAGGAAGATAATCGAAGCGTTTATCTTGTAGTTCAGATCTTAGCCCTTCTCAACTGAGCTCGTCTTCAGGGGACCTTCTTCTGGAGATGATGGAGAGTGAAACACCTCCCCCGGACTCCCCCGCTCAAGAAGCGGGTGACCTTGAAGTGTCGTCGCGGAGGGCCTCTCCGGATCCGGTGAGGCCAGAAGATAATCCTATAGTCACCCGAAGTCCCTAGCATCCGGCTCTTGAAGAGGGCGAACAAGAGAGTCCGGCACCGTCTGGTATGCGGTCGGACACACTGAGGGATCTGTTGAAGCGAGCGACCATGTCAGAAGAACACCGTATGTTAATGAGTACGGTGATGGAAAGGCTTTCGTCCGCCGAAAGCGGGTTGCATGACGCCTTTATGTGTCTACTAACGAGCTTTGAGGTACGTAAAATGATATACCTTTGTAATAGTACCGCACATTTTTAGGTGTGCCCTGTGTAGATAGTAGCCCCTGAGACTCTGGTTGTCACCGAGAACGGAGGCAAGCAGAGGATCGTAGTCCCAGGTAATAACCATACCGCTTTAATGTGTAGGTAGTGGAAGCTCCGGTGGCTAGCCCGACTCATGAGTTTGCCGAACTAAAGCGGCAACTGGATGCGGCGCATGACGACATCGAGCTTGTTAACAAGAGGCTTGACGAGGCACAGGGTAAGTGATATTTTCTGGTGAATGTAACATAATAAGAGCAACGTGATGCCAGTATCTTTAATATTTTGTGACTGCAGATGGAGCTGCCACTGTGGAAACCCTTCGGGCGGAACTTGCCCGAGCCAAAGAAGAAGCAAGGAGTAGTAATGCGGCTGCTTTGAAGGCGGCCGAAGAGTTGAAAGCCGAGAAGGCTGCGCATTGCGAGAGCAAAGAGAAAATGGCCAAGATGGCTACAAAGTTAAAAGACACTACCGACCGTTGCCAGTTCTTTGAAGAATAAAACCGAGCCAAGGCGACAGACCTTGCAAAGGCCACGATGGTGACCAAAGACACCGTTCTGCCATGAGAGCGAAGAAGGAGGAACTGCGTGAAGCCTGTGATATTGTGGCTGGGAAGCCCTTTTTGCCGTAGAGCAAGGTCGGAGATCCGCGGTATGCCCCTCTGGATCGGCTGTGGAGTTCGGCGGACGCATATCTGGACTTGGCGGCGAGCGCTGTTGATGCGGCCAAATACTTCCGAGATCAAACAGATCGGGAAGTGGTCAAGCTGTTCGGGTCGCAGTTCAACATGCCAGAGCATCTACTTCCATTGACCAATTAGCTAGCTGAATGCGCCCAACTCAATAGGTTGTCCATACTTGCCATGAGGTCCGTCGTAGATCATCTGTGGCCGGAAAAGCCGAAGCCGAACAACTATTTCAGCTTAGTGCAGCAGTTCCTTGGTGCGGTGCCACGCATCAATGCGATGAAGAGGTCGGCGTGCATAGAAGGCTCGCGGATGGCCCTTGCCCGTGTCAAAGCATACTGGGCGGAGATGGATGCTACCACAGTCGCGGCGCAGGGTTCGGCCATAGGCCGAGTGGCTGCCGAGCACTATTTTGAAGAAGTTCTTGAGGGTGCTCGTTTGATAGAGGCCCAGTGCTCGAAGAATATTATGTTTGTATGACATGTATTCCCATTGTAAAAACAATGTTTTTATTGAATTTATCAAGGCTGTATTTATACTTGTGCCTGAAAGTATTGTGATGCCTCCTGTGCGGCCGTTTATGTATACATGTGTATAACCTGAAAGATTGCAGTCGTCGGCTTCAGCCGCCACGCATATAATGCGGTGGTGTTCGCAGAAGACGCGTAATCACACTTAATCCAATGTCTTGGTCCTAATAAGGAGGTGATAGCGCAACGAACTGGGCAACCGGACTATAATGGTTTAACACTTTGACTTAGCCATAAGAGTTTGACAGTGGGGCTACTATATAGCCCCTGGTGGCTCCGCACTCATCCGAATTCGAGGTGCGTACTTGCCCGGCCGAGAAACGCCCTTCGTTAAGGCGAAGGAATTCTAAGATTCCGATGGGTCATCGAGTGGTTGACCAGTCTCGCGCTATATCATGACAGTCAGTTTACGGCTTTCTCTACTAAGGTGCTCGTCCGGATGAACCAGGGCACAATCGCAGTAGTTCTCCCGGTGCCGCCTTAGCCGATAGAGCGGAACGTAAGGCAGCAAAACACAGGAGCCAGGAAAACCCAACATTTGACCAAAGACATGATTCAGAGCTGATGCATATAAGGCCAAACTCGCGACGCTGAACACTCCCTAAGGTATTCGGTCTTTATGGTGTAAACCGGGCCTAAACAGTGCCCTTTGTAAGAAGCCCCTGGTGTCCAGGTACGTGCAATATTCTGACGTGGCCACATGCCAAGGCGTCAGCCCCCTTCTCGGTTATACTGAGAATCCGGGGGATGTGTATCAACAAGAGATAGTAAAAAAAGGTTTACGCACGGTCTTAATCTGAAAAGAATCCTTGGAACGGGTCCTTGCTGCACGTCTGCGCCTGTGTCTCCGTTGTGCCGTATCCTGGATGGGTGTAGCATGGTGTTCATCTGAAAAAGAGACGAACTTAGTTGAAAGAGCAGTCGTGAAAAATGTATGTTATAATAAAAAAGAACGAAGTATGATTCAAGGTGGGAAGAATTGAGTATTATTGCTGCTTGTTTACATGTGCGGAGCCCCTTGTATAGGGATGTATAACCATCAAACTGTTAGTAATTATATAGTTACGCCGGACTCGTCCAGCCGTGTTCGTGGTCTCAACGACCTATTATGCACTCTGGTTGGTGGGGCAGTTTAGTGTGTGGCTGTCAAGGCAGCCGCACAGTCTTCCGCGCGCAAGGAGCGCTCAATGTTTCCCTTTACTAAAATGATGCCTTGTGGATTGGGCATCTTAAGCGTGAGAGACGCATAGTGCGGTATTGCGTTAAAGCGGGCGAAAGCTTCGCGTCCCAGTAGTGCTTGATAACCACTTTTAAATGGAGTGATGTGGAAGGCCAGCTTTTCGCTACGGAAGTTATCGGGCGAACCAAACGTAACTTCTAGTAGGAGGGAGCCCGTGCAATGAGCCCCTGGGCCTGGCATTGCTCCTTTAAAGGAGATATTGATATGGCTAATGTTTTTTGGGTCCATCCCCATTTTCCAGACTGTGTCCTGATATATCAGGTTTAAACTGCTGCCGCCGTCCATCAGGACTCGCGTAAAGTGGTATCCGTCGATTATCGGGTCTAATACCAAGGCAGCCCGGCCTGCGTGTTGGATACTTCCGGAGTAATACTGATGGTCGAAGGTGATCGGTTTTGACAACCAGTGGCGAAACTCCTTTGTGATAGGCCGCATGGCACGTATCTCTGTGGGTGCCACTTCGTTTCTCCCTTTTGTCACGTGTAGTACGTTTACTATTTTGACTACTTGTGGGAATTTCTTTTGTTCCCCAGTGCTTTGTTTGTGGGGTTCATCATCGTCTTCACTTGGTGTATCCAGCCCCTTGTGTTCGGCGTTGAGTTTGCCGGATTGCTTGAAGACCCAACATTCTCTGTGGGTACGATTTGCAGGCTTCCCAGGGGTGCTGTGGATTTGACATATCTTGTCCAGGATTTTGTTTAGGTTAGACAGTTCGTCCCTGTTATCTTTGAGGGGCAGCTTTTGCTGACCCTGCCGAGAGCTTTTGAATCCGGCGTTAACTGCCATGCTCTTTGGGCTGTTCCCCTTATTCCGGCGCTGGTCTTTGCTGCATCGTCGCTTCTCGTTTCCATCCCTGACTTCGGATGTACTTGGGTCGCTGGTACAGCATCTTGCCAACCAGTTGTCCTCGCTCGCGCAAAAGCGGGTCATGAGGCTTGTTAATGCGGCCATTGTTCTAGGCTTTTCTTGGCCGAGGTGTCTGGCGAGCCATTTGTCTCGAATGCTATGTTTGAAAGCTGCTAAGGCTTCGGCGTCCGGACAGTCGACTATTTGGTTCTTTTTAGTAAGAAATCTGTTCCAGAGCTTCTGGGCTGACTCTCCGGGTTGTTGAGTTATATGACTTAAATCGTCTGCATCCGGTAGTCGGACATAGGTCCCTTGAAAATTTGCCCGAAAAGCGTCCTCGAGCTCTTCCCAACTTCCAATGGTGTTTTCGGGAAGGCCTTTAAGCCAATGCCGGGCTGGCCCTTTGAGCTTGAGGGGTAAGTATTTGATGGCATGGAGGTCATCTCCTCTAGCCATGTGGATATGAAGGATATAATCCTCAATCCAGACCCCCGGGTCTGTCGTTCCGTCATATGCCTCTATGGTTACGGGTTTGAACCCCACTGGAAATTCATGGTCCAGCACCTCATCAGTGAAACATAGGGGGTGTGCGGCACCCCTGTATTTGGGTGTGCCGTGTTGTTCGGATATTTGTTGTGTTGCTAGAGCGTGCTTTCTTGGCCCGTAGATAGATCTGGTTGGGCCATCTTTTTGATGCGAGTCCTCATGTGGATCGCGTGTTGGCTTGTGTGCGTCACCATTTGCCGCTCTATGTTGGCCATGAGGTCGTCTATCCGACCGGATGTATGCTTTGTTTTTTGATTGTGGGGGCTCTAAGGCCTCCTCATCAAATTCGGGCAGTAGCTTTCGCTTCGGGTAGCTCTTTGTGTGGAGACTGCCGCCATATTTGTCTGCGGTGTTGAGTACCTTGCTCCATCTAATTCTGAGTGCATCTTCCACAGTCTTGAGCTTCCGCTTCTGCTTTTTCACGCTACGCGCAGTGGCGACGAGCCTTTTATGGAGGTTCTTCTGCTCCAGGAACTTGTCCGGCGTTAGGTCATCCGGACTGTTATCTTCGCCGGGGACGGGTTGTTCGGTTTGGTTATCCAAGTTGCCTTGTTCGGACGGTTGCTCGATGCCATGTTCATCGTCCGCCGGCTCGCCCTGCTCTGTGGCTGGATCTATATGACAGCTGTTTCTGTCAAGGTGGGGTTTAGAGCGGCGCTTACGCTGCCGCTTTGACTGCTTTTCGAAGGAATGATCCTTTGTTGCGTCCTCCCGTTCCTCGTCGTTTCCTTTGGGTGTGTCCACCATGTATACATCGTAGGATGAGGTGGTTGTCCAGTGCCTTGTAGGCGCTGGTTCCTGTTCGTCTCCTATATCGTCGCCCATATCATCGATGTCTTCGGAGTCGAAGTCGAGCATGTCGGTCAGATCGTCGACAGTGGCTATGAAGTGGGTGGTGGGTGGGTGTCGAATTTCCTCGTCGTCCACATCCCAATCCCGCCGGTCATAATCCGGCCAGGACTCTCCTAACAAAGAGAGAGACCTTAGTGAATTCAGTATGTCGCCAAAGGGCGAGTGCTGAAAGATATCCATGGCAGTGAACTCCATGATCGGCGCCCAATCGGATTCGATTGGCAGGGGCGCAGATGGTTCAGAGTTCGGAGGAGAGTCCGGCAATGTGGAGTCACGACCCTCTTGAAGGATAAGGTTGGTGTTCGGCTCGATCGCCGTTGAGGCTGCAGCCTCCGCGGCGGGGTCTAGCCACCCGCCCTCGGTCGGCGCTGTTGGCTCCGAATTAAAGGTCGGAGCGGATGCGGGTGCGGCCTCCAGGACACTATTCAGCGGCAGAGCTAAATCATGCCCATTGTAACAGTGCGGCGCACTCGGCAGGGGCTCGAATCCGTCGGAGATCAAGTCTCCGCGGATATCAGCCGTGTAGTTTAAGCTTCCAAACCTGACCTGATGGCCAGGGGCGTAGCTTTCAATCTGCTCCAGATGGCCAAGTGAATTGGCCCGCAGTACAAAGCCGCCAAATACAAAAATCTGTCCGGGGAGAAAAGTCTCACCCTGGACTGCATCGCTAAAGATGATCGAAGGAGCCATCAAGCCTGATGATGACGACACAGAGGAACTCTCAATGAAAGCACCAATGTCGGTGTCAAAACCGGCGGATCTCGGGTAGGGGGTCCCGAACTGTGCGTCTAAGGCGGATGGTTACAGGAGGCAGGGGACACGATGTTTTACCCAAGTTCGGACCCTCTTGATGGAGGTAAAACCCTACATCCTGCTTGATTTATTCTTGATGATATGGGTATTACAAGAGTTGATCTACCACGAGATCGGAGAGGCTAAACCGTAAAGCTAGCCTATGGTATGATTGTCTGTTGTCCTACGGACTAAAACCCTCCGGTTTATATAGACACCGAAGGGGGCTAGGGTTACACAAGGTCGGTTACAAAAGAGGAGATATGCATATCCGTATTGCCTAGCTTGCCTTCCATGCGAAGTAGAGTCCCATCCGGACACGAGACGAAGTCTTCAATCTTGTATCTTCATAGTCCAACAGTCCGGCCAAAGGATAGAGTCCGGCTGTCTGGAGACCCCCTAATCGCGGACTCCCTCACACGGGGCGTCCGACGCCTAGTCGGACTCGTCCCTGCTGTCCACCCCGCTGTCCTCCTCATCTCTCTCGCTCGAGGACGAGCATCCATCGTCAGAATCTCCATCAGAGGAGCTCTCCACGCAGCATTTCAAACAAGTTCCACAATCTCCGAAGACCTTGACGGAGAGCAGGGCTTTCTCCATTAACTTGAAGTAGAGGACGAGCCCCGCCGTCAGGCTGTGGATGCGGGCGAACGTCTTCCATCCACGGCGGAGATACATAACTCGAGGAGCCGGGAAGTCGACATCAACCCGCGTGCCCCCGTTCCCGCGGCCCCTCATGTGCAACCTGAGGGTCTGGGGCGGGGCACGAACGGAGTGGGGAGACGAAGACGACGATGCGGGGGCCGGCGGAGCCTTATGAAGAACTCGTAAGGCTGGTCTTCAACGTGGCCCCCCATCGGGAAGTGCATCATTGGCAGGGGTGAGGCCGGCGCATCGCCCCATCCTCCTCTTCCTCGAGCACTACGGCCTCGCCCCCTCCCCCTTCCCCTCGCGGTAGGTTCCACCACCATGGGTTCATAAGGGGGAGGGACGCGCTGTCGAACGGCGACCCTAGCCGCCACCGTCGAAGGACCAGGATTCCCTTTCTCCATGACGGATGAGAGGAAGGGGCAGAAGCAGAGGGAGATAAAAGATGGAAGAATGCGGGGTGCCATTCCCCCCCCCCTTCCTCCTCCTTATAAAGGAACAGGGTTGAGGCTCGGCCGCCCTGCTCGGCCAATCCAGACACCGGAGGCGCGGGGAATTAGGACCGACCCGCCGCCCCAACCAGCGGCGGCCCGGTTTCTCGCCTCCACCGTTTGCCACCACAAGCGCATGAAAGACGCGTGACAGACGTGCAAAACTGAGGGGACGGGTGAGGTGACCTCTCCCCACCCCGTGATCTTGGGGAGTGGACGCCTGGAAGACTGCACCCTGACCCCGCTCAGTAAATGAGTCGCGCCTCCACGCCTCGCTCTTTTTACGGGGAAGACGCGAGCCGCCTCTTTACTGCGAAGTGATGCATGTGTGTGAAAACCGCCCTATGCATGCCGCCCATGTCACGCACACCCCTCCACGCCGCGCCACACACGCGGGTCATGGGAGGTGGAGCGCGTGAAGAATCTTACCACGGTAAAAACCGCCCCACCTGCTCGCGCACCGTTTTGGGCCTGGCCCAACAACATGTTGCGCTTATGTGTGGCCCAGGCCCGGGGGCTCCTGTCGTTGTACAAAAATAGGGGCGCATCTTTGTACCCCTTTTCCTGTGCACGGGCAATCAGAGCCGCGCCCACGGCCACACCAAGCAGAACGAGGGAGGTGAGCCAAGGTAAGATCGAAGCCCAAGACAATCAAAGCAACACCAAGGCCAAGACCACAAAGACTAGAGGGACGAAGCAAGTTCCCCTAGAAAGACCCTTGCTGGGTGGCCTCAGTGGCCCCGGCAAGACTCTTGCCAGGACAGCTCGCCCCGCACCAACAGAGCGAGCCACCATTGAGCCCACGGCCCCCGGTGCCATCATTAGCGTGGGGCCAGGGCTCGGGAAGGCACCCCTGTGGTGGCATGCGGATCTTTGTGAAGACATATTCAAGATCAGATTAGAAGACGACAATTCTTGGCAAGATCCTTGCCGAGGAAGGCCACCAGACCCCCGGCAAGATCCTTGCCGGGGAGAACAACACGCCACAGCGAGACCCTTGTCGGGCCACCTGGCAAGGCCCTCGCCGAAGATGCCGGCAAGGCCACCGCCAAGCCCACGTCAACCAAGCTTCCACCACCGTTCACATGTAGCTGCCAGCCCAACCAGCTGGGCGGGAACCTGCGTGGCAACATGCAGCTCCCAGACCAACTCATCAAGCGTCTGCGTGACGGCATGCAGATCTCCGTGAAGGCTCCACCACCACGCCAACTCAGCCCGCCTGCCTACATGGCACCGCACACATCCCTGGCCGAGGCGCGTGTTGAAGCGAGGAGCAGCGGCGACGGACGGGACGGGCCTCGCTGTAACACCCTCGATGCGACTATAGCTCCCACGTGTCGAGGCACGACTTAGAGACATAATCGCGTTGAAGGCATATGTCGCAAGTTAGGCAATCTTCACAACATCCCATGTAATATAAATAATAAAGGGGAGATAACATAGTAGGCTTACACTCGCCACGTCAATCAAGTACATAAATAACATTACATCATCCAAACACTCATGGCCCGACTATGGCGCCAAAATAAAAGAGAACCCAACATGCGACAACGGTCCCGTTCACCCCCAACTGGGCACCACTACTGATCATCGGGAAAGGAAACATAGTAACGTTGAGAGTCTTCGTCGAACTCCCACCTGAGCTCATACGCGTCTCCTGGAGTGGAATCATCAGGCCCTGCATCTGGTGTAATAGTAATCTGTGAGCCACAGGGACTCAACAATCTCGCACCTTCGCGATCAAGACTATTTAAGCTTGTAGGTAAGGCAAGGTAAAATATAGGTGGAGCTGCAGCAAGCGACTAGCAAGTATGGTGGCTAACTTATCCGCAAAAGAGAGCGAGAAGAGGAGGCAAAGCACGAGCGAGAAACTAGAGAGCAACCTGCGCAAACATTACTCCAACACCGTGTCCATTTCCTGGACTCCGCCGAGAAGAGGCCATCACGGTAACACACTCAGTTGATTCATTTTAATTAAGTTAAGGTTCAAGTTATCTACAACCGGACATTAACAAATTCCCGTCTGCCCATAACCGCGGGCATGGCTTTCGAAAGGTCAATCCCTGCAGGGGAGTCCCAACTTAGCCCATGACAAGCTCTCATGGTCAACGAAGGAATATACCTCCTCCCAAGACGTTCCGATCAGACTCGGTATCTCGGTAATTCAAGACACTTCGACCGCTTAAAACAAGACCAGCAACACCGCCCGAATGTGCCGACAAATCCCGATAGGAGCTGCACATATCTCTTTCTCAGGGCACACTCAGATGAGCCAGACATCGGGTAGGCCAGCCCAGAGTTGCCCCTGGTAGCCCTGGACATCGCTCGGTGGGACCAACACTCAGAGGAGCACTGGCCCGGGGGGGTTAAAATAAGATGACCCTTGAGTCTGAAGAACCCAAGGGAAAGAAAAGGCTAGGTGGCGAATGGTAAGACCAATGTTGGGCATTGCTGGAAAAGCTTTAATCAAGGCGAACTATCAAGGGGTTCCCATTATAACCCAACCGCGTAAGGAACGCAAAATCCGGGAACATAACACCGATATGACGGAAACTAGGGCGGCAAGAGTGGAACAAAACACTAGGCGAGAGGCCGAGCCTTCCACCCTTTACCAAGTATATAGAAGCATTAAGATAACATAGAAATATAATGATATCCCAAACAAGTAAATAAATGTTCCAACAAGGAACGGCCTCCAATCTTCACCTACAACTAGCAACGCTATAAGAGGGGCTAAGCAAAGCGGTAACATAGCCAATCAACGGTTTGCTAGGACATGGTGGGTTAGAGGTTTGACATGGCAATTTGGGAGGCTTGAAAGCAAGTGGTAGGCATCGTAGCAATGGCATAGCAAAAGAGCGAGCAAACTAGCATAGCAAAGATAGTAGTGATTTCGAGGGTATGATCATCTTGCCTGCACAGTTGTCAGAGTTGACTGGATCCTCGAAAGCAAACTCAACGGGCTCCTCGTTACCGAAATCGTCTCCCGGATCTACCCAAACAAGACAAACAAGCAACAAGGATACAATCAACCACGTGCAAGACCAAACAATATGATGCAATGATGATATGCTATGCGGGATGCGATGCGGGATGCAAAATGCAAGATATGACAGGAAATGCATGAACCTGGCCTATACATGGAAATCCAAGTGTTCCACTAGAAAGATGAGATTAAATCGCTTGAAAACGATATAAAGAACGCCGGAATCGGAGTTACGGTTTGGAAATGGCAAGCGATTCAAAAATGACACCGGTCTATGATGTACATCAAGTAGGCATCTAAATGCAAAGAAATGAACATGCTACAGCACTCAAACATGACAACAAAATACATGGCAGGGATGCACAGAAGATTCTTAACAAAAGTCTAGCACTAAGCTACGGCCAATTCATCCATTAACAGGTTCAAACAAGCATGGCAAAAATGCATATGACAAACATATATCAGACTTAGTGAAATCAACACTTGTCTGGAATTTCAGATCAGGTAGCCCTCTTCGGAGCAACAAAACTAGATGCTACAGGACCTGAACATGGCAAAGTAAAGCATGGCATGGAGATACTCAAAGAGCTTAACAAAAGTCCTTTAGTGTCCTTGAGCCAAAAGGGATCAGAAAATACAATTGCAAGCATGTGAACATAGCAAAAACATAGTCAGTTTTCAGACTTAGTGAAAACTAACACATGCTGAAATATAACTCAACTGGCATGTTTACGAGCTCGATGCACTCACTACGGTGCAAGTCATGACAAGACAAGAATACATCCATCAATAGGGCACAAAATTCAAGCTATCCCTGGAAAGAACAATAGCATAGCATGTACAGATCAACTACAACATCACCGGCAAAATTGCAAACAAGTTGACAATCTGCCCAGATTCACAAAGTAGCAAAAGTAGAGCTCAATTGACTCAAGCTAGGGTGCTCCGTAATTGCAAACAAAGACATGGATGGATATAGCACTACAAGATTAACAAAACTCCCTTACTGATCATCCTCAAAAGAGGAACGGATCACTGGGAAACAACAAGAACATATGGCATCATGAGATAAACAGCTCCAGGACTTAGTGAAATTGCTAAGTCCTTGAAAACAGAATTAGCAAGTGCACCACTTTGCAAGCTTGCACTAGACACCACACACATCCTAAAAATACATGGGTTGCACCTCTGGAAAGATGACAAAACCCTTAACAAAACGTATGTAGAACTCACGGGCATATCATGCACACAATAATCATGGCAAAAATGACAAAAGTGCTAAACGGAGTAGCAGATCTGACAATTAACTCAAGTAGCCCTCTTCTAACAGCATTTCGGGCATCAAGATGAGCTCAAATGAAAATTATGCAAAGGAATGAAATGATTTACTCTCTGAGATGAACATTTTGATATGCTATATGCATGAATCGGAGCTACGGATGCAAAGTTACGGAGCCGCGAACATGTGCACATGGACTGAAATTTCAAGGACTTAGGAAAAAAACAACCTCCCAAATCTGGATCTAGTGTTTCACGGCACACAACCCGAGGTGGCCGGATCTCTGCCGGAGTTCGTCGCCGGAGGTGACCGGAGCGGGAGGAGGAGGCCGGGACGGCGGAGAGTAGGCGAGGCTGAGGCGCGACCGGGGCGGCGCGGCAGCCGACGACCGCGGGCGGCGCGGGCGGCGAGCGGCCGGGCGGCGGGCGGCGGCGGGGAGCGGCCGGGCGGCGGGCGGCGGCGAGCGTCGGCCGGGCGGCGGCGGGTGGCCGCGGGCGCGCAGAGGCGGTGCGAGGGAGCGGGGAGGCGGCGCGGGCCGGGCGGGGCGCGGCGGCTGGGGCGCTGGCGGCGCCACGTGTCGCCCTTCCAGTGGCCGCGGGCGGTGGCGCGGTGTGTCCGGCACCGGTGGAAAATGTCCGGCGCGCGCGATGTGTGGATTTAGGGTTTCGGGGAGAGGGGATCCGGGATATTTCGAGGGGGACCTATTTATAGGCATAGAGGGAGGTAGGGGAGTCCAAATAGGGTGTGGTTTTCGGCCACGCGATCGTGATCGAACGCTCTAGATGATGGAGCAGAGTTAGGTGGGTTTTTGGGCCAAATTGGAGGGGTGTTGGGCTGCAGCACACACGAGGCCTTTTCGGTCCCTCGGTTAACCGTTGGAGTATCAAACGAAGTCCAAATGATACAAAACTTGACAGGCGGTCTACCGGTAGTAAACCAAGGCCGCTTGGCAAGTCTCGGTCCAATCCGGAAATGTTTAATCCCCACACACGAAAGAAAGCTAGAAATGGCCACCGGAGGAGAACGAAGCGCCGGAATGCAAAACGGACAGCGGGGAAATGCTCGAATGCATGGGATGAACACGTACGCAAATGCAATGCACATGACGACATGATATGAGATGCATGACAACGACAACAACACACGGAGAAAAAAACCCGAACCCAAGGAAATAAATATAACTTAACGCCGGAAGCGGCAAGAGTTGGAGTACAAATAGGGGTGTTACATCCGGAAACGACATGATAGGAGTTACATCCGGGGTGTTACACTCGGCCCCGTCCCTGATAAAGTAAGAGGACACCTAAGCGATGCATTAAATGCACCTTGTCCTGTAATATGAGGGATAACCTCATTCCATTATAGACCTTTGCACCTCCTGTATGCCACTGTGGCAACCCCTTTTTCCTATAAAAAGAGGTTCGAGGCGACGGGGAGGGGGATTCGACTCTTTTGAACCACACGCTAACCACAGCTAGTTCGAGAGCTCAAGAACTCTTAGAAATACACCCACCAAAGCAGGACTAAGGTTTTACACATCCTCGCGGCCCGAACCTTGGTAAACGATCCTTGTGTTGTCTACTAGCCCTGCTCTCCTCGCTACCCTGCGCCCCGGCAACCGTAGTAGGGATTCTTGTGATCCCATAGGTGTCGTTCCACACCGACAATGGGCGTGTAGCAGTGTTCAAAACTGCATGTAGGAACTAACACATTCTCTTCTTTTCCATATAATAGTAGGCCCGGAGGTGGATAATGTTTATAATGAAAATCACATCGAGTGCCTGGATCTACATCTCTCAAATATGACTTTGAACTCCTATCGAGGGACCTTACCGAAGATTACACTCGCCAGGTTCCTTCTTGCCAGAGCAAAGGTGTTGAGGGTACTGAGGCTGAACATGCATTTAATTAGGAAAGATGAATGGTATGATTATCAGAGCCGGCAGGTACTACGGAATTGAAGAGCCTCCAAAAATGCTAAACTTCGTATTGGAAGAGCATATGGCAAAGCAATTGGAAGTCATTGTGTCAAACCCATACATGACTTGTTAGCGGCTGGTCCCTTTTCAGAAATGATGCAGCTTTCAATGTTTGAATTTGGGCATTGTAATCTTTGAATTTGAACCTTGCAATATTTATGGTATTTGTTATATTGAACCGTTTCTGTTATCTTGTCTCAACGCAAACAGTTCATCCGAGTGAAGCGCATGTGGTATATCGCACACACCATGATCTGGCTGACCGTTTATTTTGTGTTGCCTAATCACAAATAGTTCGTCCGAGTGAACTGTATGTTGTACATCGCACACACCTTGATCTAGCTGACTGTTTCTTTTGCGTTGCCTAATCACAAACAGTTCATCCGAGTGAACCGTATGTTGTACATCGCACACACCTTCATCTGGCTGCCCGTTTATTTTGTTCCTCCTCATCAAAAATGGTTAATTGAACTTAACCGTATACCCTGAATCGCACACGCAACTAAAATCTGAACCGTGTTTGATGCATCCATCATCGCAAATGTTTTGCACCTTTTTTGATGGTTTTTACACTACCGTTTGCGATTATTGCATCGCACACAGTTTTGTTGAAGGGTCTCTGATCATAGCGTCGTGTTAGGAGCATCCTGCAGTGGTGGAACTTCCGAAGAAATGAAGTATGCAACCCTTTGACCATCGGATGATTTTGTGCAGTTTCACTAAAATCGAGATGAGCATCTCTGTGGCAAAGAAATTGAAGAAGCATGATTAGAATAAGATTACTAGGACTAGTTGATGAGACATAAACTCATCACAAATACAATAGAAGCCACTAGAGGTACATGCGGGGCAAAGAAGTAGAGAAATATCCACATGGAGCGATGTGGGCAGCTTGGGCAGTAGTGCAAGACGGCTGTAAAGGAAGTTGTACTTGAGGGATGTCGGGATCTAGCTCAACCTAGAGGAGGGCGGTGGGAGGCGGCAACTGCCCATCTTGTGGCAGTGAGCAAGGGATGAAGGCAAACGCACTGTCTTCGTGAGAGAGAATGGCGGGGACCACTACAAAAAAAAATACACTTCCGTGATGATACGTGTTTGTCACAGTAGGTCAGGTTTTCTGTCATGCATGTACATCCATGACGATTTTATGACAGAATCAAGATAATCATACCTGTGCTGTCGTAGAAGTGTTCCATGACATTACCAAAATTATCATCATAGAAGGGTCAACTTCCATGACGATAAATCACGCGCATAGAAGTGCTTTTGTCAAGGGTAACCAACACGTGGCATCCACCGTAACGGGTCACGGTTAAGCTATCGGGTTCCGGTGTGGATCCGATAAGTTGTTAATAGCCTGGACCAATGGGGATTTTCCACGTGTAAAATTCTCATTCGCCGACAGATCCACGTGTCGGCCTGCCGTTCGGACAGCTGTCATCCAGCGAATGGATGGAACGCGCCTATGATACATCGACACGTGTGTCGGCCCAACAGTGGCCCATTCAGGTTAAAAGGCCGGGCCTGTCAAAATAAGCGGGCTAGCCCATTAGCGGCCTACTTGAGTCAGGCCCATTCACAAGCACGGCCCATACAAGTTACACAGAATCGGCCCATCAAAGGCCCATTCTAGATTTGACAATTTCCATTCCATCGCTAGTTTCAGCCCGTTAACAGCCCGCTATGTCTTTGGGCCCAATTACGACCCGAGCTTCTTTCGGGCTGTTAGCAGCCATCATCAGTTACAGCCCGTTAACAACCTGGAACGTCTTTCGTCATTTTCTCGACCCATTCTGCAGTTGGGCCAATTCTAGCCCATCGTGACTTTAGGCCTGTCCTTGGCTCATTCGGTAAATGGGCCAATTCCTAGCCCATTTTGTCTTTGGCCTTTTAACGGCCCACACAACAGTTGGGCATTTGACTTTGGGTCCATTAGGGGGCCATGTTCCACAGGGCAAAATTTCGGCCCGACGTGACTTTTGGCCTATTAAAAGCCTAGTTTGCAAATTGGGCCTCCTCTCGCCCATAACACTTTCGCCCTCTTACTGGCCCATAAAGTAAAAGGGCTAATGTCGGTGTCAAAACCAGCGGATCTCGGGTAGGGGGTCCCGAACTGTGCGTCTAAGGCGGATGGTAACAGGAGGCAGGGGACATGATGTTTTACCCAGGTTCGGGCCCTTTTGATGGAGGTAAAACTGTAACACCCGGATGTAATTTACCTAATATGTACTCCAACTCTTGCCGTTTCCGGCGCTAAGTTATTTTATTTCCTCGGGTTCGGGCTTTTTTCTCCGTGTGTTGTTTTCGTTGCCATGCATCTCATATCATGTCATCATGTGCATTGCATTTGCATATGTGTTCGTCTCGTGCATCCGAGCATTATCCCCGTTGTCCGTTTTGCATTCCGGCGCTCCTATCTCCTCCGGTGGTCCTTTCTACCTTCTTCTCGTGTGTGGGGGTTAAACATTTCTGGATTGGACCGAGACTTGCCAAGCGGCCTTGGTTTACTACCGGTAGACCGCCTGTCAAGTTTCGTACCATTTGGACTTCGTTTGATACTCCAACGGTTAACCGAGGGACCGAGAAGGCCTCGTGTGTGTTGTGGCCCAACACCCTTCCAATTTGGCCCAAAACCCACCAAAACTCTCATCATCATCTAGAGCATTCGATCACGATCACGTGGCCGAAAACCGCACCTCATTTGGACTCTCCTAGCTCCCTCTATGCCTATTTAAAGAACCCCCTCCTAAATTCACGGGTCTTCTTCCCCCTAACCCTAGATCAGCTCCACCTCACCGCCGGACACGTCCGATTTGGACCGGACGTTGTCCGCCCGCCGCCACCGACCTACCAGACGACGCCACGTGTCCCAGGCATGCCCACATCGCCGCCCCCTCCGCCGCCGGCCCGCCAAGCCCGCGCGGGGCCCTCCCCTGCCCGCGCGCCCGCCGCCGCCTGTCGCCTGCTCCACCACGCTGCCTCCCGCGCCTGGCCGCGCGCCCCGCCGCCGACGAGCTCCACATCGCCGCCTGCGCCTCCGCCGCCGCGCGAGCTCGCCGCCCCCGCAGCTTGCCGGCCCCCGGATCCGGCGACCCGACCTCCTCCCCGAGCTCTCCGGCGAGCCCTAGCTCCGGCCAACGCGTGGAACTCCGGCGAACCTCCTTCTCCGGCCATCCTCGGCTTCCATGCGTGCCAGATCTGGATCGGGTCAAACCCTAGGTTGACCCCGAGATATTTCTATGTCATTTTTTCTGCAGTATTTTTATGGCATGTTCATCGCATCGTAACTTTGCAACCGTAGCACCGTTTTGGGCATGTAGCATATCAAAATGTTCGCCTCAGAGAGTACATCATTTCATCTCACTGCATAATTTTCATTTGAGCTCATCTTGATGCCCAAAATGCTGTTGGAAGAGAGCTATTTGAGTTATTTGTCAGATCTCCTGCACCAAATAGCTATTTGTCATTTTTGCCATGATTACTGTGTGCGTGATATGCTCCTGAGTTCTACATGTGTTTTCTTATATGCCATGCCATATTTACAGAGGTGCTGTCCATGTATTTTTGTGATATGTGTGGTGACTATCACAAGCTTGCAAAGTAGTGCATTCGATAATGCTGATTTCAGGGACTTAGAATTTCACTAAGTCCTTGATCTGTTGTTATCAATATGCCATATGTTCATGTTGTTTCCTACTGATCCGTGCCTCTTTTGAGGATGATCAGTAAGGATGATTTGTTAATATTGTGGTTCTTTATCAATCCATGTCTTTGATTGAATTTATGGAGCACCCTAGCTTGATTCAATCGAGCTCTACTTTTGCTATATCGTGAATCCTGGCAGATTGTCTACTTGTTAGCGATTTTGCCGAGGATATTGTTGTTGATCCGTGCATGCTATGTTGTGGTTCTTGCCATGTCTAGCTTATATAATATGCATTCTTGGTGGGTGTATGATTAGTTTGTCATGCCATGCTCTGTAGTGAGTGCATCGAGCTCGTGAACATGCCTACTCGTTAACATATTTGCATGTTCCAGTTTTTCTCTAAGTCTGAGATCTGATTATGTTTTTGCCATGTTCACATGCTTGCAATTGTATTTCATGATCCCTCTTGGCTCAAGGTCACTAAGGGACTTTTGTTAAGCTCTTTGACTAGCTTCATTCCATGGCTTTCCTTGCCATGTTAAGTTCCTGTAGAATATAGTTTTCATGCTCCAAAGTGTGCTACCTGATCTGAAATTCCAGGCTTGTGTTAATTTCACTAAGTCTGAAACCTGTTTATCAATTGCACTTTTGCCATGCTTGTTTGAACCTGTTAATTGATTAATTGGCCGTAGCTCAGTGTTCATCTTTTGTCAAGCATCATGAGTGGATCCCTGCCATGTATTTTGTTGCCATGTTTGAGTGCTGTAGCATAATTATCTTGATGCATCTAGATGGCTACTTGGTGTTTATCGCAGACCAGTGCCATATTTGTTTTGCTTGCCATTTCCAAACCGTGCATCCGATTCCGGTGATCTTTATATCGATTTCAACCAAAATCACCTCAACTTTCTAGTGGCACTCTTGGATTTCCAAGTTGAAGCCAGGTTCAATCATTCCTTGCCAAATCTTGCATATGCATCACATATCGCATTCCGCATAGCATACCATGTTTGCATCATGTTGTTTGAGGTTTGAACGTGGTTGATTGTATTACTTTTGCTTGTTTGTCTTGTTTGGGTAGAGCCGAGAGATGAGTTCGCTAACGAGGAGCCCGTTGAGTTTGCTTACGAGGACCAAGTCAACTCTGACAACTTTGCAGGCAAGATGATCATACCCTCGAAATCACTTCTATCTTTGCTTTGCTAGATGCTCGCTCTTTTGCTATGCCTATGCTACGATGCCTACCACTTGATTATCATTCCTCCCAAATTGCCATGTCAAACCTCTAACCCACCATGTCCTAGCAAACCGTTGATTGGCTATGTTACCGCTTTGCTCAGCCCCTCTTATAGCGCTGCTAGTTGAAGGTGAAGATTGGAGATCGTTCCTTGTTGGAACACTATTTTATTGTTGGGATATCATTATATTATCTTGTTATCTTAATGCATCTATATACTTGGTAAAGGGTGGAAGGCTCGGCCTTTTGCCTAGTGTTTTGTTCCACTCTTGCCGCCCTAGTTTCCGTCATACCGGTGTTATGTTCCCGGATTTTGCGTTCCTTACGCGGTTGGGTGATAATGGGAACCCCTTGACAGTTCGCCTTGAATAAAACTCCTCCAGCAATGCCCAACCTTGGTTTTACCTTTTGCCACCTTGCCTCTTTTTCCCTTGGGTTTCTGGAGCCCGAGGGTCATCTTATTTAAACCCCCCTGGGCCAGTGCTCCTTTGAGTGTTGGTCCGACTGAGCTGCCTGCGGGGCCACCTCGGGGCAACTTGAGGTTTGGTTTTACTCGTAGCTAGTCTCATCTGAGTGTGCCCTGAGAACAAGATATGTGCAGCTCCTATCGGGATTTGTCGGCACATTCGGGCCGTGTTGCTCGAATTGTTTTATCTTTGTCGAAGTTGTCTTGTAGAACCGGGATACCGAGTCTGATCGGAATGTCTCGGGAGAAGGTTTATCCTTCGTTGACCGTGAGAGCTTGTGATGGGCTAAGTTGGGACTCCCCTGCAGGGATTTGAACTTTCGGAAGCCGTGCCCGCGGTTATGGGCAAATGGGAATTTGTTAATGTCCTGTTGTAGATAACTTGAACCTTAACTTAATTAAAATGAATCAACTGCGTGAGTAGCCGTGATGGTCTCTTCTCGGCGGAGTCCGGGAAGTGAACGCGGTGTTGGAGTAATGTGTGCCGTAGGTTGTTCTATAGTTCTTCGTTCATGCTTTGCCTTCTCTTCTCGCTCTCTTTTGCGAACAGGTTAGCCACCATATATGCTAGTCGCTTGCTGCAGCTCCACATATTACCTTACCTTACCTATAAGCTTAAATAGTCTTGATCGCAAGGGTGCGAGATTGCTGAGTCCCCGTGACTCACAGTTTACTTCCAAACCAGATGCAGGGCCCGATGACTCCGTTCCAGATGATGCGCTTGAGCTCAAGTGGGAGTTCAACAAAGACTCACGCCGTTACTATGTGTCTTTCCCTGATGATCAGTAGTGGTGCCCAGTTGGGGCGATCGGGACCGTGTCGCATGTTGGGGTTGATCTTTTATTTTGGTACCGTAGTTGGACCATGAGTGATTGGATGATTGTAATGCTATTTATGTACTTCGCGTGATGTGGCGAGTGTAAGCCAACTATGTACCTTTCTCCTTTTATCTATATTACATGGGATGTTGTGAAGATTACCTTACTTGCGACACTGCTTTCAATGCGGTTATGCCTCTAAGTCGTGCTTCGACACGTAGGAGATATAGACGCATCGAGGGCGTTACAAAAACCTTACGTCCTGCTTGATTAATATTGATGATATGGGTAGTACAAGAGTAGATCTACCACGAGATCAGAGAGGCTAAACCCTAGAAGCTAGCCTATGGTATGATTGTATGTTGTCCTATGGACTAAAACCCTCCGGTTGATATAGACACCGGAGAGGTTAGGATTACACAAGGTCGGTTACAAAGGAGGCGATAAACATATCCGTATTGCCTAGCTTGCCTTCCACGCCAAGTAGTGTCCCATCCGGACACGAGACGAAGTCTTCAATCTTGCATCTTCATAGTCTAACAGTCCGGCCAAAGGATATAGTCCGGCTGTCCGGAGACCCCCTTATCCAGGACTCTCTCAGTACCCCCTGAACCAGGCTTCAATGACGATGAGTCCGGCGTGCAGTGTTGTCTTCGGCATTGCAAGGCGGGTTCCTCCTCCGAATACACCACGGAAGAATTTGAATACAAAGATAGTGTCCGACCCTGCAAAATAAGTTTCCACATACCATCGTAGAGAGAATAATATTTCCACATGTCCAATTTGCTCACTTGTTTTGGCAACACGACATTACGTCATGGCCCAGGGATTATTCGAACCGTTTCTCTTAACTAGCCCCGCACATATGCAAGGCAGTTTTTTGACACGTCTCGTCAAGGCAAAGATCGTGCCCCCTTATCACGGGATTCTCATCAATACGGGCGTGGGTAACCCAACCGTGTCTAGGACTCCTAGATTATAGGAAAGCCCCAAACGGCCACGGAGAGGACGCTTGGTATTCACCCTCTTTATAAAGGGCCAAGGTTTTCACTTTTTTCCCTCCCATGCTCAATCAAATCCTTCCCCCGCCTCGAGTTCTAACACCCAAAGCCTAGGTCAGGTGCTCCAGATCTTCAATCATGTCCGGATTCAGCCTTCAAGGCCGATGGATGCCATCCTCCGTTACGGAAGAGGATATCAAGAAGTTGAGGGAGGCCAGATACCTGACCGCCAAGGTTTCGCATCGGCTGCCTTCCCGAGGGCAGGTCGTCCCTACTCCTGAACCCAACGAGGACGTTGTGTTCATCTCCCACTTCCTCCGAGGTCTAGGCCTCGCTCTGGATCCCTTCATAATGGGCTTGATGTTTTACTATGGGCTAGATTTCAACGATCTAGCCCCGGACTCCTTTCTCCACATCTCGGCTTTTATTGTCGTGTGTGAGGCTTTCCTCCGCATTACCCCTCACTTCGGCTTGTGGCTCAAGACCTTTGATGTGAGGCCGAAGACAATCGAGGGAGAGTATGCAGCGTGTGGAGGCGCTTTAATAAGGAAGATTGCAGGAGCTCCGTGGTCAAAGGGTTCCTTTCCAGAGCTGTCCGGATTATGGCAACGGGAGTGGTTTTACATCACAGCTCCCAGAAGTGCCAAGTGGGTGCCCCCCCTGCTTTCCGCTCGGGCCCCCCACCACAACTGATGTCATGGATTAGCAGAGGGCTGAGCTGGGGTCCGGCCAAGGACGTGCCTATACTGCAGAGCCGCATTCAAAATCTCTTCGAGGGAGATTTTAATTTGGGTATGGTAATGCAAGTCATGCTGGTTCGTCGAGTCCAGCCTTGCAAACGCCGGCCCCTTCGCTTGTGGGAGTTCAACACAGAAGGACCGCGCGCTATCCAAAGTTTCCTCGGCCTGACGGACGAGGAGATGTACAAGTCATTCTTCGGACCTCAAACAGAGTGTCCGGACACTACCGAGGACGTGGGCCTGAGTAGCAACCGCACCACCGAACAAGTAAGTAATCCTCAAGCCGAACACACGTCTTTTATTTACCATGACGTTATTTCTCAGTAGTCGCCCTTTGACCAGGACTAGCTAACAAAGGCAAAGATGATTCGGTGTTCGGCCCCCTCCCTGAGGGTTTGGAGAATCCGGTACTGGAAAAGATGCTCGAGCTCGCACCTTGCCCGAAGCCCTCGAAGGAAGATACGGGGGGGATAATATGGGCGAAAGTGGGCCCCCATTGCTGCCAGTTCCAACCGAGGGAACGAGCGCCTCCATAAGGGAGGATAACCAAGGAGAAGATTCTGACCTTCTCTCACTACAAGGGAGGAAGAGGACTGCCTCTGAGGATTCGGAAACCGAGGCCTCCAAACGGGAGAAGAAGTCTCCAACAGAGGGCCTGCCTCGGTGGTTGCTCTTGCCGCACAGAGTCCGCACGGGGACCAGCCCTCCAACGAGCCGTAAGTGATCAAAATATACTTTAATAGTGAAGGTATACTACCTTTCCTCTGAGAAAAATAACCGAAACATATGCTTGCAGTTCGGATCTTAGCCCTTCTGAGCTGAGCTCGTCTTCGGGGGATCTTCTTCCAGAGATGATGGAGAGAGAAACGCCTCCCCCGGACTCCCCCGCTCAAGAAGCGGGCGACCTTGAAGTGTCGTCACGGAGGGCCTCTCCGGATCCGGTGAGGCCAGAAGATAATCCCATAGTCACCCGAAGTCTCCAACGTCTGGCTCTCGAAGAGAGCAAACAAAAGAGTCCGACACCATCTGGTATACGGTCGGACGTACTGGGGGAGCTATTGGAGCGAGCGGCCATCTCCGAAGAACACCGTACGTTGATGGGTACGATGATGGAAAGAATTTCATCTGCCGAAAGCGGATTACATGAAGCCTTTATGAGTCTACTGACAGGCTTTGAGGTACGTGAGATGATATACGTTTTGATAGTACCGCACATGTTAGGTGTGCCCTGTCTAGCCCCTGAGACTCTGGTTGTCATCAAGAATGGCGATGAACAAAGGATCATAGTCCCAGGTAGTAACCATACTGCCTTTATGTGCAGGTGGTGGAGGCTCCGGTGGCTAGCCGGACTAATGAGTTTGCCGAACTAAAGCGGCAACTGGATGCGGCAGACGCCGACATCGAGCTTGTTAACAGGCGGCTTGACGAGTCACAGGGTAAGTAATGTTTTTCTGGTGAATGTCACATAATAAGAGCAGCATGATGCCAGTATCTTTAATATGTTGTGACTACAGACGGGGCTGCCACCGTGGAGACCCTTCGGGCAGAACTTGCCCGAGCCAAGGAACAAGCAAGAATTAAAAGTGCAGCTGCTTTGAAGGCGGTCGAAGAGTTAAGAGCCGAGAAGGCTGCACATTGCGAAAGCAAAGAGAAGATGGCCAAGATGGCCGTGAAATTAAAAGATACTGCCGACCGTTGCCAGTTCCTTGAGGAAGGGAACCGAGTGAAGGCAGCGGACCTTGAAAAGGCCACGGTGGAGACCAAAGACACCCGCTCTGCTATGAGGGCGAAGAAGGAGGAGCTGCGTGAATCCGGAGATATTGCACCTGGGAAGCCCTTTCTGCTGTAGAGGAAGTTTGGAGATCCGCGGTATGCCCTCTGGATCGGCTGTGGAGTTCGGCAGACGCATATATGGACTTGGCAGCGAGTGCTGCCGATGCAGTCGAATACTTCCGAGATCAGAAAGATCGTGAAGTGGACAAGTTGTTCTGGTCGCAATTTAACGTTCCAGAGTGTCCGCTTCCCTTAACTAATCAGCTAGCTGAATGGGCCGAACTTAATAGATTGTCCGGACTTGCTATGTGGTCCGTCGTAGATCACCTGTGGCCGGAGAAGCCGAACATCTATTTTAGCTTAGTGCAGCAGTTCCTTGGTGAAGTGCCACGCATCAATGCGATGAAGAGGTCGGCATGCATAGAAGGCTCGCGGATGGCCTTTGCCCGTGTCAAAGCATACTGGGCGGAGATGGATGCTGCCGTCGTTGCGGAGCAGGGTTCAGCCATAGGCCGAGTAGCTATCAAGCACAACTTTGAGGAAGTTCTCGAGGGTGCTCGTTTGATAGAGGCCCAGTGTTCGAAGAATATTTTGTTTGAGTGACATGTATTCCCATTGTAAACACAATGTTTTTATGAAATATATTAAGGATGCATTTATACTTTTGCCTAAAAGTGATATGATGCCTCCTGTGCGGCCGTTTATGTATATATGTGTATAACCTGAAAGATTGCAGTCGTCGGCTTCAACCCCCACGCATATAATGCAGAGGTGCTCGCAGAAGACGCATGTTCACACTTAACCCAACGTCTTGGTCCTGATAAGGAGGTGATAGCGCAGCGAACAAGGCAACCGGACTATGATGGTTTAACACTTTCACTAAGCCATAGGAGTTTGACGGTGGGGCTACTATATAGCCCCTGGTGGCTCCGGACTCTCCCGAACTCGGGGTGCGTATATGCCTGGCCGGGAAATGGCCCTTCATTAAAGCGGAGGAATTCTAACATTCCGATAGGTCATCGAGTGGTTGACCAGTCTAGCGCTATATCATGACAATCAGTTTTCGGCTTTCTATACTGAGGTGCTCGTCCGGATGAACCAGGGCACAATCGCAGTAGTTCTCCTGGTGCTGCCTTAGATGATAAAGCGGAACGTAAGGCACCAAAACACAGGAGCCGGGCAAACCCAACATTTGACCAAAGACATGATTCGGAGCTGATGCATATAAGGCCAAACTCGCGATGTCGAACACTCCCTAAGGTATTCGGTCTTTTATGGTTTAAACCGGGCCTAAATAGTGGCCTTTATAAGAAGCCCCTTGTGTCCAGGTACGTGCATTATTATGACGTGGCCACATGCCAAGACGCCAGCATCCTTCTCAATAGTACTAAGAATCCGAGGGATGTGTATCAACAAGAGACAGTAATAAAGGTTTACGCAGGTTCTTAATCTAAAAAGAATCCTTGGAACAGGTCCCTGCTGCGCGTCTGCGCTTGTGTCTCCGTTGTGCCGTATCCTGGACAGGTTTAGCACGATGGTCATCTGTAAAAGAGAGAAACTTAAGTGAAAAGTTGTCGTGCAAAAAGGTAGGTTTAAAGAAATCATGTACAATTCAAGATGAGTAAAAATTGCCACTTGTCCGCGTGTGTTAAGCCCCTTCTATTTGTAGTAGGGGTGTGGCCATCAAACGTGTATGAATTACATATAGCTGCGTCGGACTCGTCTAACCGTGTCCGTAGTCTTGACGACCTATCGAATACTTTAGTTGGTGAGGCTGTTTTTAGTGTGTGGCTGCCAAGCCAGTCGCACTCTCTTTGGCGCGCAAAGATCGCTCAATATTTCCGTTCACTGTAATGATGCCGCATGGACCGGGCATCTTGAGCGTGAGGGAAGCGTAATGCGGTATTGCATTAAAGCGAGCGAAAGCTTCGCGTCCCAGTAGTGCTTGATAGCCACTTTGGAACGGAGCAATGTGGAAGGTTAAATGTTCGCTACGGAAGTTTTCGGGGAAGCCAAATATAAGCTTTAGTAGCAGGGAGCCCGTACAGTGAGCCCCTGGGCCTGGCGTTACTCCTTTAGAGGTAGTGTTGCTATGGCAGATTTTCGTTGGGTCTATCCCCATTTCGTGGAGTGTATCCTGGTATATCAGGTTTAGACTGCTGCCACCGTCCATCAGGACTCGTGTGAAGTGGTATTCGTCAATTATTGGGTCTAATACCAGGGTAGCCCATCCTGCCCGCCGGATACTTGCTGAGTAATCACGATGGTCGAAAGTGATCGGTTGAGATGACAAGTGGAAGGACTTCGCGGTGATAGGCCCTTCGGCATGTTTTTCTGGGAGTGCCGCTTTGTTTCTCCCCTTGATCATGTGTAACACATTGACTGTTTTTACTTCTAGTGGAAACTTCTTTTGTTCCCCAATGTCTTGCTTGAGAGGCTCATCCTCGTCTTCGCTTGGTGTATCCTTCCCCTTGTGTACGGCATTGAGCTTGCCGGACTGCTTGAAGACCAAGCATTCTCTGTGGGTATGATTAGCGGGTTTACCAGGGGTGCTATGGATCTGACATACTTGGTCCAGGATTTTGTTTAGGCTGGATAGTTCGTCTCTGGCGCCTTTAGAGGGCGGCTTTTGCTGATTTGGCCGAGAGCTTTTGAATCCGGCGTTTACTGCTATGCTCTTCGTGCTGTCTTCTTTATTCCAGCGTTTGTTATTGTTGTTGCGCTGTGATTTCCCGTTT
Source organism: Triticum urartu (assembly GCF_003073215.2). Lineage (NCBI taxonomy): Eukaryota > Viridiplantae > Streptophyta > Magnoliopsida > Poales > Poaceae > Triticum > Triticum urartu. The sequence goes on from NC_053026.1 coordinate 276,229,382, forward strand.
CCATCTCGAACTTCAGATGTACTGGGGTCGCTGGTGCTGCATCTAGCTAGCCAGCTGTCCTCACCCGCGCAAAAGCGGGTCATGAGGCTTGTTAATGTTGCCATTGTTCTCGGCTTTTCTTGGCCGAGGTGTCTGGCAAGCCATTCGCCGTGGACGCTATGCTTAAAAGCTGCCAAGGTTACGGCGTCCGGACAGTCGACTATTTGGTTCTTTTTAGTAAGAAACCTGTTCCATAGCTTTCGGGCTGACTCTCCGGGCTGTTGAGTGATATGACTCAAATCGTCGGCGTCCGGAGGTCGGACATAAGTCCCTTGGAAATTTGCCCTAAAAGCGTCTTCGAGCTCTTCCCAGCTTCCAATGGAGCTTTCGGGGCGGCTTTTAAGCCAGTGCCGAGGTGGCCCTTTGAGTTTGAGGGGTAAATACTTAATGGCGTGGAGATCGTCTCCTCGAGCCATATGGATATGGAGGATATAGTCCTCAATCCAGACCCCAGGGTCTGTTGTTCCATCGTATGCCTCTATATTTACGGGTTTGCATCCCTCTGGAAATTCATGGTCCAGCACCTCATCGATGAAACATAGGGGGTGTGCGGCACCCCTGTATCTGGGTGTACTGCGTTGTTCGGATGTTTGTTGTGTTGCATCGCATGCTGGAGCATGCTTGCGTGGTCCATAGATGTATCTGGGTTCGTCGTCCTTTTGATGCGAGCCCTCGCGTGGATATTACCGCCGTACTTCGCTGCTGTATTGAGTACTTTACTCCATCTGATTTGGAGTGTATCTTGCGCAGCCTTCAGCCTTTGCTTCTGCTTTTGTAGACTCCTCGCGGTGGCAACGAGCCTTTGATGGGCATTATGTTGCTCCGGGTGTCTGTCCAGTGTAATATCGTCTGGACTATTATCTTCGACAGAGTCGGGTTGTTTGGTTTGATTCTCCGTGTTGCCGTTGTCCGGCAATGGTTCACCCTGCTCTAACGCTGGGTCTGCATGGTCGTTGTTTCTATCGAGGCGGGATTTGGGGCGGTGCTTACGCCGCCGCTTTGACTACTTCTCGAGGGGACACTCCTTCGTTGCGTCCTTCCGTTCCTCGTCGTCGTTTTCTTTTGACGCGTCCACCATGTATACGTCATGTGGTGAAGTGGGCATCCAGTGCCCTGTGGGCAGTGGTTCCTGTTCGTCTCCTGGATCGTTGTCCATACCGTCGATGTCTTCGGAGTCGGAGTCGATCATGTCGGTTAAGTCAATGATAGTGGCTACTAAGTGGCTGGTGGGTGGGCGGCGAATTTCTTCGTCATCTGCATCCCAATCCTGCCGGACATAGTTCGGCCAGGGCTCTCCTGACAAGGAGAGAGACCTTAATGAGTTGAGTATGTCGCCGAAGGGCGAGTGCTGAAAGATATCCGCGGAGGTAAACTCCATGATCAGCGCCCAATCAGATTCGATAGGAATGGGCGCAGGTGGTTCGGAGTCCGTGGTCGACGAAGAATTCGGCAGTTTGACAACATGGCTCTCGTGCAAGGTAAGGTCGATGTTCGGCTCGATCGCCGCTGAGGGTAACGCCTCCATGGCGGGGTCCATCCCCCCGTCCATGGTCGGCGCAACTGGCTCCGAATTGAGGGTCGGCGCGCCTGCTGGTGCGATCTTCTGAACGCTGTCTGATGGTAGAGCTAAATCGTACTCATCGTGACCGCGTGACGCACAAGGCAGAGGCTCGAATCCGTCGAAGATCAAGTCTCCGTGGATATCGGCCGTGTAGTTTAAGCTTCCAAACCTGACCTGATGGCCAGGGGCGTAACTTTCAATCTACTCCAGATGGCCAAGCGAATTGGTCCGCAGTGCAAAGCCGCCGAATACAAAAATCTGTCCGGGGAGAAAAGTCTCGCCCTGGACTGCATCGCCATCGATGATACTAGGAGCCATCAATCCTAATGGCGACGACACAGAGGAACTCTCAATAAAGCACCAATGTCGGTGTCAAAACCGGCGGATCTCGGGTAGGGGGTCCCGAACTGTGCATCTAAGGCGGATGGTAACAGGAGGCAGGGGACACGATGTTTTACCCGGGTTCAGGCCCTCTTGATGGAGGTAAAACCCTACGTCCTGCTTGATTAATATTGATGATATGGGTAGTACAAGAGTAGATCTACCACGAGGTCAGAGAGGCTAAACCCTAGAAGCTAGCCTACGGTATGATTGTATGTTGTCCTACGGACTAAAACCCTCCGATTTATATAGACACCGGAGAGGTTAGGGTTACCCAAGGTCGTTTACAAAGGAGGTGATAAACATATCCGTATTGCCTAGCTTGCCTTCCACGCGAAGTAGAGTCCCATCTGGACATGAGACGAAGTCTTCAATCTTGCAACTTCATAGTCTAATAGTCCGGCCAAAGGATATAGTCCGGCTGTCCGGAGAACCCCTTATCTAGTACTCCCTCAGCTAAGACAAAATTGACATTTATTTCGGCCTACTAGAGGCCCGCGGGCCATTTCCATTTATATGGCCCTATCGATCTTTTGGCCTGTTAACGACATGCTAAGGGCCGTTGTTACGGTGGGCCACATCATTTGGGATACACTAAATATTATTTTGACCAACCCAATTAAGACCCACTTTGACTACACATGTTTGTTCGTTTGTATGGTGTCCAGGAAATGTTTGGGTGTGTTGGCCCCCGTTTCAACGATATAGCATATTCAAAGAATTATCCTACTCTATACTATCGCCTGTAAAAACATACACTATACAATAAAAAGACTAAGGCATAGAAGCGTAGAATAATCATACACTATACAATAAAGAAACTACAGCCGAATATACCCACTGGGCATTATAGTTTGGCACCAGTGATAATAAAGCATACACAAACAGCAAATTACATAAACTGGACAAATAAAGCTCATACATCATGGACGCGCATCAACAGAACTTACCATTTGAACTATAATCTCTTCAGAAAATAGGATTGGCCAGATTCAAATAGCACAAATTTCAGTCTGCAAAATCTCCAATTCCTTCATGGTTACCTCAGTGTCTCGTTTCATTTTTTTGACTCCTGCATCTAATACATGCAAGTCTAGTCTCAACTTGTTGATTGCACGTTGAGAATCATGTACACATTGTCTTGCCACCTCTAGTTGATGCTCGAGAACATCAGCACATTCCAATTCCAATCCGTAATCATTTGGTAACGGCCATGCCGCACTAGTCGCAGATCTTTGTGTTGATGTCACTTCATCCTGAAATGTTTCTGTAAGTACACATTACTAGGGAAAAAATATAGTTACAACAGTGAAGCGAGCAAGACAAACTATTTTGTACATGGCAAAATAGGACTAACAGTAATGTTACACGTCATGAAGCATAAGTAGGTGATATTTTAAAAATTATAAAAATGGTAGTGTGTGCAGCCCGCATACAGAAATCTCTCTTAGCTCACCTATGCAATCATTAGCCTAGTATAAACTAGATTGTGAGCCTCATGCAGTAATAGTTGGTTAATAGACTTCAAAGCTTTAGGCACACTTCAGCAGAGTAATTAAACGGTAAGGCCTTCAATTATGTGAACTAATAGTTATACAAGTACCCAACATCAGGCATCATTGTTTGGGCATCTCATTAACTGAGGACAAATAAAGCAATTGAGAAGAGCAATTTAACTATGCCTGAAACAAACAAGCAATTGAACAGTTGAGTTGGATACAATGACTTACCTTAACTGTTTGAGCAGGCTCAGCGCTGCTCCTCCTTCTCTTGCAAGGCTCCTTCCTAACATATTGTACTTGGAAATCCTCAATCTTATCATCATTGCACCCCCTCTGCAAGGTGACACAAACTAGTTACTCATCTCCTTGGAAGATAAATATGGATACTTTCCAGTCTATGAACAAAACAAAAGGATGAGATTATAACAAAACAACACCACATAATGAAACATGCCACATCTCTTGCACACAATGAAATGAGCATTTACTATGTGTGCACTATGTAAAAACTAGGCATACCTTTGAACTGGATCTTTAGTGACTTTTGGAGAGCCTACTATAGTGTACAACCAAACCTTTATGTCACCTATGAGTTAGACAAGTCCCCACAACAGTAGCCCTTAGTGTTTAAATTGTTGACAACCTCTATTAGAGTTTTAGGTCAAGAACAACAAGTAATCAAAGCAAACAGTCCTAGTATGGTTGGCTAATACAAACATGCAATTGAATAGATGTGTGAGCAAATCTTACATATCAAGAAAAGAAGCAAAGAAGGAGGCTTAAAGACCATCACTTGACTAACAAGATTTAAGGGGAATTTAATCATCATGTGCAACGTATGAACTAACATAAACATTGCACATTCCAAATTCTATAATGAAATGCACATGTATTAGGTTATGCCATGTATGATGATGCCTAAATGTACACTATAGCAGGCAGGAGTGATTCATAATTGCACACACAATTGAATTGCAGGTTAAGGGCTAGTTCTATTCCGCCTTTTCAGGGCTTATTGTCAAAATAAGCCATAAAAGATGTAAAGAAGTCATTTTTGTGTTATGGGCTTGGGCTTAACTTATTTCGCTTTGGAGGGGGGTGTTTCGGGTAGAAGCTCACTAAAAATTGAAGGCAAGGGGAATAGTGAAATGACTCTGTTGTCTGCCTATATTACACTCAAAATGCCACTACTCACGCCCACGTCACACCTGACACTCAAGTAAAAACAGAAAGCAGAAGTGCTCCCTGGGTGATTTTGGTAATTAATGTCAACAAATCTTTTGTTGGACTAATATTTCCATCTAGTATATTTCAGAAAGTTGAACAAAGGCGTGGCATGGACAAGAGGATGTGGAACCCCTTCAAGATGCTAAGGACAAAGGTTGGCAAAAGCTGAAGACTCCTCATTTCTATTTTAGTGATCCAAGATCACATTGAGTCCATAGGAAAAGCCAATACTATTAAAAGGGGATGAGGTGTTGCTTAATGGTCTACTTGCTCAAAGTGCTGAGTGATATTCTCCAAAACCCTCAATAACTTTCTCAATTCCAAATATGTCCTAAACCTAAAGTCAAACTCGGCCCCACCGATTTGATTCATCCGGCGCCACCGAGTTCACTTGACATAGCCACTGCCATAAACCCTAATCAATTCGATCTCACCGATAGGATCCCGGTCTCACCGAGATGTCCTTGCAAACTCTCTATTGCCTGTTGCAATTATTTCGGTCTCACCGAAATATATAATTGGCCTCACCGAGTTTACCTTCCCAACTCTCTATTTGCTTATTACTAAAATCGATCTCGCCGAGTTTATGTAATCGGTCAAACCAATATGAGGTTTTGCCTAAACCCTAGCACATCGGTCCCACTGAGTTGATCATGTCGGTCCCACCGAGAATCCTAACATTCACATTTTGAACTGAATCGGTCTCACCGAGTTTACCTATTTGGTCTGACCGAGTTGGATCAAATGTGTTTAATTGTTAAATTTTGTGTGGAGGCTATATATACCTGCCCCCTATTCTCTATTCAAGAGAGAGCCATCAGAACGTGCCTACACTTCCACTACTTGTTTTCTAAGAGTGAACCACCTACTCATGTGTTGAGACCAAGACATTCCAATCCAACCACAAGAATCTTGATCTCTAGGCTTCCCCAAGTTGCTTTCCAGTCAAATCATCTTTCTACCATAGCCAAATCTGCGAGAGAGAGTTGAGTGTTGGGGAGACTATCATTTGAAGCACAAGAGCAAGGAGTTCATCATCAACACACCATCTGTTACCTTTTGGAGAGTGGTGTCTCCTAGATTGGTTAGGTGTCGCTTGGGAGCCTCTGTCAAGATTGTGGAGTTGAACCAAGGAGTTTGTAAGGGCAAGGAGATCGCCTACTTCGTGAAGATCTACCCAGGTGAGGCAAGTTCTTCATGGGCGATGGCCATGGTGGGATAGACAAGGTTGCTTCTTCATGGACCCTTCATGGGTGGAGCCCTTCGTGGACTCGCGCAACCGTTACCCTTCCTGGGTTGAAGTCTCCACCAACGTGGATGTACGATAGCACCACCTATCGGAACCACGCCAAAAATCTTCGTGTCCTCAATTGCGTTTGCACACTCCAATCCCATCCTTTTACTTTCTTACAACTTGCATGATTTACTTTCCGCTTCTCATATACTCTTGCCATGCTTGCTTTAAATGTATTGTGAATGCTTAAACTTGTGCTAAAACTCCACCTCAACTTGAAGAACTTCAAAACTACTACTTTTGCTTATTGAGGGTGTAATCACCCCCCTCTAGACACCTCTTCTCTATCCTTTCAATTAGTATCAGAGCATTGGTCTCCATTGCTTTGGTTTAATCACCATTGGAGGAAGATGGATGAGTCTACGATGGGTAGTTTTAGACGTAGAGTGCCTATGCTTGATGGAGAGTTCTATAACGCTTGGAAAAATGAGATGCTTGAGATTTTCAATGAATATCACTTGAACAAGTACATTACTAGCCCTTGTGCACCCCTTGTTGATCCATTGCATCCTACCCCCCGATGAGTCTATTGACATGATCCACAATCTTAGAACTATCAATCTTATCATTAGAGGATTGCCTAGAAATTTGATTGTATGCTTGCCTACTCTTGAATATGCTCACACCATATGGAGATTTCTTGAGGAATGGTTTCCAAACTTTTCCTTGAAAAATCTAGATGTGATTCTTCAAAAGTCCATAGATTTTCATAAAATGAAACCTAGTGATCCTAAATTTGATGATTGTCCATTTGAGCTTCGTGACCTCACGCGTGCCAAAGGAGATGTTGGAGTCATTAGTAGCATTATCTCTCAAGTCATTAGAATTCATAAAGATGCACATTGCCATGGTCATACATCTAATGAAACACTCTCTCTAGGTGATGATCAATCACAAGACAATGTTGAACATGGATATTATGATGAGGATGATGATAGTGACTTTTATCTCGATGAGTCTATGAGACACTTTGGTTTTATGGCTAACCTTCGCGGCTATATGGCTGGAGGAAAGGAATGGGATCTTGATAGTGGATGTACCGATCACATGACCAGAGACAAGGATATGTTCCGTGAGCTAACTGAAAATGATGGCCCTCGAAAGTATGTCAACTTTGGTGATAACTCTAAGGTAAGGTGGTTGGCCTTGGTAAGGTGGCCATCTCACATGACAGCTCCATCCAAAATGTTATGCTCATTGAATATCTTGGCTATAATTTACTTTCTGTATCTAGACTAGCTGACTTTGGTTTCAATGTCCTATTTACCGAAGTAGATTGCCAAGTGTTTCGAAGAGATAATCATAATATGGCCTTTACCGGTATACGTAGATGTGATCTATATATTCTTGATTTCTCTAAAAAGGTGATAACCCACAAGTATAAGGGATCACAATAGTTTTCGAGGGTAGAGTATTCAACCCAAATTTATTGATTCGACACAAGGGGAGCCAAAGATTATTCTCAAGTATTAGCAGCTGAGTTGTAACAGTGGCAATGGTAAAGTAACTAAGCAAAGATCAATATGTGAAAAGCTTGTAGACAATGGATCAGTGATGGATAATTATGTCGGATGTGATTCCTCATGCAACAGTTATGACATAGGATGACACAGAACTAGCTCCAGTTCATCAATGTAATGTAGGCATGTATTCCGAATATAGTCATACGTGCTTATGGAAAAGAACTTGCATGACATCTTTTGTCCTACCCTCCCATGGCAGCGGGGTCCTATTGGAAACTAAGGGTTATTAAGGCCTCCTTTTAATAGAGTACCAGACCAAAGCATTAACACTTAGTGAATACACGAACTCCTCAAACTACGGTCATCACTGGTAAGTATCCCGATTATTGTCACTTCGGGGTTAATGGATCATAACACATAATAGGTGACTATAGACTTGCAAGATAGGATCAAGAACTCACATATATTCATCAAAGCATAATAAGTTCAGATCTGAAATCATGGCACTCGGGCCCTAATGACAAGCATTAAGCATAGCAAAGTCATAGCAACATCAATCTCAGAACATAATGGATACTAGGGATCAAACCATAACAGAACTAACTCGATTACATGATAAATCTCATCCGATGGAATTACTCACGCATGGAGGTGAGCATCATGAAATTGGTGATGGAGGAAGGTTGATGATGACGATGGCGATAGATTCCCCTCTCCGGAGCCCTGAACGGACTCCAGATCAGCCCTCCCGAGAGATATTAGGGCTTGGCGGCGGCTCCGTATTGTAACACATGATGAATCCTTCTCTCTGATTTTTTTTCTGCCCGAACGTGAATATATAGAGTTGGAGTTGACGTCGGTGGAGCACCAAGGGGCCCACGAGGCAAGGGGGCACGCCCAGGGGGGTAGGCGCGCCCCCACCCTCGTGGACAGGGTGTTGGCCCCCTGACCTTGATTCTTTCACCAGTATTTTTTATATATTCCAAAAATATTCTCAGTTGATTTTCCGGTCATTCCGAGAACTTTTATTTCTGCACGAAAATAACACCATGGCAATTCTGCTGAAAATAGCGTCAGTCCGGGTTCGTTCCATTCAAATCATGCAAGTTAGAGTCCAAAACAAGGGGCAGATGTGTTTGGGAAAGTAGATACGTTGGAGATGTATCAACTCCCCCAAGCTTAAACCTTTTCTTGTCCTCAAGCAATTCAGTTGACAAACTGAAAGTGATAAAGAAAAACTTTTACAAACTCTGTTTGCTCTTGTGGTTGTAAATATGTAAAACCAGCATTCAAGCTTTCAGCAAAGATTATGAACTAACCATATTCACAATAACATTTAGGTCTCATGTTTACTCATATCAATGGCATAATCAACTAGCGAGCAATAATAACAAATCTCGGATGACAACACTTTCTCAAGAAAATCATAATATGATATAACAAGATGGTATCTCGGTAGCCCTTTCTGAGACCACAAATCATAAATGCAGAACACCTCTGAAGATCAAGGACTGACTGGAAATTGTAATTCATGGTCAAAGAGATCCAGCCACAGTCATACTAAATGTAAACTAATAGTAATGCATGCAAATGATAGCGGTGCTCTCTAACTAGTGCTTTTTAATAAGAGGATGATGAATCAACATAAAAGTAAATAGGTAGGCCCTTCGTAGAGGGAAGCGGGGATTTGTAGAGGTGCCAGAGCAAAGTTTTGAAATAGAGAGGAATAATATTTTGAGCGGTATACTTTCATTGTCAACATAAAAACCGAGAGATCTCGATATCTTCCATGCTACACACATTATAGGCGGTTCCCAAATAGAATGGTAAAGTTTATACTCCCCCACCACCAACAAGCATCAATCCATGGCTTGCCCGAAACAATGGGTGCCTCCAACTAACAACAATCCTGGGGGAGTTTTGTTTGCAATTATTTTGATTTGATTTGAGCATGGGACTGGGCATCCCAGTTACCAGCCATTTTCTCGTGAATGGGGAGCGGAGTCCACTCCTCTTGGGAATAACCCGCCTAGCATGGAAGATATAGAAACCCCTAGTTGATACATGAGCTATTCGAGCATACAAAAACAGAATTTCATTTGAAGGTTTAGAGTTTGGTACATACAAATTTACTTGGAACGACAGGTAAATACCGCATATAGGAAGGTATGGTGGACTCATATGGAATAACTTTTGGGGTTTATGGAAGTGGATGCACAAGCAGTATTCCCGCTTAGTACAAGTGAAGGCTAGAAAGAGACTCACTACTAGGGAAAGGCTTATACATAGAAGTTTACCAGTAGCGCGTGTTAAGGACCCCACGCTACTGATAAGTACCACTAGGGTCGGAGTAATGGGCCATGGGTAGGCTAACCCGAGTCCCTGAACCTTTCAAGACATCGGGGCAGGCTGCGCCCCTCAAGACCCCAGGACGAAGAGCCGCCTTCTGAGAAGTCGGCAGCAAGGCAACCGACTGCCCGCTCACGGCCGAGTCCCGGGGACGACTTCAGGATGAGCCGACTCCTGACTGACGACTTCCAGAGAAGCCGGCTTTGGGGAGTCGGCCCGCGACTCCAACAAACCCCATGCCCTCATCAAGAGGGACGGGACGAGGAGTGGCTACCGTAAAGCCCACTCCCACCCCTTTCCAGAAGCAGGCATGGCCACAGTATGCCGTACCCGTGGAGATCTCCGTCCGGCATGGCACTGTTGCCATGCCGGCCTTGACATCAGCACCAGTGGGCAGAATCCTACACCCACGACGGCTTGTCTGTACGACCCTAGGGCGGCGGGCCCCACCAGTCAGCGGGAGTCCAGAAGACGGCGAGAGCGTCACCAGTCGGACCCATTGGGAGTCGGCCCCCGAGAGTCGGCCAGCCCCTCCCCCGGGGCCCATGCGCCATTAACCAGATATGACAGGGAGTGGCAATAGTGATCACCCGCCAGGCGGCGGGGCTGTTGCCACGACCTCATGACCAAGCCCGCGTCATTAGAAGCACGGCTACAATAATCAGCAGCCGCCAAGACCCGCCAACGGCGAACACGGCCTGTCGGCGCCGTACCGGACCAGTCGGCGGGGCCCGCCAGTTGGCGGGCCCTAGCAGCCGGCGGAGAAGACGGAGGCCGGAGAAACTGACGGCTGGGCCCGCGCCCGGCTGGATTACCATTGTACCACTGGGGGTAGGCCTATATAAACCCCCCAGAGCACCCATGCAAAGGGTTCGAATTCATTAGCACTAGACCAGACCATATATGAAGGAGAAAGCTAGCCTAGCCTTCTCCAACCTCCAGGAAACAGCTCAAGGAGCAACCGTGTACACGCTTTGCCATAGTGATCATGCGGAGACCCCGCAGAGCAGCAGTAGGGGTATTATCTCCCCGGAGAGCCCTGAAGCTGGGTAAGATTCGCCGGCGTGCATGCCTTCGCCTTATCCCATTTCCAGGCACCGGCGACGTTCTACTCGCCCCCACCATGATAAGCCATCCCTTGGCATATGTCGCACCCAACCCCCGACATTTGGCGCCCACCGTGGGGCTCGGTGCACCGTCGTCCGGAGACCTGTTCTGGACGGGAACCCTTTTCCTCCCTGGCAAGCGCAGCCAGCCTGGCACGCCAGACGGAGTTTGCACCGACGCGCTGCACGGCGCTAAGATCGCCTGCGCAGCCGGCTGCCTCACCGATCTTGTCGGCGAGGTTCGCCTCTCCGACGAGCCTGCATCCGACTCAGGCACGGGCGGCCCTGAGAGCCTCCTCATGGGTCTCCTTGACCAACTCCACGTCACCGGCGAGCCTGCCGTGGACTAGGAGTCTGTAGGCTCCACCAACCCGATGCTGGTCGACTCCGACACCGCGTCGCTCGATGCGTTCCCCACCAATGTGGTGGTCTATGACGAGCCGCTCCCTCGTGCGGAGAGTGATGGAAGCACTGTCACAGAGGTGCTCATCATCATTCATGACGAGCATCCCGGCGAAGGAGCGCATGACCCACTTGGCGCGGCATTGCAAGACCTGACTGTGCCTATTCCGGAAGACGTTGACGCAGAAACGTTCGAGGCGCGCCGCCTTCAGCTCGTCGAAGGCGCGAAGAAGCTGGCTAGCATGAGACGCTTGTCAGAAGCCTACCGGCATGGATGGATCGCGCTGTGGGTGGCTAGCCAGCCCCAGTTGGGCCCAGCCGCCTAGGTGCGGTCCAGCAGCGCGGCGTGGCCATCGCCAACCTGTTCGGGGCAAATCGCCCTGTGTACGCCATGCCTGCGGAGAACATTCGAGCCGCCCAGGCAGTGGCGGACGAGCTGGACAACTTCGAGGGTGAAGAGCGCCGCCTGATGACGGAGCGAGTCCAGCGGCTCCTCGATGCGGCTGCCGCGCAGAATGAGGCCGGCTGCCGCACAGAGGCGCCGCAGCGACAAAATGACGACCCACCTCCACGCCGAGATCAAGGCGCGACGTCTCGGACGCCGACTGGCGGCCCCCGAGGAAGGAAGGACAAGGAGCCGGCTGTCAGCCATAGTCGGACTCGCATTACCATAGAGCGCGACCAAAACGGCCGCCCGAGAGCAGTGGAACGATGGGGCGACTGTCCGCCTCCTCCTCCTCGCAAGGAAAGGCGAGTCTCCCCGCCGCCTGTTGACCATCCGACTCTCGGCGACCTCCTTGGCCACCGAGAGGGAGTCGGAGAAAACGACGCCCGCCACCGGATCGACCGACTTCACCGATCCCTAGCACTGGAAGAAGAAGATGAGTTGGGTCCGCCTTGTTTCGGGCCCCGCATTCGAGACGAGTCCTTTCCCAAAGGGTTCACGCTCCCAAGAGACACACCCAAGTACATCGGCTCCGTGAAGCCGGAGGACTGGCTGGTTGACTACTCCACGGCCGTCAGCATAGCGAACGGCAACAAGCATGTTGCCGTAAAATACGTTCCGCTCATGCTCTAGGGCACGGCCCGGACATGGCTGAACAGCCTGAAGCCCCGCAACATCAACAGCTGGGTCGACTTCACCGATGCGTTCGTCCGCAACTTCACAAGCACGTACAAGCGTCCTCCCAAACCTCGCCAGCTCTCCTTGTGCGTGCAAGGCCCCAACGAGTCGACTTGCGACTACCTCATGCGTTGGGCCGAGCTCCAGAACTCTTGTGAGGGCGTGCACGAGGTGCAGGCTATCGAGTACTTCACCGCCGGGTGTAGAGAAGGCACCCTCCTCAAGCACAAGCTCCTCTGCGACGAGCCAGAGACCCTCGACGAGCTGCTAATCATAGCAGACAAGTAAGCCACGGCCGACTCCTCCATGAAGGCGGAGATTCAAGTTAGTGCGACTGGCAAAGTGGCCCCCAAGCTCCTAGAACTCCGGCTAGAGACGCCAGTCGGCGACAACAGAAGAACGACCACAAGCGCAAGGCCCCACAGCCGGCTTCCAGCAGTCGGCAGGTGGCGACAGTCGAAGACCAGCAGCCGGATGGGCAGCCTCCCCCCAAGCGACAGAAAGGCGGCAAGCCCAACTGGTTGCCGGCTTTCTCATATGAGCAGACTCTGGATGGTCCTTGCAAGTTCCATAGCGGCGCGAAGCCGTCGAATCACACCACCCGGAAGTGCCACTGGCTCACCAGGATCGCCAAAGGAGACGGCCTCCTGCCTCCCCCGCCTGCTGGGCAGCAGCCTCCGCCTCCAGCCCAGCAGCCGGCTGTTAGGCCAGTCGGCGCAGTACAAGATGAGTACCCCGAAGAGCACGGAGCCTACGTGATATTTACCAGCGTGGTTGATGATCGACGCAGCAAGCGGCAGCAGCAAGAGGTGAATGCAGTAGCATCAGAGACACCAGAATTCATGCACTGGTCCGAGAAGTCTATCAGCTGGAGCAGAGCTGATCACCCATAGGTGATGCCGAGTCCGGGCTCCTATGCCTTGGTCCTGGATGCTACCTTTGCTACAGATAGGCAAGCTGCTCGCTTCTCGCGAGTTCTGATAGACGGAGGCAGCAGCATCAACATCCTGTGCAAGGACACCATTGAGAAGTTAGGAATCAAGCGAAGACAGCTTCAGAACAGCCGGACTGTGTTCCACGGCATTGTTCCTGGCCTTTCCTACTCACCAATCGGCAAGATCCTAATTGACGTCCTCTTTGGAGACAAAGATCACTTCCGCCGAGAGTCAGTTTGGTTTGAGGTGGTGGATCCTGAGAGCCCATACCATGCATTACTTGGCCGACCCGCCCTGGCCAAGTTCATGGAGGTCCCCCACTATGCCTACCTCAAGATGAAGATGCCTAGTTCCAAGGGGATTCTGACCGAAGCCGGCGACTATCGGAAGTCGTCTGCCTGCGCGGCTCAGAGTAGTCGGTTGGCCGAGTCCCTGGTGATCGCGGCCAAGAAGCGGCTCCTTGACCGGGTTGTGGCGATGGCCGGCAAGCAGCTAGAGGTGTCGCCTAACCCCAAGGAGTTGGAGGCTGAGGGTTCGTTCAAGCCGGCCAAATAGACAAAGAAGATACCCTTGGATCCGGAGCACCCAGAGAGGTACGCTGTCGTAGGCGCAAACCTCGACAGCAAATAGGAAGGCGAGCTCGTCGATTTCCTCCATGAGAATCGGGACATCTTCGCATGGTCCCCCAACGACATGCCAGGTGTACCGACGGAATTCGCCGAGCACAAGTTACATGTCCAATCTGATGCAAAGCCAGTCAGGCAGCCCTTGCGCCGCTTATCAGAAGAAAAGAGAAGAGTTGTCGGAGAAGAGATAGCCCGACTCCTAGCAGCCGGCTTCATTATGGAAGTGTTCTTTCCAGATTGGCTAGCCAACCCGGTCCTGGTACTGAAGAAGAAGAAGCAGTGGCGAATGTGTATTGACTACACAAGCCTCAACAAGGCTTGCCCCGAGGACCCGTTTTCTTTGCCAAGAATTGATCAGGTGATAGACTCCACGGCCGGATGCGAGTTGTTGAGTTTCATGGATGCATATTCAGGATATCACCAGATCAAGCTAAACCCGGCTGACAGACTAAAGACTGCCTTCATCACACCATTTGGAGCCTTCTGCTACCTAACCATGATGTTCGGCTTGAGAAATGCTGGCGCCACATGTCAGCGTTGCATGCAGAAGTGCCTCCTCAAGCAACTCGGCAGAAACGTCCATGTCTACATGGACGATATGGTGGTGAAGACGGAGAATCGTGGAACACTGCTGGAAGACCTCAAGGAGACCTTTGTGAACCTGCGCTGATTCCAGATCAAGCTCAACCCTGAGAAGTGCGTCTTCGGAGTACCAGCCGGCCAACTCCTTGGTTTCCTGGTCTCTGAATGCGGCATAGAGTGCAACCCTGCAAAGATCAAGGCCATTGAGAGGATGGAGGTACCCAGCCGACTGCTAGACGTGCAAAAGTTCACTAGCTGCTTGGCATCCATTAGCCGATTCATCAGTCGGCTGGGCGAGAAAGCTCTCCCCTTATACCAGCTCGTGAAGAAGACCACTTTTTTCGAGTGGAACCACAAGGCGAACAAAGCCTTTCTTCAGTTGAAGAAGATGTTGACTACCCCACCCGTTCTGGCGGCTGCGACTCCTAAGGAGCCCATGCTCCTATACATCGCCGCCACCAGCCGGGTAGTCAGCACAGTCATTGTAGTGGAACGCAAGGAGGAAGGCAAGGCACTACCTGTCCAGAGACCGGTATATTACCTGAGCGAAGTGCTGTCGACCTCCAAGAAGAACTACCCCCACTACCAGAAGATGTGCTATGGCGTGCACTTTGCCGCCAAGAAGTTGAAGCCTTACTTTCAAGAGCATCCAATCACTGTGGTCTGCACGACCCCACTTGCCGATATAATCGGAAGCCGAGATGCTTCTGGCCGAGTGGCCAAATGGGCCATAGAGTTGGCTCCCTACACCATCTACTACCAGCCCTGCACCGCCATCAAGTCAGAGGCACTGGCCGACTTCCTCGTCGACTGGGCCGAGACCCAGTACCTACCACTAGCGCCCGACTCCACCCATTGGCGAATGCATTTCGACGGCTCCAAGATGCGCACCGGCTTGGGAGCCAACGTTGCCCTCACTTCTCCTAAAGGCGACAAGCTCAAATACGCACTGCAAATCCACTTCGCCGCCTCCAACAACGTCGCCGAATACGAGGCGCTCATTCACGGGCTCCGGCTTGCCAAAGAACTTGGCATTCACTGGATCCTGTGTTATGGCGACTCGGACTTAGTGGTCCAGCAGTCGTCTGGCGACTGGGACGCCAAAGATGCAAACATGGCGAGTTACCGTTTCCTCGTGCAGCAACTCAGTGGATATTTCGAGGGGTGCGAGTTCCTCCATGTGCCAAGAAACGACAACGACCAAGCAGACGCCCTGGCATGAATCGGCTCTACCCGCCAACCAATACCATCCGGCATTGCCCTTCAGCGCCTCCTCAAGCCGTCTGTCAAGTCTTCACCAGAATCAGACTCCATCTTTGTGCCAGCTCCCCCCAAAGAAGTCAGATCCGACTCCAGAGCCCCAGCATACGGTACGAGGATTTTGGCAGATGGCTCCAAAGCCGCCACAGTCGAAGCCGACCCAGGGACTGCAGAACCCAGCCCGGGGACTGCGACAACCAGCCTGAAGACTCCAGAGCTCGGCCCGAGGGCTACACCAGTCGGCCCGGGGACTTCATTAATTCAAAGCAATTACTGGCTCCAGCCCGCTGCCTCCTAGCCCAGCCGCCCTGGTCCAAGTCGCAGTTCTGGCAGTTGAAGAAATAGCAGCACCCTCATGAGCCCAGCCCATCCTCAAATTCTTGGTGAGCAAAGAGCTGCCGACTGATGAGACATCAGCTCGGCAAGTACAACGCCGAGCGGCCGCCTACACCATAGTCAATAGAGAGCTGGTCAGGCGCAGCGTCACTGGTGTCTACCAGCGGTGCGTAGAGCCAGAGCAAGGCCAAGAAATTCTCAAAGACATCCATCAAGGCGAGTGCGGCCACCTTGCGGCTTCAAGAGCACTTATCGCCAAAGCTTTTCGACATAGTTTCTTCTGGCCGACTGCCTTAGAAGAGGCCATGGAATTGGTCCAAAAATGCAAAGGGTGCCAAAAGTTCCGCTCCAAGCCACATTAGCCGGCTTCTGCACTCAAGACCATCCCCATTGCCTGGCCCTTCGTAGTTTGGGGCCTAGACATGGTGGGACCATTCAAGACGGCACGAGGTGGCTTAACTCACTTACTTGTCGCGGTGGACAAGTTCACCAAGTGGATAGAAGCGAAGCCAATCAAGAAACTGAATGGTCTGACTATCGTGACTTTCATCTCCGACATCACAATTCGGTACGGCGTACCACACAGCATCATCATCGACAACGGCACAAATTTTGCCAAAGGCGCCTTGGCTCGTTTCTGCGCGACACAGGGCATCCGACTGGACTTAGCGTCCGTTTCCCATCCGCAGTCAAACGGCCAGGTGGAGCGAGCAAACGGCCTCATCCTGTCCGGCATCAAGCACCGGCTGGTCGAGCCTCTGGGGCGCTCGGCTGGCTGCTAGCTCGATGAGTTGTCGGCCGTCCTCTGGAATCTGCGCATGACTCCAAACAAGTCAACCGGCTTCACACCTTTCTTCCTCGTCTATGGTGCTGAAGCTGTCATCCCAACGGACATAGAGTTCGACTCCCCGCGATTCACCATGTACACTGAGGAGGAAGCAGAAGAAGCACGTGAAGACGGCGTCGATCTACTGGAAGAGGGTCGGCTGTTGGCACTCGGTCGGTCCAGCATCTACCAGCAGAGCCTACGCTGATACTACAACAGGAAGGTCAGGCCGAGATCTTTCCAAGAGGGCGACCTTGTGCTCCGACTGATCCAGCGAACAGCCGGCCAGCACAAGCTGTCGGCGCCTTGGGAAGGCCCCTTCATCATCAGCAAAGTGCTGGGCAACGACTCCTACTACCTGATCGATGCTCAGAAGCCCCGAGCACGCAAGAGGGACGACTCCGGCAAAGAGACAGAGCGGCCATGGAATGCAAATCTCCTCCGAAGATTTTACAGTTGATGCAGTATGTACCATGCTACCTTTTGTATTAAAGTACCAAGACTTCGGGCCCCCAAAGACGAGCTCGGGGACTGCCCTCTTTTATCTATATGATAAGAATTATGCCTACGAGTATGTTACTCTTTGTTATGCCACTTGGCACCGGGTTCGACTAGTCGGCCCGGGGACTTGCCGCCTCGCGCTATGAAATGCTTCCTGCAGTCGAACAAGTAGTGTGTGGTGCCTAAGCCATCTCCTGTCAGAAGCTGCAACTCGCAGAGCGACTGTCCGGTGGGCAGGAGTAAGGTAGAAT
The DNA here is from genome assembly GCF_003073215.2 of Triticum urartu. NCBI lineage: Eukaryota > Viridiplantae > Streptophyta > Magnoliopsida > Poales > Poaceae > Triticum > Triticum urartu. The sequence continues at coordinate 276,247,146 of NC_053026.1, forward strand.
AGGCGTTCGCATGAAAAATGGCTAAGGACTCAAAGCATAAAACATAGCTTAAGCCGGCTTCCAGCCTTTTTTCGCAAACCGACTATTGAGCAGTCGGCTCACCGCCTTCTATTCAACTTGCTAAAAAAACTCTAAAACGGCTAAGTACTTGCCTTCCCAAAAGTAGCCAAGCATTTGATCCAGCGGCAGTCCGCAGAGCGGCTGTCCAACTGGCAAGACGGCAACTAAGGGAAGGCGGCAAAGGAAAAAGGCAAAGGAGCAATGAGCAGGAAAAGATAGAATTCGGATAAATATTTACATAACATAGGCCCTTGGCTGAATCTTCGAGCAGATGTTCAAAATACACCCCACGGGTGGAATTGTGCGAATTAACAAGTTCTTCAGAGACTACTAAGGCAGATAAAACAAAGATAAGGCGGCAACCTAAGGTGCGGCAGACAGATTCGGAGGGTCAGAGGAGACGGCGGTGTCAGGCGTTGGGGCGGCCGGCTGGGCAGTCTCGGCTTGATCGCCTCCGGCGGCAGTCGGCTCGGTCGCATGTGGCTCGTTGCTGGAGGCGCGGTCGAGCTGAGCCTGGCCGTCCGCTCCGTCTTCTGGTGCCTCCGCCTCGCCTCCGTCCTCCGCCTCGCCTTCCTCCTTGACGCTGGAGCCGATCACCTCCGCCGAGTCCTCGCCGTAGTCTGGGTTCATCCCAAACCACTCCGGCGGTACCTCCTCGCCGTCTTCAGCCCGCTCGGGGACGAAGATGCTGGTGTCGGTGTACTCGGCGATCGCTGTGGCGCGCTTGACGAGGGCGTCTTTCGCGGCTGCCAGCTCCGGCTGGGCCTCTAGACGGAGTGTGGCCAGCCGGTCTAGGTCCAGCCCCGGATACCACGCCTTGACGAATTCCAAGGCTCGGCGCGCTCCAGCCTGGGCCGAGGAACCTTTCCAGGCCTCAAGACAGCCAGCCGCGACCTCGAGCCAGTCAGCAGTCCGACTGGGGGTGCGCGGAGCCTGCATGTCTGGCCACAGTGCAGCGATCGCCTGGGCGCCGACACGTTGAAGCCGGCGTAGCATCCGGTGAGCCGGCCGAAGGCGAGCCTCGATGCTCAGGAGCTGCTCGTCAAGGGTTCGGGGGGCATCGGTGGCGATCTCTGCGCCTTCCGCCCTCCGCCCTTCACGGTCAACCTCGATGGCTTGGTTGGCGGCCTACGAGTGGCCAGGGAAGAAGCTGCCAAGACGAAAAGAATGAAGAAGCAAGTCAAAAATCATGAGTCGGCTCGACCTATAGTCGGCAGCTCGAAGAAAGAAAGTAAAGAAACTCACCATCAACGATGTCCTCAATCTTGTGGAACCCGGAGGCCAGCAATTCCTCCTTGTCAGACCAGAAGGAGCGCTCGCTTGCGAACTCGGCCAGGAGGGCGGTCTCCGCTTCTTCCGCCTCCTTCTGCGTCTTCTTGAGTAGATCATGCTGCTCTGCCAATTGTGCGACCAGCTAATCACGCTCTGCGGCGAGCTTGCCGCACTCCTCCCCCTTGGCGCGCAACGCGGAGTTGGCCTCGCTCAGCTGCTGTTGAAGAGTGGCATTGGCCTCTGAAGAGAAAGAAGAAAGAAGGCGTTAAGTCATCAACAAAGAAGGTCGCCGGGGAGGTCTGGCCCGACTGCTCAGCAGTCGGTCCGAATCTCGGGGACTACAGCCCGCGGGTGCGCTAGCGCGCCCCCTCAAAGAAGAAAAAGGACTCACTCCGGCTCTCCGACAAGTCGGCGATCCGCTTGCCCAGATCTTCAACATTGCGGTTGAAGGCGGTGACACGGAGGTTGTAATAGTCCCGCGACAAGTATTTCAGACAGAAGTTAGTACCCGGAACTCACCAATTGGAGTTCCGGGCCGCCTGCTCAGCAGCCAGCCTGAAACTTAGGGACTACACCCAGTGGGTGCGCTGGCGCGCCCCCACAGAGAGGAACAAGAAAACAAGGACAAAAGAGAAAGCATACCCGGACGGCTGCCCGCGACGCTAGGTACGCCTTGGTGCAGTTCTGGATGGCGTCGCCCTCAGCTCGCAGCTTCATCTGGACGTCCAGAAGTGCCTGGTTCAGCGGGCCCGTGCTGCCTCCTCGCACCCACCCAATGGGCGCGGCGCTCGTCGCTTCGGCATCTGGGATCGCCGAGCTGGCGGTGCCGGTCTCCAAAGGGCGTGGTGCCGAAGTGGCCTTCTCAAGACGGCGGCGCATTGGCGAGCCGACTTGAAGGAGTAGCCTCGCCACAGCCTCATCTTCAGTCGGCGGCACCAGCGGGTCCGCCGGCTGTTTCCCTTGTGCGCTCCTAGACGACGGCGGAGGTGGCGGCAGAACTATCACGTCTGGCATGGAGGTGTCGCCGCCTTCCCTCTCCATGATGGGGTACTCGCCGCCGGCTTCCCCAGTCTGCCCTGTGAACTCCGGAGGTGGCGGCGCAGAGTTCAGCAGGGTGACGAACACCGCCGATTGGCAGTGCGCGGCCTCCTCAGCCTGCCGCGTCGCCGCGGCAACGGCTTCGGCCTCCGCCAGCTTCTTCTTGGCGGAGGCCTCCGCCTTCTCGGCCTCCACCTTCTCCAGGCGGGCGCCCTCTTCCTCATTGCACTTCTCCTGCGCGTTCCGCTTCTCGCCTCTCGGAGGTCGGCGGCGGGGTCAATCCGCCGAGTGGTGGCGGACGTCTCCGCCGACCCCATGACGGAGGCGGCGACAACCCTCTCAAGAGTGAGGGGAGCCCTGAAGCGAGGGAAGCAAGTAAAAGACTCAGACAAAAGCCACAAAGAAGGAATAAAAGCGTTAAGATGGAATACTCATGCGGAGACCAGTGGCGGCTTCTTTACTTCCTTGCGAAAGCGGATGGCCTTCGCGGCCGCCTCATCCCGCTTGGTCGCTGCAGCCAAACTCTTGGGCTTCTTCGGCCGACTGCCGAACAAGGTCGGCATGGCCCTACGCTTCTTCTCACCGCCTGGAGCGCCCGGCGCGGCAGAAGAGCCCGCGCCGGGATGGCCGACTCCTGGCCGGTGGCGGGGGGCAACCTCCTCATCATCATCAGGCCAGTCCTCTGGACTGGCCCCGAGCCGCAGGCCGCCTCCTCCCTCGGTGTCGTCTTCCAAAGCCGCCGCCCCGAGATCGGGGTCGTCGACGTCGCTCTCCGCCCGGTCGGCGAGGAACTCGCGGGCCGGCCCCGCGGTGCCGGCTGATGGATGGAGGAGGGAATTCTGACCAAAGACGACTGTTCTGGTCGGACAAGACAAACTCGGCAAGAAAGAAGACAATTCAAAGAAAGAAGCAAAAAGGCAACTCACTGTGGGCGGGGCGTTGGCGCGAGAGTACCACTCCTTGCCGAACCGCCAATCCTCCAGGAGCTTGCTGTCCGAGAGGTAGTTCACCATGTAGGCCACCTCCTCGTGAGGCATGTCCTTGGTGCACATCCGACTCGGGTCACGGTGCCCGCTCATTTGGCATATCATGTGGGGGCGACCCTGGAGCGGGAGAACTCGGCGCGCCATGAAGGCGGCCAGCAGATCCGGACCAGTCAGGCCCTCCGACTGCGTCAGCACTCGGAGTCGCGTGACGGCGCCGGCTCCCGCGAGCGTCACCGACTTGGCCCGATACGACCAGTTGGGTAGCCTCCCAGCCGGCGGGCCGGCTGCGAAAGCCGGCAGATTGACCCCATCGCCCTTCGCGAAGACGCTCTTCACGTAGAAGTACGATCGCTGCCACATCCTCACCGACTTTATCAGCTTGATGGTGGGGAATGGGTTGTTGGCCCCCAACCTCCGCACGGCGATGAACGCGCCGCACTGAGCCGGCACGCCTGCGGCCTGGGTGCCGAGCTTGGAGTAGAAGAACTCCCCCCAGAGCTCGATGGTGGGGAGGACTCCGAGGAAGCCTTCGCACAGGGTAACGAAGGCGGACAGCAGCACCACCGTGTTGGGCGTGAGGTGGTGCGGCTGGAGGCCGTAGAACTCCAGAAAGGAGCGGAAGAAGCTGCTCGCCGGCAGCCCCAGGCCATGCACGCAGTGCGAGCGGAAAATAACCCGCTCGCCCTCCTCCGGTGCTAGAGAGATCTCCCCCTCGGCGCAAGGCATACCCGCACGTAATCCTCGCCGGGGAGCCGACGAGTCTTGCGGAGGAACTCGATGTGGTCGTCGTGGACCTCTGAGCCATCCCAGGTGCCGGAATGCATCGAGGGAGGCGCGGCGGTGGAGGAAGAGCTCATCGTGAGCGGATCGCCGTGGCATTCGGCAAAGCTTGGGCGCGCGGCGGTGCGAGAAAGAAGAAGAAGAAGAGCAAGGAGTAGCGTGGAGGAGGGGCGCGCGTGCTCTGCCGCGCCCCCCTCCTCCCCCTACTTATAGCCTCATGGCCTGCGAAGCCGAGGGGGCAGTCGTGGGATTTACTGCGCCCACGACCCCACGACCCCCATGTTTCCATGCCAAAGTTACTGCGCGCAGTAACTTCACGGGAATCCCAACCGTCCGGTCGGGCCGCAACGGATCCGCTCGTGCACCGAGGCGCGGTAATGGCAGGCCCCGCCTGTGGGCCTATCCCATCACGCGCGTGGGCAGGCAAACTGGCCCGGCCGCGTGTTGCCACGTGACAGGCCCGGAACGGGCGGCGGCCTGGAAGCTTAGCTAGCACGCCACTTAGATCCCACCGCGGCGTTCGAAATATTGTACAAGTCAAAGTTGAGCGAGTCTGACTCCTTCCAGTCGGCCCCGCAGATGTCAAGCAAGATCCGTGTCTCGGGCACTCGGAAAGAGAAACTGCTAAGGCTCCTCGGCCGATCGTTCGCGGTGCCTCATCAGCTTCGGGGACTACTGTCGGAGTAATGGGCCACGGGTAGGCTAACCTGAGTCCCTGAACCTTTCAAGACATCTGGGCAGGCTGCGCCCCTCAAGACCCCTGGACGAAGAGCCGCCTTCTGAGAAGTCGGCGGCAAGGCAACCGACTGCCTGCTCATGGCCGAGTCCCGGGGACGACTTCAGGATGAGCCGACTCCTGACTGACAACTTCTAGAGAAGCCGGATTTGGGGAGTCGACCCGCGACTCCAACAAACCCCATGCCCTCATCAAGAGGGACGGGACGGGGAGTGGCTACAGTAAAGCCCACTCCCACCCCTTTCTAGAAGCACGCATGGCCACAGTACGCCATACCCGCGGAGATCTCCGTCCGGCGCGGCACTGTTGCCATGCCGGCCTTGACATCAGCACCAGTGGGCAGAATCCTGCACCCACGACGGCTTGTCTGTACGACCCTAGGGCGGCGGGCCCCACAAGTCAGCGGGAGTCCAGAAGACCGCGAGAGCATCACCAGTCGGACCCGTTGGGAGTCGGCCAGCCCCTCCCCCGGGGCCCACGCGCCATTAACCAGATATGACGGGGAGTGGCAATAGTGATCGCTCGCCAGGCGGCGGGGCTATTGCCACGACACCATGACCAAGCCCGCGTCATTAGAAGCACGACTACAGTAATCAGCAGCCGGCAAGACCTGCCAACGGCGGACACGGCCTGTCGGCGCCGTACCGGACCAGTCGGCGGGCCCGCCAGTTGGCGGGCCCCAGCAGTCGGCGGGCCCACCAGTTGGCGGGCCCCAGCAGTCGGCGGAGAAGACAGAGGCCGGAGAAACTGACGGCTGGGTCCGCGCCCGGCCGGATTACCGTTGTACCCTTGGGGGGTAGGCCTATATAAACCCCCCAGGGCACCCATGCAAAGGGTTCGAATCCATTAGCACTAGACCAGATCATATAGGAAGGAGAAAGCTAGCCTAGCCTTCTCCTACCTCCAGGAAACAGCTCAAGGAGCAACCGTGTACATGCTTTGCCATAGTGATCATGCGGAGACCCTGCAGAGCAGCAGTAGGGGTATTGTCTCCCCGGAGAGCCCCGAAGCTGGGTAAGATTCGCCGGCGTGCATGCCTTTGCCTTATCCCGTTTCTAGGCACCGGCGACGTTCTACTCGCCCCCACCATGATAAGCCATCCTGAAAGTGCGTTATATCGACTAGAGGGGGGTGAATAGGCGATTTTTATGAAAGTCTTCAAAACGTGAGAGTTATGAAGACAAACAGTGAAGATTATGCCTATTACTATGCAGCGGAAGTTAGATTACACTAGGCCAGCCATGGTCATGTATTCAATAGAGTGAAAGCGCAATGACAAACAGCTTCAGTGTAATAAGGATCAGGTAGGAAGAAGTTATGAAGCCAAACAGATCATACATTCATGTTGTGAAGACAAAAGATAAAGCACGCACGCAATGGCTTCACAATGAATAACTGTAAGTAAAAAGGAAGTGTAGATGAAACCAGTGACACGTCGAAGACAATGATTTGTTGGACCAGTTCCAGTTGCTGTGACAACTGTACGTCTGGTTGGAGCGGCTAGTTATTTAAACCGAAGGACACCCAGTCAAGGACACTTAGTCCAAGACACCCAGTCCTCACCGTTTTCTCCTTGAGCTAAGGTCACATAGACCTCGCCCAATCACTCTGGTAAGTCTTCAAGGTAGACTCCCAAACCTTCACAGACTTTGTTCACCGGCAATCCACAATTTCTCTTGGATGCTCAGAACGCGACGCCTAACCGTCTGGAGGATGCACAGTCCTCAAGTGTAATAAGTCTTCAGATCACACAGACACGAAGACTTAAGTGATGCCCAATTTACTCTGGCTCTGGGTGGTTAGGGCTTTTCTCCTCACTAGGAATTTTTCTTTCGAAGGCTTCGAGGTGGGTTGCTCTTAAACGACAAAAGCCGTACACTGAAATCTGAGCAGCCAACCGTTTATGGTTGTGGGGGGTGGACTATTTATAGCCACTTGGCAACCCGACCTGATCTGTCCGAAATGACCCTGGGTCACTAAGGAACTGACACGTGTACCAACGGTCGAATTTTGAACTCACACGACAACTTTACTTGGGCTACAAGTAAAGCTGACTTGTCTGACTCTGGACAAGATTTTCTCTCAAAGTCTTCGCTCGAAGACATAGGATTTGAATTAGGCATCACTTCAGTCATTCTGACTGGTTCTCTTGGACCCCACTTAACAGTACGGTGATTCCTATGACACAACATAAATGAAATAAAACTACGAAGGATCTAAGTCTTCGAGTTACATAAGCTTCATAGGGAGTCTTCTCATGTCATTGTCTTCAATATGAATATCTTCATAAACCACCATTGTCTTCAATGTCTTCGTACATTTTTAGGGGTCATCTCTGGTAATAAAACCGAATCAATGAGGGACTTCTACCTGTGTTTTCCTGCAATTCTCACAAACACGTTAGTCCCTCAACTAGGTTTGTCGTCAATACTCCAAAACCAACTAGGGGTGGCACTAGATGCACTTACAATCTCCCCCTTTTTGGTGATTGATGACAAACTAGTTGAAGTTTTCAACGGGGAACATAATTTGTGAAATAGTAAAGGAATTTGTCTTCATAAGTTGCAAGGGCTCCCCCTGAAGATGTGCATATAAGTAATATGCCTTTTGAATGCAAATGCACATGGCAGGTTGTACTTGTGGAGATCCACTTCAACTTATGATGACAATCCACTAGGCATGTGAAAGTATATGAAGATAATGACATGCATAATGGAAAATGGACGTCTGCAGTAAGAGATGAGTGCGGAATTTATCGTCGCACATGCGGAATTTATCTTCGCATAACGGAGTGACAAATAGGTAGCAGACGGCCATCAAGGCTAAGTGTTACAACTCAAAGAAGCAAATGTAGCAAAAACGGGAGTTGTAAGCACGAAGCAAAATGTAGCAAAATATAAAGGCACCCGCCCAAAGTGACCCGCTTGAAGACTAAACATCATGCTTCTCCCCCTTTTGTCAGTGATGACCAAAAAGGTTTGAAGGCATAGAGTTTTCTACGCGTTCCCAGGCGCAGCAGGATCGGTGGAGTTGTTTGGTGGCGGTGTAGATGAGCTTGGTGCAGATTCGATGTGTGTTGAAGCAGGTGGAGATGATGTCGCGTCGTCGTCTTCTTCAATAATCCGGGCAGACACGGTGGCAGTAGAAGAAGAGAATTCTGACTCTTCAAGTGATGGTGTGCTTCGCATCACAGCTCTTCTTGGAGGCATGGAGTCAAATTGGAATCTCTCTCTGAAGCCATCCTCTTGCAGGTCAGCTTCATTGCTCATCATGGTGAGGCCTTTCCAAGTGCGGCGACAGGTCTCGTGTGCGACAAACGCATTCTTGGTTGCCAGATTTCTGATGCGATTGACGTCTTGCATGATGCTTCTCATCTGCCGTTTGAGCCAGTCGTGATGCCTATCTTGCTTTTGGTGAAGAGCCACAAGAAGCTCTCGGTCATTGAGTTCTCGAGCGCGCTTCTTGGGTCTCTTGGCAGCTGTGCTGTCAGTGGCTTCAGTTGATGCAGGGGCACGTGTGGTGCCAGCCATTGGATACACTCGGGAGAGAGCTTCAACACCTTCAATATTTTGAGTGAAGCTCTGGTGTTCTGCATTTTGAAGACTTAATGGTTGCTTGCCAGGCTCTGGATATATTGCTTCAGCAGATGTGTCCACATCTGGCAAAAATATCCTATGGTTGCGGGCTGAGGGTTGATAGGAGATTGCAGAGTGAAGCTTGATCAGCCTCATAACCCAAGGAGCATAGAACTTTAATCCAAACAGTTCTGAGGCAGACACTGCAAAGTGACGGATGAAGAGATCATGTGCATTGAAGCATTTGCCATGAAGAATGCAGAAGATGAGAGTCTTCATTGCACCATCAATTGTTGCATATCGAGAGTGTCCCTTTACAGGCCATAGAGTCCGCCTTATGATGTGATATATTGTTCTGGGCAGGTACTCTAAGTCTTCAACGAAGAACCTAGTTGGATAGGGTGCATTAGGAGGCAGTGGCTTCATTATTGAGAGCATCTGACTCATATCTGGCTCAGGACGCTGAAATATGCTCTCAATTGCTTCAGCATGGAGTTGGCACCCTTCTTCAAAGAATTCGCCAGGAGTGGGAAGGCCGGTAAGCTCAATTAGGTCGAAAGCATTGGCTTCATGATGGATATTGCCTGTCATCCACTCCAGAATCCATGTCTTCGGATCTCTGTTATAGCCTTTGATATGCAAAGTGGCATAGAACTGGAGCAGAAGCTCTTCGTTCTAGTGCTCTTCATCAGTGATAAATGGCAGCAAACCCACTTGCTTGAAGCAATCCAGTGCTTCTTCCAGACCAGGCAGACCAGCAACAGCTTCAACCTCAAGGCGCTTGTGAGGAAAGATGCGGCCTTGGTTGTATAGGATGCATGAATAATAGCTGCGCTGTTGATGACTCCAGAACCTATCTGATACAATCCGTTCCCTTGAATAAGGGTTCTTGGAGCGGTCGAAAAACGTGTTATCTGCCCTGAAGCCGTTGATGTTGAAGGAACCAGGAGCTGATGCAGGACCTGGGAACCTTGGCAGTCGTGGGATCGGCTTCTGGACCTGGGGTCTGTACGCAATATGATAGTTGAATTGTGGTCCGACAGCAGACTCAGGCACAGAATGTTCAGGAGCAGTAGCTTCATTGTCTTTTGAAGCTATTGTTGGGTTGGGCTCCACATTTGCTTCGGCGTTGTTTGTGGCAGCCACAACATTTGCAGACTCAGGCACGTTCTCCTGGAGAACTGCTTCTTGTTGGTGTGGGGGAGTTGGAGCTTGTGGTATCTCTGCATGCTCTTCGGCTGATGCAGCCGGAATGTCATCAGCAGCCTGAGCCCTTGGCCCTTTGCGAAGCCTATGGAATGTAGGCGCCGGTGGAGTTGTAGTGGGTTGGGGCTCATCTTCCTCCTGTGGGCGATCTGCCCACGATGCATCTTGTGTGATTGGCGTCAATGGACGACCAATACTGATCAGTTCGCTTGTCTCAAGCTGAGGAAGGGTTGCATCACCTTGCACATTGTCTTGGAGACCAACGTCTTCAGCAGCGTTGGGTTCGTCTGCTAGAATGTCTTCAGCGTTGGGTTCATGCACAGTCAACTGACGATCTGCGTCAGGATAGCGGACAGAGAGGGGTTCAACTATCAAGGGCTCTGTGGGAGCAGCCCGAGATTTCTTAGTCTTGCGCTTCTTGATGATGGGTTCAGAAGGAGAGGCTTCAGAGTGTTTTCTCTTCTTAGCTTCAGCCTCTGCAGTCCGTGTCTTCTTGAGCTGTGAGACGGTTGATCGACTCTTTGGCTTCGAGCCAGTCGTTGCAGCGGGGAAGACAATCAGAGCAGTTTCTGACCTTGGCGCTTCAGGTTCAGGCACAGCAGCCTTCTTTTTCTTCTTCGCGGCCATCCTGGGGTCAATGCCGGGACGCCCAAGTGCCTTGCGCTTCTCTGCCTCATTGTAGGCCTGCACGCAGCGATCAGCCAAAGTCTTCATGCGCTCTCGCGAGCCTTAAGCTTCAGCACGTGTCTTCAGAAAGTTCTCTTTCAGCTCGTGCAACATGATCTTGAAGTTTTTCACTTCTTGCACGCTGAGCTTGGCCACGTGCTTCTTGAACTGAGCCTTTTCATAATCAATTTTCTGCTTCAGTTCTACAATTCGCTGGGCTATTGCAAGTTCTGAAGCAATTGCACCTTGAAAGGCAACGCTGAGGCCTATGGGCAGCTGCAGATCATCGAAGCTTATGTCTGGTGTGTCAAACCATTCATCAATGAAGCTGTGGATGACGGCGACATCAAACAGAGGTAGATTGTTGAAGATTTCAGCCTCCTCCTTGCTCTTGATGAGCTGCTCAAGTGCGTCATCTCCAAGATCTTCATCGCTTGATAGATCAATGTTTTCGCAGCGCAGAACGGCAGCAGCTGTGAGCTCTTTGCCTATGTGTGGCTGAGGCTTCTTGGCTTCTTGGGGCTTGGAGACTCGTGATATGTCTTCAGACTGCACACTGGCTTCAGGAGGTGCAGTTGCCAATGGCTTCGCTTGTGAGATTTTGGGAGAAGCGGCTGGCTTTGAAGCTTTTGGAGCTTTTGGCTTCTTCTGCTTTGGCTTCGGAGCAGCAGGGGCGTCATCTGACTCAGTATCTGCTGGAGGGTCATTCACAGCAGTCCCTTGGACTAGGATGCGAGTGATGAGGCCTGCAAGATTGGCATACGGCCCGATGATATTGGGATCAGCGTCGCGTGTGCCATCTGCCCTTGGTGAGGAGGGACCAGGGTTGAAGTCAAGCCCAAATTTCTTCTTGTTTATCTTCGCTGACTGTTGTGCAAACTGAAAGTTGCGCTTGAAGAGATTATCATCGCGGCACCAGAGAAGTGATGACGGATGTGCTTCAGCTGGCTTTGGTCCTCTCACCATGCATGGATAGAAGCCTTGAGCAATGGCTTCGACTCTGGACCTGGGTATGAGATTTTTGTATAGTACGTCTCCCCACGGTCTCTTGATGGCGCACTTCTCCGCATATTCCTGAGAGACGAAGCGGTAGTGGAACCATTGCTCTGCCCAATATCTTCGAATCCATTGGATTCGTGTCTTGCGCTGACCATAGCTTTCTTCAGGATCAGTTTTGTACATCTCTGCCAATTCATCAGGCAGATCTTTGGACGTTTCACCACGTCGCTGTCTGCCTCCCTTCCTTGCTGCTGTTTCTGAAGCCATGAATAACTTGGAAGGCTTCAAGATGTTCAAAGGCTTCAAAGGCCTCCTTTTGCATGAACTGGCTTCAGGAGAGTTGATGTGATGCTGCAAGTACTCTGCAAATGAATGCAGACTATGAGAACCAAAGGATTCTCCCACGGACATGTACCTGTGACAGCATTAAGGTGCGAGGGAAGGGGAAGAGGTCATATGCATTCTCAGAAGATTTTGAAGATAAATCGGTTTAGAAGACATAGACCTCATTGTGCGAAGACATTCACTCATAGATAAGAAGTTGGTTCCAGATTTGTACGAACCCACAGATCAGTACAAGTGAGGAATCTAACTACCTTATGAAGCACAAGTGAATATACTAGGCATGTCATGAGATGTAGCGAGATAACTAACTGATGTGAAGAGAAACTCCTTATGGCAGAAAGTGACTGAACTATGGGATCAAAAGAGGCTGTAAAAAGAGGTTTTATTTACCACACTTGGAACTGCTAGACGAAGTGAGAGTTGAGGTCGAGCAGTTCGATCCTTCGTGCCCTAACTTGGTGACGGAAGACACCTACAGCGACGGCGGAGAGAGCGATGTCCGCTGTCGGCGTGAAAATGGCGTCAGAGAGGTTGCGGCAGTGAAGCGCTTCGTCGCCGGCGTCGTCGAGTGCTAGCGGTGGCGCTAGGGTTCGTGCGAGGGTGGAAGAAGGAGATAATGACCGCAGTGAATCGTATATTTATAGGGATAGAGGCGGCACTACGCTATTACGCAGGTACCCCTGGCGGTTCGCATTTGAGGCACGCGTGGCCAGTTAGAGGAAGATTGGGATTTGTTCCACGTCCCACGCAGGCCTAAATTGTCGGGCGGTCGTTCCTGCATCTCCGGATCTTATGTGGAGGAATGAGCATTAAAAACGGACTTTTATGGTTGTCACTATGTCTTCAGCTGACAAGGACACAGTGAAGACATTTGACAGTTTCAACAGAATGCATATGACTTGGAGAGATAGAGTTTGAGATAGAAAGCATAGAGAGGTTAGGGTCCGATCACATTCACTTAGTTCAAAAGATTCAACCAAGAAGACATAGCTATAAGTGAATGCTGTAGAGGACAGAACATCAGTACATATATATCCATATAATCAACGCAGTGAAGATAATCATGAAGACATATTGAGAATGAAGCCAAACCAAATGTGAAGACATTGAGAGGTAACGCCATGAGAGAAACACTTCAAAATGGAACGTTTGGTGGTGGCGTTACCCACCGTATAGGAAGTATTAGACCTAGACACGGCGCACAATTATCGTGGCGCTCCGAAGTCAAATTCCACATTAATGTATTCACACTTAGAATGTATGTCTTCATTGTTTGAAGATATACGCTACTTCGTGTGTTGCACATCTAAGTCATCAATATGCATAAGTGTTAGGATGTGTGCCTGATCACAGGACATTTGAGGATTCCAAGATATTTAGCTCACACCGTAACTTGCAAAATCTCTTCTCATCCAAGGGCTTGGTGAAGATATCTGCCAATTGCTCTTCAGTGTTGACGTGTATGATATCAATGTCTTCCTTCACAACATGATCTCTGAGAAAGTGATGACGAATTTCAATGTGCTTTGTCTTCGAGTGCTGAACTGGGTTGTTGGCAATCTTGATGGCGCTTTCGTTGTCGCAGTAAAGTGGCACTTGCTTCAGATGAATGCCATAATCCTTGAGTGTTTGCTTCATCCACAGAAGCTAAGCGCAGCAAGATCCAGCAGCAATGTATTCAGATTCAGCAGTGGAGAGTGCTACACAGTTCTGCTTCTTTGAAGACCAACATACAAGTGATCGTCCCAGAAAGTGACATGTGCCTGATGTAGACTTGCGATCAACTTTGTCACCAGCATAATCAGCATCCGAAAATCCAAGCAAATCAAACTCTGAGCCCTTTGGATACCATAATCCTAGAGTTGGGGTGTGAGCCAAATATCGAAGAATTCGCTTCACAGCTAAGTGATGCGACTCCTTTGGTGTCGCTTGAAATCGAGCACACATGCAAACACTAAGCATGATATCTAGCCTAGATGCACATAAATAAAGCAAAGACCCAATCATGGAGTGGTATACCTTTTGATCGAACTCTTTACCATTGTCGTCGGGACCCAGATGATGCTTGGCTGGCATTGGTTTGTGAAGCCTTTGCAGTCTTGCATACCGAACTTCTTCAGGCACTCTTTAAGATATTTCTCTTGAGATATGAAGATGCCGTTGCGTTGTTGCCGTATTTAAAGACCGAGGAAGAACTTCAGCTCCCCCATCATGGACATCTGATATTGCTCTTGCATCATATATCTAAACTCTTCACTATACTTCTGATTGGTGCAGCCGAAGATAATGTCATCCACATATATTTGGCACACAAACAGTTCACCATCATATGTCTTCGTGAAAAGAGTGGGATCCAGCGAACCAGGTATGAAGCCTTTGCTTTTCAGAAAGTACTTAAGTGTATCATACCAGGCCCTAGGGGCTTGTTTGAGGCCATACAGTGCCTTGTTGAGCTTGTATACCATATTAGGATGTTTTGGATTTTCAAAGCCAGGTGGTTGTGCAACATACACTTCTTCTTCAATCTTGCCATTGAGAAAGGCAGTTTTCACATCCATCTGATAGAGAAGTATGTTATGATGATTTGCATAGGCCAGCAGTATGCGTATGGCTTCAAGCCTAGCCACAGGAGCAAATGTTTCATCGAAGTCAATGCCCTCCACTTGAGTATATCCTTGAGCAACGAGACGAGCTTTGTTTCTGACAACTTGACCATGCTCATCTTGCTTGTTGCGGTATATCCATTTGGTGCCTATTATGTTGTGCTTCCGTGGATCAGGACGCTTAACCAGTTCCCATACATTATTCAGCTCAAACTGTTGAAGCTCTTCTTGCTAGCTTGAATCCATTCAGGTTCCATGAAGGCTTCTTCAACTTTCTTGGGTTCTGATATTGAGACGAATGCGAAATGCCCATAGAAGTTTGTTAGCTGAGTTGCCCTTGAACGAGTGAGTGGACCAGGTGCATTGATGCTGTCAAGTATTTTTTCAATTTGTACTTCATTTGCAACACGAGGGTGTGTAGGGTGAAGACTTTGCTCTTTCTAATCTATGTGGTCATTTGAAGGTATATCTTCAGGCTGAGCATTGTCTTCATGTGGATCAGGTGCTGAGATGATAAGTTCTTCTTCAGGATGAGCTTCAGAAGGTAGAATCTCTCCAGTTCCCATAAGCTTGATTGATTCATTAGCTGGAACTTCATCTAGCACATTTGGCAATTGCTCTCTTTGTGATCCATTGGTTTCATCAAACCGCACATCCACTGTTTCAACCACTTTGTAGTGGAAGAGATTGAAGACTCTGTAGGAGTGCGAAGCCTTTCCATATCCAAGCATGAAGCCTTCATGTGCTTTTGGTGCAAACTTTGAGGTGTGGTGTGGGTCCTTGATCCAGCATTTTGCGCCAAATACTCTGAAGTAACTGACATTTGGCTTCTTGCCAGTTAGGAGTTCATAAGATGTCTTGTTAAGAAGCTTGTGAAGATAAACACGATTGATTGTATGGCATGCAGTATCAATGGCTTCAGTCCAGAATTTTCTTGGAGTCTTGTATTCATCTAGCATTGTTCTGGCCATCTCAATGAGTGTTCTGTTCTTGCGTTCGACGACGCCATTCTGCTGTGGCGTGTATGGAGCTGAGAATTCGAGCTCGGTACCCGGGGATCCTCTAGAGTCGACCTGCAGGCATGCAAGCTTGAGTATTCTATAGTCTCACCTAAATAGCTTGATCTTGGCGCCAAAATTGTTCATAGCTTGATTTGCGAAGCGTCTGAAGACATCCTGCACTTCAGTCTTGTAAAGGATTATGTGCACCCAAGTATATCTAGAATAATCATCAACAATTACGAAGCCATAGAGGCATGCAGAAGTAGTAAAAGTTGAGTAGTGAGTGGGACCGAAAAGATCCATGTGAAGCAGTTCGAAGGGTTGTGTAGTAGTCATGATTGTCTTCGAAGGATGTTTTGCCCTTGTCATCTTCCCAGCTTCACAGGCACCGCATAAATGATCTTTCTTGAAGTTGACGCCTTCGATGCCTATGACATGCTTCTTCTTTGCAAGGGTGTGGAGGTTCCTTATGCCAGCATGCCCAAGCCTTCGATGCCAAAGCCAGCATTCTGAAGCTTTTGCAAGAAGACATACTGCAAGTTGTGGTCCTGCTGAGAAATCTACCACGTACAAATCATCTTGCCGATACCCTTCAAACACTAGAGATTTGTCAGATTCCATAAGCACCAGGCAGCGATATTTGCCGAACATTACAATCATATTCAAATCGCAAAGCATTGAGACAGACATTAAGTTGAAGCCAAGGGATTCAACAAGCATGACTTTATCCATGTGTTGATCCCTTGAGATTGCAACTCTACCTAGACCCAATACCTTACTTTTACCAGTGTCAGCAAATGTAATGTGGCTCTTGTCGGATGGACGTAAAGTTGAGTCCATGAGAAGGCTTCTTTTGCCAGTCATGTGATTTGTACACCCACTGTCAATAATCCATTCTGAAGACTTTGAAGTCACTGGTGTCGTACCCTACAGTGAAGTTAAGGGGATAGGCTTCACGAAGGGTATTGTGAAGCATAAACATTTGACGAACCAGTGGATTATGAAAACTTAAATCCAGATTAGGACTAATAGGGAGAGTAGCATGCGATTCAGGAACGAAGTACATAATGATGCCATTTGGGCATTTTAACTTGCGCCCTGCAAGATTTTTAAGGTCCCCAGCAATAGCATCGGAAGATTTTGTTTTTCTGCTGGAGACCTTTCCCTGCAAAAGAGAGTTAAGCTTTCTTAACCACCCACATCTTCAAGGGTGGCTTAGAAGCAATAAGTCTAAGTGCAGCATCTGAGAATTTTGGCTTTGAAGCCTTAGCAAACAGTCTAGCAGGTGGACAATAATACTCATAAGAATAAGCAGAATAATTTTTGGTCATATGAACATGACGGTTCGAAGAACCGCTCTCATATTCGTATGCCTGAGTATGGTTTCCCTGCAAAACATTAGCGTTAGTGCGACTCAGGTGAGTCCTCTGTTCATATGAAGCCTTTGGACCGTATGAAGCCTTTGGTCTGAGGTTTGTCTTCTTCAAGTGAGGTGTCATGAAGACATTCACAGGAAGATTTTCCAGACACTTTTTCGGAACCCAGATCTTTTTCATAGGCGGTCCATTCCTGCAGTTAGTACCAATGTACCTGGCAAACACTTCACCATTCTGATTCTTAAACAGTTTATAGTTTGCATCAAAGGATTCATCAATGATAATAGGGTTAGCACAAGTGAAGCCAGATAAATTGGATGGATCTGCTGAAAGTTCCTTTGCAGCAACCCATGTAGTTTTGGGGTACTGCTCAGGTTTCCAGTAAGAGCCATCTGCATTGATTTTCCTCACAAATCCAACACCCTCTTTCCTAGGGTTACGATTCAGGATCTGCTTTTTGAGGACATCACATAATGTCTGATGCCCTTGAAGACTTTTGCACATCCCTGTTTCAAGCAATGTCTTCAACCTAGCATTCTCATCAGCAATAGCAGTGGTATCCTCAGCAGAGGGGTTAGTTACCACATCAACATTTGAAGATATTCGAACAGCAGTAGTAGTGGAACATTCAGCAACAGAATTAGCATTATCACGCTCAATGCATTTAAGACATGGTGGTTCAAATCCTTCCTGAGCGGGACTGATCTGTTCGGAGCAAAGTGACTCGTTTTCCTTTTGAAGGTCTTCATGAAACACCCTCAATTTCTCAAGTTCTTGCTTCCTTTGAAGATAATCATAGGCAAGCTTTTCATGAGTTGTTGAGAGAGTATCATGACGATCTTCAAGTTCCTGATACTTAACGTGAAGGTTTTTTATGTCTTCAATTAAGGATTCAGATCGAGTCATTTCAGCACCCAACAGATCATCGCTTCTGTCTAACAGTTTTTGAATATGTTCCATAGCTTTCTGTTGTTCAGTTGCAATTTTAGCAAGCGTTTTGTAGCTAGGTTTTGAATCACATTCAGCGTCATCGTCACTGGATGTTTCATAGCGAGTAGTGCGTGTGTTTACCTTGGCACCGCGGGCCATGAACCAGTAGGTAGGAGTGGAGTCGCTCTTGTTATTTGTGTCGGTGTCGGTGATGCAGTCATTGTCTTCAGTGTTGAAGATGGACTTGGCGACGTATGCTGTAGCCAGACTCGCAATGCCAGAATCAGACTCCTCCTCAGACTCCACCTCTGCCTCCTCAGATGCGGACTCCTCCTGTGAATCCATCTCCTTTCCAACAAACGCACGTGCCTTGCCAGATGAGCTCTTCTTGTGTGATGAAGACTTTGATGAAGACTTGGAAGAAGACTTTGAGAATTTCTTCTTCTTCTTGTCGTCAGAATCATATTCCTTGCTCTTCTTCTTCCTTCTGTTCTCATTGTCCCACTGTGGACACTCAGAGATGAAGTTTCCAGTTTTCTTGCACTTGTGACATGTTTTCTTCTTGTAGTTATGAGAAGAAGCTTCATCATTCCTTGAGTTTGATCGTGAAGATTTCCTGAAGCCTTTCTTCTTAGTGAATTTTTGGAACTTCTTCACTAGCATTGCAAGTTCTCTTCCAATGTCTTCAGGATCATCAGAACTGCAGTCAGATTCTTTTTCAGATGAGGAGACAGCTTTTGCCTTCAAGGCACGAGTTCGCCCATAGTTTGGACCGTAGATATCTCTTTTCTTAGAAAGCTGAAACTCATGTGTGTTGAGCCTCTCAAGTATGTCAGACGGATCGAGTGTCTTGAAATCAGGACGTTCTTGAATCATCAGGGCCAGGATGTCAAACGAACTATCAAGTGATCTCAGCAGCGTCTTGACGATTTCATGTTTGGTGATCTCAGTGGCGCCGAGGGCTTGAAGCTCATTTGTGATGTCAGTGAGCCGGTCAAATGTGTGCTGGACATTCTCATTGTCATTTCGCTTGAAGCGGTTGAAGAGGTTGCGAAGAACACTGATTCTTTGATCTCTCTGGGTTGAGATGCCTTCATTGACCTTGGAGAGCCAGTCCCAGACTAGCTTTGATGTCTTCAAGGCACTCACACGGCCATACTGTCCTTTGGTCAGATGACCACAGATGATATTCTTGGCAGTAGAATCCAGTTGAATGAACTTCTTGACATCAGCAGCAGTGACACCTTCTCCAGCCTTGGGAACGCCGTTCTCGACGACATACCATAGGTCGACGTCAATGTCTTCAAGATGCATGCGCATCTTATTCTTCCAGTAGGGATATTCAGTTCCATCGAAGACGGGGCAAGCAGCGGAGACTTTGATTATCCCTGCAGTCGACATAGCTAAAACTCCAGGTGGTTAAACCGAATCACACAGAACAAGGGAGCACCTTGCTCTGATACCAATTGAAAGTGCGTTATATCGACTAGAGGGGGGGTGAATAGGCGATTTTTATGAAAGTCTTCAAAACGTGAGAGTTATGAAGACAAACAGTGAATATTATGCCTATTACTATGCAGCGGAAGTTAGATTACACTAGGCCAGCCATGGTCATGTATTCAATAGAGTGAAAGCGCAATGACAAACAGCTTCAGTGTAATAAGGATCAGGTAGGAAGAAGTTATGAAGCCAAACAGATCATACATTCATGTTGTGAAGACAAAAGATAAAGCAAGCATGCAATGGCTTCACAATGAATAACAGTAAGTCAAAGGAAGTGAAGATGAAACCAGTGACACGTTGAAGACAATGATTTGTTGGACCAGTTCCAGTTGCTGTGACAACTGTACGTCTGGTTGGAGCGGCTAGGTATTTAAACCAAAGGACACACAGTCCCGGACACCCAGTCAAGGACACTTAGTCCAAGACACCCAGTCCTCACCGTATTCTCCTTGAACTAAGGTCACACAGACCTCGTCCAATCACTCGTGGTAAGTCTTCAGGCGACTTCCAAACCTTCACAGACTTCGTTCACTGGCAATCCACAATTTCTCTTGGATGCTCAGAACGCGACGCCTAACCGTCTGGAGGATGCACAGTCCTCAAGTGTAATAAGTCTTCAGATCACACACACGAAGACTTAAGTGATGCCCAATTTACTCTGGCTCTGGGTGGTTAGGGCTTTTCTCCTCACTAGGAATTTTTCTTTCAAAGGCTTCGAGGTGGGTTGCTCTCAAACGACAAAAGCCGTGCACTGAAATCTGAGCAGCCAACCGTTTATGGTTGTGGGGGGTGGACTATTTATAGCCACTTGGCAACCCGACCTGATCTGTCCGAAATGACCCTGGGTCACTAAGGAACTGACACGTGTACCAACGGTCGAATTTTGAACTCACACGGCAACTTTACTTGGGCTACAAGTAAAGCTGACTTGTCTGACTCTGGACAAGATTTTCTCTCAAAGTCTTCGCTCGAAGACATAGGATTTGAATTAGGCATCACTTCAGTCATTCTGACTGGTTCTCTTGGACCCCACTTAACAGTACGGGTGATTCCTATGACACAACATAAATGAAATAAAACTACGAAGGATCTAAGTCTTCGAGTTCCATAAGCTTCATAGGGAGTCTTCTCATGTCATTGTCTTCAATATGAATATCTTCATAAACCACCATTGTCTTCAATGTCTCCGTACATTTTTAGGGTTCATCTCTGGTAATAAAACCGAATCAATGAGGGACTTCTACCTGTGTTTTCCTGCAATTCTCACAAACACGTTAGTCCCTCAACTAGGTTTGTCGTCAATACTCCAAAACCAACTAGGGGTGGCACTAGATGCACTTACACATCCCTTGGCATATGTCGCACCCAACCCCCGACAACTAGCGTCTGTTATAAAGCGTGCTACTGGTATAGCTTAGCAGTAGCGTGGGTTTCCAGCGGGCACGCTACTGGTATGTTAGCCACACCACACCCCCCCGGCCAAAAAATAGTAGCAGCGTTGGTACTCTAATCAGCGCTACTGTTAAGAACATAGCAGTAGTGCTTGTCCACCAAGAAGTGCTACTGCTACTTCTTCTATGTGTAATCTTTTACCAGTAGCATGGGTTCTGGACAAACGCTATAGCTAGTTTTACTTACCAGTAGATATTTTGGCTGGCACACATAGCAGTAGCGTACTTTAGTGCTCCGCGCTACTGCTATGGTCGCTAGCCAAAATATCTTCCACCTTTTCCCCCTCTTCTTCCTCCCCCTTTCTTTATCCCCCCTCCCTCTTGCACTTTGAGGGAGTCCTGGATTAGGGGGTGTCCGGATAGCCGGACTATACCTTCGGCCGGACTCCTGGACTATGAAGATACAAGATTGAAGACTTTGTCCCGTGTCCGGAAGGGACTTTCCTTGGAGTGGAAGGCAAGCTTGGCGATACGGATATGTAGATCTCCTACCATTGTAACCGACTCTGTGTAACCCTAGCCCTCACCGTTGTCTATATAAACCGGAGAGTTTTAGTCCGTAGGACGAACAACAATCATACCATAGGCTAGCTTCTAGGGTTTAGCCTCTCTGATCTCGTGGTAGATCTATTCTTGTACTACCCATATCATCAATATTAATCAAGCAGGACATAGGGTTTTACCTCCATCAAGAGGGCCCGAACCTGGGTAAAACATCGTGTCCCCTGCCTCCTGTTACCATCCGGCCTAGTTGCACAGTTCGGGACCCCCTACCCGAGATCCGCCGGTTTTGACACCGACATTGGTGCTTTCATTGAGAGTTCCTCTATGTCGTCACTTTTAGGCCCGATGGCTTCTCTGATCATCAACAGCGATGCGATCCAGGGTGAGACTTTTCTCCCCGGACAGATCTTCGTATTCGGAGGCTTTGCACTGCGGGACAATTCGCTTGGTCATCTGGAGCAGATCGAAAGCTATGCCCCTAGCCATCAGGTCAGATATGGAAGTTTGAACTACACGGCCGACATCCGCGGAGACTTGATCTTCGACAGATTCGAGCCACAGGCGAGCGCGCCGCACTGTCATGATGGGCATGATTTAGCTCTGCCACCGAACGATGCCCTGGAGGCCGCACCTGTGTCCGCTCCGACCCCTAGCTCGGAGCCGATCACACCAACCGAGGATGGGTGGTTAGACACCGCCTCGGGGGCTGCAATCTCTACGACGATCGAGCCGAACACCAGCCCTATTCTCTGCGAAGCCTGTGACTCCAAGGAGCCGGACTCCTCTCCAGACTCCGAGCCCTCCGCACCCCGACCGATCGAACCCGATTGGGCGCCGATCATGGAGTTCACCGCCGCAGACATCTTTCAGCACTCACCCTTCGGCGATATTCTGAATTCACTAAAGTCTCTCTCTTTGTCAAGAGAGCCCTGGCCGGACTATGGTCGGCAAGGTTGGGATGCGGACGATGAATAAATTCAAAGCCCACCCACCACCCACTTCGTAGCCACTGTCGATGATTTAACCGACATGCTCGACTTTGACTCCGAAGACATCGACGGTATGGACGCCGATGCAGGAGACGATCAAGAACCAGTGCCTATAGGGCACTGCAAAGCCACCTCTTCGTATGATATATACATGGTGGACACCCCAAAAGAAGGCAATGGCAATGGAACAGCGGAGGATGACCCCTCCAAGAAGCAGCCTAAGCGCCGGCGTCAGGGGCGCTGCTCTAAATCCCGCCAAAACAAAAACGGTGATTCCGGCTCGGGGGATAATAACACCCCGGACAGTGCCGAAGACAACCACCTCCAGCAAGATTCAACACAGGAGGATAGAGAAGCCAGCCCTCATGAGAGAGTGGCAGATAGAGAGGTCGAGGACGATAATTATATGCCTCCCTCCGAAGACGAGGCAAGCCTCGACGATGATGAATTTGTCGTGCCGGAGGATCCCGTCGAACAAGAGCGTTTCAAATGCAGGCTTATGGCCAAGGCGAGTAGCCTCAAGAAAAAACAGCAACAACTTAGAGCTGATCAAGATTTGCTAGCCGACAGATGGACTGAAGTCCTTGCGGCCGAAGAGCATGAACTTGAACGCCCCTCGAAGAGCTACCCAAAGCGCTGGTTGCTACCCCAATTAGAGGAGGAAGCACCTAAACCTACATCACCAACACATGATGCGGCCGACCGGCCACCCCGTGGCCGCGACAGAGAGGCCTATCGGCCCTCCACTCAAGCCGCACCCCGGAGCCGCTTAAAAACTACCAAGGCATGGGAAAATGCGCTAGACCTGCGAGATATATTGGAGGACAAGGCAAGGCAAACAAGATCGATCTACGGATCACGTGGGCGCCCCACGGCACGAGACGGTACTCGTCACGCCGGACACAGTAAATCTGGCCGGGCCGAACACAGTAGACAAAGCTCGTTTGAGTTGCATCGTGATGTAGCCCAATACAGAGGCGCCGCACACCCACTATGCTTCATAGATGAAGTAATGGATCATAAAATCCCCGAGGGTTTCAAACCCATGAACATCAAATCATACGATGGCACAACAGATCCTGCGGTATGGATCGAGGACTATCTCCTTCATATTCACATGGCCCGCGACGATGACCTACACGCCATCTAATACCTCCCACTCAAGCTTAAAGGACCAGCCCGGCATTGGCTTAACATCTTGCCAGCAGAATCAATTGGTTGTTGGGAGGACCTGGAAGCCGCATTCCTCGACAATTTCCAGGGCACTTATGTGCGACCACCAGACGCCGATGACCTAAGCCACATAATTTAGCAGCCAAAGGAATCGGCCAGACAATTCTGGACACGGTTCCGAACCAAGAAAAATCAAATCGTCGATTGTCCGGACGCAGAGGCCCTAGCACACTTCAAGCATAACATCCGTGACGAGTGGCTTGCACGGCACCTAGGACTGGAAAAGCCGAAATCTATGGCAGCCCTCACGACACTTATGACCCACTTTTGCGCGGGAGAAGACAGCTGGCTAGCTCGCAGCAATAACATGACCAAGAGCCCTGGTAATTCGGATACCAAGGACAATAGTGGTAGGTCACGTCGCAACAAGCAAAAGCGCTGCATCAACGGCGACAATGCTGAGGATACGACAGTTAATGCCAGATTCAAAGGCTCTAAACCCGGTCAGCGGAAAAAGCCATTCAAAAGAAATACTCCGAGCCCGTCCAGTTTGGACCGAATACTCGACCGCTCATGCCAGATACATGGCACCCCCGAAAAACCAGCCAATCACACCAACAGGGATTGTTGGGTGTTCAAGCAGGCAGGCAAGTTAAATGCCGAAAGCAGCGACAAGGGGCTGCATAGCGATGACGAGGAGGAGCCCCGGCCGCCGAACAACAGTGGACAGAAAGGATTTCCCCCACAAGTGCGGACGGTGAACATGATATACGCAACCCACGTCCCCAAGAGGGAGCGGAAGCGTGTGCTAAGGGACGTATACGCGATGGAGCCAGTCGCCCCAAAGTTCAACCCATGGTCTTCCTGCCCGATCACTTTCGATCGAAGGGACAACCCCACTAGCATCCGTCATGGCAGATTCGCCGCATTGGTTCTAGACCCAATTATTGACGGATTTCACCTCACTAGAGTCCTTATGGACGGCGGTAGCAGCCTGAACCTGCTTTATCAGGATACAGCGCAGAAAATGGGCAGCGATCCCTTGAGGATTAAACCCACCAGAACGACCTTTAAAGGCGTCATACCAGGTGTAGAAGCCAACTGTACAGGCTCAGTTACACTTGAAGTGGTCTTCGGATCTCCGGATAATTTCCGAAGCGAGGAGTTAATCTTCGACATAGTCCCGTTTCGCAGTGGCTATCATGTACTGCTCGGGCGAACCGCATTTGCCACGTTCAATGCGGTGCCGCACTACGCATACCTCAAGCTCAAGATGCCAGGCCCTCGAGGCGTCATCACGGTCAATGGAAACACCGAACGCTCTCTCCAAACGGAGGAGCATACGGCGGCTATCATAGCAGAAGTACAAAGCAGCCTCTCAAGGAAATTCTCCAGTCTGGCCATTAAACGTCCGGACACCGTCAAGCGCGCCCGAAGTAACCTACAACAAGACCGCCTGGCACGTTCCGAACAAGCGTAGAAATGCGGCCCCAACCCCAGCCCTCATGAACTTGCGAAACCAGTGTTGCGCGTATATAACTATGTTGTGGAAATACCATGGGCACAGGGGGAGGGGCACCATCATGGCACCCCCGAAACGCGGCTTAAACCGCACTAGGGGCTGCCAATTTCTTAATTTTCTCTTATTTTCAGGACTCCATTCTTTGGAAGGCTTGTCCGGCAGTACAATTGCCGCACAAATGATAGAACCAGGGAAGCAGAAAGCTAGACCGCACTACGGAACTCTAAGGTGGTCTCTATAACTAGCAGTATACCTGTTTCGCATAACATTCCGCAGCTCGCCCCTGGAAAGGACATATTTGATAGTCCCATCTTTTGCTTATTGCACTATTTGTATCGTTCTGCTTTGATCGCAGCTTTTTTAAATAAACAATGCATAGCTTCCGTCTATTATTGCATTACCTCTTTTATACGAATATATGTTCATTAATGACATGTTGCACCCATACACTTTGGTACGGCCAATACGCCAGGGGCTTATGTACACCACAACATGGTGTGAGAAGTCCGAACACTTTCACAAGTGCGGCACCCCGAACTTATAGCATTATATGCATCGGCTCCGAATCATGTCTTGGGTCAATAGTTGGGTTTGCCCGGCTCCTATGTTTTGGTACCTTCCGTTCTGTCATATCGGCTAAGGTAGCACTAGGAGAACTACTGCAATTGTGCCCTAGTTGAGGTGGGCTAGGCACCTTAGTAGAGAAAGCTAAAACTCACCGTCATGATGAGGCGAGAGTTGGTCACTGTTCGAGAGGTTTTCGAGTCCCTAAAGACTTATGCCGCTTAGAGCGAGGAGTCGGCTTTGTTCGGCCTAGGCGTGGATAGCGCCCCGAACTTGGTCTTCCAAACACTAGGGTCTTCGCCGAAATTTAAAATTATAGAATCCTATGGCTAAGTGAGAGTGTTCAAGCATTATAGTCCGATTGCCTTGTTCGTTGTGTTGAGCACCTCCCTCGAAGGACCCAAGAATGGGAAAAAGAGCGCTCATGTTTATCCCGAACACCCCAGCACTCGTGCCATGGGGGCAGAAGCCGATGACTCGCCATCTATCAAATTTGATAAAGGACCGCAAAGAAGGTAATATTTTAAATTCAAAAAGCATTGCTTAGCGCACATGAACAAGTTTTCAGTGCACAGGACAAAACGAGCGAGTTCACTGAAAAATTACATTCATGCAACATTCATCCGCCACAAGGCGGGGCACCCTTCAGAACACCCTCATAATACATCTCGGGCTTGCGATGCTCCTTGCCCGGCGGTGGCCCGTCCTTCACAAGCTTCTCAGCATCCAGCTTGCCCCAGTGCACCTTCGCACGGGAAAGCGCCCTACGGGCACCCTCGATGCATACGGAGCGCTTGATGACTTCGAGCCTTGGACAGGCCTCCACCAGCCGCCTCACCAGCCCGAAGTAGCTCCCAGGCATGGCCTCTCCAGGCCACAGCCGGACAATGAGGCCCTTCATGGTCTGTTTGGCCACCTTATGGAGCTCGACCAGCTGTTTCAGCTGGTCGTTTAAGGGCACCGGGTGTTCGGCCTCAGCATACTGATACCAGAACACCTTCTCCGTCGAGCTTCCCTCCTCGGCTCGGTAGAAGGCGGCGGCATCCGACACGCTACGGGGCAAGTCTGCGAATGCTCCTGGAGAGCTCCAGATTCGGGTAAGTGACAAGTAATTCACTTTTACGTGCTTGCTTTGCATAAAGAATGACTTACCCGCCGCTATCTTTTTTATTGCCTCAACCTCCTGGAGGGCCTTCTGGGCTTCGGCCTACGTAGACTTGGCATCTTCAATGGCCGCCACGAGCTCAGACTCTCGCGTCTTCGAGTCAAGCTCCAAACTCTCATGTTTTTTCATGGGAGCCTGGAGCTCTTGCCGCACCTCGCCAACCTGCGTCTCATGCTTCTCCCGCTCGGTGCACTTCATGGACGCCCTCTTTTCGGCCTCGGACAGCGCTTGCTTAAGGGTCGCCACCTCAGTTGTGGCCCCTATAATAGCCGCGTTAATCCTGTCACTTTTTGCAATTGCACCTTTCACATATTTCAATAAGGTATTTCTTACCTTCCTTCTCCTCGAGCTGCTACTTGGCTAGGCTGAGCTCTTGCTCGAACCGCTCGAGGTTCTGCTTCAGCGTATCCACCTCCGCAGTCAGTGCGGCGGAGGCCAGCAGCAAAGCCTGCATACGCATATTGACTTGATCATGTTAGACTCCTACGAATGTTATAAGATCCTCTATTCGGCTTTTCTTTCCGAACGCCGAACAGAGCATCAGGGGCTACTGTCTATGCGGTAATATTATTACATATTTTTTACTTACCTCAAAGCCTGTTAGAAGGCTGGCATAGGCTTTAGTCAGTCCACTCTTGGCGGACTGATCCTTCTAGATCACCGCACTCATAATAGTGCGGTGCTCCTCATTGATGGAGGCGTCGTTAAGCATCTCCAGCAAATTGTCCGGTGCCTCCGGTTGGACGGAGGTCACCGGCTCGGTAGGCTTGCTCCTCTTGGAAGGAGGCTGCCTACCAGAGTCCGGAACCGTTGAAGGTTCTGGCGCAGTGTCCGGCTCAAGGCCGGACTTGGAGCCCTTGGGGGTTCTATCCCCTTTACGCCTGGAGTCCGGGAGGTTGCCTTGCGGCGCCTCCAGGACCACCTCCTCCTGCCTTGGAACCTGTTGGGACGCCACCTCGGTGCCGTCCGTAGGGTGGGGGCAGGAAGCCATCGGAAGCGAATTCACATCCGACGAATCCAGGGAGCCGCTCGACGACTCGTCGAGCCCGACCTTGGGCGGACTGCACAATCATGTTCGACGTAAGGAAAAATTGTGCAATGGGGGAATTCTATGAATCACTCGGGTATCCGGATACTTACGATCTCGCTAGGGGCTTGGCCCTGTGCGGCCACTCCTCTTCTCCGTCGTCGGCGTTGGTGGAGTAGTCCGGAGGAGGGGTCTTCCCTCTCTTGGACCCTTCGGCCTCCCCGGTCGGGGCGGCCTTCCTTTTCTTCCCTCCCCCCACTGGAGGGGGAGAGGTCTCTTCTTCCTCCTCCTCGTCTTCATGGGAGGAGTGCGCCTTGGAGTCGTCGGATGATGAATCTGACACCTCCTGGCATCGGGCACTCTTTCGAGTCCACGTGGCCTTCTTCTTGGCCTTCTTCTCCGGCACCACGTAGGGTGCCGGAACCAGCAGCTTCACCAAGTGAGCGTTCCCTGGGCCTTCGGGCAAAGGGGCCGGACAGTTGATCTGTCCGGACGTCTCCTGCCAATCCTGTCAAAGGTAAGGGAGCTTAGATCCCGCATGGAGTCAAACTATAAAAAACTAATACCCTGTAAAAGGTAAAAACAGCTTACCGCACGAGCGTGACGCTGCGTGCTGAATCCGCGATCCTCGGTGGCGGATGCGGGGGCCTCGGCGCCCTTGAAAAGCACCTTCTAGGCATCTTCGTACATTGTGTCGAAGAGCCTGCTCAGAGTTCGGTGCCGCGCCGGTTCGAACTCCCACAGGTTGAAAGCCCGTTGTTGACACGGGAGGATCCGGCGGATGAGCATAACCTGGACTACGTTGACAAGTTTGAGCTTCCTGTCCACCAGGGTTCGGACGCATGTTTGAAGTCCGGTCAGCTCTCCTTTTTTACCCCACGACAGGCTCGTCTCTTTCCAGGAGGCGAGCCGCGTAGGGGGTCCGGATCAGAACTCGGGGGCTGCGACCCATTCAGGGTCGCGCGGCTCGGTGATGTAAAACCACCCCGACTGCCACCCCTTTAGGGATTCCACGAAGGAGCCCTCGAACCATAGGACGTTGGGCATCTTGCCCACCATGGCGCCTCCGCACTCCGCTTGGGTGCCACGCACCACCTTCGGCTTGACATTGAATGTCTTGAGCCATAGGCCGAAATGGGGGCGGATGCGGAAGAAAGCCTCGCACACGACGATAAACGCCGAGATGTTGAGGAAAAAGTTCGGCGCCAGATCGTGGAAATCCAGGCCATAGTAGAACATGATCCCCCGGACAAATGGGTGGAGAGGGAAGCCCAGTCCGCGGAGGAAATGGGGGAGGAACACCACCCTCTCATGGGGCCTAGGGGTGGGGATGAGCGGCCCCTCTTCGGGAAGCCGGTGCGCGATATCGTTAGACAAGTATCCGGCCTTCCTCGGTCTTTTGATGTGTCCCTCCATGACGGAGGAGACCATCCACTTGCCTCCCACTCCGGACATGGCTGGAGAAGGTTGAGGTGAGGTGTGCGGACTTGGGCGTTAAAGCTCGAGTGCGCGAAAATGGATAGGCAAAGGAGGAAGAAGGCGTGGATGAAAAGGTGGATCCTCATCCCCTTATATAGGCGGACGCGACTATGCGCCCCCACCAGCCTGATAAAACTCGCTTATCTCCCAAGCGCTGTAGTCAATGGCGCGGTTGATTTACCCACACTCGTATTGATGAGAATCCCGGAATAAGGGGACACGATCTCTGCTTTAACAAGATGTGCCAAGGAAACCGCCTCGCTAAACGCGCTGAGGTGGGATAATAAAATGTTTCGAATAAAGACTTGGCCGTGGTGTGACATCACGCTGCGGAATACGTCAGCAGATTAGATTTGTGTAAATATTATTCTCTCTATGGAAATTTGTGGAAACTTATTTTGTAGATCTGGACACTACCTTTGTGTTCAAAATCTTCTATGAAGTACTTGGAGGGGGAACCCGCCTTGCAATGCCGAAGACAATCTGCGCGCCGGACTCATCGTCATTGAAGCCTGGTTCAGGGGCTATTGAGGGAGTCCTGGATTAGGGGGTGTCCGGATAGCCGGACTATACCTTCGGCCGGACTCCTGGACTATGAAGATACAAGATTGAAGACTTCGTCCCGTGTCCGGAAGGGACTTTCCTTGGCGTGGAAGGCAAGCTTGGCGATACAGATATGTAGATCTCCTACCATTGTAACCGACTCTGTGTAACCCTAGCCATCTCCGGTGTCTATATAAACTGGAGAGTTTTAGTCCATAGGACGAACAACAATCATACCATAGGCTAGCTTCTAGGGTTTAACCTCTCTGATCTCGTGGTAGATCTACTCTTGTACTACCCATATCGTCAATATTAATCAAGCAGGACGTAGGGTTTTACCTCCATCAAGAGGGCCTAAACCTGGGTAAAACATCGTGTCCCCTGCCTCCTGTTACCATCCGGCCTAGACGCACAGTTCGGGACCCCCTACGCGATATCCGCCGGTTTTGACACCGACACACTTGCTTGTTCTTCAATGCTTCCACTCTTCTTTGCCCCTCCTACCCACCCTCCATTAATGCCCTCCCTCCTTTCTCTTCCTTTCTTTTGCCCCTCCTCACCTTATCTTCATTGCCCCTCCACCAGCCCCTCCATTAATGCCCTCCCTCCTTCCTCTTCCTTTCTTTTGCCCCTTCTCCCCTTCTCTTCTTTGCCCCTCCACCACCCCCTCCATTAATGCCCTCCCTCCTCCCTCTCCTAGTTCTCTCTCTCCCTAGCTAGTTGGAGCTATACTTATGTAGGTACCTCACTATCTAGAGCTACTAGCTAATTATAAGAAGGTGCTCGATATCCCTCTCGACAAATAGGTGAGCAAAAAAAGAGTTGTGCAAGAATGGAAATATGCGTGTTTGCGATTAGGACCGAAACTATGTGCGATATGAATATACTGAATTGTGTGTGGCATGTGAGTGACATGAGTTGCCTATGTTTTGCCGTAATGTCGATTCAATTCCGTTTCGGCGAATTTTGGGCAAACTCAATATGTCCTATGTTTAGGGAAGGTCATGCCAAATTTTTGTATGAATTTGATCCATGTATGCATATATACGTGGTTATAATATTTGCTCCACGCGCAGGTGATCATGAAGGTCAATGGAAGGATGGTGGAAAGATACTGGCAATCTGCTGTGGATGACATGTATGAAAAAAGACTGAAGGATGTTTTATGTCCATGTCGAAAATGCAAAGGAATAGTCAGGCTCGACCCCTTTGAGGGTGGCACATTCAAGGCGCACCTGCCAATGCATGGTTTCATGCATGGCCATACTCGGTGGATAAGTGAAGATGATGATGAGGAGGAGGATGTTGACGGGGCAGGAAATAACGTCATGGGGCCACCAGACGAAGAGATGACCGATTATGTGCCCGAAGAGGAAGGCGGCCTTGGAAATGTCGATGGCGAAGAGGTAGTTCAAGGCAGACAAGACACGGACACGCCACCGTCTTTGTCGCTACTAAGTTCAACCATGCGGGACCCGCATGTTCCAGACCTTCTTCGCAAGAAGACGACCAGCGACAGAGCTGCTTCTAAAGAGGAGGCCAAACTGGCGCAACTGGAGGTAGACTTGATGACTCCTTTGTATGATGGTTGCAATCCCGAGGTGACCCGCTTGAGTTTCACAGTAGAACTTCTGAAGATGAAGGCAAAAAACAAATGGACAGATACAAGCCTGGATGAGCTTCTGAAGTATCTAAAGAAGGTTCTTCCCGCGAGAAGCCTGTGTCCTACTAGTGTCGAGGAGGCAAAGAAAATCGTGTGCCCTCTTAATCTGCCACACATTAGATATCACACAAGCATCAATGATTGCATCATATATCAGAATGAGCATGCGGAAAAAAGAATCTGTCCAAAGTGCAATGCTTCATGATATAAAAAGGCCTGAAAGAAAGCGCCACAGAAAGTAGTATGGTACTTTCCGACCACTCCATGTCTACAACGGTATTTCGTAGATCCTAAGGAAGCAAAGCTTATGCGCTGGCACGCGAAGAGGGTGAAGACAGATGACGGAGTTGAGCCGAAGCTGAGACACCTCGCAGCTGCTAGCCAGTGAAGAGCATTAAATGCTGAATTTGATTTTTTTCGCAAATGATCCAAGGAACATCGTGCTTGGCGCTAGTAGTGATAGCATGAATCCATTTGGCAACCAGAACACCAATCAGAGCACATGGCCCGTGTTTTTATGGATGTACAACCTCCCCCCTGGTTGTGCATGAAGGAAAAATACATACACATGGCTATGCGTATTCAAGGGCCGAGACAACCAGGAAATGATATAAATTTGTATCTCGGGTTACTGAAAGAGGAGCTACATACCTTATGGACAACGCCGGCCAAGACATGGGATGCAAGAAAAGGAGAGTATTTATACATGAGAGCCGCACTGATCACGATGGTGCAGGACTATCTCGGTTATGGCTATCTCTCCGGCTAGGTGTGCCACGGATATTGCAGATGCACGAGGTGCATGGATGATACAACTTCTCTGCAGCTATCGAAAGATGGCGGGTCTTCGAAAATCGTTTACATGGGGCATCGAAGATGGCTCGATAAGGATGACCCGTGGAGAAATCATGGAGATCTATTCAATGGTAAGGCTGAGCATCAAGGTCCTCCACGTAAGCGTAGCGGTGCAAAAATATATAAGTTATTGGAGAACTGGGAAGAGTGCCCCTTGCCGGGAAAGATGAAGAAAAAGGCGTTTGAGCCCCTGCTGAAGGTATGGAAGACGAGATCTGTTTTCTGGGACTTGGAATACTGGCCCATACTCGACATGCCTCATAGCCTTGATCAAATGCATATCACAAAAAATATCCTTGAGAGTTTGCTTGGAACATCGATGAACATGCCGGTGAAGACCAAGGATGGGCCGAAGGTAAGAAAAGACATGGAATTTTTGAGTATCAGGAAAGATCTCCAAATGCCCGGTAAAAGGTCGTCAGAGGAGACCGAGACGGAGACGGAGATGGGAGATAGGGGCAAAAAGTTAACAAGAAGGAAGAACAATATTGCCCCCCTCTTGCTTCACCTTAGATCCGAAGGAGGTCGATCAATTGTTCAAGTGCCTTGCCGGAATCAAAGGTAGTTCCAGATACTGTGGGAAGATAAGCAGATATCTAGACACTAAGAAAAAAAAGGTTCAATGGGATGAAGTCTCACGACTACCATGTGATGATGACGCAGTTACTCCCGGTTGCACTTAGAGGGATTATGGACACACATGTGCGTGAGACGCTTACTGACCTATGCCACTTTTTTGACGCTATCTCTCGAAATTTGATCAGTGTGAAGCAACTCCATAGGCTACAGGAAGAGATCGTTGTCATACTGAATGAGCTAGAGATGTACTTCCCGCCCGCGTTCTTTGATGTCATGGTGCATCTATGTGTCCACATCGTGGACGACATCATCGACCTAGGGTTGACATTCCTGCACAGCATGATGCCATTCAAGAGGATGAATGGCGTCATCAAAGGATTCATTCGTAACATGTCCCGTCCAGATGGAAGCATAGCCCAGGGATATCTGACCAAAGAGTGCATCTCTTTTTGTGAGAGTTATCTAGTAGGCACCGGAGACCCTGTTGTTGGTTTTCCCATCAACAAGCACTATGGAAGGCTCGAAGGTGAAGGTCACACAATGGTCATAGGGACGTGAATGTGTTACGCTCGGGCCGACAAAACGACCTTGACAGGGCAAACTTAGTAGTGATACAACACCTAGATGTGCTAGAAGATATCGTGACACTGCACAAAAAGACCATCGCAAAGAAGTACCGTGACCGTGGGGTGCACAGGACGGACGCTGAAGTTATTAGAGAGCACAACTCCACTTTCTTGCGTTGGTTCAAAGAGCGAGTTCTGGCTAATCCCCCGGAAGAGGGTTGTCCGACCGGAACGCTCATATACGCCTTAGAACATGGCCCCTCGACCAACCTCGCGACTTATCAAGCATACGATATCAACGGATACACGTTCTACACGGAGGAGAAAGATATAAATAGTGATGACCAAAACTCAGGGGTGACGATGGAAGCCATGACAAGGAATGTAATTGAAAGATATTAGGGAAGGGTTGAAGAGATATGTGAGCTTAACTACTCTGGATTGCATAGCCCGACGATGTTCCGTGTCAGATGGGCTAAGAATGTACAGAGAAAAGCCAACATTTCACTACCATGTGTAAACTCAACTCTGATAGCGGTACCGTCAACGCCATCGCCAAAAATGAGCCATGGGTACATGCGAAACACGTGACACAATGTTTCTTCATAACTGATCTGATCAATCTCAGCCGAGTTGTCGTGAGGAGAAGCAAAAGGAGCATCGCCGGAATGGATGGAGTCGCCAATGAGGAAGACTATGACCAGTACGGTGATCCGATGAGGGAAGATGATGCTGATAACGATGAAACATACGTCAAAAGAAGAATGAAGACTACATTACCTACGAAAGATTGTAATCCCTGGAGAAGGAAAAGTCACGACCATGGGCTCAATTATTCGACAACGAACAAAAGAGGGAAGAAGATTAGTCTGAAGCGTCGTCGCCGCCCAAGCTGACAAACTAATCCACAAATTTTGTGTGTGTCTAACTATTTTGTATACCGCCGATAGTGGTCAAATGATGTAATATATATTCTACTAATTATTATCCGGAGGGTAACAGTGGTATTGCTCCAATGACAAACCAAATTAAAGGAAGGAAAGTGCAAAAGAAAGATAAAAAAGAAAAGTGCAAATGAAAGAAAAAGAAAAAGAAAGGAAGTTTTGCAAAATGAAATGAAAGAAAAATAAAAATAAAAATACAAAGAGAAATAAAAATAAAAATAAAATAAAAAGGTAGGAAGTTTGTGGAATATGAAAAACAAAAAGAAAAAGAAAAGAAGTTTGTGGAATATGAAAAAGAAAATTAAAAATAAAAATAAAAAAGTTAACAGTAGCGCGTTTTGGCTTGGGAAGCGCTATAGCTAACTTAGCT
This sequence comes from Triticum urartu, assembly GCF_003073215.2. Lineage (NCBI taxonomy): Eukaryota > Viridiplantae > Streptophyta > Magnoliopsida > Poales > Poaceae > Triticum > Triticum urartu. The sequence goes on from NC_053026.1 coordinate 276,281,616, forward strand.
ATAGCGCATTTTGCCAACAAGCGTTGTAGCTAAGAAAAAGAAAAAAAGAAAAAAAAACTTAGCAGTAGCGTGTTTTGTCTAGAGCACCGCTATAGCTAAGAAAAAGAAAAAAAGAAAAAAAAATAGCAGTAGCGCATTTTTTCTAGGACAGCGCTATAGCTAACTTAGCAATAGCGTGTTTTGCCAACACGCGCTATAGCTAAGTTGCCTACAGCACTGTCGCCATAGCTCCTATCTCTTTCCTCTCTCTCACTCGCTGCTCATCGATCCCCTTTTCTCTGACTAAGAACCCACGCCACCGCCGATGCCGCACCACCGGCGCCGCACCGCCCAGGCACCGCACCGCCCACGCCGCCGTTGCCACCGCACCCCCACGCCGCCGCCGACGCCGATGCCGCATCACCCCGACCTCAGCCGCGACCCCGACCCCGGACTCGACCTCAGCCGCGACCCCGACCCCGGCCACCGACCCCCTCCCGCTCCGGTACGGCCCCCCGCCCCCTCTTCCTTCCTCTCCTCGAGCTCCAATCCTGCATTGTGCGGCTATGAAATCTCTCTCTCTCTCTGCAGATCAACAAGGCTCAGCGGCCCGACCCCTCAGCCCCGGCGACCCCGACCACATCGCCGACGTCCTCAACCCCGATGACGCCACCCCCTCAGCCCCGGCGACCCTAACCCCGACGCGCAGTGAGCCACCCCCTTCCTTTCCTCCTGTTCTTAAATTAGGGACATTTTTTCTATGTAGGTGTCCAAATTGAGTTCATGAGCAGTAGCATTTGTTAGTTTATGTTGCTGCTAATTATATCTAGCTTGGGATCAATTGGTAGATGTTTTTGCCTGTTTCAATTTGGTAGTGACCAATAGTGAGCCATTTTGGCATTGGAGAAAATTGCAAGAACAATGCTTCATTCATTGATATTGGCAGCAATATGGCTCACTGATCCACAAGTAGTTGTTGTATTGCTAACTAAGCCACAAGTAGTTGTTGTATTGCCAGCAATGCTAATATGTTGCTGTCCATTTTGAAAATGAGCATTTTAATGGTAGTTTAGTTTAGATTTTTAAATGAGTATTTTTAATTAGCTTATGTTGCTGCTACTATGTCTCTGCTTGTTTTTAAACAGAGAATGATGAGCAATAGCATGCATGTGTGATGACACACATCACTTGACATGCAGATGAGTATGCTCATGCTCATACTTGTTAGTGAAATGCTACTTCAGCTATAGTGCTTATTGTCATTTGCAGGGAAATCGATTGTGAGTGACCTATGTTTTGCCGGAAATGTTGATTCATTTCCATTCCGGCAAATTTTAGGTGCTCTATATGTGCACTTTCTAGCAAAGGTCATGCCGAAATTTTCCGTGAATTTCGGCATGACCTGTGCTAGAAAGTTTGACGTATTGAGTGATCGAGATTTGTCACGACAGGAATGAAACGACATTTCCGGCAAAACAAAGGTCACTTTTTTTTCATTATTCACTTTATTATATAAAGCTCAATAATTAAAGACTACGACATTGAGCCCAAGGAAACATGACCGACACCGATGAGGCCGGAGGTTCTCAGTCCCAATTAGTTCGAGCACATGCCTACCTAGACTTTCTAGCGGATCAGGTTAGACAGCAAGATGGGTGTCAGGACCCCTTTTCATGACAGATGACGATGGTGGTGGCGCCGACGCCTACACTGATGCCACCAACGACACCGGCACTTAGACTGGAGCTGATGATGTTCCTAACTACAGCACAGAAGGTGGGACCTCCCAAGCCAGTGAGGGAAGAAGGAAAAGAGGACACGACGCCCCAATGAGCTCGGCACCGGAAGATTGGTGGTCACGGCGGTGCACCCTGGCGAGTTCGAGCCATTAGAACCGCGGGAAGTGGCAGTTTGTTACAGCAACCAACTAGCATGCATCCTACGTGATACAGCTAACATCAACACCACGAAAATATGGAAGAATGAAAATTGGAAGAAGATGCTCCTAACTAGGTTGCATGCAAGATTCTAGTTCCCCGGTCGGAATGATGATGTCGACCAATGGGATGATGATGGCATGAAAAAAATCAACAACAAAGCCCTAGGGAAGTTCAGCAACGCATTGAGCACATGGAAAACTAGGGTGAAAAGGGCCATTGAAGTAGACCATCAAACCTACGCCGAGATTGTTGCAGACAATCCAAAAATTATGATAGAGGACTTTGAAAAGTTCAAGGAGAGTTGCAATGAAGAAGTTTCCAAGGCCAGGTCGGAGACAGGCAAGTAGCTGCAAGCAAAGAACATGGGGAACCACCGCCTTGGAAGTCGTGGTTACACAGGAAAGAGGCCCGTCTGGGATAAGGAGGATGCAGAATGTGAACGTCAAGGGATCCCAGAACCATTGGTTGAGTTCACCGACTAGCAGGAGCACGACTTCATCAGGTCCCAATTTTCTTCGGCCTCCAAAAAAAGATTTTCTTCACCGACGGGCCGACTAGGAAATTCATGAGAATAATGGTAATTATCCTTTTACCACCTTACATATTAGCTTCTAATCAATGAAGTCTACTACATTCTAGTCGCATTCGTAAATGATTCACGGTCCATTTTGCAGAGAGAGCAACACAAGCTTGCGGCCGAAAGTGACTCGTCGACTCAGTCAACTCAGTCATCGGTGAAGTACAAGTGGGACACCCCTTTCAACCTGGCCATGAACATACTGATGGGACACCCGCCCGGCCAGCGGCCGCAATATGAACGTGTGCACGGTGCCAGGGATGGCACCACGTGGAAGTACTATTATAACGAGGACCCCGAGGCCAAAAGACAGAGAAAGAAATTCAGTCAAGTGCCTATCGACGAGAAGGTGGTGCAGGCGATGGAGAAAGCAAAAGTTGAGACCAAAGCTGAGATAATCGCTGCCTGTAGAGATGATATGGTGGCTGCCTTTACAAGCTTGATTCCAACAGTGGTCACATGGGTGCAACAAAATCCAAACGCGCCACCAAGTGATTTTCCCATGCCCATATTCACCGAGATCAACTCAATGAACACCGCACCCATACCCGTACCTAGTATGGCAACCGCACCCGCACCTCCTCCAGCACCTACTCCTGCACCCAGCTCTCACAGCAGCCCTAGCTCCGTCTCTGGCTTGAATGTTGGGACATCGACATTGGCTGAGCTCGACGCCCTCACGGTAAATACGCGTCGCACCTTCATTAACTCAACTAATTAATTAATCTTCAGTTGCTGTTCTTTTTGGATCTCTGGCACCGCACGTATATGTCTTTGTAGGCCGACTCCACTCTGTGCACCCTCTTTTACCACATGAAGGGCGGGTTGGTGGATGTGGGGAAGGGTACTATAGTCAAGCCTAAGGATTGATTGTTTCACCTCTGGCAGATGCCTGATAACGCCTTAAGGGTCTCTATGGTGAGTGTGAAAGCGGTCTACGAGGGTTTCCCTCGTCCGATACAAATCGATTGAGAGGATGACGAGACCCCCACGCAGCTTGGCCAATGCAAAAATTGGACGATCCGGTGGCCGAATAATCTTCTCCATGTCGAGGTGGCCGGGAGCACACCAATGGGACCTCAGGAAGGTATGACCACAACACTGCCTAGACAAGTACAACCATCGTCTGTGCTGCTTGCTGAGATCGAGAGTCATGACGAAGGAGGGCCAACCGTTCCGGCAGATGATGCCATCTGCCCCATGGAATAGGATATGGATCATGACATGGAGGAGGCCGATGACCCTAACCAGTATTTCAATACTGCCTTTGACAACGAAGTAACAATGGGTAAACCATATGAATATGAGATGCATGTACCAAAGCCGGAACGTCCTCGGGAGTGCAAGAAGTCTTTGTTCATGCAATCCTCGCAGGACACGCCTCCAGATGCCGGCTCCACCCAAGCTCAACTAATTAGCCAGAGTTGTCCAATGCTGAGCCCGACAACCCTAGGGGTAGTGCTCAGGGAGGTCTGACAGACCCACCAGCACCTGAGCCCACCAAGAAGAAGCAGAGGAAGAGACCGGCGGCGAGAAAATCCAATAAAGCTGGCAATGTTGGTTCTAGCAGCCAGCCGCCTTCAACTAAGGATGACCGTGTACCGATGAAACATGCACCATTAATCCATGTCGTGGGAGAGCCAATGGTACCGGTGAATGCACTAGCTGCCATAGCAGGGGATCTCAGGAGACTCCATGACCATGTGCTTTCGACAGAGAGAAGCCTCCTCGCCTTGGATGATCCAAGATACCCACTTTATACGGTTCATGTGCCGAGCAGTTGCAAGATGTATGTCCACACATGCCCCGCGGACCTCTTCTTCTTGAGGTTTGATTACATCTTCCAGATGTTTCAAATGAGGACACTCGATTTTACGTTCATCCTCCTGTATGCACTGCACATGAACTACATCGTCAGGAGAGAGCAAGTCACCGGTCTTGCGGTCGCGGACCCATACTACATGCATGAGGGCTTCTTGTCAATCAACGAGGCCAACCGTCAATATGCGAGTCAGTACATCGAAGAATTCTTGGTCAGCAATAAGGACAAAGAAAAACAATTCTCCTACCTTATCATCCCAGGTAAGTCATCCGCGGATAGCACTATAACACATACGTCCATTTCAATAGTTACTTTGCACGCATGGAGGCTAACTTGATCGTGTATTTTGCGCAGCGGGGGGTGTTGTGTCGTTCTCATCGTTCTTTATTCGCGTTACTCCCGCGCTCTATATTTAGACCCGTCGAAGAACATACAGAAGAAAGATTACACACACATAAAGTATGTTCTGGACAGAGCTATGCTGGGCTTCAGCATGCGGGGTGGCTACATCCAATGCAAAAAAATAAGGCGGGGCTTTGTTTCGGCCACAAGACTGACTTCTGTTGCATCCAGCAACCAGCAAGAAGTGACAATGATGGATTCTACGTCATCCATCTAATGATGGAGTACAGAAGGGATGTGCAATCACTTTGCATGAAATCTTCATCTGATACCCATATCCAGAGATGGGACGAAGCCTTTGGAGCTGTGCCGGATAATGAACTTCGAAATAATTTCTACCGGATCCAGCAGGAAATTGCGTCCATCATCATGAAAGATGTCCTCTAAGAGAATGGGATGTTCTACGGCGGCCCAATATCGCGAGCTGATGTCCGTACCCGCATTGCCCAACAGCGTCAAGACATGATGCCTTTCACTAATCTTGGGTGCACCCTTACGGATATGGACAGATGGGAAGAGTGCACTACTTAAAAACAATGTGTCTGTTTAGTTGCTTGTTACTTTCTGTACGACGAAACTTGGAATCTTTCAGTACGATGAAACTATTAGATGTATGGTGCCGCACTCTAGTTAATTACTTTTGGTACGATGAAATTTGTTAACTATGTTTACTATATATGTTGCTTCTATTTCATAGCTGTTTCGTTCAATTCACTTCATGATATATATATATATATATATGTGTGTGTGTGTGTGTGTGTGTGTGTGCATCTCTGACAGGTATATAGATCAACGATGGAGAGGAAGTGGTATGTCGTGTATGTAGGGCATGTTCCGGGTGTGTATGATGAGTGGCCAGAGTGTCAGGCCCAAGTCTCTAGCTTCTCTGGCGGAATCTGGAAAGGGTTTGATAGCAGAGCGGAAGCCGAAGATAGTTACTTGAGATTCATAGCACAACAGGGGATTCAGAACTAGCGCCGCTGCAAAAACTACTACATAATACCGCTTTTTATCATCGTGATCGCACTTATCTCATAGGTCATAGTGTTGGTAGATGATGAACCATGTGTCTACGGTGACAATGTAAGAGATATGTGATCATTAACTTGTATCGCTATTTCGAGATGATGATGAGATCGACATCATTTGTGTTGATACTATGTTGATATGATGAGACTATGTTGTACCACGATGATGATGATGATGAGACATTCCTTTTTCATATAGTTTCAGTGTATGTGTATGTTGTAATTGTATAAAACCTGTAAAAATACGAATACAACAACATAAAAAAAGAAAATACTAGCAGTAGCGTGGGGTATTGGAATAGTAGCAGCACTGCCTTACCAGTAGCATTGGTTGTAGGGGCACGCTACTAGTATTAGCAGTAGCGATGGACAGAGGCGCGCTACTACTAGATATAGATAGCACTAGCGTTGGTTCAAACAAGCGCTACTGCTACAAAATAGCTATAGCATCGTAGCAGTAGCGCGCCTGCCCGCGCTACTAATATCCAAAAAACCAGCGCTAATGGTAAGGGTTTTCCTAGTAGTGACCGGGAAGCGACAAGCTAGAGAGCGACAACAGTCATGAATATGCATTAAAATTAATCAACACTGAATGCAAGCATGAGTAGGATATAATTCACCATGAACATAAATATCATGGAGGCCATGTTGATTTTGTTTCAACTACATGTGTGAACATGTGCCAAGTCAAGTCACTCGAATCGTTCAAAGGAGGATACCACCCTATCATACCACATCACAACCATTTTAATAGCATGTTGGCACGCAAGGTAAACCATTATAAACTCCTAGCAAATTAAGCATGGCATGAGCAACTATAATCTCTAATTGTCATTGCAAACATGTTTCATTCATAATAGGCTGAATCAGGAATGATGAACTAATCATATTTACAAAAACAAGATAGGTCGAGTTCATAGCAGCTTCTCTCATCTCAATCAGTTCATCATATATCGTCATTATTGCCTTTCACTTGCACAACCAAACGGATGCGCATGTATTGGACTAAGCCGGAATCTGTAATCATTCAATTTAAGGGAGAAGACAAGGTAATATGGGCTCTTTGTTATATCAACAATAATGCATATAAGAGACACTCAACATTTTCATTATGGTCTTCTCCTATCGACTCCCAAAGAACAATAAAAGAAATAAAACTATTTACATGGTAAAGCTCCCAACAAACAAAAGAAGAACGAGAAATCTTTTTGAGTTTTCTTTTCATTACAACTACTACAGGCATGGAAGTAAACTAGCTAAAAGCTACAACCAATTTTTTTGTTTTTCTTAAGGTTTTTCAAACACACGAGAAGAAGGCTAAAAAAATAAAATAAACTAGCATGGATGATACAATGAAAAAGTATGAGCACCGACAACTGGAATGAGTATGTGAACATGAATGTAATGTCGGTGAGATATACGTACTCCCCCAAGCTTAGGCTTTTGGCCTAAGTTGGTCTATGCCCATGGATGAAAGTGATCCTCTCCAGTGTACTGAGGAGGGTCCTCGGGGTGCCACTGATTGGCGATCTCCTCTGGATCCCACTGATAAACAGACTGGCGGTGAGGATCTAGTGGTGGCTCCGGCTCAGGCTCTGGAGCTGATGTCACGCTCCAGTATGCATGAACGGCCTCTAGCAAAACAACGTACGTGCCTGAAAATATGTTGAACAAGGAGGGAGCAGGCAAGGTAATAGTCTCAAAGTAATTTTTATCGAATATCAGTCTATAGTTAAGCATCTTCTTCTTATTATTAACAATAAAATCATGTGCTACCATACTCTTATAATCTAGAAAAATAGGAGGAAACAACTTTTCCTCTTTCTCATAATGCCTAATAGGTATGTTAAAGTGTGCAGCAAGGCGCAAATCAAAGATGCCTCCAAAGATGGGACCCTTCGTATGGTTCAGATTTAACCGTTTAGCAACAATAGCGCCTAAACTGAAAGTAGCATTACGAAACAAGGCATGGCGCAAAATAACAATACCAGGGGCACTAAGGTTTCCACTGTTCCCACGACCAATCAAGCATCTACTAGCAAATATTGCAAAGTAACATAGAACAGGAAAATGTATGCTAGTAATTCTTGCATCTGAAACTTTCCTCGTTTACCCTACATCAATCATATCAATAAACCCCTCCACATCATTACGATGTGGTTCCTCTATGCTTCCCTCAAAGGGCAACTTGCAAACCGCACAAAAATCATGAAGTGACATCTCCTTAAACTCATAGTATAAATAAAAATCCACCGAAGGTGGCGATCTCTAGCATGGAAATGAAAATTTTGCACTGAAATATTAGTGAGTAGGAGATACTGTTCGTGCTGGTCGTGGAGGAAGTCGGTGAGGCCTGCATTCTCAGCCAAATAATAAAAGTCTTCATAAATCCCAGCTTCTCTCAAGAACTCATCACAAGGCCATTCGCATGGCCGAACTTCCGTAGTGCAAGGGAGATTATATTTGGGCTTCTTATTTTCTTCACTTTGCTTATCCTTCGAGCTTCAGCTCGAAGAGCCCCTCAACAATCTCTTCATCATTTCCTCTGAAAATTTCTGAAATTTTTAGTAACTCAAAAATAAAAATGAACCAAAATCAACAAAATTGATAGCAACTACTCCCACAAGTGCCTAGAGGCCATATCATGCATTATAACTATTTGGGACCATATAAATTTGACATGCAAGATCAAGAACAGGGTCACCTAAGCAGCAAAAATTTGCAATAAAGAAAGCACTAGAACAAAAACTAATTGGACCATTAGAGGAGTCACATACCGAAGAACAATCCTCCAAAGCAGTTTACTGAATAGAGCTTTGAGCAAGGAGATCGAAAATGGCAGCAAGATGAGCTAGAACTCGGGTTTGAGCTGGTGGGTGATTTTTTTCTGGAGGAAGATGAAGTGTGTGGGTGCAAGAATAAGTGGAGGGGGCCACGAGGGGCCCACGAGGCAGGGGGCACGCCCTGCACCCTTGTGGTCAGGTGGTTGCCCCCTCTGGTGTGTTCTCAGTGCCAAATATTCTTAAATATTCTACAAAAAAATCATATTTCATTTTCGGGGCATTTGGAGAACTTTTATTTTCAGGTCTTTTTTATTGCAAGGATAATTCAGAAAAGAGACAGAAAATACTATTTTTGCTTTATTTAAACTAAATGATAGAAAGTAAAAAGAGGGTACAGAGAGTTGTGCTTTCTAACTTCATCCATCTCATGCTCATCAAAATGAATCCACTAACAAGGTTGATCAAGTCTTGTTAACAAACACATTACGAATCTCATGAGACCGGAGAAATTTAAAGGATTTTTCTTAAGGCTAGAAATGGTATTTAATAGGTTAAAATTATTTCAATGTTTCAAAAATATTTGAGGAAATTGAGGGAATATCAGTCGACATATATTGTCCATATACAAGAGTTTCAAGACATGGTCATGTTCAGATTATTGGTCAAATCCGTCAAAAACTATTCCTGGACATTTCAAGCTTTTGAAATGTTTACAAAGGAAATATTCTCCATTCAATACAGGAAAATTCTAGCATGTCAATAATGACCTACTTGAGGATCCTACAAAGTCTCATGTCATTAAGAACAATATAGCCCCACAAAACCCTCTCAAAACCATTTATGTCCTTTTCCAAGTTTGAACAACTTTGCACTGCCAAACATGTCAAAATTCTCTCAAACTTGGTGCACATGCTCAAATGGTGTAAGAATACATCTAGACCAAATGGCACAAGTTGGAGAGAAGGATATCATGATCAAAGTTGGAGAGAAGGATACCCTTTCTGTCCAGAAAAAAAGTTGAACAACTCTACATTGCCAAGTGTGTCCTTGTGATCTGAATTTTTGTGGACATCTTCAAATCCTAAAATGATGACACTACACAAAGTTGTGCATCAAGGAGAATAGATTTGCATGACTAAATCTTGGTAAAGCCATTTCTGCTGATTTCTAGGGTTTACCAAAGTTACATTGGCTACTTTGCCCAAATGAGCTCAAATTTGGTGGAACACCTTACTTCTATGTGCCATTTAATCCTGTTAAGTTTCATGTCAAGTGAAATTAAATTTCTTGCCCAAACCTACATCAAACACATTCTGGAAGAATTTAAAAATGCAAGTTTCAATCCCTTCCACTAATCTCCATGAGCTGAAGCTTTTCCCATGGCCTCACCTGCTCCTCCTGTACCTCCTGCATGCCTTGCTTCCCAAGGAGAAATGATTAAGGGTGGCAGAGACCCATTTTTCTTCTCTGGACATCATCATTCCCACTCTCTATCAACCCCCTCTCTCCTCTCATGGATCCCCTGGGCATCCGATGCCATTTCCACATTGTTTACTCCCCCCTACAGCCCCTAGACACAAGTGGACGCGCGGGTGCGCGTGGAAAAGCCGCGGATTCCGGCTAGAAGCGCGCTCTGGAGCGCCTGGCAGGGCATTTGATCGTTCACGCCGCGTCCCTCGACCACCTCGAGCCTCCCCCTTGCGCCAGTCGAGGTGCCTCGTCGTCCGCAACACGCCACTGCGTTGGCCCGCTCCTTTTCCTCTTTGTCCTGCCCGTGCTGTGCGCGCCCAGAGCCGCTCGAGCCCGCCAATGCGCATGCGAGCTCGTGGCTCCACCCGGAGCTCGCCCCGCTCCATCTCTCTCTTCCTGGCGCCCTACTCCACCCCCACGAGCACCGCAAACAACCCCTCGCTCTCTCTCCTTGCCGCCCGAGCCGTTGCCACGGCCACCATTGCGCCGTGTCCACGGTGAGCCACGGGTCGACTACTTAAGGCTGCCCCAGAGCCCCCTCTCTAATCCTTTGGCTCTCTCTCCCTCCCGTGCACCCCCTGGACCAACCCACTCCCCTCCTCATGCCCTCCTTGCATCTCCATGGCCCGAGCAATGCCGTCAGCCTCTGCATAAATTCGCGGCACTGAGAGCCCCTCCTCCCGACCTCTTTGTTCTAGAGCAGCACCAGCACCACCACCAACTCTCCCCGCACATCAGTCCTTCCTCCCTGTGCCTGCCTCATCGTGCCCAGATCTCACCGACGGTCCTGTCCGCCGCGGCCAGCACCCTGCTCCACCCGGTGCCCCTGGGCGACCGTGCCACCCATGGTTGGACGCGGATGGGTCCCTTGAGCACGCTGGTGGGCGGAACATCGCTGGAGACGCCCTATAGCACCGGCGACCGGCGTCGAGCGCCTCCTCTGTCTCCTGCTGCACCCGCGCGGGAGGTGGAGGACGAACCTGCCAGCAGGCCCTGCTTGTCGGCCAGCCAGTGTGGCTAAGCCACTGACGGGAGGGCCCCGCCCCGTTTAAGTGGAGACGGGCTCCGCCAGCAGCCGCCTTCATTGAAGGAAGGCGTATTCCTGAGAATACGCCTCCTGCATCGACAGCCTGCGCGCGGCCGTGCAGCTGGGCCGGCCCGCCGCCTATCTCTCGCCTTGCACGCATGATAAGGGTAAATCCCCCTTTTTCCTTTTTCTTTTTCCCAGTAGAATTCAAAAGCACATAAATCAATCAAATTAACTCCAAATTTGATGATTCAAATTTCTACGGGATCCATAAATCCTAATCTATTACATGGTGCTATTTGCACATTTTTCCAGAAACTTTTTCTTTAGAAATATTTCTTAAAACCCCATTTTTCATTTCTGTGATGAACTTTAGAAAATCACAGAGAGCTCAAATTTGAACTAAATGCCATGATTCAAATTTGCAGATATATCTAAGTTCTTAACTTCGGTTATGAACATTTTTATTAATACTTTCTGTGTCCTACAAAATAATGAGCCATTTCTTCATGTTTGAAAACTTTACAAATCCATAGAATATTCATTTTGACTCCAAATCCAGTGAAACCAAATCCTAGATGCTTCTAAAATAATCCTTTGTTAAATGGGTGGCTTTGCTCATTTTTTTCAAAATATATTTCTGTACACTTCTTGCAAATCCATAAATCCATTGATTCCATCATATTTAAATGTTCAGAAATATCCACTGACCCAATCCCAATGAAACCACTTTGGTCGTTCCTCATATGACCAAAGGTATCCTAGAAAAGTCCAATTAATATTTTTAGAGCACTTTTATTTTCTGCCTTGTTGTGTTGCCTACTATGATTGTTTCCGACATTAGTTGATGAAGTAGACGAAATACTCGGAGATGAACTAGAAGAATTGAAGACTCTGATGAACCAGGCAAGCAGCCCTTTGACCATGTTGAACCCTTTTATATCATGAGAACATTTTCACTGTTTCATCAAGTGCACGATAGTTCTTGAATGGCAACCTTGTTGGGCTTGCCTCGGTTGCATGCCCGTTGATACTTGCATTGTTCATGACTCTATCCTTGTTTAGAGTTGTGTTGATGGATTGTAGAAATATGCTATAGTAAATGCCTACGCAAAGTGGGTCAGAGTTATGCATGGAAAGAAACAAGTGTGGTTGGACATACGTGCAAACAGCCCCAGTGGGTGCCACTGATGCCCCTGGGAGATGATGATGAACTAGGTCACTACTTATTGGAGAAGTAGTGTACCGAGACTTGATAAAAGTGTTGTTTACAGAGACGGATTAGATTTAAGATTTGTCGACCATCCCAACCAAACATGCGCGACCACTCTACCCTTATATGGGAAAGGGCATTATTGATTACCTAGGCTGATACTAGCTTGGAGCCCGCATTACTAGTGACGGGAGAGTCGTTGTTGCACTCTCTCGGGACGCGGTCGTGCCAGGTAGGGCGGCCATGACTATTTTCACAGGGCACCAGACACACCGTTGCTACCCCGTGCTTGTGGTATGTGATCAATATGGGAGCGAGGCTCCACAATTTTAAGATGTGAAATGTTGGGCACGGGGGGTTACTACCAATCAAGTGGACTCTATGTTAGTGTCGTCTAGGGAAAGATAGTGATCGGGTGCTTACCCCGGGTACTTGAGGTACCACGGGTCATGGATGACACGGAAGTTCCCCGGATCTTGTGGGTAAAGTGTGCAACCTCTACATAGTGTAAAACTATTCGAATAGCCATGTTCACGGTCAAGGACAGTTGGGTGTTGCTGCTTAGACTATGTCCATAAGTTTCTGGAAAACAACAAGGTTTGGTAAATCTGTTGACATGATTCGTGAGAAAGTCATGGTGAGCTTGAGCATGAGTTGTTCATAACTCTTTCTCGATGTTGATGTCTGTAACCTCCTGATACTTGTTGCAAACACATTCATGTCCTTGATAAATGATGATCATACTTGCATGAGAAAAACTAGCTTTCCGCAAAAATGCCAAATTAGCAGTAGAGCCTTGCATAATTATTATGTTATCACCCTTGGGTTGCTTGCGAATACATTCAAAGTACTCATTGGCTTGCCACTGGTTATTTTATTAGCCAGGCATGAAAGAACAGGATATGATGAAGAATACTTCAGTGACGAACATGCGAGCTAGGGCGCTTCCCAGTCAGAATGCCTGTAGGGTTAAGGCAGATGGCATGGGTCCAAGTTATCAACGAAGATTTCCACTACGAAGTTATACTCAAGACTCGACCATAACGGTCGTAATTTATGTAAGACGGTATGTATGGACGTAAGACTCTTGTTATTCAGCTTCTGTGTGTTCAGTGAGCATTGATCTCTGGGATCATTGTACGCGTGCATTCGGTGATCACGACTTATGAGTCGGGGTCCCCACAGAGCTGGTATCAGAGCCATCCTGACTATAGGAAGGCTTAGTTAGCATGGTCATTAGTTAGGGTAAAACTATTTCCAAACTATTACTAGTTTTCAAAACTATCTATACTCCTCTTCCCCTTTGAGTTTTTCGAAAAAACTAAGGTATATTTTCCCTATCGATCTCTTCCCCTTCAAAACTATTGCAAACGATCACTAGCAACCTCAAGCCCATGACCATGGGATTCCTTGTAATCCTCAAAGGAGTAAACCTTGCCAAACACTCACCCACCTCTTCTGAACACAATATTGGTGACACCACAACAAGACGATGCCAACAGAAGATACGTCTTCGAGGAATGAGGACATGAAGACCCAGAGGATGGTGATACCTTTGAATTTGCCCCATGATAATGCAACCTTGTCCTATCACGATCAGGGTGTAAGATATGCAAGATCACGATATACATCGCTAATAGAGCAACCATGTCCTTACCATTGTTGTATCGGTAACCACCGGTGGATGAGAACCTCGCTATTTGGTCCGCCTCACTATAGTGAGCAGGAAAACGGTTCTCCTCATCCCCCGCTCTAGGTGTCGATGTTTTCATCAACATAACTGACATGTGGGACCTCTACTATGCCTTGTTAATGTCATTGCATAAAGGATTACCTACTTCGTACCATCGACGCCTTAGAAGACAAAAAGGGATCATCATGATTAAGAAGACAACAAAAGACCGAGTCAATGCCTGCTATGAGGAGCCACCTTCACCCCATCACTTCAACAGGTGAGAAGTTGTTGAAGAATCTTCAGGCTCAACCCGGATTGTTTCATCGAACAACTACAAGAGATGTGGCAACACCTGAGGAAAACCCAGAAGACTGCACGAGGCACGGAGCAAAGCACGACTACTAAATCCGAGAACCCCTAGGGTAGGATGAGTCGTGTACCCCCTATGCACAGTCGAGTCCGTATGATGGTTCGAATAGAACCATGATTGTGTGTTGCTTGTTTTTATTTGTTTGTGTTTTGATATAGGTCGCACTTTTACCCTAGGAAACAAGTACGTGACTATATCACCTTCCTTACCTTGTTTCCTTGGTTTGGCCCATTTTGCACCTGTTTGTTTGCACTTGCACTATAGATCCCGCTTTTGGCATTCCCCTCCTCTATGCTATTTTCCCTCTCATCTCTCTCCTCAACTGAAGACCGTCAAGACAGGATACACCAAGGATTCTACGTCGGCAACCAACTAGCAATGAAGACTTTTTGCTACCGCCTCCTCGACCAGGTGCAACCCTGTAGAGTTATATTTAACCCTCCAGACTAGAAACCCATCCCTAGACCCTTCGAGACTTCAGAGATACTCTAGATCGAATTCTTAACCATGTGCTTAACCTACAAATTGCAAGGGAACTAGTGAAGCCTCAATAACCCTTGCTTTCCATCGGGTTCATTATGGAACTACTGGACATAGTGAACAAGCACATTATCATCCTAATATAGCACCAGAACTGATGATGCCATAGGGAAGACCAGTTTGAGGATATAGGAATAGAGTACAAATGATTTGATGACTTTATATCAATGACTTTGAGGAACTATCTGAGACTCTTTGGTGGATTATAAGGCTTTCATGTTGGTAGATGAACTTGGAGGGATCATGATTATAGATTACCATAGCTTTCATTACCCCTGAGTAAATTGGATTTAGTAGGACAATTATGGTTGCAAGCTGAAATTCTTGGAAGCATAAGGATTAGACTTAGCCAAGGGACATTGATAGGAGATAGCTAACATTACGATAATAACTTGAGGGAAACATGTAGGAATTCTCGTTGAACACGATATCTAGATTTAAATAGGTGATCCTAGTGGAGTATAGATGCTGAAGTGAGTCTACATGGTTCGGAGTAAATTGGATTTAGACTGATGATATCAATCATGATACCATGTTTCTTGGAGGACAATAAACTAGGAGAATGGATTAATTGTCGGTGTTTATTTAGGGATCTATATAAGCTTGACCTTGGAGTTTACTTGACCGTGATAATGGAAATTGGTGGACTAACTACAGTAAGGTAGCCCTTTCAAGTATTTGGGGATTATAGGGACTTAAGGAGATCATGTGGAACACCGTAGACATTGGATTTGTAGAATTAATGGATTATGTAGTGATTAATGGAAGTTAACAGGTTGTTGGGGGTTGATTCATAGGAAGGAAACAAGGTTTTGGAGTGGCTTACGATGTGTTTCCTTAGGATAGAGATGCTTTATATCAAACCTTGGGAGAATAGGATGAGCACTCGAATTGTCATGTTCAACTCAAGCTTAGCATCTCGTATGCCCTACCCATGGATTCTTAGGGGTAGCCATGCATATGATGTTGGGGACCGTAGACATGTATAATTCTATTAAACCTCCTCTCAAGGGTCCTGAGGATAATAATAGCATGAGTAATGATTGGAGCTGACCTACACGAGTTGGACTTCTGGTGGTATAAGGTGATCTGTTTGGAGGACTAGATAGAACAATTGGCATCTCAGGAATTGTGCTCAAGGATAAGATGATAAATGTTCACTCGCATCCTAGAATCCTTGAAACCCTTAAGCCTTACCAAACCACAACATGATCAGATCATGACCTCAAGCTTGGGCTCTAGACCAAGAAGACCTTAGCCAATACTCAATTGTGACCACCACCAATACCCCCATCCTACTTTATGCACCTCATAAACAAAGTCTTCATGAGGTACTTGGACAAGTTGGTTGTCATCTTTATTTTGGTAACATACTTGTCTACCCGAAGACGAAAGAAGAATTGTTGAGCTGGTCAAGGAACATTTGAAGATCGCCATGTCCAGGAGGAAGAACTAAACCAACCACCATCATCAAGAAGTAAACCTCTGCGTCGAAGGCCAGGTGTATTTGCAAGCCACTTCTCTCAATGGAACCAAGCATTTCCATGTCAAAGGGAAGCTCACACCAAGATTTATCGACCCCCTTTTTAGGTCACTACAAGACGAAGAGAAGGCGGTTGCCATATGGAGTTGCCACCTGAGTTACCCACTACACACAACGTTTTCCCACACAACACAACCTCGGGAGTTTTTCCAACTTCCTAACTAGCCCGACCTCGACCAGGACATTGGTCACCGAGCCATCGCCCCCTGGCCCAACCTGACTTACGCAAAAGACCCCTTAGCAACCCGCATCAAGCAGAACATCATACAGAAAGCCACATCATCAAGTACTTCAAGGGTCAATGGAGCACCACTCGGAAGCAGAAGCAGTATGAGAACGTGAAGACTACCCTGGATCCAAGTTTCCGTATTCTTTTCCGCGCCTAGTTTGGGAATCTCGGGGACGAGATTCTTGTAAGGGGGCTAGGTCTGTCACACCCTGATTTTCATGCCACAACACTTAATCTAATAAACATGATAAAATGTGGTTTGACAAAAACGTTTGAGTGCTTTGGAATTTGCTTGATTTGATGTTTGTGTGTTGGTTGCAAGTGCTCTAAAAATCAAATAAATCCTCCAACTCTTATACTCCTTCTCCTTGATCCAAAACCTTGCCCAATGATCATGCCATGTGTGTAGGACATAAAAGTAATTTCTTGCAAAAATATTTTGGCCAAAAGGTATTTTCTAAATTAGGTTTACCAAAACCCCTGAATTGAGACTTAAACTACAAGTACTTAATTAAGGGTGTGAAAAATCTTTCAAAAATCATATTTGACTCCTATTAGATATAGGACACCCAGAAACCACAAAAATATAATTTTAAATGTTATTTTCTTATTTTATTTAAAGGATTTTTCTTAATGCTAGAAATAGTCTTTAATAGGTTAAAATTATTTCAATGTTTCAAAATTTTTTGAGGAAATTGAGGGAATCTCACTGGACATATATTGTCCATATAGAAGAGTTTCAAGACATGGTCATGTTCAAATTATTGGTCAAATCCCTCAAAAACTATTCCTGGACATTTCAATCTTTTGAAATGTTTACAGAGGAAATATTCTCCATTAAATACAGGAAAAATCTAGCATGTCAATAATGACCTACTTGAGGATCCTACAAAGTTTCATGTCATCGAGAACAATATAGCCCCACCAAACCCTCTGAAAACCATTTCTGTCCTTCTCCAAGTTTGAACAACTTTGCACTGCCAAACATGTCAAAATTCTCTCAAACTTGGTGCACATGCTCAAATGGTGTAAGAATACATCTAGACCAAATGGCACAAGTTGGAGAGAAGGATATCATGATCAAAGTTTTCAAAAACCCTTTCTGTCCAGAAAAAAAGTTGAACAACTCTACATTGCCAAGTGTGTCCTTGTGATCTGAATTTTTGTAGACATGTTCAAGTCCTCAAATGATGACACTACACCAAGTGGTGCATCAAGGAGAATAGATTTGCATGACTAAATCTTGGTAAAGCCATTTCTGCTGATTTCTAGGGTTTACCAAAGTTACATTGGCTACTTTGCCCAAATGAGCTCAAATTTGGTGGAACACCTTACTTCTATGTGCCATTTAATCTTGTTAAGTTTCATGTCAAGTGAAATTAAATTTCTTGCCCAAACCTACATCAAACACCTTCTGGAAGAATTACAAAATGCAAGTTTCAACCCCTTCCACTAATCTCCATGAGCTGAAGCTTTTCCCACGGCCTCACCTGCTCCTCCTCTACCTCCTGCATGCCTTGCAACCCAACGAGAAATGATTAAGGGGGGCAGAGACCCATTTTTATTCTCTCGACATCATCATTCCCACTCTCTCTCTACCCCCCCTCCTCTAGTGGATCCCCTGGGCATCCGATGCCATTTCCACATAGTTTACTCCCCCCTGCAGCCCCTAGACACAATTGGACGCACGGGTGCGCGCGGAAAAGCCGCGGATGCCGGCTAGAAATGCGCTCTGGAGCGCCTGGCAGGGCGTTCGACCGTTGACGCCACGTCCCTCGACCACCTCGAGCCTCCTCCTTGCGCCAGTCGAGGTGCCTCGACGTCCGCAACACGCCACCGCATTGGCCCCCTCCTTTCCCTCTCTGTCCTGCCCATGATGCGTGTGCCTAGAGCCGCCCGAGCCCACCAATGCGCATGCGAGCTCGTGGCTCCACACGGAGCTCGCCCTGCTCCCTCTCTCTCTCTTCCTGGCGCCCTACTCCACCCCCACGAGCACCGCAAACAACCCCTCGCTCTCTCCCCTTGCCGCTCGAGCCGTTGCCACGGCCACCCGTGCGCCTCGTCCACGGTGAGCCACGGGTCGGCTACTTAAGGCCGCCCCCAAGCCCCTCTCTACTCCTTTGGATCTCTCTCCCTCCCGTGCACCCCCTGGACCAACCCACTCCCCTCCTCATGCCCTCCTTGCATCTCCATGACCAGAGCAATGCCGCCGGCCTCCCCCTAAATTCGCGGCACTGAGAGCCCCTCCTCCCGACCTCTTTGTTCCAGAGCAGCACCAGCACCACCGCCAACTCTCCCCGCACATCAGTCCTTCCTCCCCGTGCCTGCCTCGCCGTGCCTAGATTTCAACGCCGGTCCCGTCCGCCGCAGCCAGCACCTTGCTCCACCCGGTGCCCCTGGGCAACCGCCACCCACGGTTGATGCGGCTGGGTCCCCTGAGCATGCCGGTGGGCAGAACATCGCCAGAGACTCCCTGTAGCACCAGCGATCGGCATCGAGTGCCTCCTTTGTCTCCTGTCGCACCCGCGCGGGAGGTGGAGGACGAACCTGCTCGCGGGCCGCGCCTGTCGGCCAGCCAGCGTGGCTGAGCAACTAACGGGTGGGCCCTGCCCCATTTAAGTGGAGACGGGCTCCGCCAGCTGCCGCCTTCGCCGAAGAAAGGCGTATTCCTGAGAATACGCCTCCTATGTCGACAGCCTGCGCGCGGCCGTGGAGCTGGGCCGGCCCGCTGCCTATCTCTCGCCTTGCGCGCATGATAAGGGTAAAGCCCCCCTTTTCCTTTTTCTTTTTCCTAGTACAATTCAAAAGAACATAAATAAATCAAATTAACTCCCAATTTGATTATTTGAATTTCTAGGTGATCCATAAATCCTAATCTATCACATGGTGCTATTTGCACATTTTGCCAGAAACTTTTTCTTCAGAAATATTTATTAAAACCCCATTTTTCATTTCTGTGATGAACTTTAGAAAATCACATAGAGCTCAAATTTGATCTAAATGCCATGATTCAAATTTGCAGATATATCTAAGTTCATAACTTAGGTTATGAAGATTTTTATTAATACTTTCTGTGACCTACAAAATAATGAGCCATTTCTTCATGTTTGTCAACTTTGCAAATCCATAGAATATTCATTTTGACTCCAAATCCAATGAAACCAAATCCTAGATGCTTCTAAAATAATCCTTTGTTAAATGGGTGCCTCTGCTCATTTTTCAAAAATATATTTCTGCACAATTCTTGCAAATCCATTGATTCCATCATATTGAAATGTTCAGAAATATACACTGACCCAATCCCAATGAAACCACTTTGGTCATTCCTCATTTGACCATAGCTATCCTAGAAAAGTCCAATTAATATTTTTAGAGCACTTCTATTTTCTGCCTTGTTGTGTTTCTTACTATGATTGTTTCCGACATTAGTTGACGAAGTGGACGAAATACTCGAAGATGAACTAGAACACTTGAAGACTCTGATGAACCAGGCAAGCAGCCCTTTGACCATCTTGAACCCTTTTATATCGTAACAACATTTTCACTGTTTCATCAAGTGCATGATGGTTCTTGAATGGCAACCTTGCTGGACTTGCCTTTCTTGCATGCCCGTTGATACTTGCATTGTTCATGACTCTATCCTTGTTTAGATTTGTGTTGATGGATTGTAGAAATATGCTATAGTAAATGGCTACGCCAAGTGGGTCAGAGTTATGCATGGAAAGAGACAAGTGTGGTTAAACATACTTGCAAACAGCCCAGTGGGTGCCACTGATGCCTCTGGGAGATGATGATAAACTAGGCCACTACTTGTTGGAGAAGTAGTGTACCGAGGCTTGATAAAAGTGTTGTTTACAGAGACGGATTATATTTAAGATTTGTCGACCGTCCCAACAAAACATGCGTGACCACTCTACCCTTATATGGGAAAGGGCAGTATTGATTACCTAGGCCGATACTAGCTTGGAGCCTGTATTACTAGTGACGGGAGAGTCATTGTTGCGCTCTCTCGAGACGGGGTCGTGCCAGGTAGGGCGGCCATGACTGTTTTCACAGGGCACCGGACACACCGTTGGTACCCTGTGCTTGTGGTATGTGATGAATATGGGAGCGAGGCTCCGCAATTTTAAGATGTGAAATGTTGGGCACGGGGGTTACTACCAATCAAGTGGACTCTATGTTAGTGTCGTCTAGGGAAAGATAGTGATCGGGTGCTTACCCCGGGTACTTGAGGTACCTCGGGTCGTGGATGACACGGAAGTTCCCCGGATCTTGTGGGCAAAGTGTGCAACCTCTGCAGAGTGTAAAACTATTCAAATAGCCGTGTCCACGGTCAAGGACAATTGGGTGGTGCTGCTTAGACTATGTCCATAAGTTTCCGGAAAACAACACGGTTTGGTAAATCTGTTGACGTGATTCGTGAGAAAGTCACGGTGAGCTTGAGCATGAGTTGTTCATAATTCTTTCTCGATGTTGATGTCTATAACCTCCTGATACTTGTTGCAAACACATTCATGTCCTTGATAAATGATGATCATACTTGCATGAGAAAAACTTGCTTTCTGCAAAAATGCCAAATTAGCAGTAGAGCCTTGCATAATTATTATGTTATCACCCTTGGGTTGCTTGCGAGTACATTCAAAGTACTCATTAGCTTGCCACTGGTTATTTTATTGGGCCAGGCATGAAAGAACCTGATATGATGAAGAATACTTCGGTGACGAACATCAGCTAGGGAGCTTCCCAGTCAGAATGCCTGTAGGGTTAAGGCAGATGGCATGGGTCCAATTTATCGACGAAGATTTCTGCTGCGTAGTTATACTCAAGACTCGACCATAACGGTCATAATTTATGTAAGACCGTATGTATGGATGTAAGACTCTTGTTATTCAGCTTCTGTGCATTCAGTGAGCATTGATCTCTAGGATCACTTTACACGTGCATTCAGTGATCACGACTTATGAGTCGGGGTCCCCACATTAGTCCGGGTCAGTTCCATTCAAATAATGCAAATTAGAGTCCAAAAGAAGGGCAAAAGTGTTTGGAAAAGTAGATACGTTGGAGACGTATCAAAAGGCTCAACCTAGAACTTGCTTAATTGCTAAATCATCTAAAGGTTGGTTATGGCATAGAAGGTTAGGCCACGTGGGCATGCAAAATCTTGATAAGCTTATTATAGGTGATCATATCCTTGGAGTTAAAGACGTTATATTTGACAAGGATAGACTTTGCAGTGCTTGTCAAGCAGGAAAACAAGTTGGAGGAAGCCACCCCGTGAAAAACATCATGACCACGAGAAGACCGCTCGAGCTGCTTCATATGGATCTTTTTGGTCCCAACACCTACAAAAGTCCCGGTGGTAACTCGTTCGGTTTATTCATTGTCGATGACTTTTCATGATTTACGTGGGTGTTCTTTCTTGATGATAAACTGCAGGTCCAAAAGATCTTCAAGAACTTCGCTAGGAAGGCCCAAAATTAATTTGAAGTGAAGACCAAGATGGTTCGCAACGACAATAGAACGGAGTTCAAGAATGCCACTGTGGATACCTTTCTTGACGAAGAAGGGATTTCAGATGCATTCTCGGCTACTTATACACCTCAACAAAATGGAGTTGTTGAGGGGAAGAACCAGAAAGTTATTGAGATGGCGAGAATGATGCTTGATGAATACAAGACACCAAAACACTTTTGGGCGGAAGAAGTTGAGACAACTTGTCATGGAACAAATCATCTGTATCTTCACAAGCTTCTCGGCAAGACGACATATGGGCTTCTCACCGGTAAGAAACCCCAAGTTGGATACTTTCGAGTATTCGGCTCAAAGTGCTACATTCCTAATAAGCATCATTGTTCGAAATTTCCTCCTAAATCTCATGAAGGATTCCTACTCGGTTATGGCTCAAACTCTCACACTTCCCGTGTCTACAACAATTTCACCTGGAAGGTTTAAGAGACGGTAGATGTGAATTTTGATGAATCTAATGGCTCGCTAGTAGAGAAATTTCCAATTGATGTAGGAGATAAAGACCCTTTGGAAGCAATCCAAGACTTGTCTATTGGTATGATTCGCCCAACCGAGGTGAAGGAGAGTACCTCGTCCGTTCAAGTGGATGCCTCAACTTCACGACAAGGTGAACCACAAGTGGGACACACCAAGATGAACGAAACGAGGAAGTGCACCAAGATGAACATCATCAACCTCCTTCTCCACCTCCACAAGAGAAAAACAACACCAACATTGAAGAAGGCCAAGAGGAAGAACAAGATGATGAACAGGATGTTCCACCCCAACCCAAAGAAAATCTCTCACGAGTTAGAGCAAGAGTCTCAAGAGATCATCCTGTCGAACAAATCATTAATGATATTCAAAATGGGAGAATTACTCGCTCTAAAACTCGTTTGGCTAATTTTCGTGAACATTATTCATTCATCTCTAGTATTGAACCTATGAAGGTTGAACAAGCTCTTGATGATCTGAATTGGGTGAACGCCATGCACGAAGAGTTACACGACTTTGAGAGGAACCAAGTGTGGACATTGGTAGAAAAGCCGAAAAAGAACCAAAATGTCATTGGAACCAAATGGGTATTTTGGAATAACGAAGATGAAGATGGACAAGTTGTAACGACCCGACCCGAAATCGGTCAAGTCTCTATGTAGCTGTACCATCCCAAGAATGCTGGCACACACAGTACATTGATGAAAAGATTCAAAGTTCAATCACACCTGAATTTATTGCACGATTCTCATATCGAGTCTTTATTACATCATAATAAATTCGGCCAAAGGACAACTCATGAGAAATAAACTAAATAAAGCTGCAGAAGTGTAGGCGATAAGGGAGTCCACCCGACTCCATAGGGCAATCACCGAGCGTAGATTGTAGCCTCACTCCTGGTCAGAAAACTCCTCTGCAACATGAGACATTGCAGCCGTGTAGGTCAGCATTTTGAATATGCCGGCAAGTCATAGAGAGAACAACAAATAATCATGCTAACACTATATGCAATTTGGCTGTGCGGCTCTAAGTTTTATATTTCTGCGAAAAAGCCAGTTTTTTCCTACAACAAAGGACTTGCTTGCAATTACTACAATATTTTGGTTGTTAATGAGATGGTTCCGCCAACCAGTGTCTCATACCCGAAATTATTAACAACCCATCAATTAATTAATTATGTTCAGTGCTGAGATTTCTGAAATACTCCAATTCCAGAGGCTCATTTGTCCATAACCAAGGACACGACTAATCGATTAGGTTGTTACTCTGGAGAGTCTTGTGCACTTTACCTGCAAGATTCGTTCCCTCCTTTATGTCCTTGCATTTCCTGGTGTTTGAAGACGGAACCAACGAAACAGGGTCTTCCGTAGAGTTTCTCTGGGCACTACCGGTGCCCATCCATGTCCCAACGTTCTTCTACATCTGCTGGCACCGTCCGTCCAGAGTCAGGCCTAAGGTGAACCCAGCCAAAGCCCATAATGGCTTGCGGCTGCACAGGTAAGCTTCCGGTCAAGGGGTATCCATCTGTCTCTTCGTGGCTGGGTGAAGCTTTCCACAAGATGTCATGGCGCTTCTCCATGCATCCCGGCCATCCGCTGGTTGCTCTAGGGTTCCCGTCAACCGTCCTCCACCCAGTAGTGAATTTGAAGTCCATCTTGAGCTTGAAGTCATGGGGTTGTCATCATCTTGACTCTCACATCTCCCTAATGAATCTCTCAACAATAGTGAGCGTTAATGTGAGAGTCATGGGGTAGAAACTAAAATAACTAAAAAAACTAATGCGCTAACGGGCCGAAACAGTGAGCATTCTAAGACTAAACAACGCATATGCGTTTAATAAACCAATGCACCCACGGGCTAACAGAAATAAACCAATCGGCCGGTCCAACTAAAGCGCAACTAAAAATAAACCGATCTAAACCGAAACTAAAATCGATCTATATAAAATAAAACCATACCCCTTTGGGATCTAATCTAGACCCTAGGTTTCAGATCGGACATCGAGGGTAGGTGGCGGCTTGCTGCGGCGGTGGTTGACGGCGACAGAGGGTGGCGGCGGTCGGCGTCGAGCAGGGCGGGGTCTCCAGCGGTCGGCGAAGGTGGCGAAGACGTCGGGCGGATGCGGCAGAGCTAGGGAGGTCGGGGTGGCCTTGGTGGAGCTCGGGAACGACGGAGACGGTCGGGGTGACGGCGACTGCTCCCTAGTGAGCTGCAGCTCCGGCGAGCGGCGGTCGAGCTCGGGGGCGACGGCTTCGAAGGTTCCTGGGCGGAACAAAGATGTCAGGTGGGTGCGGATCGACGAGTGGTTTCGGCTGGCAGAACTTGGAGGCAGGATAAAGCTCACCGGTGATGGTGGAGGTGATAAACTGTGGCGGCAGAGGCTAGATGCGCTCGGCGAGGGCACGAGTTGTGGTGGGATTTGGGGTAGGGTTTTTGGGGGGGTTCGGAAGAGGAAGGGTGTAGGTATTTATAGGACATCAACATGCACGAGGGGAAGGCTTCGGAGCGTGATCCCGGGAAGATTGCGGCGACGGGCATGCTCCGGTTGTGCTCCGGCTTGGCAAGGCATGGAGGAGGGGAGAAAACAGGAGCGGGTCCTGCTGTTAGTGAGAAAGAGAGGGAGAGAAGCGAGCGGGCGACCGAAGCGAAGGCGGCTCGGGCGTGCGGCGCGCTGCGCTGGGCTAGCGGCTCGACGTTGGGCTGCGGCCTCACTGGCTGGGCCGTCGGCCTAGCCAGTTCGGGGGCCTTTTCCCTTTTTTGTTTTAAGGCAGAGAGGGAAAACTAAAAATAAGAGAAATCTACAATATTTTATATAGTACACATATATATATATCAATAAAATAAGAAGAACTGATCCTACAACATGGACATTTTTCCAGAGGCAAAACAGAAACTACAAAAACATTTTCGACAAACTCCAAATAAATTCAAATTTGAATTCAGACTTTTTGGCAATATTTTCTTCTGACATTTTTTTCTTTGGAGTGTCTTGTTTACTCCTCTGATACTTTTACTCAACTACTTGTCAGGTATTTTTGAAATAAATTTCAAATGCCAATCAAGTCCAAATTCAAGAAAAAAACTCAACTGCCTCTAAAATTTCAAATGCCACTCAGTTTCAAACAACATGCATAGATGCTTAGCTAATAATTGTAAAATATTCCAAATTGAAAAATTGGGATGTTACAAACCTACCCACCATAAGATGAATCTCGCCCTCGAGGTTCAGGTTGGCTAGCAAATAGGTGTGCGTCTTCACGACGGAGATCTTCTTCTCGCTCCCAGGTGGCTTCCTCCTCGAAGTGGTGGCTCCACAGAACCTTGCAGAAATTGATGATGTTGCTCCGGGTAACTCTATTTGCAATCTCAAGAATTCTGATTGGTTTCTCCCCATAAGTCAGATCACTGGCAAGCTGTATGGCCTCTAGGGGCACTGTGTCTCTCAAAGGAATATCGGCCCTCTCAGCATGGAATTTCTTCAGCTGGGAAACATGGAAGACATCGTGAACTCCTGACAATCCTTACGACAATTCCAGCTTGTATGCACCTTCTCCTCTATGTTCGAGGATTTTGTATGGACCGATGAACCTGGGTGCTAATTTTCCTTTGACACCAAACCTCTTGATTCCTCGAAGTGGGGATACACGGAGATATGCTCGGTCTCCAACTTCATACGTTATCTCCTTGCGTTTACTATCGGCATAACTCTTCTGTCTCGACTGGGCTATCTTGATTCTATCTCGAATCAGCTTGACCTTCTCTTCGGAGTCTCTGATAAGATCGGGACCAGAAAGTTTTCGGTCTCCAAAACCATCCCACAGCAATGGTGTTCTGCACCTCCTTCCATATAGAGCTTCAAAAGGGGCCATCTTCAGACCGGTCTGATAGCTGTTGTTGTACGAGAACTCGACGTATGGCAGGTTGTCATCCCAGCTAGACCCATAGTCTAGCGCATATGCTCTCAACATGTCCTCCAGAATCTGGTTGTCTCTCTCGGTTTGTCCATCTGTCTGCGAATGAAAAGCTGTGCTGAACTCCAATCTCGTACCCAAAGTTTCATGCAACTGATTCCAAAACTTTGAGGTAAATTGTGTTCCTCTATCTAACATGAGACTCCTCGGAATTCCATGCAGACATATGATCCTGGTCATGTATATCTTTGCTAACTTAGCGCTGGTATATGTGGTCTTCACGGGAATGAAATGAGCTACCTTGGTCAAGCGATCAACTACTACCCAGATAGAATCATAACCTGAACGAGTCCTGGGTAATCCTGTGATAAAATCCATTCCAAGTTTTTCCCATTTCCACTCAGGTATCGGAAAAGGTTGAAGTAATCCTGCCGGCTTCTGATGTTCCGCCTTTACTCGCTGACAAACATCGCATACTACTACATACTCGGCAATATCCTTCTTCATACCTGTCCACCAGAAACTTTCCTTCAAGTCCAGATACATCTTGGTGTTGCCCGGATGAATTGAGTGCGGTGAATCATGGGCCTCCTGAAGAATTAACTTCCTGACCTCTGGGTCATTGGGCACATAGATACGATCCTCAAACCAAAAAGTCCGTGTTCATCCTCACAAAAACCTTTAGCCTTTCCGTTACTCACTATTTCCTTTATCTCTGCAATTTCCTTGTACGTCTTCTGGGCTTCTCGGATCCTTTCGGTTAAAGTGGATTGAATATCCAAGTGGTGACAAATCCTCTTGGTACTATCTCCAATCGGAGATCTCTGAGATCGTCGGATAATTCCTGAGGTAATCCTCCATCTATGAGGGTGTTCACATAACTTTTACGGCTCAATGCATCAGCTACAACATTTGCCTTCCCTGGGTGATAATGCAATCTTATGTCATAGTCCTTGATCAATTCAAGCCATCTCATCTGCTTGAGGTTCAACTCCTTCTGTGTGAATATATACTTCAAACTCTTATGATCTGTGTAAACATCACAACTATTTCTGACAAGGAAATGTCTCCAGGTCTTGAGTGCGTGTACTACGGCTGCTAACTCCAAATCGTGTGTAGCATAATTCATCTCGTGAGGTCGTAGCTGTCTGGAGGTATAAGCTACAACTTTTCCTTCCTGCATGAGCACTCCTTTCAGTCCTTGACGAGAAGCATCACAATATACCTGGTAATCCTTGTGTATGTCCGGCAAAATGAGCACTAGGGCTGTAACCAGACGTTTCTTCAGCTCCTGAAAACTGGCTTCACAATCCTTGGTCCAAACGTACTTAGTATCCTTCTTCAACAGCTCCGTCATGGGCTTAGCAATCTTGGAGAAATTCTCAATAAATCTCCTATAATATCCTGCAAGTCCGAGAAAACTGCGGATCTCCTTGACTGAGGTGGGGTACTGCCAGTTGGTGACCGATTCAACCTTGGTGGGGTCGACTGCTATTCCTTCTCCTGAAATAACATGTCCGAGAAATCCGACTTCCTTCAGCCAAAACTCACATTTGCTAAACTTGGCATATAATTGATGTTCTCGAAGTTTCTCCAGAACTAGACGCAGATGTTCCTTATGCTCTTCCTCACTCTTGGAGAAAACCAATATGTCATCGATGAACACCACGACAAACTTGTCCAGATATTCCATAAATACCTTGTTCATCATGCTCATGAAATACGCAGGGGCATTAGTCAATCCGAATGACATGACGGTATACTCATATAAACCATACCTGGTGGTGAAAGCTGTTTTGGGTATATCCTCTTCACGAATCTTCAGCTGGTGATACCTTGATCGAAGATCGATCTTGGAGAATACTTTGGCTCCGACTAGCTGATCAAATAAATCATTAATTATCGGCAGAGGGTACCTATTCTTGATGGTCACGTCGTTCAATGAACGATAATCCACAACCATTCTTAGGTTTCCATCCTTCTTCTCTACCAAAAGAACTGGGGCTCCCCAAGGTGACGAACTTGGGCGAATATATCCTTTCTCCAATAATTCCTTGATCTGCTTCTTGATCTCTTCCAAATCAATCGGGGGCATCCGATAAGGTGTCTTGGATATTGGGGATGTGCTAGGTAATAACTCGATCAAAAATTCTATTTCTCTGTCCAGTAGCATTCCTTGTAATTCCTACGGAAATACATCCAGAAAATTTTGTACTACAGGCACTTCCTCATGAACAACTCCCATGAGGGAATTCACCTGATTCTTCATTGATGTGCGTCTGGATACATACTTGATCCTCTTCTGCTCCGGGGTGGTGAGCAAAATCGTCTTGCGGACACAGTCGATGTTCCCTTCAAACTTCATCAACCAGTCCATGCCTAGGGTCACGTCTAATCCCTGGAATTCCATTACTATGAGGTCTGCGGGAAAATCATGATTTCCAATGCTGAGGGTTGAATGACCGCCTAAGCCTACCGTCATCTCTCCTCCTGGGGAAGTGACCTGAAGAGGGGTTCTAAGGGTTCTAGTGGGCAACCTGTACTTTTCCACAACTACCCTTGATATGAATGAATGCGTTTCACCAAAATCAAACAGTACCAGTACTGGACGTGAATTTAATAAAAACTTACCAACCACAGTTTCTGGCTAATCATAGACGTCCTCCACGTCAATGTGATTCACATGAGCACGAGGAAAAGGGTCGGGCTTCTTTGCTACGCTTCCATTACCGTTGTTGTTTCCATTCCTCTGCTTGTCCTCCGGACAATCGGTGGCATAGTATCCTGTCTTCTGGCACTTGAAACAGGTGATATGACTCAGATCCTTCTAAGCCGGAGTAGGACGGTGCTGGTTGCCATTGCCTGACTTGGAGTTGTTGTCGTGGTTGCGATTGTTCCCATTCCCTCCATGGTTATGTCCTCCATGATTATGTCCTCCATGGGTGTGATCGGTATGTCCTCCCGAGTATGGGGCATAGCGGGGCTTCTGCTGAGCTCCAGAGTTGTACTTTCCCTGGCCATATTTCCGCTTGCGGATTTCAATATGCTGCTGCTTGCCTTCAAGTATAGTGGCCTTGTCTACCAGCTCCTGGTAGTTGTTGAAGGTAGCCACCATTAGTTGCATTCCCAGCTCATCATTGAGTCCATCGAGAAACTTCTCCTGCTTTGCGGCATCTGTGGCCACATCAGCTGGGGCATAGAGAGATAATTTGCTGAACTCATCCACGTACTGCCCCACAGTACGGTTCCCCTGGCGTAAGTTGCAGAACTCACGCTTCTTCAGACTCATGGCTCCAGCTGGGACATGAGCGGTGCGGAAAGCCCACTGGAACTGATCCCATGTCATGGTGGCGACCGGGTAAGTGGCGGTGTAGTTCTCCGACCAAGAGGTTGCAGGTCCATCCAGTTGATGTGCGGCAAAACGCACCTTCTCAGCATATGTGCATCCAGCAGTTGCTAGCTCCCTTCCGATCTTGCGGAGCCAATCATCAGCTACAATCGGCTCAGTGCAACTAGAGAACACCGACGGATTCATCCTTAGGAACCGGGTCAGGTTATCGACAGGGGGTGGTGGTGGTGGATTGTTGTTGTTGTTGCCTTGGATTTGGATGAGCATTTGCATTAAGGCATTCTGCTGTTGAATCAGCTGGGTGAGCTCTGGCGGGAAAGTGAAACCGGGGTCACGTCTCAGAGGCATCTGGTGTTTTGGAGTGGATGAGAAATTAGAATAGAAGAAGGGTCTAATGAGAAAATAGCACTACCCAAATGAATGCACAAACATAATCACACCAATCGTTTATTCATTCATCTGAATCAAGGTTCAATCTCGGATTACAAAATCTCACGACTAATCGAAAGTAGCAACCTAACTAATCGACAAAAAATAAAATAAAATAACATGTTGGTCGACTAAATGTCTTCATCAATTATCCTTGTGTCCTCTGGTGCGGCGTCCTCCGGTGCGGCGTCCTCTGATGCGGTGCCTCCTCTTGCGGCTTCCTTCGGTTCAGCTCTCTTCATAATCCTGGTCATTGCTCACGAGGAGTCCATCTCCACTCGAAAAAAGGTCTTCTCCCAGGTCCATCCTCTCCTCTAGTGTGGCACTATATTTATCCCGATCCTCGATTCTATCCATAAAATCCTTGACTTCTTGTTCATGTTCAAGGAAGTCCGCGCGTGCCTTCTCCTCTAGTTCCAGTTCACGGAACAATAACCTCCTGTGTACCTTCGAGCTTCGGCGCGTATGGATTTCCTGGTTCCTGAGGAGACTCTCCAAGTCTTGGACATATGAAAGAATGGAGTCATCCTCCACGGTACGGATGATATCTCCATTCCTAGATCTACGAGAAATCATGGCGAGGTATGATGGGTCAAGCTCGGCCCTGTACTCTTCTCAGAGATGTCCAAGTGCATGATAAATCTCCATGTCTCT
The DNA here is from genome assembly GCF_003073215.2 of Triticum urartu. Lineage (NCBI taxonomy): Eukaryota > Viridiplantae > Streptophyta > Magnoliopsida > Poales > Poaceae > Triticum > Triticum urartu. The sequence continues at coordinate 276,312,557 of NC_053026.1, forward strand.
TCCAAGGATCCAAGTGAAAGCAGTAAACTCAAAATCAATGGGTTCTGAGTGTCCTCCCTGGAATGTGCACCTTAATCCTGTAGCGGGTATCCGTCAGAAGTGCATTGGTAGGCTTCCCAGTGATTGAGGGCAGAGCAATCTTCAGCTTCTTCATGATCTAAACCATCTTCTTGCCGAAAAGCATCGACTCATCCGGCTGGCAAAACTCCGGTAGCAGAACTGGGGTGAACTCGGCGGCCATCTAGAATGTTGAAAATCGGAGGGAAGTCAGATATGAACACGGGAGAATTACGGAATGATAAGGATATAAAATAAAATAGTTTCTTCCTATGGCTTCCCGATCCTAGGGGTTACATCCTACAGTCAACGTGTGCTCTGAATACCATCTCTGTAACGACCTGACCCGAAATCGGTCAAGTCTCTGTGTAGCTGTACCATCCCAAGAATGCTGGCACACACAGTACATTGATGAAAAGATTCAAAGTTCAATCACACCTGAATTTATTACACGATTCTCATATCGAGTCTTTATTACATCATAATAAATTCGGCCGAAGGCCAACTCATGAGAAATAAACTAAATAAAGCTGCGGAAGCGTAGATGATAAGCGAGTTCATCTGACTCCATAGGGCAATCACCGAGCGTAGATCGTAGCCTCACTCCTGGTCGGAAAACTCCTCTGCAACATGAGACATTGCAGCCGTGTAGGTCAGCATTTTGAATATGCCGGCAAGTCATAGAGAGAACAACAAATAATAATGCTAACACTATATGCAATTTGGCTGTGGGGCTCTAAGTTTTATATTTTTGCGAAAAAGCCAGTTTTTCCCTACAACAAAGGACTTGCTTGCAATTACTACAAAATTTTGGTTGTTAATGAGATGGTTCCGCCAACCAATGTCTCATACCCGAAATTATTAATAACCCATCAATTAATTAATTATGTTCAGTGTTGAGATTTCCAAAATACTCCAATTCCAGAGGCTCATTTGTCCGCAACCAGGGACACGGCTAATCGATTAGGTTGTTACTCTGCAGAGTCTTGTGCACTTTACCCGCAAGATTTGTTCCCTCCTTTATGTCCTCGCAATACCTGGTGTTTGAAGACGGGACGAACGAAAAAAGGTCTTCCGTAGAGTTTCTCTGGGCACTGCCGATGCCCATCCATGTCCTACCGTTCTTCTACATCTGCTGGCACCGTCCGTCCAGAGTCATGCCTAAGGTCAACCCATCCAGAGCCCATAAAGGCTTGCGGCTGCACAGGTAAGCTTCTGTTCAAGGGGTATCCATCCGTCTCTTCGTGGCTGGGTGAAGCTTTCCGCAAGATGTCATGGCGCTTCTCCATGCATCCCGGCCATCTGCTGGTTGCTCCAGGGTGCCCATCAACTGTCCTCCACCTAGTAGTGAATTTGAAGTCCATCTTGAGCTTGAAGTCAGGGGGTTTTCATCATCTCCAGTCTCACATATCCCTAATGAATCTCTCAACAAACCCCGTCTACAAGCATAGCAAAATAAACTACATCGTCCCGAGCAATGGTAACAAGGGAATTGGGTTCATCCTACCTCATGATACTACTCAAGAACATAACTTAAAATTCTTCTACTGCATGCATGGTGGGGAGGAATAATTCTAATGCAACAAAATCATAGGTATTGTAAAACATGATCAAATGACTTGCCTGGCTGACGGTCTTCAAAAGCTAGTGACTCGTAATAGCAGGCCTCACACTCCAGGAATTCTATCGAGTCAAACAATAGCACAAATAAGTATTCCACTATATAACATAAGAGCAAGCTAAAGGAAATCACACAAGCACTCAAACCAAAACCAAAGAAAACTCGAGGAAACCAAAATCAAGGTTTTCAACACTTCAAGCAACAACAAAGAAATAGTTTTATCCTACTAAAACTTTTCTTAACAGAACCAAAACAAGGGTTTTGCTATCTAACACAAAGGAAAGCAGCATATAAACTAGGTGCAAAAAGAATCACATCCATAGCTATTATAGAACTCCTATTATGCCTAAAAAAACTAATAAGAAAATAAAGTAAAACTTTTTATTTTTCTGTAAATAAATGTTCACCCTCTGATACTACAGAAACTAATCAAAAATAAAGTATAACAGGGGTAAATTAAAATTCCATACTAACTAGAACAGTAGGAAGCAGTAGCAAGCTAAATAAAACTAGAAAAGCTTGATTTCGACTAAAACTAATTTTAATACAATCTTCAAATATCCCAACAAGTTCTTACTGCTAGGCTAGGTCAAAACTAAGCATTAGCAAAAAGAATCATCTAAAAATATTAATTCTAGCTCAAATTATAGCAGAAATACTAATCTGACTAAACTAATATAAAACAATTTTTTAAAAACTAAAACATGGCCGAACTATTTTATACAGAAACTTCAGGAAATTTGCAAACTAGAGCACAAAGAATCAACTAAAAATTATAAATAACCTAAAAGTTATAGATTTTACAAGAACAGAACTATTCTATTTTAAAAAAATAGAAACTAAAATAACTAAAAAACCTAACACGCTAACTGGCCGAAACGGTGAGCGTTCTAAAACTAAACAGCGCCTAAGCGTTTAATAAACCAAAGCGTCCACGGGCTAACAAAAATAAACCAATCGTCCGATCCAACTAAACCACAACTTAAAATAAACCGATCTAAACCGAAACTAAAACTGATCTATATAAAATAAAACCATACCCTTTGGGATCTAATCTATAGCCTAGGTTTCAGATCAGATGGCGAGGGGAGGTGGCGGCTTACGACGGCGGTGGTCGACGGCGACAGAGGGTGGCGGCGGTCGGCGTCGAGCGGGGCAGGGTCTCCAGCGGTCGACGAAGGTGGCAAAGACGTCGAGCGGATGCGGCGGAGCTAGGGAGGTTGGGGTGGCCTTGGTGGAGCTCGGGAATGACGGAGATGGTCGGGGCGACGGCGACTACTCCCTGGCGAGCTGCAACTCCGGCGAGCGGCAGTCGAGCTATGGGGCGATGGCTTCAGCCGTTCCTGGGTGAAACAAATATGTCAGGTGGGTGCGGATCGACGAGTGGGTTCGGCTGGCAGAACTTGGAGGCGGGATAAAGCTCACCGGTGATGGTGGAGGTGATGAACTGCTACGGCCGAGGCTAGATGCGCTCGGCGAGGGCGCGAGCTGTGGTGGGAGTTGGGATAGGATTTTTGGGGGATTCTGAAGAGGAAGGGCGTAGGTATTTATATGACATCAACTTGCGCGAGGGGAAGGCTTCGGAGCGTGATCCCGGGACGATCGCGGCGACGGGCGTGCTCCAGTTGTGCTCCGGCTTGGCAAGGCGTGGAGGAGGGGAAAGAATAGGAGCGGGTCCCACTGTAAGTGAGAGAGAGAGGGAGAGAAGCGAGCGGGCGACCAAAGCAGAGGCGGCTCGGGCATGCAACGTGCTGCGCTCGGCTGGCAGCTCGGCGCTGGCTGGGCTGCGGCCTCGCTGTCTGGGCCGTCGGCCTGGCCAGTTCGGGGGGCTTTTCCCTTTTTTTTGTTTTAAGGCAGAGAGGAAAAACTAGAAATAAGAGAAATCTATAATATTTTTCATAATACATATATGTATATATATCAATAAAATAAGAAGAATTAAACCTACAACGTGGACATTTTTCCAGAGGCAAAACAGAAAAAAAACAGTTTCTGCAAACTCCAAATAAATTTAAATTTGAATTAAGACTTTTTGGCAATATTTTCTTCTGACATTTTTTTCTTTGGATTGTCATGTTTACTCCTCATACTTTTACTCAAGTATTTGTCAGGTATTTTTGAAATAAATTTCAAATGCCAATCAAGTCCAAATTCAAGAAAAAAAACTCAACTGCCTCTGAAATTTCAAATGCCACTCAGTTGCAAACAACATGTATAGATGCTTAGCTAATAATTTTAAAACATTCCAAATTGCAAATTTGTTATGTTACACAAGTTGTATGCAACAAGGCCCATCTCGTCGCCCAAGGCTACACTCAAGTCAAAGGTATGGACTATGGTGAGAGATATGGCCCCGTTGCTAGACTTGAGTCCATACACATCTTACTTGCTTATGCCAATCACCATGATATCACTCTATATCAAAAGGACATTAAAAGAGCTTTCCTAAATGGTGAAATTCAGGAGGAAGTTTATGTTAAACAACCTCCTGGCTTTGTTAATCCCAAGAAACCGAATAATATTTACAAACTTCACAAAGCTCTCTATAGTCTTAAACAAGCTCCTAGAGCGTGGTATAAATGCTTGACTAAGTTCCTCATTGAAAAAAGCTTTGAGATTGGAAAAATCGATTCTACACTTTTTACTAAAAGGGTTAATGGTGAATTATTTGTGTGCCAAATTTATGTGGATGGTATCATATTTTGATCAACTAACCCTCATTTTAGTGAAAAGTTTCGAAGGCTTATGTCAGAGAAGTTTGAGATGTATATGATGAGTGAACTCAAGTTCTTTCTTGGTTTGCAAATCAAGCAAACTAAGGAGGGTGCCTTTGTTTCCCAAACAAAGTATACCAAGGACTTATTCAGGATGTTCAACATGAAAGAAAGCAAAGGTATGAAAACACCCATGCCTACTAGTGGACATCTTGACTTGACAAAGGATGGTGAACCGGTAGACCAAAAGGTTTACCACTCTATGCTTGGATCATTGTTATATCTATGTGCCTCCCATCCCGATATTATGCTAAATGTGTGCATGTGTGCACGATATCAAGCGGCCCCTAAGGAATGTCATCTTAAGACTATGAAAAGGATAGTGAGATACCTAATTCATACACCAAACTTTGCATATGGTATCCAAAGAGGTCTTCTTTTGATCTTGTTGGCTACTCCGACTGGGACTATGTCGATTACAAGGTTGATAGGAAGTCCACTTCGGGTACTTGTCAATTTCTTGGTAGGTCTCTTATGTCTTGGTCCTTCAAGAAACAAAACTCGGTATCCTTATCCACCGACGAAGCGGAATACGTTGCTGCCGATTCATGTTGTGCTCAATTAATTTGGATGACCAAAATCTTAAGGATTATGGGATATATGTGAAGCATGGTCCATTGCTTTATGATAATGAGAGTGCCATTAAGATCGCTCACAATCTTGTGCAACATTCTCAGACTAAGCATATTGGAGTTCGTCATCATTTATTTTGAGATCATGTTGCTAAAGGAGACATCGATCTTAAACATGTTCGTATCGATAAGCAATTGGCGGATATATTGACCAAACCGCTTGATGAGAAAGTATTTTGCCATTTGAGAGGTGAATTCAACATCATTGATGCCTCAAACCTGGAGTAAAAACTCCATCTGGATGCATGCAAGGCATGGGCCTTTGACTAATCCTTGATAATTCTCTTATGATGATGATCATATGTCTTGGATCTATACTTGTACCCTTGCATGTTATCTAACCCTTGTAGGTACTTGGATGAGCCCAAATATATGAGATTGCAACTCACTCATGCCTTGAGCAATCTCTACATCGCCAAGTCTCTACAATATGGTGGTTGAAGACAAGGAAGCATGAATAGGGATGGCAATGGGTCGGGTTTGGGGCGGGTGGAGCTGGTCCAAATCCAACCCATGACCCATCTTCCTACCCTCTACCCATCCACCAAATTATCCATGGGCACAACTTGTGCCCATGCCCAAACCCGCTGGATACCCACATACCCATGGTGCTCCATGGGCATAGAAAAGTCAGCATGAAGCCTTCCCAAATATCAAATCAACTCATCATCATTCACTCACAAATGACAACATAATCTACATGCATAAGTAGGTAACAAGTAATACGATGAGTCCTTAAGTGTGACATACCAGAGGTTGATTATGTAGCATATAGCTCATGGCACAATTTGCATATTTCCTACCATTTCCCATCGATTCGCTCTTTCTACTGTCACTGGCAGATCAGGTCCGACCCTTTAAGAGGTTTTGGGCCTAATTATGGCCCATATCAGATTCGGCCCGTCAACTGGACACTATGCTTTTGGGCCCACTTGCTAAAGGCCCACTTAGTAATTCGGCCCGATATTAGTTTTGGCCTGTTAAGGGCCCGTTTAACATTTCGACCCTATATTAATTTTAGCCTGTTAAAAGCCCGTCATATAGTTGGGCCTAACTACGGCCCGGTTTGCATCCGGCCTGCTCGTAGCCGATATCTCATTGGGCCAAACAAGGACCGAGACAATTTTTCAGCCTGTTAAAAGCCCGTGATTTGATTCGCACAATCCTGGGTCGGGGTTCATTTCAGGCTGCTGCCATCCCGTGAGCTGATCGGCATGTTTCAGGCCCAACCTACATCGTGACTGCATGACGGCCCGATTATGTACCGTAATTTTACGGTTTGGCCGGTTTACTGCGAAGACAGGATATATATATACAGTAAATTAACTGAAGCATCGTGAATAAGAAAAAACCTATAGTATACAATAAAGAAATTACGGCATATTACATACACTGGACATCAAAGTTCGCCACTATGATAATAAAGCACAAGCAAAAAATAGATTACATACACTGGGCATCAAAGATCGCCACCAGTGCAAATAAACACGCCGACAAAATAATATACAAAACCTATAGCACTTCAATAGAGTTCAAGAAAGGTTAGCCCTGCTGGGGAGCTGCAGCGCAAGTAGCTGAGCAAGATGATGAGACTGCGCTTGTTCAACACTTATATCTTCCTCACTCTGAAAGACAAACCAGTAGACAGATGACAGGTTTTGCACATAAAAGTATCAGTGCTGACAATTCATCACATTTCTTACTGACGAATAAAGTGACACAGTTTAAATTTGCATTAACACAATATGGTATTGTTCAGGTCAAGACATGGCAGGAAATGACATTGTGAAGGAGTTGGCAGCTTCACGACACCACTGGATTACAGATCAAGAACTCATAAGTATCAATGGTTAGTGTGCTGTCAATTTATACCATTTCAGATTGGCAAATAAAGAGACGGTTTAAATAGTAGTAGAATGATATGACATTGTTCATAGTTAAGACATTGCAGAATATGACATTGTGTTGTAGTGGGTAGGTTCACCACACCACTGAATTACAGATGAAGAACAGAAGCATACATGCAGTGCAAAAGAAGATCACTTGCTCTGTATAGTTTAATTTACATGGTATGAAGAAGGAACTTGGTTGTACAACTGAAAACATACATTGAGAAAGGACGAACTTTTGTTTATGAACTACATATAATAAACTTTAAACAAGCAATTTGATGCAAACACCAAAAATAAACAGCTGTTGCAGTCATGCCTAACCAAATATATACAACAAAGTTTGAAGGCTTGAGATGGACAAACTTACATTATTGGTGAAGATAGGCTCTATAAAGGCCTTGTCCATGCTGATGGGGGGGGGGGGCAATTCAAGAAGTTTACCATAGAATCTTCTTCAAAAGCATTGCCTTTATTCTACATTTTTCTAAGAGTAAATATATATGCGATAATATACGAAAAAATGGAGAATATTTAAGATAAGATGAAGAGTGATGCTACATAGCCAAGTAGCTATAAATGTAAGTGCAGTGATACATGCAAAAGGTACAGCCAAGAGCAATGCACAGCTAAACTTCTTCAGTACCAACCTTATGGTAAGAGTAAATATAGACCTGATGTGTAGAAAATGGAGGGCAAAGGAAAATAAGCTGCAGAGTGATGGTACATGAACAACTACCTGTCATTATAAGTACACTGATAAAGGACAGCATGTACTTACAAGAACAATGTAGAGCTAAAAAAACATTGGCATTGGATATATTCTACACTAATGTAACCATTCATACAGATCAGATAATTTGGAGCGAACAATTGATAAGCAAGCTATCATGCATACTGCTGTCACATAATGAACCGGGTATGTATGTAAGTATAGTGATACAGGACAACAGGTACTAACAAGAGCAAAGAAGCGGGCATCATATTTGCGATATCCTGTCGTTCTTGTCAAACCGGAATTCTTCTTCGACCAGATTTCCTGCAAAAAAGATCCGTAAGGCACATGCGGAAAAGTAGAAGTTCAAATTGTCATATGATTTTATAGACAGTACCTCATCCTAGGAATGAGACCAGTGCATAACAAGGTTTTTCCATTCAATGTCTTCTAAATTTAGCATAGGAGACTTCACCAGAAATTCATTTATAGACTTGCCATCAAAGTGTGATTTCCTCAGGTAACACCGATACTGCTGCAATGCTTCCTTGAAAAGCACAAGCAAGCTTTGCTCATCATGACTATCCAGATTGACCCTCGCCTAGTTACAACAATGTAATGTAAATCATTGATGTGTTTAATCAGCAGAAAACAGGAAAATAATAACCATGAATAATAGCAATTACACGTAAGTTGGACAGGAAGATGTGAAAATGGTGTTTGTCTTCACAATAATCTTCCCATGATGGGAATATATGCATGTAGTCCCTAACAACATTGAAATCATTGTCTTTTAAACTGGGAATAAATGGAATGGGGTTCCAATCTGCAGGAATTGGTCGTCTCTGCAGTTGGGATAGGTCTTCAGCCAGTGGACTTGCTGTACTTTTTGCTGGAGTGGGACTTTTTTGTGGTACAGCTGGTGCTATGGCAAATGAAATCGTTATACCTTTTGCTGGAGTGCAGGTCCTGTGTGGTGGGGCTAGTGGTGTGGCCAGTGAAGTATGGGTACAGTCTGCTGGAGTCAGTCATATACCTTTTGATGTCTGATGCACAAGAACAGCATTTGAGTGGAAAAACATGGTATGATGACACATGGAATATCTATTGATAATGGATGGGCATGGCATCTCGACATATATGATGAGTAAACTAAGCATATGGCAGTGCAACAAAGTAGAAGAAATGCAAGACAACATATGTAGGATACGCGCAATCAATAAAACCTTGCCATATTAGAACAGGCACCTTTGACTCCTCGAGGTTAGAATAGTCATTAGGATGATATTCTGAACAAGAATCAACAGGTGGGAGCGTACGAGTTTCATTGCTTCCAGAATGGCACTCAATGACTTGCTGCCAATTTTGTAAGTCATTGCAGTGTTCCACAATATTCTTCTGATGCGCGGATTCTGATATTCACTGTAATTGCATGTAATATCTGAGAACCATGAAAACATAAATAGTTGTGAGATTATCTTTGTAATGCAGATGATATTCTAATACAGGGGCGCCCCTGTAAACACTTGTTTGGTATCACTGGATTCTGTTGAGAGAGCTCATGTGTGCTCTAATATGGTGCATGCATTTATATAATCTGGCACAAGTACACAAAAAATAGGCTCCAGAAGTAAGGATAGCTGGCAGATGATAGGTTCATAATATACTGTATAGAGAGTTTATTGCCAAACCATGATAACAAGAGCACACAGCAACTAGGCAGATCATAGGGGCTGTTTGGTTTTAGGACTAGCATTGCCACACTTAGCCACACATTTTTGCCAAACTTGACTAAGGTTAGTTCATCAAAATGAGCCACAAGTTGGCAAGCCTAAGGGAATCTTGCCACACTTTTTGTGTGTATGCCATGTGGGGTCCAAGTGTGGCTTGCCTAAGATGTGGCTTGAACCAAACACTCACCTAAGTTGGTCAAACATGCCTAACCTTAGGTGTGGCAATCTTTGGCAAAGTTAGTCACAAACCAAACAGCCCCATAGTGTACATAACAGGGGTACACCATAACCAGGATATATAAATCGGGAAAGTGGAACTGGCTGGAAATTACGGTGTTGTATTGCCGCTAGTAATTGAAAGCCTATCGATCACGTACATGCTAGCTCTATCAGCTGTTGATTGCAGATGTCCCTGCTCCCCTTCCTGACAAGGAACATACTATGCTTCCCATAGAGAACACCGCACGGGCCGCCGACCGAACCACCGGCCCCACCGCCTGTGTTCCTCCGCCACCCCCACCCCCGCCCCCACCCACGTTGAGTTTTCTTCGTTCGATGAGGCCCAACCACCGCCCCCACAACCACCGTCCCCACCTGAGCCCCTTCGATCGCACCGACGAACTCCGGCGAGCTCTGAAAAATTGACTGACCCAATTTTGAAATCTAGTCTACTGTGATTTAACTAGTGTGGAATATAAAAGGGGAAAACCATAAGAATTGCGAGTATGGTGTTGAGCGTGCCATGGCGGATCTGAAGGTGCAAACCGGACAAAGGCAACTTCGCAACCAAGAAGAGAAATCAGAGTAAAGCAGTGGCGATCTATTTTCTTGCTGCGATAAATAAGTTGAGCAGATATGAAAGAGTACCGCCTCTGGTGCGGTGCTGTGTATGCATCTGCTGAGAATTTGACGGTGCGGCAGTAGCGATGGCTGTCGGTAGCGTGGAAGTAGATCTAGGAGGGTAGATGGTGGCGGTGGGGCGCGGTTGACGAGACGGTCGTAGGAGCGGCGCCGGCAAGGTGGACGACGGCGGGGATGAAGCGAAAGGACGGGATGCAAGGATCCCGGTCCGAAGCCGTGGATGAGAGAGGTCGATCTCTTGTAATGGCCGGCGGCGTCGGGGTATCAGCACCGGCATGGTGGAGGAGGACGGCGGTGGATGGGGTGGCGGACGGCGGCGGACGGAGGAGGGTGGGGTGGAGAGGGTGTTTTGGCGCCCACGGAGTACGAATGGGGAATAGGGAGGTAGAGAGGAAGGGGGGAACCATGTATTCAGAGCGTGCTTGTCTCAAATGCGAGGAAATTTATAAACTTAGCCCCCGTTTCAAATTTCTACTGCATCACAGCAACACTAGTCGGTTGGGGATAGGACGGTAATCTGGCATACACCGAATATTTGCCGATGAGAGTTTGTTTTTAGCGCCCACCGTGTATGAATATGAATCGGGGAGGGAGTCGATTTCGGCCGAGGACACACTGTGTTTTGGCGCCCACTTTGTATGAATCCGGGCGAGAAGCGGTTACGTCACGTTTGGGTGAAATTACAAACCTACCCCTATTGAAACCTGTAGGAATCCAGCATATAGGCTTTGCGTGGCAGGGGTAGGCAGTAGTGATTTCCATCTCGCAGATTTTGGTTTCGGGCGGTTACTGCGACTTTCCCCGCTTCGTTCAAATTTTGCAGAGTGCACGTTTACCATGCCAACTCAATTTGAATCCCGTTTGTATTCTATTTTCTTCGGGCGGGATCCATTTTCAATTGGAATTACATTCTATATACATCATTTTTTATATATACTTTCAAAAGCACAACACCATTAATACATAAATATGGTTTACAAATGGCATGATCTCATATTCATAAGGTTGTATCCATCAATTTGGATTTTCAAATATTTGAAACCACTTTATGTTGAAATCCAATGTATGCATTCCTCGCTAACTGTCTCCAATTAATGTGTGTTTCATGCGGGTTTTTTTACTTCTCAAACATGTATAATGTGTTTCACACGCAACATATAGTGTAATCCCGTTTAGACATTAATTGCATATAAACCATGCATTGTTTGTAATTGAAGAATCTATGGATCACCAATATTGATAAACTATATAACATTACACGTGTGCCCAAATTCAAATGAATATGCATGTTTGATACACCAATTTGCGTTATAATATTATCGATGTCGTGATCTCCAGTTTAAATATTTGAATCCCCTTTAATCCTGATATTCGTCTCATATAGCTATCACTCATGCTTATATAGGACCATCTCTCTGGACTTATACGCGTTCATCGTCTCTCAGGTATCTCTCATGCTACCTGTATGTTGACAATGATCTTTTATCTTCGTAACACACTGACGGTACTCTCTCCCTTGACCTTCATCACTCTATCTCTCTCTAAGTATATCTTGCTCCTTGCTATGTGTCTCTAACTATGATTCTCCATGTGGAATCTCTTTCTCTCACACAAACACAAAACTTTGTCTCCCGGGGTCTCATTTCTCTCTACTATTCCCATGTGTGCCACTCGCACACCCCTCATACAGAGATGTCTTTCGCTCCTTAGATATGAGAACCTATGACTCTTCCTCTTCAATATCTCTTTCTCACACACAAACACAGACTCTGTCTCCCAGGGTCTCATATTTCTCCATTGTTCTCTTGTATGTCGCTCACACAACACCCTCTCTCCCTAGAGATATCATGTGTTCCCTCGTATGTCTCTCTAGCTATCACTCTCGTTGTGAAATATCTTTCTCTCTCGCAGACACAAAACTCTGTCTCTCTGGATCTCATTTCTCTCTGATATCTGTTTGTATGTGACTCACATGCACCCTCTCTCTATCTCTCTCACACCCACACACATAACCCAGCCTTCTGATCCACTCGACTCCTATCTCTAACGCACACTAGCTACACTACAAAAAAATACACTTCCGTGATGATACGTGTTTGTCACAGTAGGTCGCGTTTTCTGTCATGCATGTACATCCATGACAAATTTATGACAGAATCAAGATAGTCATACATGTGTGGTCGTAGAAGTGTTCCATGACATTGCCAAAATTATCATCACGGAAGTGTCCACTTCCATGACGATAAATCGCACGTCACAGAAGTGCTTTCGTCAAGGGTGACCAACACGTGGCATCCACCGTAACGGAACGTCGTTAAGCTATCGGGGCGGATTTTGGATCCTATAACCCGTTAACAGCCACGACCAATGCCGATTTTCCACGTGTAAAATTCTCATTGGCTGACGGATCCACGCGTCTGCTCCGCGTTGGCACAGGTGTCACTCCTCCAACGGTCAAGATGGGCCTATGATATGTTGACATGTGGCACGGCCCAAAAGTGGCCCACAAAGAGTAAATGGGCCGGCCCAACCGAAGGCCCATAAGATTTAGCGGACCATAATGGGCCAACCCAGCTAAAGGCCCACAAAATTTAGCGGACCATAATGGGACGGCCCAGCTAAAGGCCCACACGATTTTGCAGACCATAATGGGCCGGCCCAGCTAAAGGCCCACAAGATTTTGCGGTCCATAATGGGCCGGCCCAGCTAAAGGCCCACTAGATTCTGCTGACCATAATGGGTCGGCCCAGCTAAAGGCCCAACATTCTCTGTCAAATCGGCCCGTCAACGGCATGTCCTAAACTTGTCATCAACGCGGCCCATGGTCACTTCTGGCCCGTTAACAGTCCGCTAAGTAATTGGGCCGAATTACGGCTCGGTGTATTTCTGGCCTGTTAAACGTCTGGCTTCATTTGGGCCCATTTACGGGCCATCAAAACTTTTGGCCCATAAACGACCGTGAAGGATTTGGGTCATATTCGGCCATGTCTGACATTCGGCCTGTTAGAGGCACACTATAGCTTTGGGCCACTTTCGGCATGTTGTCATTTTCGGCCTGTTAACGCCGGACGTAAACCATGGGCCATATGTGGCCCAACATCATATCAGGCCCATTAACGGCCCATATAAAAATGACAATAATCTAGCCCGACCGAAGTTCCGGCCTGTTAAAGGCCCGTGTATTAGGTCGGCGCATTTACGGCCCGTCCGAATTTTGGCCTGTTAAAGTCCAGTGGGTTATTTGGCACAATCAGGGCCCAATCTCACTTTCGGTCTATTAAAGGCCCATGTATTTTATGGGCTAGAGATATTTACACCTATAAACGGCCTATTTTTACTGAGGGCAAAATTATGTTTAGGCCTGTTAAAGGCCCACTATGGGCATAGGCCTACCAGAAAAATATGAAAGCTTATGCTGATTTAGGCCCAGATATTTTTAGTGGGCTACATGCAAATTTCAGCCCATAATTGTTTTTAGCCCAATTGGAATGGGCCCGACAAATATTGGCATGTTGGGCTCCTACGAAGCTTTAGGCCGAATACATTACTAAGATAAACCTACACTATACAAAAATAGCATCGTAATTACTGCAGCCTGAGGCAGCATCATAAATGTTGTATCACAACAAAATAAATTCAAACCATACAACAAAAGGCCTGTTGGCATAAAGTTTATAGTCCTTCCAGATAAAAGCACCATCAGATGTATAGAAGCACATATCATTTGACCTGAGTGCTAACGTTTCAGGCTTTAGAATCTGATGGAGCAGCACGATCTCCACCTTTTTTCCGCCATTGCTCTTGAACAACGAAGCGAATGTCTGATAGTCTGGTTTCAAAACCATTCATATCTTGACGACATTTCTCAACCACTATTCTTGTTTCCGAAACAACGTCCACTAGGGATTGTACTTGTGTCTGGAGCATAGATATATCACTCTGTCTAGCAGGAAGATTTTGTTCAGTAGGCGATTTGGACGAGGTTACCTTGACAACCAACCCAGAATTACGCTGGAAGGTGCTTTTTGCACTGTTAGTGGAGAGATACTGACGCACTGCAGCAAGAGGTGACATTGTGCGTGTAGTAGCCTCGTCACCTTCAGGTGGTTGTGGCTATTCAATCATTTGTTCCATAGCTTCCTGAAAGTTTGAACTTGTAGATTAGTGTACTAGATAAGTTACTAATGAGATAAAAACAAACAAAGTAGGTTAAACGTTTATACATAACTTATTTTGGTGAACTACTGTAACACAATAGCAGTATTCTAGTGCCAACTACATAATAAAATCACTTTCGGAACATATGTCCATGTAGCATGCCTACTGTATTGTCTATTCCTTCACATTCGTTGACATCTAAGGATAAAGAGACATGGTTTAAAGTAGGATGAACATAGTATGACATCATTCATATCATGGGCAAACAGATATAAAACAAACAGACTATTTATCATTGTGTGCGCATGTGAACATAACAACTAGATTACAGATCAAGACCAAAAGAATATCCTTCATCTCTTTTAAACCATGTAAGGTGAAATGATACGTTAAGACAACTGTGAATAAAAGTGAACAGAGTAACTGACATTGGCTGCAAACCAAGTAGTTAAATGAACACATCACAGTACCAATCAGTTCAAGGAAGGAGGAGTAAGGACTTACAACAACGGCTTGAACTGGTGTGCTCATGCCCTTCATCTTGCTGGTGTGGCAATCCTTGAAGATTTGCACTACATTCGGTTCAGGTTCTTTTTGGTCCGCATGGGATTTCCTCTGTATTTGGAACAAGTCAATATAGATACGATAATATGGCACAAAAAAAAGAAGGAAGTAGCAGCTATTTACAAGAGCCTCGCAGTGTGCAATATAGCTACGAGATCTTGTGGTCTGTTGGAATTTCACTTTAGAATGGTTGGTTTTGTTCTTCAAACAGTTAGCCTACAAGAAGATACACTTGTAAGGCACATACATAAATACAAGTTCAATATGTGGTCTGACCAAATACATATAGCCTACCTGATACTTTGGATCAGACCAGTGTTTAATGAGGGCTGTCCAGTCTTCATCTGTAATATATTCACTGGAGATGTTTGGGTGATTTCATTGTTAGACTTGCCTTCAAAGTGAGATTTTCTAAGGTGGTACCGATAATGTCGCAGAGCAGACTGAAAAACATGAGTGCATGCTTGTCTAGTTGCATCATCTTTCGGATCCAACTTGAACCTCATCTGTTGAAAAAAGAATGTAAGTCTTATTAGGAGGAAGCTAGAAAGTATGGGACAGAGCAAGACAATATTACTAATTGCGATGAATAACATTACTTATGGATAAATGATCAAGGAAGGTGTTAAACTGGGTATTGTCTTTCTCATTCCTGTACTGGATCCACGTTGGGAGGATACATGCATGACACTTAACGGCAACGGCTGCCTCTGATACTAACTTGGCTGACTCTGTAGCATCACGTGGCCTTTTTAAACCTGCCTCAAAATGGATCTCCATTCTTCCTCCTTTAGATTTTGTTAATCTGTCAAGCATTATCCCTGATGTCTGTTTCCGCTTGAGCTGTGGTGCTAGTTCAACAACGAATATGGAAAGTGTTAGTGTACATCAAACTGTGAGAGTACATACAAAGGAGCATGCAACTGCAAATTTACTCGGTCAGGTACCATCTTGGTGTTGATGCTCATGAGGTTCATCTGATCTTGCCAAGTCCTGTTGTGTCAGCAGTGCTTCGGGAGTAGTGTTAGGTGTGAAGGCAGGTTGGGAACTGGCCAGTTCCGGAGCAAATGAATGAGTAACTGCTTGAGATGCTGGTACAGTTGAAGAGGATGCTGCAGCTGGTGGTAGGTGATACTGTGTTTGTAGATTTAGCCGGTGGACTTGGACCTTCTACTGCACTATAAGTACCAGCAGAATCTCGACGGCAGAACCTTTTCCGTTTCACCCGACGAGTAACAGCACTCCCTACCATATTATTTTCCTTGCTCTTTTTTGACTTTGCCATGTCAAGCTGTACCCACAACACAAAAGAATAAAATCACTCTTCAGAACTCATTGATGTATGATACAGCCAAGCAATACTTTGATGTAAGACAACCGTATGAGGATGGAATATGTAAGAAAAACAGGACAACATGACCTATTCACAGCTACGATGTGCAAACTAAGCAGATGGATTTTCAAGAAAATAGAAGTAATGCAAGCTAGACACCATATGAAAGATGCAACCAATATTACTCTGCCAAGTTAAAAGTGTCTTGTCATAAGTGGCAATTCAAAAAATTAGAAGCAGTACAACGTAGAAATCAATGCAAGATGAAACCACTATCAAACTGCCATATTAGAAGCGTCCAATCATGAGACTGATGCAGGAAACACAACAGCAGTACTTTGATGTAAGAACATGGTATGATAGATAGATGCAGTGTATTCTAGACACAGAAAGCCATGTCATATGCATATGTATAACGTATAAACTCAGCAGGTGCAATTTAATCAAAATAGAAGAAATATAGGCTAGACAACATATGCAACATGAAACCAATTATCACACTGTCAACTTACAGCAAGCACCTGCGATGGTGGAATATGGGAGATGAACTCATCATGTAAACTTGGGACTTCAACTTCATTAGCAGTAGCAGTGGCAAATCTAGAGAGTCTCTGTTTGCGTCGGTGGTGTAGCGACCTGACCCGAATGGATCACGTCTACTGTGCTACGGTGTCATCCCTGGATCAATAATGCTGACACCACACAGTACATCGAGGATTTATAGCAGAGTTGCAATCACACACTTATTACATCGATGGCTCAAAAAGAACTTATTACAATAAATATGGCTTAAGGCCATATTATAAAGATAACAACGGAAGACTTGGAAGATAAATGGGTCCATCAACTCGAGCGGCATCACTGAGTATAGGGCCACGACCTAAAAACACCTCAATCGTCGTCTGAAAAGTCTGCAACATTAACGTTGCAGCCCGAAAACGGGTCAGCACATGGAATATGCTGGCAAAGTAACACATAGAGAGTAATGGAATGAAACAGCTATACTATATGCATATATGGCTGGTGCAAAGCTCTATGGTTACAGTTTTGCGTAAAGCCAATTTTTCCCTACTGCAAAGGAATAAATTTATTTAACTATCATGGTGGTTGTGAAACATTGAGAATGGTTGACAGCATTCTCAATCCCAATTAAAAATAATTAAAACCCAACAACATTAATTAGAAGTAACATGTTGAGATTCATAATGATATTCAAGTACTAGATACTCAAGTTGTCCATAACCGAGGACACGGCTAATCATGATTAGTTTGTACACTCTGCAGAGGTTTGCGCACTTTTCCCACAAGACTCGATCGCCTCCGTTTGTTTTCTCGCACTACACGGTGTTTGAGAAGCGGATGACCGAGACACAGTCTTTCAGAAGCGCTAGCACCTTACATGTGGGGTAGACCGTACCACCTACAACCCCTACATCTGCTAGTCCACCCCGTAAGAGTTCGCACAACTTAGTCAACTATGCCAGAGCCCATAATGGCATGTGGCTGCACACGGAAGTTTCTAGCATGAAAGATCTTATGATCCCTTTGAGCCTGGGTGGCGGTCCAAAAAAAATAGGCAAGTCCTGCTAGACATCAGGTGCCTCAATCCACCCAGATGTATGTTTAAGTTGCCACCTTAGATAAACAATTAAAATTATCAACTCACATCTGTCATGGATATCACTCACCCAATCCACGTCTACTAACATAGCATGGCATAATAAGCAAACGTAGAAGTAACTCCCAAGGGTTTGATAATAATACAGGTAATAGGTACTACCTCATCTACTTCCCATCCCACAATTTAATTAGATCCTAATCATGCAATGTGAGAGGATTGATCTAATGCAATAAAACATGGGTTGTAGAAAGGTATGATCAAAGCGTTACTTGCCTTGCTGATGATCCGCGAGTCCTAGGGTTTCGAAGTAACAAGCGGCGCAATCCGGGTAATCTATCACAAACAAACAACAAGCATACAATAAGTACTCATCTAATGCACAGTTAAAACTCGAACAAAAGAACGAACCAGGTAGTTCAACTTAAGAACTCCGGTTGCACAGAAAGAAAGAACCGAACAAAGAAACAAACGGCGAAAGAAAACAACTCGGTTCTAGCAAGTTGAAACTAGGTCAAATTTTACCGGGGCAAAAACTTGTTTAAGTTGATTAGACGGAACGGCGGTTTCGAGACGAAACTCCAGGCGCTTGAATCACCTGATTCCAATAAACGAGCGAAAAGATAAACTAGAACGAAGATCGGATCTGAGATCACGATTGCGGAAAAGACGCGGAATAAATCCGACGAGAAGAAAAAGAAGAACGGTTAAACGAACGGACGTCGTTAACCGAGAAAGAATCCGGTGATCACGTTCGTTAGGCCGAACGGTCCGGCGAACGGTCCAAAGGCAAATAAATCAGAGAAGAAAACGAATCTGATCTAGGATTTCGGAGAAGAAAACCGAACGAAAAACCAATCTAGAAAACCGGAACGGTTTAGAGAAGAAAATAATCAGAACGATTAGAAGAAAACGATCCGAGGAAAAGAGACGCGGGGCAACCTCCGGCGAGGTCTCCGGCGAGGGGCTCCGGCGGCGGCGGCGTAGGGCGGCGGCGGCAGCTAGGTGCGGCGGCGACGGCTAAAGGCGGCGGCGGCGGGTGTGGGGTGGCGGCGTGGCGCGGCGTGGGGTGTGGTGGAGCTCTAGGCTTTGGGTTTGATGATTAGAGGGGGGGGGTGCTTGGGTATTTATATTGGGGAGGGGAGGGGTTTACTTGGGGTAGAGGGCAAGGAATTAGACTAGGAATAGGAATCCTAGATGAAAAAGAAAAACGGAAAGAGGAAAAAGCTAGCCTAGAGTCCATCTAGGACTCGGCTAAGACAAGAGGCGAGGCAGCGGCCTCCTGCACCAGGCGCACGCGCACGCAGGGGCTGGGCGGCCGGCCGGCTGGCTTGGGCCTTGGCCCGGCTGGCCTGGCTCCTGTTTTTTTTTATAAATAGTTTCCGCGCACAGAGAAGAAAAACAAAAAGAGATCTAAACGAACTCCGAAAAATCTAAAGTAAATTTTCCCCGACTCCTAAAAATGAGCCGAACAAAATGAACTTTTCTCCGGACCTAAAATGCAATTTTTGAAAACGCGCATTTTCCCTATCCAAATAAAATGCAAATAAACTCCGGCAAACAAAATGTGATCTATTTATTAGATCTTCATTTTTCCTATATTTTGGGAAAGTCATATTATTCCCTCTCTCATATTTTGATATCGGAAAAATTATTGAAGACAAAATAAATAAAACAAATGATCCTCTTTTCAAAATTCGAGAAAACTCTCAAATATGAACATAACGAAATCTCCAACTCTCTCCGAGGGTCCTTGAGTTGCGTGAAATTTCTAGGATCAACCAAAATGCAAGTAAATATGATATGCATGATGATCTAGTGTATAACATTGCAAATTGAAAATTTGGGATGTTACAAACCTACCCCCCTTAAGATGAATCTCGCCCTCGAGATTCGGGTTGGCTAGAAAATAGGTGAGGGTGGTCTTTGAGCAAACTTCTTCTCTCTCCCAGGTGGCTTCATCCTCTGAGTGGTGGTTCCACTGAACTTTGCAAAAGTTGATAACCTTGCTGCGAGTAACTCTGCTGGCAAACTCGAGAATCTTGACTGGCTTCTCCTCATATGTTAGGTCATCCTTTAACTGAATCGCTTCGAGTGGCACGGTATCTCTTAGCGGTATATCCGCCATCTTGGTGTGACATTTCTTCAGCTGAGAAACATGGAATACATCATGAACTCCTGACAATCCCTCTGGTAATTCCAACTTATAAGCGACTTCTCCCATACGTTTCAAGATCTTATACGGTCCAACGAAACGCGGTGCTAACTTTCCCTTAACTCCAAAGTGCTTAACTCCTCGAAGTGGAGATACTCGGAGATAAACTCTGTCTCTGGTTTCGTAAACTGTCTCCTTGCGTTTTGAATCTGCGTAGCTCTTCTGCCTGGACTGGGCTACCTTGAGCCTATCGCGAATCAACTTAACTTTCCGTTCAGACTCCTTAATCAAATCTGGTCCAAAGAATTGACGGTCTCCAACTTCATTCCATGACAACGGTGTCCTGCACCTCCTTCCCTATAAAGCTTCGAAAGGTGCCATCTTCAAACTGGTTTGATAGCTGTTGTTATAAGAAAACTGGTTTGGTAACGGTGTCCTGCACCTCCTTCCGTATGCGGAGTTTATCCATCAATGTTGACTGAATCTCCAATGCTGCTACATAGCCTCTCGGATATGTTTGGAAATAGTTCCGAAGGTTTTCTGCTAACTCCTTTGGTATTTCTTCAGTCATTTAGGGTGTTGACATGGCTCTTACGGCTCAATGCTTCAGCTACTACATTAGCCTTTCCGGGATGGTAATGCAATCTCATATCGTAATCCTTGATGAGCTCCAACCATCTCCTTTGTCTGAGGTTCAACTCCTTCTGCGTGAAAATGTACTTCAAACTCTTGTGATCCGTGTACACCTCACAATGATTTCCAATGAGGAAATGTCTCCACGTCTTCAATGCATGCACTACGGCTGCTAACTCCAAATCATGCTTGGCATAATTCAACTCATGAGGCTTCAGTTGCCGTGAAGCATACGAAACAACTCTCCCTTCCTGCATAAGCACTGCTCCAAGTCCTCGACGTGAAGCGTCGCAATACACCTCATAATCCTTGGTCTGATCTGGCAAAATCAATACTGGTGAGGTGACCAAACGTTTCTTCAACTCCTGGAAACTAGCCTCACACTCCTCAGTCCATTTGAACTTAGTATCCTTCTTCAACAATTCAGTCATAGGCTTCGCAATCTTTGAGAAATTCTCAATAAATCTCCGGTAGTATCCTGCGAGTCCCAGAAAACTCCGGATCTCTCCAACTGTCGTTGGTGATTCCCATTCGGTTACGGTCTCAACCTTTGTGGGGTCAACTGCTATACCTTCTCCGGATATAACGTGTCCGAGGAATCCAACTTCCTTTAACCAAAACTCACATTTGCTGAATTTGGCGTATAACTGATGTTCTCTTAGTTTCTCCAAAACCAAACGCAAATGTTCCTTATGCTCCTCTTCATTCTTTGAATAAACTAGGATGTCATCAATGAACACTATGACGAACTTATCCAAAAACTCCATAAACACTTTGTTCATCAGGTTCATGAAATAGGCAGGCGCGTTAGTCAATCCAAATGACATAACGGTATACTCATACAGTCCATATCTTGTGGTGAAAGCTGTCTTAGGTATGTCCTGCTCTCGAATCTTCAATTGATGGTACCCTGATCGCAAATCGATCTTGGAAAACACTTTAGCTCCTTGCAACCGATCAAACAGATCATTGATCATTGGCAGTGGGTACTTATTCTTGATGGTTACTTCATTCAATCGCCGATAATCTACAACCATCCTTAATGATCCATCCTTCTTTTCCACTAGAAGTACGGGTGATCCCCAAGGCGAAGAACTTGGGCGAATATAACCTTTCTCCAGTAACTCCTTAATCTGATTCTTAATTTCTACCAAATCCTTTGCTGGCATTCGGTACGGTCGCTTCGATATTGGGCCTGTGCCTGGCAATAACTCAATCAAAAACTCAATGTCTCTATCCGGTGGCATGCCTGGCAATTCCTCAGGAAATACATCAGGAAAATCCTTTACCACTGGTACTTCCTCCTGCACGACTCCTGTTAGGCAATTTCACTTGTGTCCTTTTTGGTACATGCCGGGATACATACTTGATCCTTCTCCCTTCTGGTGTAGTAAGCAAAATTGATTTACTAGCACACTCAATATTCCCTTCATACTTTGATAACCAATCCATGCCTAATATCACATCCAGTCCTTGAGATTCCAATACTATTAGGTCTGAGGGAAATACATAGTTACCAATCCTTAATGGTAACCAATCACACCATCGTCTAGCCATAAACTCTGCTCCTGGTGAGCTTACTAACATGGGTGACCTAAGGGCTTGGGTTGGCAGGTTATATTTATCCACAAATCCCCTTGATATGTATGAATGCGATGCACCAGTATCAAAAAGAATGAGTGCGGTAAATGACTTAACCAGAAACTTACCGATTACTGCATCAGGCTGATCTTCAACCTCCTCCACACTAATGTGGTTCACCTGTCCCCTGCTAAAAGGGTTCGGCTTCTTCCCAGAGCTTCCATTGCCATTTCCATTCTGGCCTTCGGGACATTCATTGGCATAATGTCCGGTCTTGGAACACTTATAGCAAGTGACGTGGCTCAAGTCCTTTTTGGCTGGGGTTGATGGGGTGGTCCGGTTCTGGCCGTTGCTTCCTCCATTCCCATTACCATTCTTGTGGCCATTATGGTTGTGCGAGCTACCTCCTCCATGGGTGTGCTGAAACTTAAATCCCGGTTTAGGGGCAAAACGGGGCTTTTGCTGGGCTCCAGAGTTATACTTCCCCTGTCCATACTTCCTCTTGCGGTTCTCAATCTGTTGTTGCTTCCCTTCAATCATGATGGCACGATCTACCAACTCCTGGTAGTTGTTCAAACTCGCTACCATCAACTGCATGCTTAGTTCATCGTTCAGCCCTTCCAGAAACTCCTCCTGCTTAGCTGCATCCGTAGCAACGTCATCTGGGGCATAACGTGCTAGCTTACTAAACTCCTCCACATACTGGCCAACTGTCCTTCCTCCTTGGCGTCAGTTGCGAAACTCACGCTTCTTTATGGCCATAGCTCCTGCTGAAACATGGGCAGTATGGAATGCTTGCTGAAACTGATCCCATGTGACAGTGTCTACTGGGTAAGTGGCTGTGAAATTCTCCCACCATGCTGCCGCGGGTCCGTCAAGCTGATGTGCGGCAAACTTCACTTTCTCACCATCTGTACATCCTGAAGTGGTCAACTCTCTTCCTATCTTGCGGAGCCAATCGTCTGCTACTATCGGCTCGGTGCTACTGGAAAACACCGGTGGATTCAGCCTAAGGAAACGGGCTAAGTGGTCAACAGGTGGTGGTGGTGGGTTGTGGTTGTTGTTCTGCTGGTTCTGGACTAACATCTGCATCAATTGATTCTGCTGCTGGATCAACTGAGTGAGCTCCGGTCACGTCTCGGAGGCATCTGAGGGTTTAGAAAAGACGAGATATAAGAATAGAGGGGGTCTAAAGGGAAAACACTACCCATGTGCACATGAGGCAAAAGCACACAAAATCACTTCAATCAATCAAACAAGGGCTTACAAACGATCTAAATCTATCGCAAAAGTGCTCGACTATTGTTTACATGGGGGAATACTACTACTATCTGGTGGTCATCTAGAAATTTGAACCGGTGGAAGACTCCATGATATCTGCTCCAGCTTCATCTTCAAAGTCGGGTTCACTTGGATCCGAATCGGTGTCGTCGATGATGATGTAGTTGTTCGGACATGCGATGTACTTGTCTTCCTCCATGGATGCTAACTTCTCCTTGAGTTCTTCAATCTCCTGCTTAAGATCGCAATTGTGCCTCGCTAGAGCTACGATCTCATCCATGTAGTCCTTGCGTGTAGACTTCAGTTCTCCTTCTAGCTCGATGATCCTTGCCTTCGCATTCTTCAACTCTATCATGTCATTGCACATCTGGTTCTCGTGGCGTCGAATGTGCTGGTTTAACTCCTGGATGAAAGATGCAATGGATCTATCCTTCTTGGTGCTGACTAACTCCCATTGTTCATCTCGGTGTCCGCAAATCTGGTAGATAGTGTCCTTGAGGTCTTCTTGATAAACTTCTCCAATGCGTCCTATGGTGATATGAGCTGCCATGCTCTTTCCTAGACTCCAGGTTGGTGCATTGAAAACACTATCTATAGGCTTCGTGATTGGCGCGAATGTCCTTCCCGGAATGTGAGCTTGAATCTTCCAGCGCTCCTCTTCAGGCAGAGTGGCGTTGAAGGTTCCCGTGAAGCTTGGTAATCCAATGTTCAGGTACTTGGTGACTTCCTTCAGGTGAATTCCAAATGGTGTGCCTTCATCCGGTTGAGCGTACTTAATCTTCGCGTTCGTCATCCTAAAGAGTAGAAAAGATGAGGAGTTAGAAAATGAGAAGAGAATAGTGATCTATGGCTTTAACTTAGTGGTCGTGTCCTACAGTCAGCGTGTGCTCTGATACCATCTCTGTAGCGACCTGACCCGAATGGATCATGTCTACTGTGCTACGGTGTCATCCCTGGATCAGTAATGCTAACACCACACAGTACATCGAGGATTTATAGCAGAGTTGCAATCACACACTTATTACATCGATGGCTCAAAAAGAACTTATTACAATAAATATGGCTTAAGGCCATATTATAAAGATAACAGCGGAAGACTTGGAAGATAAATGGGTCCATCAACTCCAGCGGCATCACTGAGTATAGGGCCACGACCTAAAAACACCTCAATCGTCGTCTGAAAAGTCTGCAACATTAACGTTGCAGCCCGAAAACGGGTCAGCACATGGAATATGCTGGCAAAGTAACACATAGAGAGTAATGGAATGAAACAGCTATACTATATGCATATATGGCTGGTGGAAAGCTCTATGGTTACAGTTTTGCGTAAAGCCAATTTTTCCCTACTGCAAAGGAATAAATTTACTTAACTATCATGGTGGTTGTGAAACATTGAGAATGGTTGACAGCATTCTCAATCCCAATTAAAAATAATTAAAACCCAACAACATTAATTAGAAGTAACATGTTGAGATTCACAATGATATTCAAGTACTAGATACTCAAGTTGTCCATAACCGGGGACACGGCTAATCATGATTAGTTTGTACACTCTACAGAGGTTTGCGCACTTTTCCCACAAGACTCGATCGCCTCTGTTTGTTTTCTCGCACTACACGGTGTTTGAGAAGCGGATGACCGAGACACAGTCTTTCAGAAGCGCTAGCACCTTACATGTGGGGTAGACCGTACCACCTACAACCCCTACATCTGCTAGTCCACCCCATAAGAGTTCGCACAACTTAGTCAACTATGCCAGAGCCCATAATGGCATGTGGCTGCACACGGAAGTTTCTAGCATGAAAGATCTTATGATCCCTTTGAGCCTGGGTGGCGGTCCAAAAAAAACAGGCAAGTCCTGATAGACATCAGGTGCCTCAATCCACCCAGATGTGTGTTTAAGTTGCCACCTTAGATAAACCATTAAAATTATCAACTCACATCTGTCATGGATATCACTCACCCAATCCACGTCTACTAGCATAGCATGGCATAATAAGCAAATGTAGAAGTAACTCCCAAGGGTTTGATAATAATACAGGTAATAGGTACTACCTCATCTACTTCCCATCCCACAATTTAATTAGATCCTAATCATGCAATGTGAGAGGATTGATCTAATGCAATAAAACATGGGTTGTAGAAAGGTATGATCAAAGTGTTACTTGCCTTGCTGATGATCCACGAGTCCTAGGGTTTCGAAGTAACAAGCGGCGCAATCCGGGTAATCTATCACAGACAAACAACAAGCATACAATAAGTACTCATCTAATTCACAGGTAAAACTCGAACAAAAGAACGAACCAGGTAGTTCAACTTAAGAACTCCGGTTGCACAAAAATAAAGAACCGAACAAAGAAACAAACGGCGAAAGAAAACAACTCGGTTCTAGCAAGTTGAAACTAGGTCAAATTTTACCGGGGCAAAAACTTGTTTAAGTTGATTAGACGGAACGGCGGTTTCGAGACGAAACTCCAGGCGCTTGAATCACCTGATTCCAATAAACGAGCGAGAAGATAAACTAGAACGAAGATCGGATCTGGAAAAGACGCGGAATAAATCCGACGAGAAGAAAAAGAAGAACGGTTAAACGAACGGACGTCGTTAACCGAGAAAGAATCCGGTGATCACGTTTGTTAGGACGAACGGTCCGGCGAACGGTCCAAAGGCAACTAAATCGGAGAAGAAAACGAATCCGATCTAGGGTTTCGGAGAAGAAAACCGAACGAAAAACCGATCTAGAAAACCGGAATGGTTTAGAGAAGAAAAGAATCGGAACGATTAGAAGAAAACGATCCGAGGAAAAGAGACGCGGGGCAACCTCCGGCGAGGGGCTCCGGCGGCGGCGGCGTAGGGCGGCGGCGGCGGGTGTGGGGTGGCGGCGTGGCGCGGCGTGGGGTGTGGTGGAGCTCTAGGCTTTGGGTTTGATGATTAGAGGGGGGGGTGCTTGGGTATTTATATTGGGGAGGGGAGGGGTTTACTTGGGGTAGAGGGTAAGGAATTAGACTAGGAATAGGAATCCTAGATGAAAAAGAAAAACGGAAAGAGGAAAAAGCTAGCCTAGAGTCCATCTAGGACTCGGCTAAGACAAGAGGCGAGGCGGCGGCCTCCCGCGCCAGGCGCACGCGCACGCAGGGGCTGGGCGGCCGGCCGGCTGGCTTGGGCCTTGGCCCGGTTGGCCTGGCTCCTGTTTTTTTTTATAAATAGTTTCCGCGCACAGAGAAAAAAAACAAAAAGAGATCTAAACGAACTCCGAAAAATCTAAAGTAAATTTTCCCCGACTCGTAAAAAGGAGCCGAACAAAATGAACTTTTCTCCGGACCTAAAATGCAATTCTTGAAAACGCGCATTTTTCCCTATCCAAATAAAATGCAAATAAACTCCGGCAAACAAAATGTGATCTATTTATTAAATCTTCATTTTTCCTATATTTTGGGAAAGTCATATTATTCCCTCTCTCATATTTTGATATCGGAAAAATTATTGAAGACAAAATAAATAAATCAAATGATCCTCTTTTCAAAATTCGAGAAAACTCTCAAATATGAAAATAACGAAATCTCCAACTCTCTCCGAGGGTCCTTGAGTTGCGTGAAATTTCTAGGATCAACCAAAATGCAAGTAAATATGATATGCATGATGATCTAGTGTATAACATTCCAAATTGAAAATTTGGGATGTTACAGGTGGGGAGGACCACCAACATCCCCTAACTTACTCTTTTCCTTCCTATTTTATGATATTGCCTTATGAAGTCAAAACCACAAGAAGATGAATAAAATTAGCTCTGCATAACTGGTTGATGCATGATACAGACGAACACTACTTTGATGTAAGGCAAGCGCAGGATAGGAGGATGGAATATATACAAAAAAAGACAACGTTTCATATTCACACGTACGCTAGGAGGTTGGAATATGTATGAAAAAGCAGTAAGCGGAAGGCATTTCAACAAAATTAGAAGAAATGAAAGCTAGGCACCATATGAACATGCAACCAATATCACTCTATCAGGTAAATAGTATCTCGTTGTAAGAGCCATTTAAAGAAATTAGAAGCAGTACAAGCTAGAAGACAATGCAACATGCAACCTACATCACAGTCCCAAGTTAAATGTGTCTTATGGGTAAGTGATCGTTGCAGCTATAAGTTGTAAGCTACGCAGATGCAATTCAACATAATCAGAAGCAATACAATCTAGACATCATACGGAAAACACAACCACGTATAACAGTTCCAAGTAAGAGCAAGAACCTGTGATGGTGGAGTAGGGGCGATGTGCTCATCATGTACACGTATGTTCTAGAAACAGGAACACGTGTCATATTCAAAGGCATTATGTGTAATGTAAGCAGATGCAATTCAAGTTAGAAGCAATACAAGCTAGACATCATACACAACATGCAACCACATATAATAGTGTCAAGTTAGAGCAAGCACCTGTGATGGTGCAGTAGGGGAGATGTGCTCATCATCTACGCAGCTACGTTGACTATCCAGCCTTGTGTTGTCTTGCGAATCTTGTTGGGAGGATGGCGGAGTAGAATCTGTAGAGACCCCCTGTTTGAGTTGCTCTGAAGGACCACCATCATCCATTACCGGACTAATTTCCTTCAGTTGTAATGATTTTGCTCTTCAGAACTCATTCATGCATGATACTGACGAACACTACTCGGATGAAAGGCAAACACATGATGCGAGGATGGAATATGTATGAAAAACAGGATGGTGTGACATATTCACACCTATGATGTGGTAACTAAGCAGAAGGCATATCAACAAATTAGAAGCACTGCAAGCTAGACACCATATGAAAGATGCAACCAATATCACTCTGCCAAGTTCAAACTGTATGGCGTTTCAACAAATTAGAAGCAGTACATGCTAGAAATCATATGCAAGACATAACCAATAGCATAGCGGCGACTTAAAGGTGCCTTATCACAAGTGACTGATGCGGGATATGCAAGAATAGTAGTCTGATGTAGAAATAGGAACACATGTCATATTCACAGGCATTATGTGTAAAGTAAGCAGATGCAATTCAACAAAGTTAGAAGAAATACAAGCTAGACATCATACGCAACATGCAACCACATATAATAGTGCCAAGTTAGAGCAAGCACCTATGATGGTGGAGTAGGGGAGATGTGCTCATCATCTACACAGCTACGTTGACGGTCTAGCCTTGTGTTGTCTTGCGAATCTTGTTGGGAGGATGGCAGAGTAGAATCTGTAGAGAACCTCTGTTTCAGTTGCTCGAAAGGACCACCATCATCCAATGCCTTGCCAATTTCCTTCAGCTTTATTGATTTTGCATTGTGAGGTCATACCGACAAGAAAAAGGAATATCATTCGCTCTTCAGAACTCATTCATGCATGATACTGACGAACACTATTCTGATGAAAGGCAAAGTCATGATATGAGGATGGAATATGTACGAAAAAATGGACGGCTTGACATATTCAAACCTATGATGTGGTAACTAAGCAGAAGGCACTTCAACAAATTAGAAACATTACAAGACACCATATGGAAGGTGCAGTCAATATCACTCTGCCAAGTTAAAAACTGTCTCGTCATAGGTGGCGTTAATCAAACTAGAAGCAATACATGCTAGAAATCATATTCAAGACGCAAACCAATATCACACTGCCAACTTAAAGGTGTCCCATCATAAGTGACTGATGCAGGATACACAAGAAGAGTAGTTTCATGTAAGAACATGGTGTGATAGACAGATATAGTATGTACCAAAAACAGGAAAGCGTGTCATATTCACATGTATCATGTGTAAGCTAAGCAGATGCAGTTTACACTAATTAGGAGCAATACGAGCTAGACACCATATGCAACATGCAACCAGATATCACACTGCCAAGTTAGAGCAAGCACCTTGGATGGTGGAGTAGGGGAACGGAGACTTGGACCATGTAATGCACTATCAGTACAAGGAGAATCGGTACAGATGCTCCGTTTATGTTGTTGCAGAGGACCACCATCATCGCCTTCCTTACTCTTTTCCTTCCTCTTTCTTGATTTTGCCTTGTCAAGTCAAACCCACAAGAAAAAAGAATAAAATTTGCTCTTCAGAACTCATTGATGCATGATACTGACGAACACTACTTTCATGTAAGGCAGCCGCATGATAGGAGGATGGAATATATATGAAAAACAGGACGGCGTGACATATTGACATGTATGATGTATAAACTATAAACTAAGCACAAGGTGCTTGAACTTGTTAGAATCGATGCAAGCTAGAAACCATATGAAAGATGAAACCAATATCACTCTGCCAAATTAAAAGGGTGCCCTAACAAATGTATTTGACCAAATTAGAAGCAATACATGGCAACAGGCTAGAAATAATCTGCAATATGCAATGAATAAAGGTGACTCATCGTAAGTGATTGATGCAGGATACAGAAGAGAGGTAGTTTCATGTAAGAACAAGGTTAACACATAGATGTAGTGTGTACCAAAAATAGGAAGGCATGTCATATTCACAGGTATAGTGTGTAAACAAAGCAGATGCAATTTACCCTAATTAGAAGCATTACAAGCTAGACACCGTATGAAACATGCAACCACATATCACACTACGAAGTTAGAGCAAGCACCTGTGATGGTGGTGTAGGGGAAGTGCGGTCTTAAGGTACAGAGTTATGTTCAATATCTTCATTTAGGCTTGCTGTTTCTTGAGAATCATGTGGAGAGGATGAAATTGCATTCTTTATAAGAGTATTGCGTCTCATATTAACCCACGCGCGTGACTGTCTCATCATAAGCGATAGACGTAGGATACACAAGAACAATAGTTTGATGTAAGAACATGGCGTGATAGGCATATGTAGTATGTACCAAAAATAGGAAGGCGTGTCATATTCACATGTATAATGTGTAAGCTAAGGAGATGCAATTTAACAAATTAGGAGCATTGATGAGGGATACACAAGAAAAGTGCCTTATCATAAGATATAGTATGTACCAAAAACAGGAAAGCGTGTCATATTCACATGTATCATGTGTAAGCTAAGCAGATGCAGTTTACACTAATTAGGAGCAATACGAACTAGACACCATATGCAACATGCAACCAGATATCACACTGCCAAGTTAGAGCAAGCACCTTGGATGGTGGAGTAGGGGAACGGAGACTTGGACCATGTAATGCACTATCAGTACAAGGAGAATCGGTACAGATGCTCCGTTTATGTTGTTGCAGAGGACCACCATCATCGCCTTCCTTACTCTTTTCCTTCCTCTTTCTTGATTTTGCCTTTTCAAGCCAAACCCACAAGAAAAAGGAATAAAATTTGCTCTTCAGAACTCATTGATGCATGATACTGACAAACACTACTTTCATGTAAGACGAACACTACATTTCACACTGCCAAGTAAGAGCAAGCACCTGTGGTGGTGGTGTGGGGGAATTGCGGTGATCAACTAGAGAGCTACGTTGACTATCTTCATTTAGCCATGCTGTTTCTTGAGAATCATGTGGGGAGGATGACACTGCACTCTCAAAGGTATAATGTGTAAAGTAAGAATATGCAATTTAACCAAATTGGAAGCAATAAGTTAAAGCAAGCACCTGGGATGGTTGTGTGTGGCAATTGAGATCATCAACTGCAGAGCTAAGTTTACTGTCTCCAACTGCTGACACTGCACCCGTTAGAGCGCACGAACGCTTAGTGCTTATCTTCGAATTACACTGGAGCGACTTCTGTCTTTTCTTTTCTGCATTCATCAACACTGCGTCAGAGTCTGAAATACCCATGCATAAAAAACAATAGTGTGAGTATGGGTGAAGTGTGTGCACAATTAGTACAGGGTAAAGGTAGCAGATAGCAGGTCGGTGAGAAATAAATGACGGGAGACATATGATAGCTCAACAACATGCATGGCACGCTAAATTACTACATGATTCTATGAAAATAACAGTCGACTGAAAGCAAATAGGTCAGTCCATTTTTTCTGCACCGTCCGATGTACAAAGAACAGGCAGATCACCTTCATCTACCTCCAGCGAGTCTGTGTTGACGATCTTCCTCGAAATGCCAGCGACCACCGACCCAGTATTCCTCCCCTGCCTACGCCCTCCCCTCGACCTCACCGCACCGCCGTGCTTGGCACCGCCCCCCCGGCTATCCATTCAAGCCCCACCGACCTCCAGATCAGGCGCAAGCAGCTCCTGCGCCCCACACCCCTATGATAGACACCGATGCGCCGCTTCCCCGGGGAATAGGCGGACTATGTGCTCCGCGCACCTAAGCGGGTGCTGCTTCTTTTAATTGGGTTCTACTGACCCTGAATTGAAATCCAGGCGGGCTACTGACCTCTAGCAAAGGTGAAATAGTAAAAGGGAGGAAACCTTGTGCATTTAGTATCACGAAGAAGATGCAGTAAGAAGCGCTCAACTAGTTTCTTTCGTGGGATGAATACGGTGTGAGCAGAGACGTAAGATTTGCTTGAATAAGGGAAGAGGAGTACCTCTTTCTACTGGCAGTGTTGTGTCCTCCTTCTGTTTTCCCGACGATCTTCTTGTTGTTTGCCGGAAACCAGAAGTTGTGGAGGACGGTGCATCCTTGGACGAACCCATGGCCAAGTTGTTGAGTGTGGTGCGGTGGCCGTCTGTCGGCGGTGGGGAAGCAGATCCGATGCATCGAACAACGGCGTAGCGGGAACAGCTCCGGTGCGGTGGACGGTTGCGACAGTGGAGCCGCAGCAGTGAGGCGCAGGATGGCGAGGTCGGAGTGGTTCTGGTACGGCACACGTCGGCGTCGGCGTCGTGGAGGCAGCTCTGCCTCGGCTTCAGCTGCTAAGTCCTTGAGGGCGTTGCGGTTGCGGTTGCGTTGGACGATGATGTCGGGGTACCGGCTCCGGTGTGATGGAGGAGGGCGACGGTGGATTGGCCGCTATGGGGTGGAGGATGGAGGAGGTTGGGGTTTCACGGCTGGTGGAGAGGGTGTTTTTGCGCCCACGGAGTATGAATGGGGAAATGGAGGGAGGCGGGGATCTAAGGGGGGACAATGTTTCGGTTTGAGACGCGCTTGTTTGAAATTTGGGGAAAGTTACAAACTTTCCCCCCATCTAAAATTTCGGACATATTGCGGGTTGGGGGTAGGACAGTCATGTCAGGTGTCCCAAATGTGGGCGGGATAGATTTCGGCCGTGCACATGGGTAGGCGCCCATGGCGTATGAATGCTTCTCTGGCGTCTTGGTGAAGTTACAAACCTACCGCGGTTTAGACCTTTGGACATCGGGCCGATAGGCTACACGGGCCAGAGTCAGGACAGCAATTTCCTACCACCAAAACATTAGTCTCGCCTAGTTTCGGGTGACCAGGGGCCTATTTGGTGCTTCATTCAGGGCCTCTTTGATTCACAGGATTGTCAAAATGAAGGAATAGGAAAAATGCAGGAATAGGGTGACATGTCCCATAGTATCCTACAGGATTTGAAAGAATGTTTGATAGCATAGGAAAAATAAAGGAATTCTACAAAGAGGTTTGAGTGGATGGAAATTTTCCTCCAAAATGTAGTACAAATGGATCATATGGAAAAATTCCTAAGGATGCCAATCCTACTAATCAAACGAGCATCACAGGAAAAATTCCTAAGGGTTTAAATCCTCCAAAAATCCTATGCAATTCCTTTGAATCAAAGGAGCCCTCAATATTTGGGAGCAGAAGCATTTAACGTTTTCGGTTCTCTTGAATTGAACTTTCAGGATTTTTCAAACTTCACAAATCTTTACTCTTGAAAATCCTAAAGCTACGATTATTTTGGAATGGAGGGGGTACATTTGAATATACATTGTACACGAGTATATATTAAAAAATATGCAACTTACCTCAGTTCATGCATGGTTCCAGATATAATCTCCTTGGTTGAAAAAAAGTTAGATATGCGTATGAATATATATAGCATGTTCAAACTAACAACAAAGGTTGATGCCCCCTTTTACATCTGATTTACAAATGCCATTATCTTGGGTTCAAATAGATGAATGCACTTCCTATGAATTTGAATCTTCGAAACCCCCTTTATGTTGAATTCGACATGTATTCTATTTCGTAGCTAGCAATTTGGAATGTATCCATGCAAGTGACAAATGTATAAAGTGGTTCACACTAACAACATGGAGTGCACTAATTAATGTTTAGATATGAATTGCAAAAGCATCCATTGCCTGTATTTCAAACCGCTCTCACTCTATGGATCGATAATATGAAATAAACACATGCACATGCTAGAATTCAATTGCAGTTGAAGAAAGAGCCTACTCCTGGTACTGTACATTAGTGATAGGGGTGTGTACAAAGTACACGTGAATACCAGGCATTGTGCGTGTGTGTATACTATCGACGAACTAGCCCGCAAGCTTGTATAACATACTAAGGGCCTAGGGTTGCAAATCATATATAGTCGGCTTATCACCAGTGGGGATAGAGTCCTCCGCGACTTTGGTAGCTTCGTGTTGTACGCCGAGTCCTCCACATGGGTCTTCGTATAACACGTCTCGGTCCAACCTATATGTGGCGCAGGATGGAACCGACCCATGAGTCTTCATGTGGACCCACCACAACTAGAAATGATGTGCCCACCACACCACACACGCAATCGGCCACTAAGAAAATAAGCATATACAATAGTACAACGGTATCTAGCTCACGATACATCTCCATATTTTGTTAATGACACTAACGGACTTTGCATTTGATGCGTGCTCCGTATTTTGTTGACGACACTTACGGTCATTGTATTTGAAGCGAAAGCACAATATGGTCACTCGACTTTAGAATAAGCTCATCACGGTCACCACATACATTTTGTCATGCTAACCAACATGTGGTTGGATGGTTAGAGGACAGTGGTTTCTCGAGCCCACCAAGGTTAAAGTCCCGGTGCTCGCATTTATATTGTGTTAATTTCATTATTTTCCGGCGACGTACGTTCAATGGGAGGAGACGTTCCACTCGACTACGAGGCACCTATGGTGACTTCGTAAAATCTCAAGATCATATATGCTGGCCCAATCTCTCGAAGGTGCTCATAGGGGTAGGGTTCGCGTGTGTGCGCTTATAGCGGTGAGTGCTTGCGCGTATATATGAGCCCGTGTGTCTGTACCGTGTTAAACAAATACATATCATGATTATACAGTCACTGGCTCACCCGTACAACTCCGTATTTTGTTGATGACACAATCAATTGACCAGTCAAACGTTCCATGCGACGCAACTAGTGTTGCACCATCGGGGCGCGTAACCATGGGGCCCACCTGTCAGCCTGTATATGAAAGAAAGAAATGGTAGTTTGATTCTGTAGTGTGTTAATAAAATAGGAGTACATTTTAGGGTGATCATATGGTCAGTGGCTCACCATAGAGCTCCGTAATTTGTTGATAACACGATCAATTGACCAGTCAAACGGTCCACATTCAGCAGCGCACATTACCATAGGGCCCACCCGTCAGCGCGTATATGAAGGACAAAAATGGTAATAAGTGAGTGGTTTCGGGGAGGAAGGGCCGGCCGCGGGCGGCGGGGGCTGGCGGCTCAGGGGGGTGGAGTTTGATGATAAACTGGAGGCCCTTGATTTCGTATCCAACGGCTGGAAAATCTAATGACCAGAGATGAAGAAGTCAGTCGACTGATGTGTAGCCTCACCCCGCATGTACACATGCATGCACGCAAGACATGCACGCATGTAGGCGTGCAACACTGAGACGTACACACGCATGCATGTTGGCGTCCAGCATTGACACGTACACATGCACTCACGAACACACGCACGTACGCACCCATGCATGCAACACTGAAACGTACCCTTGCACGCACGCAACACTCGCACGCCTGCATGCACACAGCACACGACGCAAGACACACGTTCAACCTATACATTCATGCACCCTTTGTTAAGGACATGGATTGTTACGGGTATTAATCAATCTTATCTGTGATAAGCAGAACATTGATGTTTGCAGCGGTCTTTATGAATCACAACGTATCGAACGGGCTATCATCATAGTAGGCTTATCTACATGAAAAAGATGACGTCACACTCAATGAACAATCATCAGTTTATGAAATGCCTGCTTCTGACCGCCCTGGCCCACCAAAGGTTCCTCTGCTGTGCACTGCCTGCGTTGGGTCACTGACATGCATGCCATGCACCCAAAGAGCCCACATGTCAGTGGAAGAACGACACGGTGTCCTAGGTCAGAGTCGAGGGCGCCACTCGCGGCACGCCCGGCTGAACATGCCTCGGTGCCGCATGCAAACGCCTCCATGAAACCCGCCCGTGTGGAAGCCGAGAAACCCACTCTGGACACACGTCCGTTCATGACCGGGCCGCTCCCCTATCTCCTCCACCATTTTGTCCACTCTTACAATGGCTTACGAAGAGTAGTTATTCCGCATCCAAGCCGGCTGGGTAGCCCGCCGGATACGAGCTATGCAGCTCGCTGATCCACCTCCCTCCCCTCGCCCGACGGAGCCAGTTGCCACCCCAAGCCGTGGAATTTTTCCATGTATTGTTTTCATGGACTAGCAAGATGCCCGTGCATTGCACGGAACATCAAGATGCATTTTTTTACAAACTCCCGCATGCATGCAATGGATAATTAATGTCCTCCTTTGCTAGTACCACGAGGCAAACACCATTAATATTGCATCGATTAGTGTTAGTGGCCTTGTATATCTGCAAATTGTAATTTTGATAGTGGCCCCTGTATATAAAAATAGAGGGAGAAAGATGAGAGATAAGATGAGGAGGAGTGGGGCGTGGTGGTGACTGGTGGTCGGACTGGGTGGAGGCATGGGGATGGACGGCGCATTATGTCTAGGTTTGTATCTCTCTCACACACACCCACGTAGGTGGGGGACGTGCATGAAGAGAAGAGGTGCACGCACGGCGCACGTAATCCCGTCTCTTTCCCAACCACACCCGCGCGGGTACACAGTGGAGCTCATTTCTGTATGAAAAAGGCAGCCCACGTGGTAATTTGGCACATGTACTAGTTGTCCACTTGATGGAGGGAGGATCGTCTACCACGGGTGAACAAACAAATTGCAACTTGACGCGTTATGTTAAATTAAAAAAATAGGCAAACCATGTGGGGCCTACCTTAGATGCAAGGCTCTATACACTGGAGTACTTTTGATGTGTCCCGTCAACTCGCAGAACGAGGAGAAGCTTGCTTAGTACGCCGTCTCCCCTGCCCATGGGCGCGGTGGCTCGCAGGATGAGGTGAAGCTTGCTTACTAGTACGCCTTACGCCCGCTCCCTCGCCCACGCGCGCGGTGGCTCGCAGCACGAGGAGAAAATTTTACTACTCCCTCCGTTTACTCCTCGTCCCTACTACGTACTTTGGTTAGTACTCCCTTCATTTACTTATACAAGGCCACTATAAAAAATACATTTTGCATCTATACAAGGCCACAAATAGTAATCGAGACAAAAGTTACTACTCCCTCCTTTACAGTTTATGGCTCAATTTCAAAATCTCTCCAACCAAGGTAGACGGTGAGTGGTCGAATTAATTTCATATTTTGCACAAGTAATTAGTACGCTCGTTTTTCTCAAGAAGTTATGTTTACCGAGGCATTAATTAGAACGAATGCATGAATGACCACTAAATTTCCATGAACTTGTACATGCATTGGTTTGTTTCCTCTTGACACTGCTTGCGTCGGGTGATCTAGCGCACCTCGAAATCCAACATGTAATGGTACTACTACTAGTATAGTAGAATTGAGACTTATCAAACGGAAAAAAGAATGTTTTCTAGATGAGCCCTATAAACCCTAGTGGGTACGTACTCCGTAAAAACGGATTTTTCCAAAACTAAGTCACTCCCTTTCATGAATTCTGTAGTATACTCCTTCATCGACGCTCCCTTTCATGAATTATGTACTTCCTGTCGCCGACATGTGGGACATATAGCAACCGGGTCGACGTGTCAAGCACCAAATAACAGTGCAGAACAGCAGGGGACGCACCCGACTCGTACCGGCCCAGTAGTAGTAATGAGCAATGAGACGTCAAATCACAATGCCGCACTTTCCCAGACGGACGAAGCAACCATTATTTCACACTTTGGTTCGCCATCATCTCAAAGCACGTACTAGTATTGCTTCTTCCTCAAGAGGGACACACGCATCGCCTTGGTACATCATGACACATGGGACCGCATGACAGGCCATGCTCCCCCGTCGATCGCTCGGTAAAATCCGTATACTACATGGCATGCACATTGTTCTAGGTTGAGAATTTAACTGGCTATATATGTGATGAACAGTACTCTAGCCTTTTAAAAAATGTATACTTTTGTACAGCAGTACTATCGATGGATTTCACCATGGAGCAAAACTTGAAATTAAAAAAAGGTGGTACATATAGAGAGCGCTCATCGCCAAATTATGCATATGGTACTATTAAAAAGGCTAGTCACAATAATGGTGTGCAGCACAACCCACCCCTAAAATAAAACTAAGAAGGTGCTTGGATACGTTTTAGTCCCATGACTAAAAGTAGTGGGACTAAAACATGCTAGCCTCACCCATGCTTGGATCCAAATACTAAAAAGGCTAAAATCAAGTTAATGAGCATTTATTATCCTCCAAACCCTCCAATCCAGAACTCGCCTGTGTTAAAGGAGAGGAGTTAAATGAGTAGAGAGAGGACTAGTCCACATTTTAGTAGGGGTACCCCTGACTAAAAAAAATTTTAG
This sequence comes from Triticum urartu, assembly GCF_003073215.2. NCBI lineage: Eukaryota > Viridiplantae > Streptophyta > Magnoliopsida > Poales > Poaceae > Triticum > Triticum urartu. The sequence continues at coordinate 276,350,903 of NC_053026.1, forward strand.
TCTCAAGACTAGTTTTAGCCCCTCTTTAGTCAGGGGTGCTTGGAACTTTAGCCTCTAAAAGAGACTATTTTTAGTCAGACTAAAATAAGTCCCTTGGATCCAAGCACCCTCTAAGCATCCTGGAATTCTTTGACAAAACTAAGCACCCTGAAATTCTTTGACAACTAAACTGCTGGCTATATGATGTTGGCCATATATATTGTATGTATATAATGTGAAGAAACGAGTGGTAGTACAATACCAACTAAAAGATGAAATGTAAGAAATACTAGTATGTACGTACTGAAGAGTTAAAGTAACGAGAAGAAACATAACATAGTTCTGCTGGGGGCTCAGCACAACACACCCCTCAAATTATATTAAGCACACTTGAAATTAAACTTTGCAACTATTCCGGTAGACACTGCATTAGAACCACCATGAGAAATGACACTGCCACCTTACTCGGAGTCCTCGTCCACGTCCTCGACTTCGTCCTTGTCCCTCTTCCTCTTGGCCGATACTTCTTTTCTTGAACCGCACACTTGGCTGTTGCTCTTCATCCAACCCTTGTAGATATTGAAGCAAAGGTAGCCATCCATTGCAGCGCAGTGGATGTGGTCTATATCTAGTACATTCCGTTGCCATGCATGATGATGAAACGTGTATGGAGGTTTCTCCAGTTTACCGTACGAAGGATGAACCATGGCTCCTGCCAGGGTTAGCATTGAAGGCTGACGAGAGGACACCAGCCGATTCTTCTGGAGGTCGAAGGGGTTGCCTACAACGAGACCTATCCGACGCAGGACATCCCTGTCGTTCTTAAAGTCTACAGTAATGAATTTCACTGTTTTGTCCTTGAGGAAGTTCTTAAAATCCTGGCACTCAACGTCGGCATGGCATATGTGGTAGACCAAGCAAACGTTATCTATGCAAACCTGGATCACGGCGGGCTTCTTCCTCTCTTCGTCCTTTAGATCCTTCTCTTGTCCCAGGACTGTGGTGTACTCAACATCTAGCCCAGCGACCCACTCATCATCTGAGTTTTCGAACATGCGTCTGAAGTGAGAAAGGAATCCTTTCAGCGTCGCGGAAGAACGGGTGTAGATGACGTCGAACTCATCGCCGGTGATGGTTCTAACCTTGTACTCACCGCCGATCGTGGAGATTTGGGACGCCATGGATTTGGGAGGAGGGTTAGGATTAGTGGAACTGCCGTAATGTGAATGGACGGGACGACTAGGAGCGAACCGCCATAGTATTGAAGGACGTGCGGGGACGAGTAGGAGCGAACTGCCAGCGTGCGAACGGCAGGGTAGTGGCTTTCCATTCTCCCATGATACGGGCTTCCGAGAGCCCTTGGATCTGAGATCGAACGGTTGCATGGCGTGATTCTAGACCTATGGGTGAATATCCTATCCTGGAGGGTTATTCTGCAATTTTTCAGCAACTTAGCATGTGACCGTTTGATCTTAGATCCAAGGGCTGCCAGCAGCCCGTATCATGGTCGCGCCTACCACGACCATCGCGTCGCTCACGCGGTCGCGTCCTTGGAGATCTAACACGGTGCGTTAGGCTATCTGATGTTGGCATGTCATACATAGTCATCACTTAGTCACTCATACTACAACAAGGTTGGCTATAAGTGTATTTTTTTACTCCTCTCTATCTCTTTCTTCGTACTCAAGGAAGAAACGGTGCTAAGCGCGTGTATTTATTGCATTTTCCAAGGAGTGACCTCTTCCAATGAAATGGTGTTGCTAAGTTTGCTTCATTTAATTAGCTATAGACTCAAAATTGTCTTTTCACCTAGGTACACGCGCTTAGTACCGTTTCTTCCTTGGGTCACCAAACTAGTCTCTCTCTTCTTGATTAACTTGCCACATCAAACTTTATGCTTATGTGGCAAGCTTAAGCACCTGTAGGAGCAAGTAAAAGTATGTACAATAGTGCGCTTTACATGGCATTTTTGCATATGTGGAGGAAAGAGAGGCAAGGAAAAAGTGGAGAAGTGGGCTCTCATGGAAGAGCCAGCCTCTACTACATGGTGGAGCATTGGGAGAGGCACCTATATGGAGGTGGTGAGGAATCTGGGAGACTCACGCCGGTCATAGCGCCACAGTTAAAATGATAATGGCAAGTCAAATCACGGGGCCCCACCTGTCCAGCAGTACCTCACTGTCAAATCACACAGCCCTACGTTTGTAGCAGCCTACTCCCTCGTCTTCTCCCGTCTTTGTCGAACCGACTAGGCGGAACTGCCCCGCCGCCTACCGCACAGGAAACGCCCCGCCCTCAACTTTGAAATACAACTACATCCGCTTAAGAATCCAATGATATACTTTTTGTGACATAGTAACTCATATTTAGTTAGTCAAATGGATGACCTAGAACTACGTGCAGGCCCTATAAACCGAGACGCCTAAAATTAAAAAAAAAACGAGACGAAGAGGGTAGTTTAGCACGTATCTTTTTAGATCAATATAGTTGGGATTCACCAAGGAGCAAAACCAAGTGGTTGGCTGCTCCTGTCGTGTTGGCGTAGCAACTCAAGCAGTGTCAGTCCTCACACGAAATGGCGTCACACTTAACAGGACCCCTTTGGCCGACATGTGGCTCATCCACCATCTTGTTCCATGTGCGATGCACCAAATTACAGTTCGGAGCAGCGGTTGGAATTGGAGGCACCCCGGTCGTAGCGCCGCAGTAGTAGAAAATGAGTGACGAGGGGTCAAATCACAAAGCCCCACCTTTCCTGCATTAAGCTGGACGGACGAAGCAACCATCATTTCACTCTAGGGCGCAAGAGCATAAAGAAAAGAGAAAACAATGATGCGTGCGGCAGCTACCTAGCGCACCCTAGGGTAGGGGTCTCCACTACAGATCCTTTTTTTTGAAAGCGCCTCCACTACAAATCAGCTTCTCCCTCGTCCTCTTGAAGAAAACCGATGATGAGTGCGGCGGTAGGGTTTGTAGGAGTACTACGGCATGCGGGGCCACGTCGTAGTAAATGGGTTTGAGCCGACGCCTTAAATATGTGTGGGCTGCTTGGTTTTACGGGAACGAGGCATCATTTTGCGTTCGGGGACAAGTTGAGGTATAGTACGTACAAAAAATTGTGGATGTCGGTTTGACCGAAAGGCAATGATGCATGGGCCCTGCATTTTGATATGCCCGGGACCGCGTGAAATTTGCTACTCTACACAAAACTAGTAAGGTACACATGTATTGAACGCATGAGATTTCGAAACCAAATTATGAATAAATACACACTATAGGATGTAAAGCTTTGAGTCATATATGCATGATGTAGATGTTCGCTTAGTTCTTATAGTTCATCTCATTCAAAATCAATAAGTTTGTGAGGTTCGAATTTTCAATAAAGTTATATGCACTGCATTTCGGAATGGAGGGAGCATACGACAGTTGCTAACACTCACGTGGAAGATTTGTGTGTAGGAGGAGTGGCCATTCTGTTAAATGACATGGCAAAACTGACACTGTCGGATGCCGATCTAACGGTCCTTACGGCGTTCGTCAGGAAAAGGCTTGTGGCGAACGTTTGTCGGATAATGATTTACGGACACATGCATTGCATTGATACATGCCCCCCTCTCTCTCACGCACACGCACCCTCATGAGTCACGACCCTCCCGAGTCCTCCCGCAGACTCACACGTCGCACCCACCGTCTATCTGCAGGTAGACGTCACACACATATGTGCTCTTCACACCCTACCCTCAGAACTTCTAAAAAACAAAAGACGGCGCGCACATTTTATTTTAGCTCACACGTCACACACTTGTACTATTACTCTTGCGGCGAACGTTCTTTGGGCATAGTATATGGTACTCTCACGAAGAGAAGCGGTGCACGCACGCACTAGTTCTCTCACACCCACTCGCGGGTACACGTAGGAGCGCATTTTTTGAAGCTGGTACAACAAAATCACTCCACTATATATAAAAGCAGGAGCCTTAGCGCTTGCTTTACTAGGGTTCCTCTCGTTCACTCTCTCATGCTCTCCAGATCTAAGCAACACATAGGTGGCCACACTCTCTCTCAGCTCACGGCTGGTCACAAATCCGGCCGGACAACCTCGACCGGGGCAGGGGTGTAGGTGCATCGTTCACGCTGTCGTCGGCGGCGAGGGAGGAGACCAACGGCTCCCGCGTGTCCCGATCGGCGGCCGTGCAGTTCTCTCCGAGAGAGCGCCGGCTCGGGAGGGCCTCCGACCCCTTCTTCCTCCCTGCGGTATTGTGGCCAAGATGCGGCCTCCCGACGCCATCTTTGTGACATGCTGACGACCCTCAGTTATATATTCCTTCGAAACCTGCCTTGCTCTACTGCCCCAGCTCCCTTCGTGTGGATCCTTTTCTACTTCCGTCCTCTGTTCCAAAGCCACCTAGACTTCTACTAAGGCACGTGCTTTGCACGTATGTTCTGTATGATAGATACGCATATACCTTCTTTTTAGAGAGAGAAATGGGTACTCGTATCTTGAGTAGATATCATAGTGTGTTTGTTTGCATGATCTAAGGACTATTCTGAAATAAGAAGCAAATCACTTGCACAAATCAAACTGAGTTACAAGTAAGAATTTGATTACAAGATAAAAGTTTTAGTTTTATTATATGTTGTTTCCTGGGTTCCACTGATGTATAGTTCCAGAGTTGTTTGACGGTTTACATGCATGTTTATGGACTATTTTGTGCAACTAATTAAGTCATCTAGGTCTGACAGACACTCATGTCCTGTATTAGCTTGAGGTATAGCTTATGTATGACTGAAATAAAATATTACACTTTTTCTGCGAATAATAAAAATATTACATTTCTCGATGAAGCAGAATAAAATTTTAGCTAGCATGAGCCATGCAATGTTATGTTATGTGAACAGTGTAAACTTTGCAGTATAGCGGCATCTAAAAAATCCATTTTTACAGTAATCTAAAAAAATTAGTTAGTGGTAGAGTGTTTATTTCCTAGGTGACAACAGGGAACCAAAATGTGCTAGCTATTTTCCAACTTGTCGTACTTGCATGTGAGGAGGTGGCAGCAGTTTCTAGACATTTCTCAACTTCAATAAGTGCAATCCAGATTCAACGGGGACTTCTTTATTTGTTTACTTGGAGAGCAGAGTCGGCCATGTGCACAAGGAGCGGGAGCGAATCCGGCAGCTCTTAGCCATCAGATCATGTCATCCTTTGTTTGATGGACGGTAGTGATATGCATGAGAGGGGAAATGAACGGTGGATTTTGGGCCAATGCTTGATTGGGCGGGAGAACCGAAGATGGAGTGGTAAATACAATTTCGAAACTGCCGCATTATAGTAGTAGTAGATTAGAAGTAAAGCTATTTCATACAATCGACTCAAAGTGTTGGTTCAAATAGGGGAGAAAGTGGCAAAGCTGTAGCATGAATCTAGGACTTGGTTCTAAGAGGAAACGGGGGAAAGTAGTAATATCTGTCACTATTTAAATAACCGTATATCTTATTTCCCAAACAGGGATGTTTGTCTCCATATCGTTTCGGCATGTCTGTCTCCGTATCGTTTCTATCCGCGCAATCAAAAGCACACACCTCAGTTTTAGTACAACTGCGCAAAATGAGATGGCTATCCCTCGCTGCCGTCGTCTAACCTCCCGTCTTCAAGGTATCCCTACATTGGTAGTAACTAAGGTAGAATGACCAATGCAATCTAAAAGAAGCTGATTCGTACGTTTTACTTCCAGATTGCAGTGCAGGGACGAGCGAAAACAACTGCATCCTAGTCCAGAATGCACTTTCTGCCATTTCATCCATGGACCAAGGACTAGCTGGCACGGCTGCACGGCGGTTTTTTGGACAGGTGCGCGGACAAGAGGCATTGTGGTCTGCTTATTTCTGCAAATAGCGGTGCTTAAATTTAGTGGAATGCACAAGCATTTCAGCTGGTCAGTACACTGCATGGTTCAGTTCAGCATTCCAGCTGATACCACAATTATAATTGGTTATTCTGGAATGAGAGAACCTAACCCTGAATGGTGGCAACAAGAAAAAACCAGAGTGAACTCCAGGAAATTTAAGCCTGCTGGGAGGCCCTTTGCTCAGAGAGAAGCCTTGCTTGTTTTTTCCTGATTTGTAAACCGTCTCACAACTTTGTCTTTTGCTGTGAACTAGTATATGTTTGTTTTGTTCTATGAATCATTGAGATGTATAAAATTGCTTAACTTATGCTTTTCAAGTTTTTTATGAAGACGAGTTTAATGTGAGTGTTCCACATGAGCGCTGGACTAGCGTGTGAACATTTGGAATTTATTACATTGTGGCCTCAATTAACTGCATGAACCACTGTAACAAGATACATAGTTGCTTATATGTCAGACGGCAGATTGTTGATTGTTAGCTGGTCGATAGCCTAGTGTTGAAGCGAGCTGAGCCAATGTGCCGTGTTTTGCACAACTACTTACAAGTGGGGTAGCACCAATAGTGTTTACAAGTACTTATGTATACGTCGGCACACGGTTCTCGAACGAGTGCTCTATTTCGTCAAAACACACACTGCTCGTATGATAAACCATGACAACTTATGTCTTACCATGCCATATTCATGAAAAAACTAGTGAGGACGCATCTGTTTTGGCAACAATTATGATGGTTCTCACATGATTCACGGACACACAAAAGTAGCAGCAGTTCCCATAGACGGATTCAAATAGAGTACTAGCCCCAGAGGGGTCGATAACAGGCAAGGTTCGGATAATAAGACACAATCCAAACTACTATTAAACACTATCTGGGGCAACTATTTCATGCCTCGATCTAATTTGGGCTGGACACAAGACGGACCTTGCCATGAACATCATCGAGGACGTCCCGCAGCAGCTCAATCCTGTGAATCTTCATGAAGACAACCTTGTGGCCTTGCCACTGCTAAACTTGTTTGTGGAGGCATGCCACGTCATCTTCCTACGTAAGCTTGACAAGAACAGTATTCCTCACAAATGAAGGAGTAGCTTTGAACTTCTTGTGCTTCAGTACACCCTGGACAAGACGCCTGACTACAGTGAGGCTGGAATACAACTCTTCATTGGTATAACCGCAAATGGCTTCCAGGATCCAACAGCCTAAGAACTCTGTTTTCCCACTGCGTATATTCAGGTCGTCCGCCTCATAGCGAGTGACATGTACAACCACACAATCCTTGTCTGCATTAGGGCTCTAATTGAAACAGAAACAAATTCTGAATTTCTTTTCAGGATAAGAAACACAAGTTATTTAAACCACTACGTATACCATGGCATCGAAGCTAATAAAATTGTGCATTATTAATCACCACATACTTCCTTTTCTAAAAAAAATCACCACATACTTAGATGAAAAACCACAATCGAGATCGGCAAAGAAGGAAATCACCTTGGGCAGCTCAGCGGGGGGGGGGGGGACACATCCTCGAAGGGGGAAAACTGCTCCTGCAGTGCCACGGGGGATGTAACCTCAAACGGGGTGTTGACCATCCCAGTATCTGGAGTCGCCTCGGTGGTTGCCTCCATCTTCTTGGAGCTCTCTATCTCGTGGGGATCAGCCTCCCGCGTCTACTCCAATATCGGCAGATCTTTGCATGGTTCTCCTCGGTCCATCATGAAACTGACGAATACTAGGAGTCCACTGAAAGGAAAACACAACCGCAATGACAATGAAACAAAAAAGAGAGTGAGGATCGGTTACTGCTTTGCAAAATTTCTTTTTTTCCCTCTGAACGAAAATATACCAACATCACGGATCTGCTTACATTCCCTTCGTTCGGAGAGAAGAATAGTGGCAGATGCAAGTGTTGCCTTTCTTGAAGACGGTGAGGAAGATGGGGGTTCAGCGAAGAATGAAGTGATGGTTGCTTTGTCCGTCAAACTTAGACTGCGGGGAGGTGGGGTTTTGTGATACGACGGCTCGTTACTGCCGCGCTACGACCGGGGGGACTCTTCGCCTGCATACTGCCTTCTAATTTGGTGGATGGCATTTGGGCCCGTGCGCTGCATGGCCCGCATGTCGGTGAACAAAAGTATAAGGGAGACGTTTCAATGACCTAGGAGGAGCCAGAAGTGGTAGAGTGTCTCCACTGTACTAGTAGTAATTGTTTTTCTGGGTAGCTGTAGAGTGTCTCCACTGTACTAGTAGTAATTGTTTCTCGGGTCCCAAGACAAAACAGCCCATCCACACTAGTAAATAGTAAAATCAATTCAAAAACCTGGGTGCTCTTCTTCCTCCTCGCTCCCACCCACCTCACATCAGCTCGCTCCACTCGTACCCCCAAATTCCTCACCTCACTCCTACAGAAAACCCCAGCTCCCCTTCTTCCTCACTCCTACAGAAAACCCCCAGCTCCCCTTCTTCTTCGCTCGCACTACAACTAGGCTCGTCATTCATTACTCTGCTCAAATCCATGAGCGCGACGCGACGCCCTCGAGGAAAATGGAGTCGGCTGACCCCAGCGCCAAGAAGATGAGGCTCCCGCCAGCGGCGGTGCCTGTTGTAGATCCCGCACCCGGTAGCGCGGGGAGAAGCGGCGACCCCACCCCCACCGGATCCCTGGAACTCATAGAATCTCGGGTGGACCGCATCAGCGATCTCCCAGATGCCATCGTTGGGGAGATCATCTCGCTTCTCCCCACCAAGGATTGCTGCCGCACCCAAGTCCTCCCAATTCGGTGGCGCCCTCTATGGTGCGCCATTCCCCTTAATCTCGACTGTCGTCAGCTATCTCTCTTCAATGATTTTGAAATCCCCAGAGCCATCATCTCCTCCCACCAGGGCTCCGTTCAAAGCCTCTGCATCCCGTCATGCTACTTGAACAAGCATACCATGCCCTGCACGGAGGACGCCTGGCTGGAATCTCCTGAATTCACAGAACTACAGCTGCTTGAGTTCTACTATTCCCCTGGAAATCACATACCACATACCGAACGCCATGAACTTGTGCCCTCAGCACTAATGTCCATCTCGGGGTTTTCGTCCTCTCTCCACACCGCCACCTTTGCGCAGTGCTACCTACCAAACAATCTGGTACTAAACCTTCAACTCCCATTTCTCAAGAAACTTTCACTTGTGCGGGTTCGTATATCGGAGGCCTCATTGCACAGCATAATCCACTCTAGTTGCCCTACGCTGGAGTGCTTGGTGCTTGTTTTCACAGTTAGAATTGGTTGTCTCCAAATAAAGTCACCTAACCTTGTAAGAATTGGAATTTCTTTTGACGGAAGGCAGCTCATCATCCAAGATGCCCCTTCATTTCAAAGGTTGATCCTTGATTCTAGTTATTCACCGTTGCAAATAACCGTCCTCTCTGCGCCTAAACTAGAGACCTTGGGTATAATACATGATCTATGTGCTCATTTCAATATGGTGTATGGCTCCACAGTTCTTCAGGTACTTTATATTATCATCTACACTTGTAACCATAAGCTGCATTTTAAATTTCTGCGCATAATTTATATATCATCTTGGAGTACACATTTTGTACTAATATTATGTTCTATGCTCAATGAAGAGTTTCTCCATGGATGGCCTATCAATGGTGCTAGATTTTGTTAAGATCTTATATATCCAAATGAATAGTTTGGATCTGAACAAGATTATTGGCTTGCTGCAATGCTTTCCATGTTTGGAGAAGTTGTATATAAAGGTGATAATTTCACGCACATTGGAAGCCCGCATATAGTGTACTAGAATTAACCGTTCAGCTGTTGCTCTTTCGACACTCTTCTTTTAGACCTTAACTGTTTTCAATCTTCATGTCTATTTAGGCAACATGACGGGGTAAGAAAGTTATAACCAATCGGTGGATTCGTAAGCATTGGGATTTTCTCACTTCTCATGAGATTCGATTGAAGACAATAACGCTAGAACGATATATAGCCAACCGTGCAAACACAAGATTTGTCACATTCTTCCTGCTGAATGCGAGGTTATTATTGTCCATCAGGCTTAAGTTTATCAGCAGCATGGTTTTGACGGATGGGTATGTCGAAGAGCAAAAAAAGGAGTTTCAGGTGGGCAAAAGAGCTTCTGAACATGCCGGGCTTCTATTTACAACATATTGTGGTCATAATCCAGTAAATTTTATGACACAGGATGTTCATTCTATGGACCTGACCGATCCATTTGACTGTGACTGCCGAAAACAGTGTTGTAGTTAGATGTTGTTGCCCTTTTCAATCTGGTTTTTTTGTAAACCTGATGAACAATTAACCCTCGTGCTTTTGTACAGTTTGTAAGCTGGAGTTAGATGTTCCTGCCCTTTTCAACTCGGCTGTGACTGTCATATTTTCATTGAAACAAGGCAAATGGCTTGCCATTCGTTTAATTTAGAGCGAAATATTGTAACAAATCCAAACCAAGGGCAATAACATCACTCTCGCCGGCTGCTTGAGCTCACTGTGCATTACAGAAGCCAAGTGATTAGCCCCCACCAGCACCCACAAACTTATTTCGGACTAGCACATAAAATAGGCTGTGAATTTTCGTAGGAAAGGCTGCATGACCGTGACACATTTGGATTCTGACATTTGGGACCCGCGAGGAAATAGCCTATCCAAGGTGGTGTCAACTTAATAGCCAGTCAACAAACGATTCTGCCTACCAGCCGTTGGATTGACATCCAACATCTGTCGTGTATCTTCTATCTCTTGTCTTCTTCTTCCTCCAATCACCCAAACCAAACCACCCCGTCGGCTCCGCCTGCTCCCGCCTCCCATGGCTGGCTGCGCCTCTGCCGCCCTACCGTACGTATCCTCCAACGTTGGCCAGTCCCTCCCTCTATTCCCCCACACGTCCTATTATTCTCCGGCGACGTTAGCCCCAACACGCACCCACGCCCGAACCAGTCAACCCTAGTACTCCCCTCCGCCTGCAACTGGACCGGCGCATCTTCAACGGCTCATGTTCGTTCCGTCCGAGGCCTCGCCGTCGTCCTCCGCCTTGCGGCCTTGGTTCGCTCGCCGAGCGCGGTGCGCCGCCCTCTTGCGTTGTCAACATCGTCAACAACCAAGAGGAACAAGGAGATGATTGTAAGTGGAGAGGATGATAGTAGGGACCCACCAGCGTCATGGCAGTACGCAAGCAAGTGCCTCTATAGTACAAGCCCAAAAATATGGTTCCTCCTAATTGGTTGGACATCTGGGGCTCACGCCATTGTCAACGTAGTCAATAAACGAGAGAATTACACTACGAGCGGCTGACACCAGGGACCCAACAAGTCGCGTAGTTTTTTTTTTGAGGAACAAGCAGTTGTTATTTATACTAGTTTTAGCGACGGATCAGGGTAACAACGGGGCTGTGCGGGGGCTGTGGCCCGTCTAGCCAGGGTTTTATTTATGTTTACCACATCATGAGCCCAGTTGTGTTTTTTTCTTGCTGAAAATGGCTAGCCTAGTTCTATTTTTTAAAAGAAATACCCAAACAAGGCCTACTTGCTTTATCGGCCCTGCTGGGCTGCAAATCTTTCTAGACGAGGAGAGTTTCATTCGGTTTTCCCAGAAATGGGCTGTAAATTTTTAAAACACATCAAACCGGGAATTAGTTTCAATTCTTTTCATTACAAGATCTTAAATTCCATTGATTTTTATGCGTGGACAATTATTTGGATTTTATATTTATATAAATTATTTTTCAAAATAGTTTGAATGTGAATCGATATTTCTAGATTAAAAACAGTTGACCGCACGGAAATATGCAAAATTCCGTATACTTTTTAACCGTGGCCACAATACGGGGTGTGATGCTAACAAAAAGAAGATGGGCTCCAAAAAAATTCTTACGAATTAGCAAATAGGCTGTACATTATTAGAAATAATGGCAGATGGGCTGTATGCTATTTTCCATAGATTTGAGGCTGACTTGTGCGCCTACTACAGGTTGACGCGTATGCTTTCACAAAAAAAGGTTGACGCACACGCAACGCCCTGTCAACTTAGTCAACACATGAGAGCAGTGACTGTTGGATGTCCATCCAACGGCTATCGTGCTTCTTCAATCTCTGCTCTTCATGCTCAAGCCGCTCAAACAAGCACCGGCGGGACTGCCTGCTCCCTCCTCCCGCGGCTGGCTATGCTGCCGCGCAGGCCTCACGGCCCCACCGTACTCCCATCGCTGGCCTAGCCATCCCTCTACTCACCCACACCTGCTGTTATTCTCCAGCGACGGCAGACAAACCAGTAAACCCTCGTACTCCTCCGTGTGGGAAACAACTGCCGAGTATTCCCTGGCTTCGTGTCGTTCCCTTCCTAGGCCTCGCCGTCGTCCACCGCCCTGGTGCTCTCGGCGCGGCCTGGTCAACATGGTCAATGAACGACATCCATATGAACTGGACTGTACGTGGAGAGGCTAACAGCTGGGTCCATGGCAGCACGCAAGGAAATGCCGCTTTATTACGCGCAAAATAATGATTCCTCCACCTGACAGCTAGGACCAACAGGAAGGGCCTCTGTATTTCGCGAAAAAAAATGTTCCCCCCGCTGACAGGTCGGACCCACCAGCTATATCTTCGCACGCAAGGAAGTGCCTCCTTATTACGCCCAAAAAAATGAATACCCCCCTGCTAGCTGGGACCCACCATATTGTTGGGATGACTTGTGGGCCTACTAAGTTGACAGGGACGGAGAGCTTTGTCAACTTAGTCAATACTCCAGCGACCGTATGATGTCCATCCAATAGCCATAGTGCTTCTTCACCCTCTGGTCTTCTTGCTCCAGCCGCCCAAAGCAGCGTTGGTCGTGCCGCCTGCTCTTGCTTCCTGTGGCCGGCTGTGCTACCGCGGAGGCCTCACCGCCCCATACTACTCCCACCACTGGCCAGGCCATCCCTCCACTCACCCACACCCCCTGTTATTCTGCGGTGACGGTAGCCTCACACCACAGCCGAACCAGTGAACGCTCGTACTCCTCTCTGCGTGGGCATCCACTTCCGTGTCTTGCACGGCTCCACGTCGTCCCCTTCCTAGGCCTCGCCGTCGTCCATCGTCGTGGTGCTCTCGGCATGACGTGGTCAATGACCGACTTCCATCGGAAGAGTACTGTACGTGGAGAGGCTGACATCTGGGTCCACAGCAGCCGCAAGGAAGTGCCTCCTTATTACGCGGAAAATAATTATTCCTCCACCTAACAGCGGGGACCCACCGGACGGGCCACCAGTATTTTGTGAAAAAAATCGTTTCCCCCTGACTGCTGGGACCCACCGGACGGGCCACCGTATTTCGCGAAAAAACGTTCCTCCCGCTGTCAGCTCGGACCCACCGGAAGTGCCTCCTTATTACGCACAAAAAAATGAATACCCCCCCGGCTAGCTGGGACCCACCTTGCTGGGAGGCTGACTTGTGGGCCTACTAAGTTGACGGGGAGGAAGGTCTTTATCAACTTAGTCAATACGAATGATTCTAGCTCCAGTGACCGTACGATGTCCATCCAATGGCCGTAGTGCTTCTTCAACCTCTGGTCTTCTTGCTCCAGCCGCCCAAAGCAGCGCCGGTCGTGCCGCATGCTCCTGCCTCCCGTGGCCGGCTGTGCTACTGCTGAGGCCTCGCCGCCCCCTACTATTCCCACCGCTGGCTAGGCCCTACGGCGATGGCAGCCTCACACCGCAGCCGAACCAGTGAACCCTCGTAGTCCTCTCCGCGCAGGCTTCAACTGCCGCGTCGTCCCCTTCCTAGGCCTCGCCGTCGTCCACCGCCGTGGTGCTCTCCGCGTGGCGTGATCAATGTGGTCAAGGAACGACTTCCATCGGAAGAGTACTTTACGTGGAGAGGCTGACAGCTGGGTCCACGGCCACAGCCCAGTTTTTTTGTCATTGGCCAAGTAAGTCGCTTTGTCAGGCCTGTTGGTCTACAATTATTTCAAGATGGGGAGAGCTTTCATTCGGCTGGCCGAGGAAATGGGAAATGGGTTGTACATTTTTAAAACACATCAAACCTGCAATTAGTTTCAAATATCTTTTTTTCAAGATTTTAAATTACGTTAATTTCTATGCATGGAGAATTTGTTAGATTTTATATTGATATACATTTATTTTTAAAATCAGTTTGAATGTGAGTCGAAATTTCGGGATTAAAAACAGTTCAGACCACACCAAAATATGCAAAATTTCATATAATTTTTTAACAGTTGCCACAATATGGGCTGTAATGCTAACAAAAAGAACACGGGCTCCAACAAAACCTTAAGAATTAGCAAATGGGCTGTAAATTATTAGAAATAATGGCAGATGGGCTGTATGCTGTTTTCCACAGATTTGAGGCTTTCCTAAAAAAGGTTGATGCACAAGCACTTACTGTTGGATGTCCATCCAATGGCCGTCGTGCTTCTTCAATCTCTGCTCTTCCTGCTCCAGCCGCTCAAACAAGCGCCGGCGAGACTGCTTGCTCCCTCCTCCTTGCGACCGGCTGTGCTGCTGCGCAGGCCTCACCGCCCGACCATACTCCCATCGCTGGCCTAGCCATCCCTCTACTCACCCACACCTGCTGTTATTCTTAGGCGACGGCCGACGAACTAGTAAACCCTCATACAGTCGTACTCCCCTCCGCGTGGGAAACAACTGCCGAGTCTTCCCTGCCTCCGTGTCGTCCCCTTCCCAGGCCTCGCCGTCGTCCACCGCCCTGGTGCTCTCGGCGCAGCCTGGTCAACATGGTCAAGGACCGACATGCATCTGAATTGGACTTTACGTGGAGAGGCCGACAGCTGGGTCCACGGCCGCATGCAAGGAAAGCCTCTTTATTACGCGCAAAATAATGATTCCTCCACCTGACATCGGGGACCCACCGAAAGGGCCTCTGTATTTCGCGAAAAAAAACGTTACCTCCGCTGACAGCTCGGACCCACCAGCTATATCTTCGCACGCAAGGAAGTGCCTCCTTATTACGCACAAAAAAAATGAATACTCCCCCTGTTAGCTGGGACCCAGTATAGTGGCAGGCTGACTTGTGGGCCTACTAAGTTTACGGAGACGGAGGGCTTTGTCAACTTAGTCAATATGCACGATTCTAGCTCAAGTGACCGTACGGTGTCCATCCAACGGCCGTAGTGCTTCTTCAACCTCTGGTCTTATTGCTCCAGCCGCCCAAACCAACGCCGGTCGTGCCTCGTGCTCCTGCCTCCCGTGGCCGGCTATGATGCGGTGGAGGCCTCACCGCCCCCTACTACTCCCACCACTGGCCAGGCCATCCCTCTACTCACCCACACCCCCTGTTATTCTGCGGCGACAGCAGCCTCACACCGCAGTGAACCAGTGAACCCTCGTACTCCTCTACGCGTGGGCATCCACTGCCGCGTCTTCCCCGGCTCCGTGTCGTCCCCTTCCTAGGCCTCGCCGTCGTCCACCGCCCTGGTGGTCTCGGCACGGCGTGGTCAACGTGGTCAAGGAATGGCTTCCATCGGACGTGGACTGTACGTGGAGAGGCTGGCAACTGGGTCCACGGCCGGAGCAAGGAAGTGCCTCCTTATTACATGCAAAATAATTATTCCTCCACCTGACAGCGGGACCCATTGGACGGGCCACTGTACTTCGCCCCCTGACTACTGGGACCCACCAGCTACATCTCCGCAGGCAAGGAAGTGCCTGACAGTCGGGACCCACCTGGTCGAAGCGTACGTAGCGTTGTCATTCTGGTCGCGAACGTGTACATACATACTGGTCGATGTAGAGGCGCACACGTGTCGTAGTAGAGGCGCGCACGTGTCGTAGTAGAGGCGCGCACGTAGCATGTACACGTACGTACAGCGGCCAGGGTGCAAGAAAGAAAATACGGCCACGTATGTGTACATACGGGCGGGGTCTCGAACGCCTACTCGCGCATACGTACGGCCAGGGCTCGTGTACATTGCTGGGTCTGAACGGAGAAACAACTTCGTCGTCGTGTTCATGGGGAGGCAACGGAATGCGTCGTGTTCATCGGGAGGGCTTGGACGGAACAGGCGATGGAAACGAGGCCTGGCGTACCGCAGAACGGAAGAAACGGCCTTGTGTTCGACCGGCCACGTTCGAAACGGGATCCTGTTCATCGGGAGGGGTCTGGCGTACTGCAAAACGGAGGAAACGGACCTCCTACGGTCGAAACGGTGGTCCTGTTGATCGGGAGGGGTGTGGCGTACCGCAAAACGGACGAAACGGACTTGTGTTGGAGCGCTACGGTCGAAACGGGGGTCCTGTTCATCGGGAGGGGTGTGGCCTACCGCAAAACAGGACTCCACGGGATACTGTTCATCTCCACCGTCGACCCCCTCCAGCCTCCATGAGCTACTGTTCATCCACCATCGACCTCCTCCAGCCTCCACCTGCGACTTTTCATCCACGGGATCCTGTCCACCGGCTACTATTCAACCACCCCTCCACCGTCTACAGTTCATCCAGCCCTCCACACCACGGGGTCCTGTTCAACCACCCCTCCACGGGCACCCCTCCACCGTCTACTGTTCATCCAGCCCTCCACACCACGGGGTCCTGTTCAACCACCCCTCCACCGTCTACTATTCATCCAGCCCTCCACACCACGGGATCCTGTTCATCCACCCCTCCACGGGCACCCCTCCACCGTCTACTGTTCATCCAGCCCTCCACCACAGCATGGGGTCCTGTACATCCAGAGGCAACGCCACCGCTCACTGTTCATCCAAACCCCCCCCGCAACGCTCACTGTTCATCCCATCGATCGGCTTCAGTTAGCAGCAGTAGCGAAGGAATCGCTCGATCGGGTTCAGTTAACAGCCATCGATCGATCGCTCGGGTTCAGTAACGCCTAGCCTGCAGTGCAATCGCTCGGGTTCAGTTAGAGCCCAATGCCTCGCTCGGGTTCAGTTAGAGCCAACGCCTCGCACACACGCGCGTACGTGTATGAGAGAAACGCGCATCGCTCGGCCCCCGACCTCCCACCGTAACCGGGAACTCCCCGAAATTTTCCACCCCCTCGCTTCTACCACGGTTTTTTCCGTCATGGACGGCCCAAAGAATGTCATGCAGCTGCGTCTCCGGCCCGCCCAGGACGAAAAGCCCATTTTCTGTCATGATTTTTTTGTCATAGAAGTAGGAGCCCACCACATCTATGATGATACCGGGTTTTGTCACAATTATCGTCATAGAAGTGTCATATGTATGACAGGAAAAAAATTTGTTCGGCCCAAAATGTCACGGATGTGTCTTTTTTTGTAGTGCTAACATCTTTATCTTTCTATTTATCTGTTTCTCCATCGACCTTCTTTCTCGCCCTCACTCTTGATTCCTATCACGCACGCTACATATGTTTCTCTCTACATGTAGTCAAGTGCCCTCTCACACACATATATAACTTCACCCTTTGAACCACCCGACGGTCATCTCCAACACCCAAACTAGCGGATGTCCCTCTAGCTAGCATCTCCATCTCTGTATCTATCTGTAGTTTCTCCGTCAACATTTCTTTCTCGCACGGAGTCTTGCTTCCTATCACCCACACTATATATGTCTCTCCATACATATGCATTTGTAGGTTGGTCTCTTTTGCACAATCGTTGCGCCTCACTCCCTCTGCTCGCCATAGATGCATGCTCCAGCCCACGCCACTATCTCCTAAAGACAAAAATACATGCTCAATTGTCGGGACTTCTTCCATGCATTCTCACATGCATGCATATTGTCATATCGATCCGTCTCTCCCATGTCGTTGATCTTATGACTTATGTCTTCTTTCTTTTATCTCGATCATGCGCGCGCGCACACACACACATCCCACGTATACATGTATACCTCTCACACATGCACGTTCAAGGTCTCTATGTCTCCATATGTAGTTAATTACACTCAATCCTAACTCCACATCGAATCGTTCTCCTCTTTTGTGCACATAACTTCCGCCTGGATGGGTAAACACACACTCACACTTAACAATTTCCTTCTAGCTACCCCCCACCCCCACCCCCGCCTCTCACTCTTCCCCTATATCCCCGAAACCAATAAGACCATCTCTTAGTTTAATTCCCGCCTACATGCACCATCGATATATAGTAGTCTTCCTCAGTGTCTCTCGAACAAACACGTTCTCTCGAAGTCGACTCCTCTCACGCGCACACACCTTCTCTTCCCTCTCTACGGGCATTTTCTCTCTCGCACCCCATCGTTGGTGGCCTCTGCCATACACATCACCTCTCTATGATGAAAGCCATGCACACTTAAATTACATCCGCCATAGAGGACCCCGCGACACACACACACATGCACGCACCCCCCAACACACACACACTAAGACTCCATCTCTCTCTCTCTCACACACACACAAACACACACACACACACACACACGCAAGCACGCACGCCCCCCCACACACACTAAGACTCCATCTCTCTCCCGCTCTCTCTCACACACACAAACTAAGACTCCATCTCTCTCTCCTCTCTCTCTCTCTCACACACACCCCACACACACACTAAGACTCCATCTCACACACACATGCTCTAGGCGGAGCATTTGTTCCTACCACCCTTCATCCAACCTTACCCGTATGATAAGCAATCACCTTAATTTACTTTCGTAACATGGACAAATTCCACTTTACTTTAGTAGTCAGCAAACTTATCATCTGTACCCTTATAAAAACGACTTGGTGGTGATGGTGTGCCTGCCATCTTGTAATACAGACCGTATGATCTATATCTGAGGATAGAAAGCAAAATATGATAATTTTACAAAAGATACCGGCACCTCTCTCCACATCATTATCTCCTGCAACCTCATTGCTCAGCAATTAAAAAAGGAATAAGTCTCTGGAACAATCTAGCATGCACAATGGCCGCTGCCGCCTGCCGGCGCCGTCCATCCCCACGCCTCTGCCCATTCCGACTACCAGTCACCACCACGCTCCACACCTCCTCGCCTTATCTCTCATCTTTCATTTTTTCGATGACATTCTCGAGATACAAGTTTTCCGATAAAATTCTTGAGATATCATTAGCTTTTACACATGGGATTACTCCTGCATGGGTCAATCACAACAGGTGTTCTGTAAAAGATGCATATTGATGTTCCGTCCAATGCACGAGAATCTTGCTTGTAATTATATAACGCAAATCACGAGCAGGAAGTGACATTTTTTTGACACAACCACGTTAACATGGCCACGTAAATCACTAGCTAAAGTAAATACCATTATACTTATATCCCGATGCAAAAGGTTTAGTACATGTCCAAAGAGTAGAGTCGCACACACGCACTCTGTCTCTCAGAATCTCTCTCACACACGCAACAGTTACGTGACGCCCACTTAAGCAGACACGTATGTTACAATTTGTGCACCCGCCGGTACACGTGATGCTGCGCATTTATTTAAGCCGGAAGGCGAACCCAAACAGTAGCTGCATTCATTCCCCTCCCACCGCCTCTTCTTTGGTCGCCGTCGCCCGGTAGCCATGGGCCGGCCGAAGGTAACAACATACACCATACTCCCGCCAGAGCGGCGCTTTAATATGGAAATTTTAGTGGTCATGCATGCATCTTTTTGTGCTAGCACTCCTATATAAGGGTTGATCGGTCGCTTCCCACGGACATGCGCGAGCAGTGGAAGAGGAAGGAGAAGGGAAGCAGGCTGTGGAGTAACGTTTTTTACCACAATTTCTTAGGAAACTGAGTGCAATAATTGAGTGGTTTTTCAAACTACCAGTACAATACCTGAAACGGTTCAAAACCTATACTCCCTTGCCAGAGCGCGCTTCCCACATGAAACGGTCAGCGTCGCCCTGGAGCGTCAGTGCCGCATTAGGGCATCTCCATCGCAAGGCGCCTAATCAGGCGCTTGATTAGGAATAAAAAATGATTTTTCTCCTAGCGCCTCGGCTTGGAGTCCAGGCATGCAACGGTGAGAGCCAGCGTATGGGCGCTACGTATAAAAAATAGAACGGGCAGCTCGTTTAGCACCGACGACTCTTATGGCATCGATGCTAACCAAATTTCAGGATTTGGACAGGATTACGAGGAAACGGCCGGGATCCTGACCCTGGAGCCTAGCGTTAGCGCCTGCATTGTAGATGCCCTTAATCCCCGGCCAGAGCGGAGGCGACCTCTCACTGGCGCCGTCTTTGAAGTGGCGCGATGGCCGAGAGAGCGCCGCTTCCCGGTGCACGCGACTGCTCCGCGTTGAGACTGGCCATAGGCCATGTTTGGATCCATGGGTTAGAGTTAGTTTGAGCTAGTTGGGGCTCAAATAGCCCTAAACTATCCAAGCATGAGGGTTTAAATTGGAGCAAGTTGCACCGAACCCACCAAAAAAAACTATCCCACCCAAGAGGTGCTAACTGGAGATAGTTCTCATTGGGACCACTAAAAAATCACTTTTCTCTCTCCATGAAGTGCATTTGTTGTCAATCTAACCCTGTCACCCAAACACCTCTTTGGCTACAGTTAGTTCAGGGTTAGTCATGAGTTAATCTAACCTCTAGCTAAGTTAGAGTATCAAACAGGAGCAGTATAGGACATGCAAGTTGCTCAAAGCATACAGGAACATTCGTAAGTGAAAGGATTTTTTTCTTTTTGAAAACGGAACGTGAAAACATACAGGCCTGCATATTTTTCTTTTCGCTAACATGTGATAGTTAACTGACCTCAATAGACGCCAGAAATGCCGGCCCGCCGCACTTTGATAGAGACGAGGAGGGAGAAGCGATACAGGCTGTTGGCTTACTAGATATAGGTGTCGCACGGAAGCCAAGAAATATGGTGATAGCGTGGGTTAGCCATGTACTAGTATGATACTACACTGGGCTGCCGTGTTTCGTACTCTTCCAGTCTACTATGGAGATGATTGGTTAATTTTATATCGCTGAATAATATTAAATATTATGAGTGCAGACGCTCCACCACGAGGTTCCTTGCTCCTTCTCGGTCGTTTGGAATCTATGTTCTTCCACTCTATTTTTTTACGTGAGCTTTGTTCATCCTTTTGCCAACACGCGAGACATCTAGCATCAAGGTGCACGTGTTATGCAAGGATCGTTCCCTCTATATGAAGAACACGTGGGACTGGAACTACGAGACGAACATGTACCCAGGAGTGGACGTACAAACCTGAGTAATGTAGCGTAGTAAGTGAAGTAGAAAGGCACAAATGGTATGAACATGCATGGAATATAGGGTGTGTTTGGTTGCGTTCTCGTCTCAGCATAGTTGTTCCCTCTTCATGCATGCTCAACTCAACACCCCTCTTCATGCATGCTCTCTTCATTCATTCTTCTAGTGTATTTGTGCTAAACTAGTGTGGACTCATGCACCCTCCATACACTCTACCAAACAGCCAAAAGTGGGTCGAGAAGGGAACTCTTGGGCGGCATTTGTCTCTTACTACGTAGTACCACTAAATGTTGTACGTGCAATGCACGGTGATGTTATGGAGTACGTGCCTAAGTACTCTACTACTACTACTATATTAGTTGGAGGCACATATTAACTTTTATATTTGTTTACATGTATGCCCCGAGACCTTCCAACTAGACGTGTCTTTGTCTCCAGGTCGCACTTTGTATCGTTCATACCACTAAGTACTACTACGTGTGGTCTCTGACACAGAAGTGGAAGAAGTGGAGACGCTCTACCATGCTATTTTTTTACGCTGGGCTCTACCACGCTGTTCATGTCCCACTCCTTTCGCTGACGTGTGGGACATCCAGCACGTGCCGTGTTTGGCACCCTTCGTCGTAAGAGTTGAAACGCTAGCATTCATCAAAAATAAAAAATAATTATAAATCGGCAGTGATACTATTTTTTTTGCGAACCAATCAGCAGTGATACTATACCACGTGGTTTCCTTGCTCCTCGATATCAGAAAGAATACTTTCGTTCGCTAACATGTGGGACGTCGACCATCCTGGTCCACTTGCCATGCACGCAGAACTCCAAGGGAGTCACCCAGGTCGTCGCGCCGCAGTAACAATGACTAATGAGCCATCAAATCACAGGCCCACTTCCCACTTCGAAGTTGCTTGGACGAAGGAACCATCATGACTTTGTTGAATACCACTTCTTGAAGAAAACTACTGTACCAGTAGTACTGCTAGCTACAGTAGTTATTCCAACAGAGGCCTCCTTTCGTTCATAGGATAGGAATATGAAAATCATAGGAAGTGAGATAGTATGCATCTCAATTCCTATAGAGAAAGAGATGTCATTTGATGCTTAGGATAGGAATTTTTCCATTTAGTCTAGGCTAATGTACTGGTAATTTGCTCTAAAAACTACAGTAGTAACTAGTAGTACTGGTACATGCTCGTACTCAGACAGACAGACACACACACACACACACACACACACACACACTAACTAACTAACTAACTACTAGTACTACTACTTCTCACATGCTGGCCATACGCCGTCGTTCTCCTTCCCGGCTTTGTCGGCGACACCCCACCGTGCTTGGATCTCCGCCGACCTCTCCGCAGCAGCGCGTGCGTCCTTTTCTTTCTTGCGGCGGCGGGCCTCTCTTTTCTTGAGTGCTTTCTGACTTTTCCAATCCCTCTATGCGGCTTTGGCCGCCTCTTGCTCTACCACCCATTCGGCCTTGGCATCTTCAAATTCCTCCCACATAGTTGTGAGGTCGCGAGCGGCGATGAACTCGGCACGGCGGGATGCCATCGCTTCCCTACCATTTTGTGTGCGGTCATGGGTAGCGAGGAACTCGGTGCGGCGGGATGCCATCGCTGCCTTACCGGTTAGTGTGCGACGCGGTGGCATGCACGATGCTTGGTGAGAGCTCTGGGGTGGAGTGGCCGGACAACCGTATAGTGCATTGGTTTGTCAAGAGCTCAAGGACAGAAGACGAAGCAAATTTGGATTCCCCTTCAATCCTGGTCATTTATTACCGAGTAAAATGCATTGGCGGTCATCGAACTTGTCTTGATAGCTCACTTTGATCATTGTATACGAGATATGGTGATTATACGGTCACTGGCTCAGCGTTTAGCTCCGTATTTGTCTGGTTGACCAGTCAAATAGTCCGCATGCGCCTCATCAGCTCATGTTCTTTATCTATCTACGCGGGCCTACCTGTCAATGGAGAAAGAAATACTGTAAAAACCAAAATTATTCTAGAGTCCGGACCGCTTCCAGAGCCCGCTCTCACCGCCCTGGCCCCTCAAGACGCCAGCTGCCCACCGCATGCATGCATAGCAAGTAGTACTCCTTATGTGGAGGAGAGAGAGGCATTGACAAAGTCAAGGAGTGGGCTCTGCAAGAGCCCGTCTCTACACGTGCCCCTAGGTATAAAAAAATAATTCTAAAAAAGGCATAAAAAACAATTGTGTCTTAAAAAAAGGTAAAAAACATTTGAGAGGAAATAGATAGAGAGAAAGTGAGAAAAAGCTGTAACCTGGGCATTACATGAGGAAGGAGGTAGTGGTGCACATGCCAAGTTCACTGGGCTGCCGTGTTTCACACTCCTCCGTCGTAACAGTGGAGACAATAGCTTTCATCAAAAATAAATAATGAATACTCGTTGCTCGTCCTTTATATCAGAAAGAATACTTTCATTCGCCGACATGTGGGACGTCGACCATCCTGGTCCACCTGCCATGCACAAAATTATCCTGGTCTACCCCAGTCGTATCGCAGGCCCAACCTTTCCCATTGTAAGTTGTTCGGACGAAGGAACCATCATGATTTCGTTGAATTCCGCTTCTTCAAGAAAACTTACTGTACCCGCAATACTGCTACCACACGCGAAGACTGTACGGCACTGTACCACGTCATATCACTGAAACCCACTAGGCCAAACTAGCCCGCCTAGGTCATCTATTTTGGAACATAGGGAGTACGTCTCTGCACTGCTATGATTTTGTGTTGCACGTCATATCACTGAAACCCACTAGCCCGCCTAGGTCATTGATCGCTAAGCCTACAATTTTAGGAGCTAGGGCTATTGGTCGATCGACGAGGTATAAGTATAAACGTACCACGAGCTCATCAGCCCCAATGTTTCTCTTCGGTGAGTGTTTTGCAAGTACTATAGCTCGCACAGTAGCTAGCCTACTATCACCACGAATCATCAAACAAGCCCTGCTAATATGATAAACAGTTCAAACTTACATCTAATCATGCCATATATTACATCAAAAGCTGGTGAGGATACATCTGTTTCCATAACTCGGAGAGGGTTCACATGATTCATCGCATGATTCACTATCAAACAAAAGTAGCAAGATCCGCCCACACAAGACAGTGCACTAGCCCTAAGATGGTTTGATAACACGCATCGTTCTGGTAATTAAACAAAGGGCAATGCAAACTACCCTGAAGGATTAGCGCGACCAACTATTTCTTGTCATCGATCTCTCGGGCAATGACCATAGCACAGACAACGGCATGGGAATCGATTTTTGGGGCGATGTCCGCAGGACTGATCGCGACATCGGAATCGATCTCTGGGGCGATGACCACAGGATGGACAGCGGCATCGGAATCGATCTCCGGGGCGATGCCAACAGGACGGGCCACGGCATCGGAATCATCAAGGATGTCCACCGGCACCTGCACAACCCTAACATATTAGCAAGCACATTGCAAATAATCAAAAACCACAACTATGGTAAAGCCATTTTTTTACCTTGTGCAGCTCACCGGGGGATCTCAACCCTCCGGGAGCCATCTCCTCATCCTTGAAGGGGGCCATCACCTTGCCAGGGGAATACTGCTTCTCAACGGCCAAAAATCTCTGTGTCCTCAATTGCATTTGCACACTCCAATCCCATCCCTTTACTTTCCTGCAACTTGCATGATTTATTTTCTACTACTCATATACACTTGCCATGCTTGCTTGAAATGTATTATGAATACTTAAACTTGTGCTAAAACTCCACCTCAACTTGAAGAACATAAAAACTGCTACTTTTGCTTGTTGAGGGTCTAATCACCCCCATCTAGACATCTCTTCTCGATCCTTTCAAAAACAAACACGCAAGCGTTCATTGCCTTGCCCGCTTGCATCTCCTCTCCCCTTTCCCTCTACCTCGATCCCCTGCGTGCAGTGCTAGGATTCCTCCAGCAAGCCGTCGCCACTGGTCCCATCTAGCCTGGTCCTCGATGATGCTCTGTCCAGCTAGGCTACATGGCCGGCGGGTAGGAACAAATCGCCCCGGCTGCTCCTCCCACTGGCGCCGCCCCTCATTCTCATGGTCTCCAGCAGTTGCTGCACTATGGTCCATCCATTTCACTACTCCGGCGGGTGCTGCACAACTATGGTCGATGCCACACTACGGCAGAAGGCACCTCGTTCCCCCTCCCCGCCTCCCAGATCGTGGCCTTGAGGTGCCGTTAAAGGATGAGCTCATCCAACAAGGTGAGGATCTCCTTTGATTTTTTCCCAAATTTTCATTCTGATCCGCTATACGATGAATTGCTATGAGCTGCTTCTGTTGCTGCTATATGATGCATTGCTATGAGCTGTTTCTACTGCTGCTATATGATGAATTGCTATGAGCTGCTGCTGCTATATGATGAATTGCTATGAGCTGCTGTTGCTGCTATATGATGAGTTGCTATAAGCTGCTCCTGCTGTTGCTATATGATGAATTGATATGAGCTACTCCTGCTGCTCCTATATGATGAATTGCTATGAGCTGCTCCCATGCTGCTA
Organism: Triticum urartu; assembly: GCF_003073215.2. Lineage (NCBI taxonomy): Eukaryota > Viridiplantae > Streptophyta > Magnoliopsida > Poales > Poaceae > Triticum > Triticum urartu. Next base: position 276,376,485 of record NC_053026.1, read on the forward strand.
TATGATGAATTGCTATGAGCTGCTTCCATGCTGCTATATGATGAATTGCTATGAGTTGCTACTGGTATATTATAAATTGCACACTGCTGCTGCTACTGTTGTAAGATGAGTTGCTATGAGCTGCTGCTATATGATGCTTTCAGGTGGTGTTGCTATATGATAATAACCAGCCATTTGGACCATCGAATTTTGATAAATAATTGTTCTTCATTTAAATTTGGGTCATGCATTCTTCGTTTAAATTAGGCAATGGGATATTTATGGAAGACATCGACCAAAGTAGATTGTGCCAAGTAGATGGTATCTTTGTATTTGCATTTCCAAAAAATATTGATGGTCTGTTTTCCTATCATATTAATTACTGCACTGGGTTCAATTTTTGATGTTTGCAAGTCAAATTAATTTTCATGTGGGCAGCAAAGTGACAAAATATAATGCAATGTAGACTTTTCAGTGATCATACCAAAGATAAGTTGAAAAGGAAGCCAATGAAAAGAACTGGTTGGCTTATTACCTGGAGCTTATATTCACAGGTGCTTATTTTCTTAGGATAACTCGTAATAATTGTCCCTAAGAAACTTGGCGAATAGAACTAACATACAAATAACATGTCATGATGATTGCTATGGAGGCCCAGTTCGTTTGCCAGATTCTCCCAGAATCTGACCCCTACACGGATTCTCCCAGAATCTTTGAGCCCCATTTGTTTTACAATCCTATCTAGGTAGGGTCTAATTAGGTAGGATTGTAAAACAAAAGGGGGTCAAATATTGTAGGAGAAGCTAGAGAGGGGCAGATTCTGGGAGAATCCTTCCAAAGAACTGGGCTCGAGTGACCTACCATAGCACACTTTATAGGCTCACTGCTGCCTCTCCTTTTTTGTGATGTTCCATGAAATTGCCACATACATCTTGTACTTTTTCATTGCATAACCCTATCTGCAAGTTGACATGGCTAATTTCAGGCATCTCTACATGATAATACATTGCATATCCCTTGCACATATTTAAACCACCAATTAACGATTGTGTGCGTAGCATAAACTAGCCATGACTATGTGTGCTGGACTAGCAGGCACTCTATGGGAGCCTAACATAGTGCACTGGAATTCCTACATGCCACCTACGATTTTGTGTAATGTACTACCTCTATTATTAAATATATGTATCTGTAGAGATTCCAGTATGGACCACATACATATGTATATAGATGCATTTTTGTGTGTAGATTCAGTCATTTTGCTCTGTATGTAGCCTATAGTGGAATCTCTAGAAAGACTTATATTTAGGAACGGAGGTAGTATCATGTATGACATCTACATATCTAATTTAGCAGCCAGTAGTAGACATCATTGTTTGCACAAACGGATTACTGGTCAAAAATCCTAGCAAAGCACGCTGGCAGGCACACAACAATACAAGAGGGAGAGACACACTTACAAGATGATAGCAATGCCTCAGTCCAGGATCTTGGTTGGCCAAGCTATTAGATCCAGAAGAAACATTGTCCTTGTAGTTTTTGTCAGCTGCATAACATGTAACAAGGACCTGTTAGTATATTTGAAGTACATCGGGCAGGTGATGCTGTATGGGTTTATATGTGACAAGTACCTAGGCCGTGGTGGGTGCTTGGCATCTTGCCGAATGGTGGGAATCAGGTTAGAAACATAAAGTCTAATGACGCTGCATTAGCTATCGGGGTCCGGTAAGGAGACCTAGAACCGTCGAGTAGGGTGTTTGTGGAGCGGCTCCGGTAGGGTGGACTACGGTGTGGGCGAAGCAGATCTGAGGCCATGGAGGAGGGCATAGGTGAAGCTGCTCCGGTGGTTGGGTTCAGGATGGTGTCGACAATGCGGATCTGCGGACGGGGAGTGAGAAGCAGCTCCAGTAGGTTGGACGAGGGTGCGATGAATCGGATCTGAGGCCGTGGACTTGTGAGTTGGCAAAGTGGCCCAGGCAGGGTTGAGAATGGTATAGGCGAAGCTACTCCTATAGGGTTGACGATGGTGTCGGCAAAGCGGCTCCGATAGGGTTGAGGAAGGTGTCGGCGAAGAGGATCAGAGGTCGTCAACGGGGGTGTCGGTGGGGCGGCTCCGGGGGTGTGGATGAGGCATCTCCGGTAGGGAGTACGAAGCAGCCGCTGCAGATGCGTTGCGGTTGACGAGAGTACAGGCGAAGCAGATTCGACGCCGTGGACAAGGCCGACACTGAACGGGCTATGGTACAATGGTGGATGAGCAGTCTACTTGTTTCTAGGGGAGGTTGGAGGGGTAGATGCGGCTGCATAAGCAGATCCAGCGAGGTCGACGCTGTTGGCATTGAATGGGCTCTGGTATGCCAGTGGATCAGCAGTCTAGGGTTTCGAGAGGGGAGTGGTAGAAAGGCCGATGAGGGTATGGATGGCATGATGTAAGATGCTCTGGTGCTGGGGTGTTAGTCATTTTTGCGGGAGGGGGAGAGGAAATGGGGGTGTCGTGTGGTGGGGGGAACTGGAAGTTACCAAAGTAGCCCCGACCTATTATGTAAATGAGGGTGGTATTGTAATTGTTGAAGTCTATCCCAGAAAAAAGGCAATAACTCGGGATGATGCACCGGTAACTTGGACATTCACACGGTCATGACCAATCGTACGGGGGCAGAGGCGCGTTCAAAAAAAGGGATCAAACACTCAGCCTATGTATTTCTCGTGTAAATAGATAATTTAGTACCATTGGTTATTTACTTTGAACATAATGCATTGATGTGCTATTGTAGAGGTGCACAAAAAGAAATTGATATTTTAGTCCCACAAAATAAATGTATATTGTAGTCCGCTACTTAAAAGTGTTACCTCATATGATTACATAGCCTCCATTTCATAAATTGCGTACCCATTGAATACCTATATGAATATTACATATATTACTTCATAATAGAACCTTAAATCATCCAAGACTAATGAATTTGAATGCTAGACTAACAATGGTGCATGTACATGATAGCAACATTGGTTGTTTGAAGAAACATCACTATAACTTTGGCATGCACAATTGAAAAGGATTATTTAGAAAAAAAATGTGATATGTGAGTGTCCAATATTTATAGTGTTGAATCGATATTGTATCTTTGGCCACGATATGAAGTAGATATTGATTTATGTTCAAGCCACGCACGTCCACGATCGCTAGATAGTGATACGTGAATGAATTGTGCAATCTCTCTCACACGCATACATATCTAATTTCTCCGTGGGCATAGGAATCACACACGCGCACTTCGTGTACTTCTCTCCCTCCGTTAAGGTTAGAATTCATCTTTCTACCCCGTCCTACAAGTCTCTCATAGAGAAACACACACGCTCTCTCTGTCGAACATGCCCACCCCTTTAATTCTTCCCACCCACCGCCACTAATGTTTCAAAGTATAATTATGTCTCTCACACATATGCCTAAGGTTAACTCAGGTTCCAAAACCATATGAATACATACAATGGGATTCCAGCAGAGCACCTTTTCTTTTAAGATTTCGCTCTCTCTCTCACACACACATACACACACACAAGTGTAGACATTGTTTCTCTCTTCATTTTTTCCGGCACTTACATGCACCCCTTTGTTTATCTCCATGATGCTTTAGGTATGCCTCGCACACATGCTATCTACCTATCCCTTAATATAGATACGTGTCACAGAAACTCCTTCTCCCTATATCTAAGTGTCACTGCCCCTCCCCACGCCCACACACACACTTCCCGACACTAAAGTAGTAGGGTGACACCTCGATGTTGATACTAATCTATCTACTGGCTTCTCTTTCAAACACACACACACTACCCGACACAGAAGGAGAAGGGTGGCACCTCGATCTTGATAGTAATCTATCTACTCACTTCTCTCTCAAACACACACACACACACACACCCGCAAGTTGTGCCTCTATGCCTACCGCGCGCACACTCTTGATACGTCTTTCCCTCCCTCCTCCCTCCCCCCAACAATGACAGCAGGAGGGTGACAACTCGATCTTGATCTTAATCTATTGTAACATCCCAATTTTCAATTTGGATGTTAATAATTAGATCATTCATATGCATCCATGATTTATGCATTTTTGCCCCGTTGACTTTCATTTGAATCAGATCCAAGGGACTTTGAGAAACTCAAGGACGAAAAGAGAGAGTTGGAAGTTTTCCCAAAAACCATTTGGAAAATTTCAAAGTTGGGAATTTGGATCAAATTTGGTTTCACCAAAATTCATTCCATTATTTCAAAAATAAAATAAATAGAGAAGATAAAATGACTTCTTCAAAAACAGAGGGGAAATGTTGGAAATTGAATTTGAAATCAAACTATATTTATTGGTTTTTATTTGCATGTTTTATTTTCATTCAAAATTTTATTAGCATGGCAAAAAGTTTGTTTTTAAAACTTGCATTTAGGCGAGGCAAATTTTTCACCGAAGTCAATTTATTAGGTGTGATTTATGTGATTTTTTCTAGGATGTTTTAGACTTGTTTTCTTTTCATTTTCGGTGCTATGAGATGTAGTAGAACGATAGGATTGGATGGGCACCGGCAGTGGCCAAAAGGAACTCTTCGGAAGACCATGTTTTGTTCATCCCATTCTCAAACACCAGGAAGTGCGAGGACGTGAAGGGAGGGATTGAATCTTGTGGGGAAAAGTGCGCAAACCTTTGCAGAGTGTACAAACTAACCATGATTAGTCGTGTCCCCGGTTACAGACAACTTTGAGCAATTTGACTTGAAACCTCTGGAAGATCTTCTCATCCCAAATAATTATTCTGATGTGGGTTTAATTAAACGATGATCCCCGGGGGCTCTCATGGAAATAACAATTTGGGAACCTATGATCCTCGGAGGCTCTCATAGGCGGGTTAAATTGGAGGCGGTCCAATTTAACAATAGGTTAATAAAAATGTAAAGGAATAAAATTTGGCCAGTGACTATAAGTAAGACAAAATTGGCTTTATGCAAAATAAACCTTAGAGCTATCCACTTGTTATATCCTTGCATGTAGATAATAGGTCTGTTTTTCATACTTTGGGTGTGACTTTCCAATACATTAAATATATTGACTCTTTGTGGATGCAATATTTCATATTGTAGATTTTGCAGATGAAGAGTAAGGTACGATAGGTCGTTGTTCTGCACTCAGTTTTCCCGTGGAGTTGGATGGACTCATTTACCTTCGAAGCTTCCACAGTTATTTTATTTAGATGGCCTTTAGCCATATCATTGTAATAAATACTCTTTTGAGGACCTCGATGTAATAAAGTGTGTGATTGAACTGTGTTATAATTCCTCGAGTACTCTGTGTGTCAGCATACCGATCCAGGGATGACACAAAAGCACAAAGACTCCGGTCCATCGGGATCGGGTCGCTACATCTATCAATTGGTTTCTCTCTAAAACACACACACACACACATACACACACATGCTAGTTTTGTCTCTGTGCCTCACTTAGACACACTCGATACGTCTTTCTCTCCGTAGCCCCCTCGATATGTAGACTTCTCGCGCACGCATAGCTGTAGTGACGATGACGCTGAACCCAGTGTGCCTTGTTTTTACCGGCCTCATGTGATAGTTTTCACCATGTTTTCTTTTAATTAACAAGGCAACCTTTTCTTTGTTACTACAAGTGAATCTGAATCATTCAGGGCAGATATAAAATATATCACTTCAACCCAATTATCGCAGTAGCTATTTTAAAAGAAAATAGCTAGATGCCCGTGCATTGCACGGAACATCAAGATGCATTTGTATGAGTAGTTTATCTTGTGAGAGAAAAGGACGAACGAGGGATGGCCTTGTTTACAAATGTGGATAGGGATATGGGCATCTTTTTGCAAAATTTCCATAGTTTCCTTCCTATTCGTTAGATATAAATCCGACGGCCTATATTGCAGGATGGCACACACACCATCATCACCAACTCTGTTTTCTACTCCCTCCGTTCCTAAATATTTGTCTTTTTAGAGATTTTAACAAGTGACTACATATAGAGCAAAATGAGTGAATCTACACTCTAAAATATGTCTACATACACATCCGTATGTGGTAGTCCATTTGAAATCTGAAAAAGAAAAATATTTAGGAACGGAGGGAGTATAAGAGTAGACATAGAGATATATCTCTAGCATGGTCCACAACGAAAACGCGTTCGACTGGTTAGCATCGGATGCTCGCAACGCGGTGACCTAAGTTTGAATTCTGCCTTCAACTTTAGATTTTTATATTATATATTATTTAATATATATACTTCTTTCGCTACTGTACTGACAGTGGAACCGACAGAGTACTTATAATACATGATTAAGGATGGATTTGTTTGTTTTTAACTTTCTAGACGAAACTATAGCCACCCTGCAAGTCATGTGTACTGTGTTGGGGAACACAGTAATTTCAAAAAAATTCCTATGCACACGCAAGATCATGGTGATGCATAGCAACGAGAGGGGAGAGTGTCGTCCACGTACCCTCGTAGACCGTAAGCGGAAGCGTTATGAGAACGCGGTTTATGTAGTCGTATGTCTTCATGATCCGACCGATCCAAGTACCGAACACACGGCAGCTCCGAGTTCAGCACACGTTCAGCTCCATGACGTCCCACAAACTCCGATCCGGCAGAGCTTCGAGGGAGAGTTCCGTCAGCACGACGGCTTGATGACGGTGATGATGATGCTACCGACGCAGCGCTTCGCCTAAGCACCGCTACGATATGACTGAGGTGGATTATGGTGGAGGGGGGCACCGCACACGGCTAAAAGATCAACTGATCAACTCGTGTTTCTATGGTGTGCCCCCTCCCCCATATATAAAGGAGTGGATGAGGGGGAACGGCCGGCCCTCCTAGGCGCGCCCCAAGGGGAGTCCTACTCCCACCGGGAGTAGGACTCCAACCCTTCCAAGAGTAGGAGTAGGACGAAGGGAAGGAGGAGAGAGGGGGAAGGAAAGGGGGCGCCGCCCCCTCCTTGTCAAATTTGGACTAGAGGTAGAGGGGGCGCGCGGCCTACCCTGGCCACCCCTCCTCTTCGCCACTAAGGCCAAATAGGCCCATTACACTCCCCGGGGGGTCCCGGTAACCTCCCGGTACTCCGGTATTTGTCCGAACTTGCCCAGAACCTTTCCGTAGTCCAAACATAGTCATCCAATATATCGATCTTTATGTCTCAACCATTTCGAGACTCCTTGTCATGTCCGTGATCATATCCGGGACTCTGAACTACCTTCAGTACATCAAAATACATAAACTCATAATACCGATCGTCACCTAACATTAAGCGTGCGGACCCTACGGGTTCGAGAACTATGTAGACATGACCGAGACTCATCTCCGGTCAATAACCAATAGCGGAACCTGGATGCTCATATATGCTCCTACATATTCTATGAAGATCTTTATCGGTCAAACAGCATAACAACATACGTTGTTCCCTTTGTCATCGGTATGTTACTTGCCCGAGATTCGATCGTCGGTATCCTCATACCTAGTTCAATCTCGTTAGCGGCAAGTCTCTTTACTCATTCCGTAGCTCATTAGCCACAATGCTTGCAAGGCTTATAGTGATGTGCTTTATCGAGAGGGCCTAGAGATACCTCTCCGACAATCGGAGTGACAAATCCTAATCTTGATCTATGCCAACTCAACAAGTACCATCGGAGACACCTGTAGAGCACCTTTATAATCACCTTGTTACGTTGTGACGTTTGGTAGCACACAAAGTGTTCCTCCGGTACTCGGGAGTTGCATAATCTCATAGTCATAGGAACATGTATAAGTCATGAGGAAAGCAATAGCAACAAACTAAACGATCATCGTGCTAAGATAATGGATGGGTCAAGTCAATCACATCATTCTCTAATGATTTGATCCCGTTAATCAAATGACTACTCATGTCTATGGTTAGGAAACATAACCATCATTGATTCAACGAGCTAGTCAAGTAGAGGCAAACTAGTGACAATTTGTTTGTCTATGTATTCACACATGTACTAAGTTTCCGGTTAATACAATTCTAGCATGAATAATAAATATTTATCATGATATAAGGAAATATAAATAAAAACTTTATTCTTGCCTCTAGGGCATATTTCCTTCAGTCTCCCACTTGCACTAGAGTCAATAATCTAGATTACACGGTAATGGTTCTAACACCCATGGAGTCTTGGTGTTGATCATGTTTTGCTCGTGAGAGAGGCTTAGTCAACGGGTCTGCAACATTCGGATCCGTATGTATCTTGCAAATCTCTATGTCTCCCTCCTTAACTTGATCGCGGATGGAATTGAAGTGTCTCTTAATGTGCTTGGTTCTTTTGTGAAATCTGGATTCCTTTGCCAAGGCAATTGCACCAGTATTGTCACAAAAGATTTTCATTGTACCCGATGCACTAGGTATGACACCTAGATCGGATATGAACTCCTTCATCCAGACTCCTTCATTTGCTGCTTCCGAAGCAGCTATGTACTCCGCTTCACATGTAGATCCCGTCATGACGCTTTGCTTAGAACTGCACCAACTGACAGCTCCACCGTTCAATAAAAACATGTATCCAAAGGTTTGTGACTTAGAGTCATCCAGATCAGTGCCAAAGCTTGCATCGACGTAACCATTTACAATGAGCTCCTTGTCACCTCCATACACGAGAAACATATCCTTAGTCCTTTTCAGGTATTTCAGGATGTTCTTGACCGCTATCCAGTGATCCACTCCTGGATTACTTTGGTACCTCCCTGCTAAACTAATAGCAAGGCACACATTAGGTCTGCTACACAACATTGCATACATGATAGAGCCTATGGCTGAATCATAGGGAACATCTTTCATTTTCTCTCTATCTTCTGCAGTGGTTGGGCATTGAGTCTAACTCAACTTCACAGCTTGTAACATAGGCAAGAACTCTTTCTTTGCTTGATCCATTTTGAACTTCTTCAAAACTTAATCAAGTTATGTGCTTTGTGAGAGTCCAATTAAGCGTCTTGATCTATCTCTATAGATCTTGATGCCCAATATATAAGCAGCTTCACCGAGGTCTTTCATTTAAAAACTCTTATTCAAGTATCCTTTTATGCTATCCAGAAATTCTATATCTTTACCTAATAATAAAGCAAATTGGGTTTATTTCGTCTATCATGGCATTTTTCAGAAAAGTCCCTCTATTTCAGAGAATTCAACCCCAGTCCCGTTTTAAGTTAAAATGAATCATTATTTTCGTGTTTTACACAAAAGTCCCTGTATTTTCCTGAAATCAACCCGCTGTCCGGATTTAAGTCACACCCGAACCGTTATTTTACATTTTTCGAAACCCCCCTGATGTTTTAGGTAATTCATCTGTGGATCATATTTAAGTCAAACAAATGTTTTTTTAAAATCATCCATATCTTTTAAACCGTAACTCCAGTTTGAACATGTTATATATGAAATTGGATTAGAAAAATATGTAGAATGTGAATATGAGATTATTTTTACCTGTTAAGTATATTTAAATATTATTTTGGAATATATTTGAGCCAAACCAAATGATTTTCTAAATTATCTGTATCTTTTAAACCGTAACTTCGATTATAACTATATTATATATGGAATTTTATTAGAAAATGTGTGGAATCTAAATATGATGTTAATTTTACATGTTAAATATTTTTAAAATATTGTTATGGAAGCAAACTTATAATTTATAGCGGAAGATTCCTTTTTTCGTACCAGCGGTGACCCGGATTGCAAATAAACACCCGACTATGACCATATACAGAAAAGAAAACATCGATAACTACACATGCATACCTCTGAAAAATGTCACGGGGGAAAACAACAGATTTCTTATCGCGAGAGTGAGAAAGCGAGCGAGAGAGAGGGGGAGGAGAGAGAGGGAGAGAGAGGGACGCCTTAGCATTAACCATATTCAACACACATTTTTTGTTGTTTTGTGTGAACACCGAGGGCATCGCTGGCGATAGTGAGAAGGAGGATAAGCGGCAACACAAATATGATGCCTCGCAAAAATAAAGGAGATGGACCTATTGTGGTCTTGAGTGATGGTTGTTGAGTTAAGAGCGTGTGTTATGTTTTCTCTCCCATTGCAACGCACAGGCTCTTTTGCTAGTCATTTCCAATCAACAATATGTCATCCACATATAATATTAGAAATGCTACAGAACTCCCACTCACTTTCTTGTAAATACAGGCTTCTCCAAAGGTCTGTATAAAACTATATGCTTTGATCACACTATCAAAATGTTTATTCCAACTCTGAGATGCTTGCACCAGTCCATAGATGGATCGCTCGAGCTTGCACACTTTGTTAGCTCCCTTTGGATCGATAAAACCTTCGGGTTGCGTCATATACAACTCTTCTTCCAGAAATCCATTCAGGAATGCAGTCTTTACATCCATTTGCCAAATTTTATAATCATAAAATGCGGCAATTCCTAACATGATTCAGACAGACTTAAGCATCGCTACGAGTGAGAAAGTCTCATCGTAGTCAACTCCTTGAACTTGTCAAAAACCTTTCGCAACAAGTCGAGCTTTCTAGAAAGTAACATTACCGTTAGCGTCAGTCTTCTTCTTGAAGATCCATTTATTCTCGATGGCTTGCCGATCATCGGGCAAGTCAACCAAAGTCCACACTTTGTTCTCATACATGGATCCCATCTCAGATTTCATGGCCTCAAGTCATTTTGTGGAATCTGGGGTCATCATCGCTTCCTCATAGTTCGTAGGTTCGTCATGGTCAAGTAACATGACTTCCAGAACAGGATTACCGTACCACTCTGGTGCGGATCTTACTCTGGTTGACCTATGAGGTTCGATAGTAACTTGATCTGAAGCTACATGATCTTCATCATTAGCTTCCTCACTAATTGGTGTAGGAGTCACAGGAACAGATTTCTGTGATGAACTACTTTCAAATAAGGGAGTAGGTACACTTACCTCATCAAGTTCTACTTTCCTCCCACTTAGTTCTTTCGAGAGAAAATCCTTCTCTAGAAAGGATCCATTCTTAGCAACGAATGTCTTTCCTTCGGATCTGTGATAGAAGGTGTACCCAACAGTCTCCTTTCGATATCCTATGAAGACACATTTCTCCGATTTGGGTTCAAGCTTATTAGGTTGTACCTTTTTCACATAAGCATCGCAACCCCAAACTTTAAGGAACGACAACTTTGGTTTCTTGCCAAACCACAGTTCATAAGGCGTCGTCTTAACGGATTTAGATTGTGCCCTATTTAACGTGAATGCAGTAGTCTCTAAATCATAACCACAAAACGACAGTGGTAAATCAGTAAGAGACATCATAGATCATACCATATCTAGTAAAGTACGATTACGACATTCAGACACAACATTAAGTTGTGGTGTTCCGGGTGGCATGAGTTGCGAAACTATTCCACACTGTTTCAAATGAAGACCAAACTCGTAAATCAAATATTCTGCCCCACAATCAGATCATAGAAAATTTATTTTCTTGTTACAATGATTTTCCACTTCACTCTGAAATTCTTTGAACTTTTCAAATGTTTCAGACTTATGTTTGATCAAATAGATATACCCATATCTACTCAAATCATCTGTGAAGGTGAGAAAATAACGATACCCGCCGCGAGCCTCAACATTCATCGGACCACACACATCAGTATGTATGATTTCCAACAAATCTGTTGCTCGCTCCATAGTTCCGGGGAACGGTGTTTTAGTCATCTTGCCCACGAGGCATGGTTCGCAAGTACCAAGTGATTCCAAAAGTCCATCAGAATGGAGTTTCTTCAGCGCTTTATACCAATATGACCTAAACGACAGTGCCACAAATAAGTTGCAATATCATTATTAACTCTGCATCTTTAAGTTTCAATATTATGAATATGTGTATCACTACTATCGAGATTCATCAAAAATAGACCACTCTTCAAGGGTGCATGACCATAAAAGAAATTACTCATATAAATAGAACAACCATTATTCTTAGATTTAAATGAAAAGTTGTCTCGCATCAAACAAGATCCAGATATAATGTTCATGCTCAACGCTGGCACCAAATAACAATTATTTAGGTCTAAAACTAATCCCAAAGGTAGATGTAGAGGTAGCGTGCCGACCGCGATCACATCAAGTTTGGAACCATTTCCCACACGCATCATCACCTCGTCCTTAGCCAATCTTCGCTTAATCCATAGTCCCTGTTTCGAGTTGCAAATGTTAGCAACTGAACCAGTATCAAATACCTAGGCACTACTGCGAGCATTAGTAAGGTACACATCAATAATATGTATATCACATATGTCGGCGTCCTGGGAACAGGGGTCCCCAGACTTGCTTGCCTGCGGCCCGCGGCGTGGCTGAGCCAGCATGCCGTACGGCCCATCCTCGCCAGCAAAGCATCCAAGACCCTCGCGAGGGTCCAAGCCTCGTGAGGCGGACGACGCACGACCTCCTCGAGAGTGGCCTAGCCAGGCAGGCTCATGGGGAGCGGAGATATCAAGGCAGGGCAAACCTCACGATACCCTCGTGACGTGAGCCATGACGCACGGCACCAGGCGGGCGCTAGCGCGCGCAGCATCCTTGTCTCCTCTTTGGTGCTAAGGAGGCCAGTGCAGGCGAAGAGTACCGAGGCATCAGGCAAAGGTTGCTATATTGGTGCAAAGAGACCAAGACCAGGAGGACGGCAAGATGGAGGTCATCGTGGAGCCCAAGACGGCGTCACCACCAGAGCTTTTGGCACGCGAAGACGACTTTTGTCAGGATAGCTTGTACTAGCTGTCCCCCTTCGAATTAACCCGCCATTGTTGGCTCCCTTCCCGCTTGATATTTGGGAAGAGGACCAGGGCCTATATCAGTAGAGCTAGCCACCATAGTAGAGGCATCTCATCTTAGCTTGATCCAACCCGATCGAGAGCCTACTCACAAGAAGACCTCAACCTAAGGAGGCTGTTCTTCCCTTGTACTGTTCATCATCAGCCCTAGAGGCAATCCACCACCACCACACTGGAGTTGGGTATTTCACCACAACGGTGGCCCGAACCAGTATAAATCTTGTGTCTTCCTGTGTTGCGAGTTCGTCGAGTTCGTCCGCGAGATCTTAGTGAGCTAGGGCGTCGATTGGTGGGAAGGAAAGACTTCACGCGCACCCTAGTGTTCGAACCTTAAGGGTTTGCCATAACCCCACATCTGACATTTGGTGCGCCAGGTAGGGGTGCGCCGAGGCTTCTCTCCACCAACCAGCGCCCCATACCTCCGCACTACGCTCCCATGGTAGGTGCCCCGCAACCAACCTCTGCAGCCAACATGAGCAGCACGGACTCTGGGTACCGAGCCCTGGCCCCCGCTCTACGGTGAGTGCAGTGGCCATCCAAGTTCAGGACGGAGATGCCGCTGTGTTATGATGACGCGGCAGACTCGGCGCCGTTCCTTCTAGCATACGAGGAGGCCGTCCTCGAAGCCGGAGGCGATGACAAGATCATGGTAAACTTGTTCCCCCTGGCCCTTGCCGGCGAGCCGCGCGCCTGGCTGCTCAACCTCCCGGGATCCACGGTAACATACTGGGGGGAACTCCGCGACCTCTTCGATGCGTGCTACGCGGCGCGGGCACACCACGCAGTCGCGGCACTGCTGAGTGGCTCCCAAGCGCCTCCTTTAGATTGCCACGTCAAGCCTTTCTTCCACCAGATTGGGGCAGCCTGCAAGCGCCCGGGGGCTCCGCCGGGTTGGGCTGCGCCGGAGGCCGACCTCACCTTCGTCTCGGAAGACTACCCCGGCTCCACCGCCGGCTCCAAGATGCTCCTGATGCTCTGCACGCCCACCATCTGCAACGTGGCCGTCCCCAAGACCCTCATCGACGGCGGCGCCGGCCTCAACTTGCTCTCCGTGGAAGCCTTCAGCCTTCTGCATGTGCCGCTCGAACGGCTCGGCCTCAGCAAGCCCTTCACAGGAGTGGGTGGTGGAGCTGCTCACCCATTGGGGCAGATCCGCCTCCCTGTCACGTTTGGCACGTGAGACAACTATCGCACCGAGCTGGTGGACTTTGACATCGCCCGCATCGGTCTCCCGTACAATGCCATCCTCGGGTACCCGGCTCTCGCTCAGTTCATGGCGGTGACTCACCCGGCCTACAACCTCATGAAGATGCCAGGGAGCAAGGGCGTCCTCACCATCAAGGGGGACGCTAAGGAGGCCGTGGCGGCGCTCAGGCTCGCCTTCAAGACCGCGGCAGCAACACAGCCAGCCGGCGTCGGTAGACCCGAGGCCAAGGAAACCGCGCCCACCAAGAAGAAGCAGCTATTCACTCAAGACAAGGCGGAGACCAAGCAGGTGCCGGTCGACGAGGACGGGTCTTCAAGAGCCACCTTCACCATAGGAACCGGCCTTCACCCGGGACAAGAAGAAGCTTTGGTGAGGTTTTTGCGCGCAAACAAGGAGATATTCGCATGGGAGCCCAATCAGCTGGTAGGGGTCCCGAGAGAGGTAATCCAGCATCATCTGAGGGTGTGCCCCAACGTACGCCCCGTGAAGCAACGAGCAAGAAGGCAGTTGATACGTCTCCAACGTATCTATAATTTTTTATTGCTCCATGCTATATTATCTACTGCTTTGGACATTATTGGGCTTTATTGTCCACTTTTATATTATTTTTGGGACAAACCTATTAACCGGAGGCCCAGCCCAGAATTGCTGTTTTTTGCCTATTTTAGGGTTTCAAAGAAAAGGAATATCAAACGGAGTCCAAACGGAATAAAACCTTCGGGAATGTGATTTTCTCACCGAACATGATCCAGGAGACTTGGACCCCATGTCAAGAAACAAGGGAGGAGGCCACGAGGTAGGGGGGCGCGCCTACCCCCCAGGCGCACCCTCCACCCTCGTGGCCCCCTGTTGCTCCACTGACGTACTCCTTCCTCCTACATATACCTACGTACCCCCAAACGATCAGATACGGAGCCAAAACCCTAATTCCACCGCCGCAACTTTCTGTATCCACGAGATCCCATCTTGGGGCCTGTTCCGGAGCTTCGCCGGAGGGGGTATTCATCACGGAGGGCTTCTACATCATCACCATAGCCCCTCCGATGAAGTGTGAGTAGTTCACCTTAGACCTATGGGTCCATAGTTATTAGCTAGATGGCTTCCTCTCTCATTTTGGATCTCAATACAATGTTCTCCCCCTCTCTTGTGGAGATCTATTCGATGTAATCTTCTTTTTGTGGTGTGTTTGTTGAGACCGATGAATTGTGGGTTTATGATCAAGTCTATCTATGAACAATATTTGAATCTTCTCTGAATTATTTTATGTATGATTGGTTATGTTTGCATGTCTCTTCGAATTATCAGTTTGGTTTGGCCTACTAGATTGATCTTTCTTGCAATGGGAGAAGTGCTTAGCTTTGGGTTCAATCTTGCGGTGTCCTTTCCCAGTGATAGTAGGGGCATCAAGGCACGTATTGTATTGTTGCCATCGAGGATTACAATATGGGGTTTTCATCAAATTGCATGAGTTTATCCCTCTACATCATGTCATCTTGCTTAAGGCGTTACACTGTTTTCATTAACTTAATACTCTAGATGCATGCTGGATAGCGGTCAATGAGTGGAGTAATAGTAGTAGATGCAGGCAGGAGTCGGTCTACTTGTCTCGGACGTGATGCCTATATACATGATCCTTCCTAGATATTCTCATAACTTTGCTCAATTCTGTTAATTGCTCAATAGTAATTCGTTCACCCACCGTAGAATACTTATCTCTCGAGAGAAGCCACTAGTGAAACCTATGGCCCCCGGGTCTATCTTCATCATATTAATCTTCCAATACTTAGTTATTTCCTTTGCTTTTTACTTTGCATCTTTATCATAAAAATACCAAAAATATTATCTTATCATATCTATCAGATCTCACTCTCGTAAGTGGCCGTGTAGGGATTGACAATCACTTATCGCGTTGGTTGAGAGGATTTATTTGTTTTGTGCAGGTACGAGGGACTCGCGGGTAGACTCCTACTGGATTGATACCTTGGTTCTCAAAAACTGAGGGAAATACTTACGCTACTTTGCTGCATCATCCCTTCCTCTTCGGGGAAAAACCAACGCTGTGCTCAAGAGGTAGCAAGAAGGATTTCTGGCGCCGTTGCCGGGGAGTCTACGCAAAAGTCAATATACCAAGTACCCATCACAATCCCTATCTCCCACATTACATTATTTGCCATTTGCCTCTCGTTTTTCTCTCCCCCACTTCACCCTTGCCATTTTATTCGCCCTCTCTCTCTCTATCCTCCCTCTCTTTTCCATTTTGCCTCTTTTTACCCACTTGCTTTTTGTTTGCTTGTGTGTTGGATTGCTTGTTTGTCGCGATGGCTCAAGATAACACTAAATTGTGTGACTTTACCAATAGCAACAATAATGATTTTATTAGCACTCCGATTGCTCCTCTTACCGATGCTGAATCTTGTGAAATAAATGTTGCCTTGCTAAATCTTGTCATGAAAGATACGTTTTCCGGCCTTCCTAGTGAAGATGTCGCTACCCATCTAAATAGCTTCGTTGATTTGTGTCATATGCAAAAGAAGAAAGATGTGGATAATGATATTGTTAAATTGAAGCTATTTCCTTTTTTTCTTAGAGATCGTGCTAAAGCTTGGTTCTCGTCTTTGCCTAAAAATAGTATTGATTCATGGAATAAGTGCAAAGATGCTTTTATCTCTAAGTATTTTCCTCCCGCTAAGATCATCTCCCTTAGAAATGATATTATGAATTTTAAGCAACTTGATCATGAACATGTTGCACAAGCTTGGGAGAGGATGAAATTAATGATACATAATTGCCCTACTCATGGTTTGAATTTGTGGATGATTATACAAAATTTTTATGCCGGATTGAATTTTGCTTCTAGACATCTTTTAGATTCGGCCGCGGGAGGCACTTTTATGGAAATCACTTTAGGAGAAGCTACTAAACTCCTAGATAATATTATGGTTAATTATTCTCAATGGCATACTGAAAGATCTACTAATAAAAGGGTGCATGCGATAGAAAAATTAATGTGTTGAGTGGAAAGATGGATGAACTTATGAAATTATTTGCTAGTAAAAGTGTTTCTTCTGATCCTAATTATATGCCCTTGTCTACTTTTATTGAGAATAATAATGAATCTATGGATGTGAATTTTGTTGGTAGGAACAATTTTGGTAACAACGCGTATAGAGGAAATTTTAATCCTAGGCCTTATCCTAGTAATCCC
Source organism: Triticum urartu (assembly GCF_003073215.2). Classification (NCBI taxonomy): domain Eukaryota; kingdom Viridiplantae; phylum Streptophyta; class Magnoliopsida; order Poales; family Poaceae; genus Triticum; species Triticum urartu. The sequence goes on from NC_053026.1 coordinate 276,393,707, forward strand.
TCTAATAATTATGTTAATTCCTACGACAATTCTTATGGAAATTATAATAAGATGCCCTCTGATTTTGAATCTAATATTAAAGAATTTATTACTTTGCAAAAGAATTTCAATGCTTTTATTGAAGAAAAATTGCTTAAGATTGATGAGTTGTCTAGGAACGTTGATAGAATTTCTCTTGATGTTGATTCTTTGAAACTTAGATCTATCTCACATAAGCATGATATCAATGAGTCTCTCAAAGCCATGAGAATTTCCATTGATGAGTTCAAAGAAAGAACCGCTAGGATGCGTGCTAAGAAAGATGCCTTTATAAGAGCGTGTTCTTCTAGTTCCTATGAAAATAAAGATGAAGATATAAAAGTTATTGATGTGTCCCCTATTAAATCTTTGTTTTGCAATATGAATCTTAATAATGATGGGACTGAACATGATCCACCTTGACCTAGAAGGCGTTCCAAGAATTCAGAGTTTTTAGATCTTGATGCTAAAATTGATGAAAGTGGGATTGAAGAAATTAAAACCCTAGATGTTGCTAAACCCACTATTTTGGATTTCAAGGAATTTAATTATGAAAATTTCTCTTTGATTGATTGTATTCCCTTGTTGCAATCTGTGCTAAATTCTCCTCACGCTTATAGTCAAAATAAAGAGTTCACTAAACATATCGTTAATGCCTTGATGCAATCTTATGAAGAAAAACTTGAATTGGAAGTTACTATCCCTAGAAAACTTTATGATGAGTGGGAACAAAATATTAAAATTAAGATTGAAGATCATGAGTTCTATGCTTTATGTGATTTGGGTGCTAGTGTCTCCACGATTCCAAGGACTTTGTGCGATTTGTTAGGTTTCCGTGATTTTGATGATTGCTCTCTAAACTTGCATCTTGCGGATTCCACTACTAAGAAACATATGGGAAGAATTAATGATGTTCTTATTGTTGCAAATAGGAATTATGTGCCCGTAGATTTTATCGTTCTTGACATAGATTGCAATCCTTCATGTCCTATTATTCTTGGTAGACCTTTCCTTAGAATGATTGGTGCAATTATTGATATGAATGAAGGAAATATTAGATTCCAATTTCCATTAAGGAAAGGCATGGAACACATTCCTAGAAAGAGAATTAAATTACCTTATGAATCTATTATGAGAGCCACTTATGGATTGCCTACCAAAGATGGCAATACCTAGATCTATCCTTGCTTTTTATGCCTAGCTAGGGGCGTTAAACGATAGCGCTTGTTGGGAGGCAACCCAATTTTATTTTTATTCCTCGATTTTTGCTCCTGTTTAGTAATAAATAATTTATATAGACTCTGTTTAATTTGCTTTTATTTACTTTTCATCTTTATCATAAAAATACCAAAAATATTATCTTATCATATCTATCAGATCTCACTCTCGTAAGTGGCCGTGTTGGGGTTGGCAACCCCTTATCGCGTTGGTTGCGAGGATTTATTTGTTTTGTGCAGGTATGAGGGACTCGCGTGTAGCCTCCTACTGGATTGATACCTTGGTTCTCAAAAACTGAGGGAAATACTTACGCTAGTTTGCTACATCATCCCTTCCTCTTCGGGGAAAAACCAACGCAGTGCTCAAGAGGTAGCAGCAGTCCACAGAGAAGCAGGCCTTCATCGTCCAAGAGACACGCAAGCTGGAGGCGGCAGGTACCATCCGAGAAGTTCGATACCACGAATGGCTGGCGAACCCCGTCATGGTACCGAAGAAAGGTGGGAAGGAATGGATGTGCATCGACTTCACCAACCTTAACAAAGCATGCCCCCAGGATCCATTCCTGCTTCCACGCATCGACCAAATTGTCGACTCCACCGCCGAGTGCGACTTGCTATGTTTCCTGGATGCATTCTCAGGATACCACCAAATCAAGATGGCGGTGGAGGATGTGGAGAAGACAGCCTTCCTGACACCATGCGGGGTGTACTGCTACACCTACATGCCCTTCGGGCTGCGCAACGCGGGCGCAACTTTTCAACGGTTGATGCAAATCGCCTTGGGACGGCAGCTCGGCAGAAACAGAGAGGCCTACGTTGATGACATAGTCGTCAAATCTCGCAAGGCGAGGACGTTGATTCAAGACCTGGGGGAGACCTTCGAGAGCTTGTGCCAAGTGAACTTGAGGCTTAACCCGGAGAAGTGCGTGTTTGGCATCCCCTCCGCCAAGCTACTGGGTTCCTCGTGTCCCACAGATGGATCGAGGCGAACCTGAAGAAGATCAAGGCCATCGAAGACATGAGCCCACCGTAGACCCTCAAGGAAATGCAAAAGCTAGCAGGACGGGTGACCGCGTTAGGGCGTTTCATATCCAAGCTACGTGAGCGCGCCTTACCCTTCTTTAAGCTCATAAAGAAGAAGGGCCCATTCGAGTGGACCCCGGAGGCCGACCGGGCCTTCCAAGACCTCAAGAAATACCTCACCAGCCCCCCAGTGATGGTGGCACCGCGGCCTCTCGAGCCTCTGGTGCTCTACCATGCCGCCACCCCGTATTCCGCCAGCGCGGCGCTGGTGGAAGTTCGGGAGGAGCGCCAAGGCAAGGGTGTGCCGTGCCAAGCCAGAGCTGATGCAGCGCGGGGTCAGAAAGGCGCGGCAAAGCCATCAACGGCGGAAGACCAAGCTCAATAGGGCAACATTGCAGAAGCTCCTGAGGACGGCCAGGTCTTAGGAAACCCACCACCTCAGGATATGCCGCAATCTCCATGGGACCCGAGCCTCGACAGTGTGCCAGCCCTCGTCTAGCAGCCGGTGTACTTCGCCAGCACCATACTGCGGGACGCGAGGGCGCGCTACCCCATGTCGCAAAAGCTCCTCCTCGCACTCTTGGTGGCCTCGTGCAAGCTGCGGCACTACTTCCAGGGTCACCCCATCAAGGTCGTCTCAGCCTACCCATTGGAGAGGGTGCTCAGGAGCCCTAACTCAGCCACAAGGGTTGCTGAGTGGAACATCGAGTTACAAGCATTCCAGATGGAGTTCAGCACTACCAGGGTGATCAAGGGAGTCGCTCTCGCTGATTTTGTGGCAGAATGGACAGATGCCCCGGCTCTTGAAGAAGGAGAAGACGGTCCACCTTCCCATGAAGCGAGGCACCAGAAGGCTGGGTCATGTAATTCGATGGCGCCTTCGCGCATCAGGGCACGGGGGCTAGAGCAGTGCTCCTCTCGCCCACTCAGGACAAGGTCTACTATGTCGTGCAACTCTGTTTTCAGCACGGCGAGAAGGTCTCCAACAACATCGCAGAATACGAAGGCCTCATAGCTGGCCTGAGGGCTGCGACGGCTCTAGGGGTGAAACGCCTCACCATCAAAGGTGACTCGCAGCTCCTCATCAACTTTTCCAACAAGGTATATGAGCCGAAGGACAAGCACATGGAGGCCTACCTCGCGGAGGTGCGCAAGATGGAAAAGCAGTTCTCAGGCCTGGAGTTGCAGCACGTGCCCTGGGGCACCAACAAGGAAGCCGATGCATCGCTAGGAGAGCATCGAAGCGGCAACCGCAAGAGCCTGACGTCTCCGAAGAGCGGCTCTTCAAGCCATCAGCTTCGCCACCTCTTTCGAGCATGACTCAGCCTCGGGAGGAACTCCGGCAGCCCCCGGCCACGGGAGCCCCAGCCTGCGGCCCGACCTCAGGAGCTCGTGTGCTCTTGGCGCTCGAGCCCCAGGAGGAGTGTTGGATCAAGGAATTTAAGGAGTACCTGATGCACGGGACTCTGCTGGAGAAGGAAGAGGACGCAGAGCGCGTGGCCCGGCAAGCCACGGCATACTGTATCCAAGACGGCGAGTTATACAGGAAATGACCGAACGATGTCACGCTGTGCTGCATCTCCAGCGATCAAGGAAGGGAGTTGCTGATTGACATACATGACGGTGATTGCGGACACCACTCGTCATCACGGACCCTCGTCGGCAAGGTGTTCCGCAGTGAGTTCTATTGGCCTACAACACTCAATGACGCGACCGCACTGGTGAAGTCCTGTGAAGCTTGCCAATTCCACGCCAAGCAAATCCATCAGCCTGCTCAAGGCCTCCAAACCATCCCGCTCACATGGCCATTTGTGGTCTGGGGGCTGGACATCCTAGGCCCGTTTCCCCGGGCTCCAGGGGGCTACCGCTATCTCTATGTTGCCATCGACAAGTTCACCAAGTGGGCACAAGTGGAAGCCGTCCGTACCATTCCAGCCGGCTCTGCTGTCAAGTTCATCAAGGGCCTCGTGATCCGTTTCGGGGTCCCCAGCCGCATCATCACAGATAACGGTTCGCAGTTTACTAGCAACCTCCTCAAAACCTACTGTGCTAACCTTGGAATGTAGATTTTCTACGCTTTGGTGGCCCACCCCAGGAGTAACGGTCAGGCCGAGCGCGCTAACGCGGAGGTCCTGAGGGGCCTCAAGACCAGGACCTTCAAGAAGAAGCTGGAGGCCTACGGCAGGTGCTGGCACTACGAGCTCTAGTCCGTGCTGTGGTCCATCCGAACCACCGCCACCAAGCCAACGGGCGAGACCCCATTCTTCCTCATCTACGGAGCTGAAGCAGTCCTCCCTCACAAGGTCAAGCATCGCTCCGCACAGGTCCTAGCGTTCGACGAAACGCAGCAGGACGCCATGCGGGGGATGGATCTCGTGCTGGGGAGGAACGCCGTCGCGAAGCCGCGTTGAGGGCAGCGAGGTACCAACAAGCGCTGCGGCGATACCACTGCCGCAACATCCGCTCCAGGACGCTCGAGGTGGGCGACCTCGTCCTAAGGCGGGTCCTCTCCAGGGAAGGGCTGCACAAGCTCTCACCCATGTGGGAGGGCCCATTCAGGGTCGTCCATGTCTCCAGGCCGGGTGCAGCGCGCCTGGAGACGCAGGACGGGATACCTATCCAGAACGACGGAACATCCAGCACCTCCGGAAGTTCTATCCATGAAGCAAGGCCCAAAGCCTGAGAAGCAAGGCCCAGAGCCTGAGAAGCAAGGCCCGGAGCCTGAGAAGCAAGGCCCAGAGGCTGACAAGAAAGGCCCAGAGCCTATGGAGAAGGCCCGGTGCCTGTGAAGAATTGCCGCCCGTGACACTCTCACGTAATAATGAGTGGGGTTGTACACGGCCTGGAGTCTCAGGAGCACCGGCCTCAGGCCCTGGTGCTCCCTCCCATGCCTAGTGGACAACACTTAGCTCCGCGCTGCTGAGAAGACTTGAAGACTAGACTAGGTGCCGGATGCGGCTTTTCATTTGCTTTCCGTAGTTGACTCGCTTTTCCTCAATCAAAGTTTGCCTTTAGCGTTCCTTACCGATTTGATTCCCTCGCGTCTCACTGCACTTTTCTGGCTCGAATTTGCTCGTGTTCTCTCTCGCATGCCTCGCGAGGGGGCTAGGCAGGTGCCCTCGCGAGCATTTTTTATCCTTTCTGCCTTCTCGCGAGACACCCTCGTTCGAGCCCAAAGGCTAGCGCACCTCTCCTAGTCCGTGCCCCTCGGGTACCGCGTCACAAAGCGCCAGGTCAGGGCCAGGATGAATGTAAAATCTTTTAACGCACTTCCTAACAAGTTTTTCACAGTTCCTGAGGGAATGCAGGCCACCGAGGCAAGATGAATGCGAGGAAATAAATGCTTCGTGAGGAAGAGGACGTCCTGAGTATACCAGGTTAAGATATATTTGCGCAAAATAATGACACAGCACGCATACTGATATAACCAAGGAACCATAGTTCGATACACGCCCCCTGGGCCCATGCTGGTTTCATTATTGATGAAGGAAAAGAGCAAAAGAAAAGTAGCGTTGCAGCGATCCGCGAGGAAAGGCACCTAGCACTACCCCGAGCCTATCCAGATCCTTCCTCACGCTTCACGGAGGTGCTGCGACGAGACGATCCACCGCCGCCTTCAAGATGGGTGCGGCGGCGTGGTGGCTGGGCATAGCCGCCACTGCTAGAGCTATAGCCGGAGGAAGAGCCACCGTAGCTGGACGAGACACGATCGCCGGCGAGGGCGGGCTCGCCCTCGTCCTCCTCGCGACCGTCCCCAAGGCCGAGTACCTCCTCACCGTCATTCGCCTCGGGGAAGCACCTGGCACGGCGACCATATTCGCCAAACACCCTCACATAAAGGGTCAACCCACCATCGTACCTGAAGTGGAGGGTGCACCGCCTGCTCAGGCCGCGCGTGCAGGCGAATGTCTGCCAGCCGCGGGCCAGGGCTATGTTACCCGAAACGGAAGTCTGAACCGCAACCCAAGAGGCCTTGCTGTAGCAGCCATCTGCATGCAGCCAGAGTCCGCTCGGACCAGAGGCCGGCAGTTCGCCAGCGAAGAAGCACGGGAGTTGGAGCCAGTTGCCGGCCGGGATCTCTGACCAGACGACGAACTCCGGCGACACCTCTGCCATGTGGAAGCATGGACGAGGAGGCCGCACTACCATGGCATGCCTCCCCTCATCAACTGCACCACCATGGCTGGGATGACCCACTCCGCGTGCCGTGGCGCTATCTCGACAATGAGCCACGGTGGGGGTTGTGGCATGTTTGCGCGGACGGCCGCGACCGCACTTGGGCGCCGGGGAGCCGGATCCCTCGCGTGGGGCTTTTCCCTTCTCGGTGGCAGAGAACTTCCTTCGTGGTGCCATGGGTGTCACTGCAAGTGATGGAGCGAGGAGGAAGGAGCAAGCAAGCAAGGAAGAGATGGGCAACGGGGGCTCCGCCCCCCTCCCCATTTATGGCAAGGGAAGGCCAACCGGCGTCTCCCACAATCATAGGTAATGATGGTTTTCCATGCATGTCGCGGGGACCTGACAAGTCGAGCAGTTGCCGAGACAACATGGGGAAGCGGAGACGCCCACGTCCAATCAATCGCCACGCGTCAATCGAGGCCGCGGGCTTTTGGGGCCCGAGGTGCTCCGAACTTGGCTCTTGGCTTCGCCGCGAAGCCAAGCCTGAGCGCACCTTGGGCTCGGGGACTACTGTCGGCATCCTGGGAACGGGGGTCCCCGGACTTGCTTGCCTGCGGCCCGCGGCGTGGCTGAGCCAGTAGGCCGTACGGCCCAACCTCGCCAGCAAAGCATCCAAGACCCTCGTGAGGGTCCAAGCCTCGCAAGGCGGATGACGCAAGACCTCCTCGGGAGTGGCCTAGCCAGGCAGTCTCACAAGGAGCGGAGATATCAAGGTGGGGCAAACCTCATGAGACCCTCGTGACGTGATCCATGACGCACGGCACCAGGCGGGTGCCAGCGCACGCAGCGTCCTTGTTTCCTCTTTGGTGCTAAGGAGGCCAGCGCAGGCGAAGAGTACCGAGGCATCAGGCAAAGGTTGCTATATTGGTGCAACGAGACCAAGACCAGGAGGACGGCAAGACAGAGGTCATCGTGGATCCCAAGACGGCGTCACCACCAGAGCCTTTGGCAGGCGAATACCACTTTTGTCAGGATAGCTTGTACTAGTTGTCCCCCTTCGAATTAGCCTGCCATTGTTGGCTCCCTTCCCGCTCGATATTTGGGAATAGGACCAGGGCCTATATAAGTAGAGCTAGCCACCATAGTAGAGGCATCTCATCTTAGCTTGATCTAACCCAATCGAGAGCCTACTAACAAGAACAACTCAACCTCAGGAGGGTGTTCTTCCCTTGTACTGTTCATCATCAGCCCTAGAGGCAATCCACCACCACCACACTGGAGTAAGGTATTTCACCACAATGGTGGCCCGAACCAGTATAAATCTTATGTCTTCCTGTGTTGCGAGTTCTTCAAGTTTGTCCGCGAGATCTTAGTGAGCTAGGGCGTCGATTGGTGGGAAGGAAAGACGTTGCGCGCACCCCAGTGTTCGAACCTTAAGGGTTTACCGGAACCCCACATCCGACAACATATACGTTTGTTCACCTTGCCATCCTTCTTATCCACCAAATACTTGGGGTAGTTCCGCTTCTAGTGACCAGTCCCTTTGCAGTAGAAGCACTCAGTCTCAGGCTTAGGTCTAGACTTGGGTTTCTTCACTTGAGCATTAACTGGCTTGCTGTTCTTCTTGAAGTTCCCCTTCTTCCCTTTACCCGTTTTCTTGAAAATGGTGGTCTTGTTGACCATCAACACTTGATGCTCCTTCTTGATTTCTACCTTCGCAGCCTTTAGCATTGCAAAGAGCTCTGGAATCGTCTTATCCATCCCTTGCATATTATAGTTCATCACGACGCTCTTGTAGCTTGGTGGCACTGATTGAAGAACCCTATCAATGACACTATCATCAGGAAGATTAACTCCCAGTTGAGTCAAGTGGTTGTGGTACCCAGACATTATGAGTATATATTCACTGATAGAACTATTCTCCTCCATCTTGCAGCTGTAGAACTTATTGGAGACTTCATATCTCTCAATCCGAGCATTTTCTTGAAATATTAACTTCAATTCATGGAACATCTCATATGCTCCATAACATTCAAAACATCGTTGAAGTCTCGGTTTTAAGCCGTAAAGCATGGCACACTGAACTATCAAGTAGTCATCAACACGCGACTGTCAGGCATTCACAATGTCTGCAGTTGCTGGCGCGGGTGGTACACCTAGCGGTGCTTCCAGGACGTAATTCTTCTATGCAGCAATGAGGATAATCCTCAAGTTACAGACCCAGTCCGTGTAATTGCTACCATCATCTTTAAACTTTGCTTTCTCAAGGAACGCATTAAAATTCAACGGAACACCAACACGGGCCATCTATCTACAACAACATAGACATGCAAAATACTATCAGGTACTAAGTTCATGATAAATTAAAGTTTAATTAATCATATTACTTAAGAACTCCCACTTAGACAAACATCCCTCTAATCATCTAAGTGATCACGTGATCCATATCAACTAAACCATGTCCGATCATCATGTGAGATGGAGTAGTTTTCAATGGTGAACATCACTGTGTTGATCATATCTACTATATGATTCATGCTCGACCTTTCGGTCTCTGGTGTTCCGAGGCCATATCTGCCTTGTCTCCAGTGTTACAAATTAGACGTCCTCTACTTTGTTGTTGCAAGTTTTACATGGTTGCTACGGGCAGACCAAGAACTGTTCTTACCTGCGCATCAAAAACCACAACGCGGTATAGTGATTGCTTTTTGATCTTCAGAAAGAACCATGTTCATCGAATCTGATTCAACTAAAGCTGGAGAAACAAACACCCACTGGCCACCTGTGTGCGAAGCACGTCGGTAGAACCAGTCTCGCGTAAGCGTACGCGTAATGTCAGTCTAGGCAGTTGAATCAAGAATCAACTAGTGACGGCAAGCAATTTGTATATACCCACGCCCACAACTCCTTTGTGTTCTACTCATGAATATACCATTTACGCATAAACCTGGCTCGGATGCCACTGTTGGGGAACACACGCACACGCAAGATCATGGTGATGCATAACAACGAGAGGGGGCACATGCAAGATCATGGTGATGCATAACAACAAGATCATGGTGTCGTCCACGTACCCTCGTAGACCGTAAGAGGAAGCGTTACGAGAATGCGGTTGATGTAGTCGTACGTCTTAATGATCCGACCGATCCAAGTACCGAATGCATGGCACCTCCGAGTTCAGCACACGTTCAGCTCGGTGACGTCCCACAAACTCCAATCTAGCAGAGCTTCGAGGGAGAGTTTCGTCAGCACGACGGCGTGATGACGGTGATGATGATGCTACCGGCGCAGGGCTTCGCCTAAGCACCGCTATGATATGACCGAGGTGGATTATGGTGGAGGGGGCACCGCACACTGCTAAAAGATCAACTAATCAACTTGTGTTTCTATGGGGTGCCCCTCCCCCGTATATAAAGGAGTGAAGGAGGGGGAGAGGCCGGCCCTCCTAGGCGCGCCCCAAGGGGAGTCCTACTCCAACGGGAGTAGGACTCCAACCCTTCCAAGAGTAGGAGTAGGAGAGAGGGAAGGAGGAGAGAGGGGGAAGGAAAGGGGGGAGCCACCCCCCTCCTTGTCCAATTCGGACTAGAGGGAGAGGGGTGCACGGCCTGCCCTGGCCGCCCTCCTCTTCTCCACTAAGGCCTAATAGGCCCATTACACTCCCCAGGGGGTTCCGGTAACCTCCCAGTACTCCGGTATTTGTCCGAACTTGCCCGGAACCTTTCCGAAGTCCAAACATAGTCATCCAATATATCAATCTTTATGTCTCGACCATTTCGAGACTCCTCGTCATGTCTGTGATCATATCTGGGACTCTGAACCTCCGAACTACCTTCGGTACATCAAAACACATAAACTCATAATATCGATCGTCACCTAACGTTAAGCGTGCGGACCCTACAGGTTCCAGAACTATGTTGACATGACCGAGACTCGTCTCCGGTCAATAACCAATAGCAGAACCTGGATGCTCATATTGGCTCCTACATATTCTATGAAGATCTTTATCGGTCAAACCGCATACCAACATACGTTGTTCCCTTTGTCATCGGTATGTTACTTGCCCGAGATTCGATCGTCGGTATCCTCATACCTAGTTCAATCTACTCGTTCGGTAATGCATCATCCCGCAACTAACTCATTAGTCACAGCGCTTGCAAGGCTTATAGTGATGTGCATTACCGAGAGGGCCCAGAGATACCTCTCCGACAATTGGAGTGACAAATCCTAATCTCGATCTATGCAAACCCAGCAAGTACCATCAGAGACACCTGTAGAGCACCTTTATAATCACCCAGTTACGTTGTGACGTTTGGTAGCACACAAAGTGTTCCTCCGATACTCGGGAGTTGCATAATCTCATAGTCATAGGAACATGTATAAGTCATGAAGAAAGCAATAACAACAAACTTAACGATCATCGTGCTAAGCTAATGGATGGGTCAAGTCAATCACATCATTCTTTAATGATGTGATCCCGTTAATCAAATGACAACTCATGTCTATGGTTAGGAAACATAACCATCATTGATTCAACGAGCTAGTCAAGTAGAGGCAAACTAGTGACACTTTGTTTGTCTATGTATTCACACATGTACTAAGTTTCCGGTTAATACAATTCTAGCATGAATAATAAACATTTATCATGATAAAAGGAAATATAAATAACAACTTTATTGCCTCTAGGGCATATTTCCTTCACACTGTACATGCAATTAACTTTTTATAGAGGGAGAATCATACACGCAATTAACTAAAATGGATTGGATATGACTCTATTATTTCTAGCATAAGAGCATCTCCAACGCCAACCAACAAATCTCCTCCCGCTTCCTTCCTTGGAGGACGACATCAAACACCAGCGGCATACATTTTCGCAACTCTACCAACCAGAGGAAGTTCGTGCAAACACGGACTGATTTCATATAAGCATGATGTAGCGATCCGACGTCAGACGGTCAAATCTCTGTGCATAAGTGTCATCCCTGGTTTGGTAATGCTGACACCTGCAGTACTTGAAGGATTTATAACAGAGTAGCAACCACACACTTATTACATCAAATGTCTCAAAGAGAACTTACTACAATAAATATGGCTTAAGGCCATCTAAATAAGATAACAGCGGAAGGCTTCAAAGATAAAATGAGTCCAGCAACTCCAACGGCATAGCTGAGTGCACGACAACGACCTAGCGCACCTTACTCTTCGTCTGGAAAGTCTGCAACATGATATGTTGCAGCCCGAAACGTGTAAGAACATGGAATATGCTGGCAAGATAACACAGTATAGCAATGAACAAGTAAAAACTATCACTACATGCATATGAGGCTGGTGGAGGCTCTATGGTTATAATGTTTTGTGAAAAGCCAATTTTTTCCTACATCAAAGGAATATATTTTGTTTAACTATCATGGTAGTTGTTAAACATTGAGAAGGTTCCTCCAACTCAATCCCAATTAAGCAGTATTAAACCCAACAAAATAATTTAGAGTGATGAGATCAACATGATAATCCAAGAACTAGATACTCAAGATGTCCATAATCGGGGACACGACTAACCATGATTAGTCTGTACACTCAGCAGAGGTTTGCACACTTTTCCCCACAAGACTTGATCTCCTCCTTTGGATTTCTCGCACTACATGGTGTCTGAGAAATAGATGACCGAGACACAGTCTTTCAGGAGCATTAAATCTAACCCTGGGTGACAGTACCAACCTACATCCCCTACATCTGCTAGCCTACCACTTGAAGAGGTCATGCAACTTACTCAACTATGCTAGTGCTCATAATAGCTCGTGGCTGCACACGGAAGTTTCTAGCATGAATAATCTTATGATCCCTTTGAGCCTGGGCGGAAAACTATAGGATGATCAAACGGGTACTCCGGGATATCCTAGGACAACACTGGATTCTCTAGGTGCCCGCAACCAATCCACCCAGATGTGTATTTAAGTAGCCACGTTAAGTTAACCATTAATTAACAATCTCACATCTATCATGGATACACTCAAACCCAAATAGGGCTAATCTGCAATAAAAGTAATCGCGGATAGGTCCCTGGCAGAAAAGAACGTAAAAAGAAAAAAACTACGGCACGAACATTCGTTAACAGAGACGAATGGGCGAACGCGTTCGTTAAGAACGAACTAACGAGCGTACACTCGCTAAATAACGAAACCAAAAAAAGAATCTAAAAAAACCAATCTAGGGTTTTATAAAAAAACGGTGGTCTTACATAAACTGAAAAAAACTAAACTGACGAGAACCGACGGCGAATGGCTCCGGCGGCTCTGGCGAAGGCGGTGGAGTCGGCGATGGTGGCGCGCGGGGCTAGGCTTTCGCGCTGGGCGAGCTGGTGGGCTGGGGCGCTGTGGGGCGGCGGCTTATAAAGCCTGGGCGCGGATAGGGTCCGGGTCGCCCATGGCCCAAAGGTCGGTACACTTTTTTTAACGGGCGGAGTAAATAAATAAAAAGAAATATCAAACGGAGTCCAAAAATTCCGAAATATATTTTCACGGTCCTCTAATGAAATTTAGGACAAAGTGAACAATTTTCCCGGACCTAAATGCAATTTAAAAAACAATATTTTCGTAATTTAATTAAAATAACTCCGAATAAAATCCAAATAAAAATCAATAAAACAATAATTTGATTTTAACATTTTGCCTCCAATATTTCTTTTATTTTGGAGAAGTCATTTTATCTCCTCTCTTTTATTTTTATTATGAAATATTTCGGAGAGAAAAATTATTAAAAATCAATATGATCCTAGTTTCAATATTTGAGAAAATTCAAATACAAAAATAAACGAAATCCCCAACTCTCTCTCCGTGGGTCCTTGAGTTGCTTAGAATTTCTAGGATTACACCGGAAATGCAAACAATATGATATGCATATGATGTCCTATGTATAACATTCCAAATTGAAATTTTGGGATGTTACAAACCTACCCCCTTAAGATGAATCTCGCCCTCGAGATTCGAGTTGGCTAGAAAATAGGTCTGGGTGGTCTTTCCGTAGGTCTTCCCCTCGTTCCCAGGTGGATTCATCCTCGGTGTGGTGGCTCCACTGAACTTTTCAAAACTTGATAACCTTGCTACATGTAACTCGGCTGGCAAACTCGAGAATCTTGACTGGTTTCTCCTCCTAGGTCAGATCACTATGCAACTGAATTGCTTCCAGGGGCACTGTATCTCTCAGAGGAATATCGGCCATCTCTGCATGGCACTTCTTAAACTAGGAAACGTGAAACACGTCATGAACTCCTGACAGTCCTTCCCGTAATTCCAACTTGTAGGCTACTTCTCCCATACGTTCCAAAACTCAATATGGTCCTACAAATCTCGGGGCTAACTTTCCCTTGACTCCAAAATGTTTAACTCCTCGCAGAGGTGACAAATGAAGATATGCTTTTTCTCCGATTTCATAGACTACCTCCTTGCGTTTTGAGTCTGCATAACTCTTCTGGCTGGACTGAGCTACCTTCAGTCTATCTCGACTCAACTTAACCTTTTCTTCGGACTCTTTGATCAAATCTGGTCCAAACAACTGATGGTCTCCACCTTCATCCCACATTAACAGTGTCCTGCAACTTCTTCCATACAAAGCGTCAAAAGGTCATCTTTAAACTGGCTTGGTAGCTGTTGTTGTATGAGAACTCTGCGTAGGGCAAGTTATCATCCCAACTAGATCCATAATCTAGCGCACAAGCTCTCAACATGTCCTCCAGAATCTGATTGACTCTCTCGGTCTGTCCATCGGTCCGCGGATGAAAAGATGTACTGAACTCTAGCCTGGTACCCTAAGTCTGGTGCAGCTGGTGCCAAAACTTTGAAGTAAACTGTGTTCCTCTATCTGCGATGGTCCTCGGAACTTCGTGCAGACATATGATCCTAGTCATATATATCTTGGCCAAATTTGCACTCATATAGGTGGTTTTCACTGGGATAAAGTGAGCTACTTTGGTCAAACGATCCACTACTACCCAGATAGAATCATATCCCGATCGGGTCCTGGGTAATCCGGTGATAAAATCCATGCCAAGCTTATCCCACTTCCATTCGGGTATCGCCATAGGCTGCAGTAAACCTGCTGGCTTCTGATGTTCTGCTTTCACTCTCTGACATACATCACATACTGCTACGTACTCGACAATATCCTTCTTCATACCAGTCCACCAGAAACGCTCCTTCAAATCCAAATACATCTTGGTCTTTTCGGAGTGTATCGAGTATGGCGAGTCATGAGCTTCCTGAAGTATTAACTTCCTGATCTCTACATTATTGGGTACATAAACACGGTCCTCAAACCATAGGGTGTCGTGCTCATCCTTACGAAAACCTTTGGCTTTTCCTTTGCTCATCCTTTCCTTTATCTCGGCAATTTCTTTGTCATCCGTCTGAGCTTCTCGAATCTTTCCCAATAATGTCGACTGAACTTCCAATGTTGCAACAAAACCTCTAGGGACTATCTCCAAACGAAGCTCCCTGAGATCTTCGGCCAACTCCTTTGGTAAACCTCCGCTTACGAGGGTATTGGCATGACTCTTCCGGCTCAAAGCGTCTGCTACGACATTGGCCTTTCCTGCGTGATGATGCAACTTCATATCATAATCCTTTATAAGATCCAACCATCTCCTCCACCTGAGATTCAGTTCCTTCTGTGTGAAAATGTAATTCAAACTCTTATGATCCGTGTACACATCACAACGATTTCCAATAAGAAAATGTCTCCAGGTCTTGAGTGCATGGACTACAGCTGCTAACTCCAAATCATGCGTAGCATAATTCAACTCATGCGGTCAAAGTTGACGTGAGGCATATGAAACAACTCTTTCGTCTTGCATAAGTACACCTCCAAGTCCTAAGCGAGAAGCGTCACAATACACTAGGAAATCTTTGCGTATATCCGGCAGAATCAGCACTAGGGCTGTAACTAAACGTTTCTTCAACTCCTGGAAACTTGCCTCATATTCATCTGTCCATTTCAACTTGGTGTCCTTCTTTAACAACTCCGTCACGGGTTTCGCAATCTTGGAGAAATTCTCAATAAATCTCCGATAGTATCCCGCGAGTCCAAGAAAACTGCGGATCTCTCCAACTGAGGTGGGTGCTAGCCAATCAGTGACAAACTGAACCTTGGTAGGGTCTACTGCTATACCTTCTCCCGATATAACATGTCCAAGAAATCCTACTTCCTTCAACCAAAACTCACATTTGCTGAACTTGGCATATAGCTGATGTTCCCTGAACTTCTCAAGAACTAAACACAAATGCTCCTTGTGTTCCTCTTCATTCTTCGAGTATACCAAAATATCATCAATGAACGCCACAACAATTTGTCCAAGAATTCCATGAACACCTTATTCATCATACTCATAAAAAAGGCAGGGGCGTTAGTCAATCCAAATGACATAACCGTATACTCATATAGCCCGTACGTTGTGGTGAAGGCTGTCTCAGGTATATCCTTTCCTTGAATCTTCAATTGGTGGTATCCTGATCGCTAATCGGTCTTGGAGAATACTTTAGTTCCTTGCAACTGGTCAAACAAATCATTGATCATCGGCAATGGGTACTTGTTCTTGATCGTCACTTCATTCAGTGCACGATAATCAACAACCATTCTCAAGGATCCATCCTTCTTCTCAACCAAGAGCACTGGGGCTCCCCATGGTGACGAACTTCGTCGAATGTAACCTTTCTCCAATAACTCCTTAATCTACTTCTTAATATCCTCTAGATCATTTGCGGGCATCCGGTATGGTCTCTTTGATATTGGTCTGGTTCCTGGCAACAGTTCTATCAAAAACTAAATGTCTCGATCTGGCGGCATGCCTGGTAACTCTTGTGGAAATACATACAGATAATCCTTCACTACAGGCACTTCCTCCTGAACAACTCGTGAGAGGGAATTTACTTGGGTCCTCCTCGGCGCATGCCTGGACACATACTTGATTCTTTTTCCCTCCGGGGTAGTGAGCAATATTGACTTGCTGGCGCAATCGATGTTTACTCCATACATCGACAGCCAATCCATTCCTAGTATCACATCCAATCCTTGTGACTCCAAAATTATTAGGTCTGATCGCACCATCGGCTGGCCATATACTCTACTCCGGGTGAGATTACTAACAACAATGTCCTAAGGGATAAGGTGGGTAACTTAAACTTGTCCACAAATCCCCTTGAAATGTATGAATGCGATGCACCAGTATGAAAAAGAACGAGAGCAGTAAATGAATTAACCAAAAACTTACCCATAACTGCATCTGGCTGCTCTTCAACCTCCTCCATGTTCACGTGGTTCACTTGTCCCCTGTTAAAAGGGTTGGGCTTCTTCCCAGAGCTTCCATTGCCATTACCATTCTTTGCTTCAGAACACTCGGTGGCATAGTGTCCAGTCTTCCCACACTTAAAACAAGTAATGTGACTTAGATCCTTCTTGGTGGGTCTGGCTAGGTTAGAGCGGTTCTGATTGTTGCCTGCTCCGTTCCCGTTTCCATTCATGGGGCCACTATGGTTATGCGAACTTTCTCCATTGTGGGTATGGCCTCCATGGTTATGGGTATATCCTCCCGAGTTCGGGGTGAAACGAGGCTTCTGCTGAGCTCCTGAATTGTGGTTCCCTTGTCCATACTTCCTTTTGCGGCTCTCAATCTGCTGTTGCTTCCCTTCAATCATAAGAGACTAGTCTACCAACTCCTGGTATTTGTTAAATGTTGCCACCATTAACTGCATACTCATCTCATCATTCAGCCCTTCCATAAACTTCTCCTGCTTCGCGGCATCTGTGGCCACATCATCTAGGGCATAGCGGTCAAACTTGCTAAACTCATCCATGTACTATCCCACAGTACGGTTTCCTTGGCGTAAGTTGCGAAACTCACGCTTCTTCATACTCATAGCTCCAGTTGAGACATGAGTGGTGCCAAATGCTTGTTGAAACTACTCCCAAATGACACTGGCTATAGGAAAAGTGGCAGTAAAATTCTCCTGCCATGAGGCTGCGGGTCCATCCAATTGGTGTGCGGCAAAACACACCTTCTCAGCATCTGTGCAACCTACGGTGGTTAACTCCCTTCCTATCCTGCGTAGCCAGTCATCGGCAACTATTGGCTCGGTGTTACTGGAAAACACCGGCGGCTACGACCTCAGAAAATGGGCTAAGTTGTCAACTGGAGGACGTGGTGGTGGGTTGTCGTCGTCGTCGTCGTCGTCGTCGTTGTTGTTGTTGTTGTTGTTGTTGTTGTTGTTGTTGTTGTTGTTGTTGTTCTTGTTCTTGTTGTTGTTGCCTTGGTTCTGGGCTAGTAGCTGCATCAAGGCATTCTGCTATTGGATCAACTGGGTGAGCTCCGGTGGGAAGACAAATCCGGGGTCACATCTCGGAGGCATCTGATGGGTTTAGAGGGGAGAGATTAGAATAGAATGAGGTCTAGTGAGAAAGCACTACCCATATGCACATGAGAAAAACACATTCATATCACACCAAATCAATTCATGCAAGGGCATACAATTGATCTAACTATCGTTACAAAACTGCTCGGACTACTAATATATAAATGGGGAATTACTACTAATAATATGGTGGTCTACTAGAAATTTTGATCTGTGGAAGACTCCATGATGTCTGCTCCAGCTTCGTCTTCATAATCATCATCACTACTGTCGGGGTCGGAGTCGGTGTCGTCGATGATGATGTAGTCCTCGGGATGGTCGTCATCTCCTCCTGGTGTGGGGTCTCCCATGAATACTCACAACTAGGGAAAACCTTATACACATAATCTTACCAGTAGCGCGGGAAAAAATAAGTGCTACTACTACTTACCACTAGCGTGTGGCAAAGAAACGCGCTACAGCTAAGTTTATAACGGTAGCGTGTCTCAGCGAAGAAGCGCTGCAACTACTATTCCCCTACTGTTCTCGCCAGGCTACCAATAGTAGTAGTGAGCTTAAGCAAAGCGTGCTGCTGCTAAGGTTGTTGTAGCAGCGTGTTTTACGCTGAAAGCGCTACTGCTAATGAAAGGAAAATCAAATAAAAACATATAGAGAAGTAAATGAAAACGAAAGAAATATAAAAAGGGGAAGGAAAAATGTAAATGTGAAGGAAAACAAATGAAAAATAAAAATAAAGAGAAAGGCGTAGCAGCAGCGTGCTTTTAGGACAGGTGCTATATGTAACTTAGCAGTAGCGCTTTCTATCAGACAGCGCTATAGCTAAGTTAGCTATAGCTAATGTAGCAATAGCGCTTTTCCTGGACCGCGCTACTGCTATGTTTGACTTAACCGCGTGGTTCTTCTTCTCCAAGGCCACTCCCCCAAATCCAACTCCTATGCTGTCATCGCGCCGTCGTCGTCCTGCATTGCCGTCGGCCCCACGCGCTCTCGCGTCGCCCTCCGCATGCTCTCGACGCCTCCCCTGACCCTGACCTCGTCGCCGCCCTACATCGCCGCCCTCCGTTGCGCGCCCGAGCCCGACCCCGACCGCAATGCCGCCTGCCCCTCCCTCGGCCGCTCCCTAACTCTGTCGACGCCCGAGGTGAGTACGTCTACACCTCCTCCTCCCCTACCTATGCCTAGCTAGGGTTCCTAGCTAGGGTTCATAAAATTCTATAGTGCATCAAATTAGTTAGGGTTCATCAAATTAGATGCTAATTAGGGCAGTAGTTGTAGATGCTTAATTGTAAACTAGATGTTAATTAGGGCAGTAGTTATAGATACTTAATTAGTTTTTAGGACAAATTCCTAGGGTTCATCAATGGGTGCTTAAGTAGTTGTAGATGCTTAAGCACCTAGGTAGGGTTCATCTAATTAGTTAGTACTTGTAGATGCTTAAGAACTAGGGAGTAGGGTTAGGGTAGTAGGGTTTAATAGATGTTAATTACGGCAGTAGTGTTTAGTTTAGAGAAAAAATTCAATATAGTTTTTTTACTGTTTTTAGTAAGTGTTAATAATTAGTAAGTAAATTAATAAACTAGTTTAGTTTTAGTAAGAACTAGTTGAATTAGTAGAACTAATGTATTTTTAGTAAGAAAATTAATATAACTAGTTGAACTAGTTTATTTTTAGTTTATTTCTATTTATAGTAAGTTTATATTTAGTAAGAACTATTTGAATTAATAGAACTAGTTGAACATGTCACATTTGTTGTTATTTTTTTATTTCGCTAGGGTTTTACTTATAGGGTTTTTGTTTTTTTGCAGAAATCAAGGAGCCCCTCCATCATCCCTGCCGTCGTCCCCGTCACCGACCCCCTCCGACCTCGAGGTGAGACCAGCCAAATCTCCATGTCAATATAAGTCCTATAAGATATGATGTAGATAAAAACATGTATATCTTGTCTTGCTCAAATAGGATATGTGGTTGCCCAAGTGGCCGGTCATGTTCATGTTACACCTCCGAGTGGCCTATGTTTTGCCGGAGTGTTGATTAATTTCCCTCCCGGCAAATTTAAGGCGCTCGATATGTCCTATTTTAGCAAAGGTCATGTCAGAATTTTTCATGAATTTTGGCATGACTTGTGCTCGAATATGTAGGAAATATCGAGTGGCCTGGATATTATAGAAAAATAATTAAATGACATTTCGGGTTGACATCAAGTCTGCCGAGGCTCCATCACCGAAGGTCGAAAAATCAGTGAGGGAGTGTATCTACCATATATGACAGAGGACGAAGAATCCCGACTGTTGTCGTGGGGGTCGTTTCTCGTTATTTTCCTTGTGCTAGACCTTTGGTATGCACTAGGGAAAGAAGGAGTAACGACCATCACAGACGGTCGCAAATGTCAAAGAGGAATCAGTGGGGGAGAGTCTCCACCATATAGACTCGGCAGACTGATAGTCAACCTGTGATGAGTAATAATGATCTAATTTAATTTTTATAGTACATATATTTAATTCTACAAGTTTAATATTTGAATTATGGACATAGGAAATGTCGTACTCAGACGATGAAAGTCTCCCGGGGGAGTGCTCCTGGTGCCACGATGACCGGGGTTTCTACAACAGGCCTCACCTGTACGAAGATAGGCACTTCAGCATTAAGCTCGAGGAGGCCTTCGATTGTGATACGGTAAGCTACGACGCAAAGTGTTTTTTTCGTAATTAAGCTCGATTTGTACTACTTCAACGTGTAATTTTTGTCTTTTACAATTCGACTAGCTTATCCATGCCATGCAAGATGCTATGTCTTGGAGAGGATGGGTTTTGAAGATCATGAGAGGAATGAAACAAAGAAAATTAACCTAAGGACCCATCATGGTATGGATTTTGAGGTAAATCTGTACAATTCTGAGAGCGTATCCCTTTTTGGTTTCCTGGGTTGGGAAGCACTTTGCAAGATGTATGATTTTCAAGAGGGTATGTTTGTCACCATGGATCTTGGTGATCCTGACATCGACCAAGACAATTTGGGCATTTGGGTCCTTGTTGATATGCTTCGAATTCTACCGCTATGTGAGTTTCTCAAACATAGTTATTAACTAATTTATATTGTTCATTTCAAAATAGTTGACAGTTTATTTCCATTGACAGCTTATTTTAATTGTTCAAATAATGTGTGGAACATGGTAGACAGAACCTACTACACCGATGGCTCTGAGTTAACTTATTAGGAGAAAAATCATCTGGTCGCATTTTGTACTGATCTTGAGAATTACAATATCTATAATAAAACTCCTCCACATTATGGTCAATATGTTCCACTAGTGCACGTGTTGAACTACGGTAACATCCATGGAGATGCCATGGTAACATTTTTTTACTATTACGACATCCGTGCATCTTTTGCATAAATTCTTTTAAAACTTAACTACATTGCTAACTACGAAGTTATTACTATGTTTTTCAACAGAAAATCCCGGATGATTGTGTGTCTCATCTGATGTATCAGAAAGGTCACCTTAATGTTTTGAACATACAGCCAGGTCGTCCTATGAATCTCAGTTGTCCATATCAGATTTCTAAAAGAGCTGGAGGCATGAAAATCACAGAATGGAAAAAATGTATGGACAGTCGTAAGGAGCTACTTGGAAGCAACATTGTGCGAAAGGCAAGAATTGGAGACAGGATAATCTCCATTCTCCAAAATGGAGAGTCAGGGGCTATCTTGTTTTATGCTATTTTACCTAAGAGAATATAGTAGGTCCTAAGAGAATGTAGTAGGTCCTATGAGGTACAATATTTATTATGTGGTACAATGTGTTAGAGTTGATGATGATGAGTAGTTGTGATTATGACTAGTGACCAACTTGCTATGTGATGTCTCATTTATGAAAATGATGATCATGAGGAGGTGTTATGTGACAATGATGTATTATGATGATAAGTTGTTAATGATATGATGATGATGACGATGATATTTATTATATCATTGGGTGAAAGAACCACGGATTAGTTTTAAGTGGATGTCCATCCACTTGAAACTAGTCCATGGTTCTTTCACCCAGTGATGTAATAACTCATTATGATGTAAAAACAATCTCTAAATTGTTGTTGTATGAAAACTTGTATAAAGGTGTACGAATAAAACATGAAATAAAATATGAAATAGTAGTAGTAGCGCGTGCAGGGAGAAGCGCTACTAGTAATTACCAGTAGCGTTGTTTGGAGAAAACACTACTACTAAGTCGATATAGCAGTAGCGTTGGTTAACCCACGCTACTGCTAACCTTTAGCTATAGCGTCGTACCAATAGCGCACCATCCCGCGCTACTGATAGGCCTAAAACCCGCGCTGCTGCTAGGCTTTTCCCTAGTAGTGACTCCTAGCTTCCTTGTCAGGTCGTCATTCCTCACTAGTATTGTGAATTCCTCCTTGTATCCATTGCGTGTAGACTTGAGTTCCTCTTCTAGCTCCATGTTCCTAGTCATCAACTTCTTCAAATCTATCATGCTTGCGCACATCTGGTTCTCCTGACGATGAATGTGCTGGTTTAACTCATGGATGAAAGCTGCAATGGACCTATCCTTCCTACTGCTGATCATCTCCCATTTCTCATCTCGGCGCCCACATATGTAGTAGATAGTGTCCTTAAGATCCTTGTGATAAACTTCGCCGATACGTCCCATGGCGATGTGGGCTGCCATGCTCTTACCTAGACTCCAGGTTGGTGCATCAAAGGAAAACTCTATGGGCTCAGTCACTGGCGCGAATGTCCTTCCTAGAACTTGAACTCGAATAATCCAATGCTCCTCTTCTGGTAAAGTGGCGGTGTAGGTCCCTATGAAGCTTGGTATTCCAATGTTCAGGTACCTAGTGACTTCCTTCAAGTGGCATCCAAAAGGTGTGTCTTCATCCCGTTGTGCAAACTTGTTCCTTGAGTCTGCCATCCTATAGAGTAGAAAATGGAGAGGAGTCAGAAATGAGTAGAGAAGAGTGACCTATGGCTCATCTTAGTGTTCGTGTCCTACAATCAGCGTGTGCTCTGATACCATCTTGTAGCGATCCGACCTCACATGGTCAAATCTCTATGCATAAGTGCCATCCCTGGATTGGTAATGCTGACACACACAGTACTTGAAGGATTTATAACAGAGTAGCAACCACACACTTATTACATCGAATGTATCAAAGAGAACTTATTACAATAAATATGGCTTAAGGCCATCTAAATAAGATAACAGTGGAAGGCTTGGAAGATAAAATGAGGCCATCAACTCCAACGAAATAGCTGAGTGCACGACAGCGACCTAGCACACCTTACTCTTTGTCTGAAAAGTCTGCAACATGATATGTTGCATCCCAAAACGGGTAAGCACATGGAATATGCTGGCAAGATAACACAGTAGAGCAATGAAAAAGTAAAAACTATCACTACATGCATATGAGGCTGGTGGAGGCTCTATGGTTATAATGTTTTGCGAAAAGCCAAGTTTTCCCTACATCAAAGGAATATATTTTGTATAAATATCATGGTAGTTGTTAAATGCTAAGAAAGTTCCTCCAACTCAATCCTAATTAAGCAGTATTAAACCCAACAAATTAATTTAGAGCGATGAGATCAACATAATAATCCAAGAACCAGATACTCAAGATGTCCATAACCGGGGACACGGCTAACCATAACTAGTTTGTACACTCTGTAGAGGTTTGCGCACTTTTCCCCACAAGACTCGATCTCCTCCATTGGATTTCTCACATTACATGGTGTTTTACAAACGGATTACCGAGACACAGTCTTTCAGGAGCATTAACTCTAACCCTGGGTACACAGTACCAACCTACATCCCCTACATCTGCTAACCTACCACTGGAAGTGGTCATGCAACTTACTCAACTATGCTAGATCCCATAATAGCTTGTGGCTGCACATGGAAGTTTCTAGCATGAATAATCTTATGATCCCTTTGAGCCTGGGTGGCGAACCATAGGATGATCACACGGGTACTCCGGGATATCCTAGGACAACACTGGATTCTCCAGGTACCCGCAACCAGTCCACCCAGATGTGTATTTAAGTAGCCACCTTAAGTTAACCATTAATTAACAATCTCACATCTGTCATGGATACACTCAAACACAAACCACGTCTACGAGCATAGCATGGCAGTATAAGCATAACGTAGAAGTAACTCCCAAGGGTTTGATAATAAAAGGGCAATAGGTTCTACCTCATCAACTACTTCCCAATACCAACATGTTAATCACACCCTAATCATGCGGTTTTTGAGGGTTGTGACTAATGCATAAAAACTGGGTAATAAAGGGGTATGATCAATGTGTTACTTGCCTTGCTGATGATCAGCAAACCCTAGAGACTCGTAGTAGCACGATGCACACTCCGGGTATTCTATCACAAGCAAACAATAGCATACATAAGCACTCAAGCATAGATGCAAGGGTAAAACTTCAAATAAGAAGATCCAAACTGAAAGTTCAACTGAAGACACTTGATTTGCAAAAAGAATCAATCGAATCGGAGCTACGGAACTGAAACTACGATCAAAAGAACTTCGAATTCAAATCTGCTTGAAACCAAATTTTAAATTGTCAAAACCTTGTTCAAGTTGATTAAACAGAAAGAGGGGCTCGATACGAAGATTTTGGCGTTGGTTTCACTGGATTTGGATGAACGGTTAAAAAGTTGCAAGGGTTTGAAGATCAGGGGCTAATCTGTGATAAAAATAATCGCGGATAGGTCCCTGGCAGAAACGAAAATAAAAAGAAAAAAACTACGGCGCGAACGTTCGTTAACAAAGATGAACGGGCGAATGTGTTCGTTAAAAACGAACTAACGAGCGAACGCTTGCTAAATAACGAAACCGAAAAAACCGAATGTAAGAAAACCAATCTAGGGTTTTATTTAAACCGAAAAAAACTAAACCGACGAGAACTGACGGTGGATCCGGTGGCCCCGGCTGGCTTCGGCGGGGCGGCGGCGGCTCCGGTGAAGACGGCGGTGTCGGTGGCGGCGGCGGGCGGCGGCACGAGCAGGCGGTGGCGGCCCGGTGGCGGCTGGCGGGCGGGGCTAGGGTTTCGCGCGGGGCGGCTGGTGGGCTGGGGAACTGTGGGGCGGCGGCTTATTAAGCCTGGGCGCGGACAGAGTCCGGCTTGCCCACGGCCCAAAGGTTGGTTCACTTTTTTTTAACCGACGGAGTAAATAAATAAAACGAAATATCAAACGGAGTCCAAAAATTCTGAAATAAATTTTCATAGTCTAATCAAATTTAGGACAAAGTGAACAATTTTCCCGGACCTAAATGCAATTTAAAAATAATAATATTTTTCCTAATTTAATTAAAATAACTCCGAATAAAATTCAAATAAAAATCAATAAAACAATAATTTGATTTTTAACATTTTTCCTCCGATATTTCTTTTATTTTGGAGAAGTCATTTATCTCCTCTCTTTAATTTTTATTATGAAATATTTCGGCGAGAAAAATTATTAAAAAACAATATGATCCTATTTTCAATATTTGAGAAAATTCAAATACGAAAATAAACGAAATCCCCAACTCTCTCCATGGGTCCTTGAGTTGCTTAGAATTTCTAGGATCACAACGGAAATGCAAAAAATGTGATATGCATATGATGTCCTATGTATAACATTCCAAATTGAAAATTTGGGATGTTACACATGAAGGATTTCATATAAAAAAGCTGGATCTTCGTATAAACATGATGGATTTCATTGCATTTACATGAACTAAATGGTGCTAATCTGACTCTCGTGGTATAATTAATACTCCCTCCGTCCAGAAATACTTGTCCTAGAAATGGTTGTATCAGGAATTATTTTAGTTATAGATACATCCAATTATCCACTTTGAGAACAAATATTTCCAGACGGAGGGAGTACCTAATTTAAATGGCCGCCCGCGGATCCCTTTGTCTTCCTCATGTTCGGCAAACACTCGCGGGGTGGACGAAGGTCCTTGGAAGTGACCAAGCAGCAAAGAAACAACTTGAATACATAGTCATCGCCTCGGTGCTGGCCTTCATGGGACCCAAGTGGCGGCGGCCTCCCGTGTTCTACTTTCTCCTCGATGATGGTGGTGGACACGGAGAAGCTGGCCACCAACTCATCGCTCTCCATGCACCCGGCTTCTGTCTCTGCCTCCATGGCGCTGCCGCAGGCATGGGAGGTGCACCCACATACACGAGAGTGGCTACCAGCGCAGACACTGGTGGCGCGGTACGACGCGGCAGTGATGACGCCCGTGCCGCCATGCTCGCCGCCGTGTCGGCGCGGAGCAATTCGCCACTCTTCATCATGCTGAACTAGAGCGGCAAGTTCCTGAACCACGCGCCGGCTTGGGGCGGCAACTGGCTCCGTCGGGCCAAGCGAGGTTGGTGAAGCACCGAGCGGCCTCGCTCATATCTGGATGGCTCGTCGGGCCACGCAGCCGGGGAGTATGCCAGAGAACGGTTCCTCGGAAGCCATCGGAAGAGTGGAGAAAATGGTGAAGGAGGAGATGTGCAGCGGCGGAGGGGTGTGATTCTTGCCTGATGTTTGTCTGGCCTCGTTTAAATACAAGGCATACGGTAGGAGCTTGGCCGGCGTCTGGCCTCGTTTAAACTAAGGGCGGATGGGAGGAGCTTGGTCGGCGTTGGTTTAATTCTGACCCACTCATGAACGGACATGTGGCCAAAGTAGGTTTCTCGGTTTGCATGCAGGTTTAACAGATGCTTTTGATGGAGGTGAGGAGGCGTGTTCATCCGGGCGTGAAGCGGGCGGCGCAGTACTATTCAATTTGACAGCTACTAGTAAACCAGGACAGTTCATGATACGGCTTTAATGCAGACAAGGGAGAGGGTAGAGGTTCCCGAAATGTTGAACAACCAATGATGCATCCTCCTTCAATTAGCATCCTGAATGCATGAGGGAAGTAATGGGAGGAGGACGGGGAAAACGCAGCATGATGTGAATGCAACGTAGTTTGCACTCATATAAAGGCGCCCCTCCATTCCAATGCATCTACCACATCGTGCGCACCTAAGCACCTACACTAAGCCCAAAACTGCTCAATCCAGACCCATGGCGGCGATGCGTGCGAGCGGCCAGCGGCTATGCCAGATGTTCCACGAAGCCGGCCTGCGGCATGGCACCGAGGATCGTCTCCAGATGGTGTTGGTGACCGGCTGGTTCATGGCCATCGTTGATGCCAGCTACGACTCTCAGTTGGACCAAATTATCATTGCCACCATCAACAAGCTCACCGTCGTCAAGAAGCTCGCAGATGACATCGCCGTGCTCCTCCAGCACGCGCGCCTGGGCTCCTCATTGCCTGCCACCATAATCGTCCTCCATAGCGAGAACCTCTTTCAAGCACTGGTGGCCCGGCGACTGCCTGCCAACGCAACAAAGAGTGTCCACCTAGAAGTCGCGCTCACTGCGAGGCTCCTCGCCCTGCAAGAATTCGTCGACCTACACATCCACGTGTATGAACAAGTCGTGTACATAGGTATCTACAAGGCCGGTGAGGATGCTACGACATTGGCCTTCGTCGACCGACTGGAAGCATTGGATGTCTTTGTTGAGAAGCACCTTGACCTCTCCACAAAAGCCGCCACTCGTAAGCCGCCGGTTCGTGGCCCACGCACTGAGTCCAGGAGGAGGAGGTCGTACATTGATGGATGCATCTTTCTTCTTTCGTCCTGTAACCACCAGTGCGATCGCATCATCATGGCCTTAATTCTTATTGCTCTATTGCATTCTTGTTCCAATCAATAAAGACATGTGCGATCCCTTTGCTCACATTTGGAGGCAATTATATGCGTCACTATAACTAGTACTCCATCCGTAAATTTATAAGTTGTGCTTACATTGTCCATCAACTTCGTGCAGCGCATGGGCATCTTGCTAGAAACACGACAACATGTTGAACCGCATGTGACCAAACCGACGATGCGCTAACCTAGCTACTACCCTGCTTATCTGGCGGAAAAAGCCCCGCCCTCACCACATCAAAACCACCTGAGAAATAAATTTTCAGTGAAAAGTAATATATTTCTAGTGGTATATATCTATATCAAGACAAGAGTGTTTTCTTTCAAGTTTGTGAACAAGTACTATTCTACTTTGGATCCCTAGCAATTTACGGGCACGTGCCGCCACATTGGTAGTAGTAAGAAACAAATTCTGGGTTTGGCACGAGTTCGTACTGCAGGAGCAGCACAAGGCCTGGCGCAGGAGTTACATTTCCCTCTTGGGGCCCACGGGACCGAGCTTGAGCGGCTTAGTGCACCGGCCTTTGAGTCAATGACATGTGGACCCTAAATGCAGTTGGCCCATGTGTCATTCTCATGAAAGCAGAGCGGCGGTGGGACCGAGAGGGGTGAGGCATAGGTCGGCGGACATGTCATGTCACGGGTTCAAGCGGCGTCAGGCGAGGCTTGCCTGCGCCCCTCCCGTGCTCTGATCCGTACTCCCACACCACTAATTTTCATCCCATGATTATAATAGATTTCCCTCATGTGGGTCATCTATAGCCTCAAAGAAAGGTAAACAAAGGCCGTATTTCCAAGAAATAATTTCTGAATAAATTTTTAGACGCATTCTAGACCCTTTCCTTTCCTGCTCGTCCTCCTACGGATCATCAGATGTGTCGACAATGCCAGTGCCAACGCCAGAGTGCCACAATAGGTGCCTGCCTAAGCCATGTAGCACGCTGCAGCGCCAACGAGTACCACCTCCTCCATGCCAACATCGATGTCTAGGCCATGCATATGCAGCTGCTCCCGTAGTATTTTACCGGCATGTTCGACTACAGTACCACACTGATTTTGGACGAGACCATGGAGCTTGTGGCCAAGAAAAGTCTCTGCCCGACCGACGCATGTCGAGGTGCTTGACTGTTGTGACGTGCTACATGACATTTACTAGCTCACACTCCGGATGAGCGGCAGGGTGCTGCTCCAGATTGTCAGTGGTGCAACGGCAACAACGACCAGGTGGGAGCTCAGGTGGGAGCCAGTGATCTACCCGGGGCACATAGCTTGACTTGGGCTCGAGATTCCGACTTCTTACACCGTCCCGAGGATGTACCACTAAGCGACGAGGCTGGAATGCAGGATACGTATAGGCGTGCGCTCGTGGGTCGGAGAAACCCGCTCAACAGATACCGGTTCGCGAACATGATGTACTCGACGTAGTTGAGCCAGTGAGCCTGGAGGCGTTCCTGCCGTCGTACGTTGACGCGCGGCTCAACGGTGTGTGGCCACGTGCCGGCATAGGTCGGCTACTGGGAAGTGCCATCGGTGTGGTTCGAGATGCCCAGCTGGCCGTTGTCGCGGTGGCGTTCGCGACTCACTCGTTCAAGTTGAACCAGCTGGTGGTGGCCTGGCCATGGCGAGGGTTCCAAAGCTAGACGCCGGGGTGTTATGAGGCGTAGGGGGCTGTTTGGTTTCTAGCCACATCTTGCAACACTTTGCCACACCTCACCTCAGACAAGTTTGATCATGTTAGGTGGGTGTTTGGTTCTAGCCACACCTAAGGCAAGATTTTTTTAATGAGAAGTGAACCCCACATGTCATAGACACAAGAAGTGTGGCAAGATTCCCTTAGGTAAGCCAAAGTGTGGCTAGCAATTTGAGCAACTCAAGCTAGGCAAGTGTGGCAAAAATAATGTGGCAATATATGGCAAACATAGTCACAATCCAAACAGCCCCTAGATGTCCATGGAAGGAAACTATGGCAATTTTGCAAAAAGATACCCACACCCCTATCCACATTTGCAAATAAGGCCTCCCCTCATTTATCCTTTTCTCCCACAAGATAAACTACTCAGACAAATGCAACGCATGGGCATCTTGCTAGTAAGAAACCAATCTCGAGTTTGGCACGAGTTCGTGCAGCGGTAGCACCACAAGGCCTGGCGTAGGAGTTACATTTCCCTCTCGGGGCCCATGGGACTGAGCTTTAGTGGACCGGATAGGTGGCTGGTCCACATGTCATGCTCCCAAAGGCAGAGGGGCGGTGGGGCTGAGAGGGGTGAGCCACAGGTCGGGGGATGTGTGTTGTCATGGGTTCGAGCGGCGTCATGGGAATCATGTGTGGCTGTGGTAGAAACTTGATGCTCGGCGCATTGCAGTTGGCCCACATGTCATGCACACAAAGGCAGAGGGGCGGTGCGGGCGAGAGGGGTGAGGCGCACGTTGGGGGACATGGTGCCGTGGGTTGGAGTAGCGTTGTGGGAATCGCGAGTGGCAGTGTATGAAACATGATGGTCGCTGTAGTTCAACTTCCATGGACAAGCTGTCATGTCTACTGACACATGCATTGCATACCTATCACTGGAAGGAGTAATAGAGAAAGCTAGGCAGATAAATAGTTCCTTATAGTCAAGCGGACCTACACTGCTACTTGCTCCAAAGATATGCACACCATCGAAATAGTTCATCTATATCAATATACACAGAGAGGATTTACAAGAGAGGAAATAGTTCATCCATCCATAATGCCCTGCTGCTGGTGCAACTTCTTCTTCTTATTATTCTTCTTCTTCTTCTCATTTTCTGTGGGAGACGGCTTTGCAACAAGCTCCTTGGACCATGCAGCTCTTTCGAAACTCACACGGGCATGAAGGGAAGCATATTTTATCCGCTCGTACGTCAAGGGATAATTCGCCCATCCAGACGACCTTAATGCCAGTGTGTCATCACCCTTCTGAAGATTTGTACCAAGCATAAAATTTTCTATGTCGAATAGGGATGGTGTCTGTTTATCACAATATTCTACAGGAATTTTGATTCTGGTTTGTAGGTCAGCGATGCTTTTCAAATCAAGGTTGTACGACACCAGTTTCTGTTTTTCCCCTTCGATGGTTGCCCCACAGAAGTATATATCCTCCTGAGACAAGAAATCGTGGAGCTCACCTGGCATGGAGAGCACGTGTATGATGTATACACCAAAACATCATCTTCGAGGCACAGCTGAAGGACGACGGCGCATTGGATCTTCCCAGTGGCACGCTCTGTGTACTCTGCGTCGAGACCGATGACCTTCATCTCTACCTTTTGGAGGGAGTTGGATACATTGTTTATCCACTTTCGAACAACCCTTGGGTGGTCGGTGACGGTGGCAACTATGCTCAACGAGCCTTCGGCGGGTACATGTTGGACGCTAAAAACCTGCATCTGGATCTCTTTCGTCATTTGGAACCGCTGGACCGAAGGGCTATGGTTTGGAGAATTAGGATTAGATGTCTAGTGTAACTGAAGAAGATGATTATTTAAAGGGGCTACAGAATTACTCCAGGAGTATGTGAAGAGGTTAAAACAATGCGGATGCAGTGGGGTTTCGATGCAAATGAAGATGAAGGAGAGGTGAAGAAGCAGAGGAAAATTGGTTCCCGATGGAGAAGTAAATGGGAGAAGTGGCTTGCTGGCAGTTGATTAGACGGCTAGGTAGACTAAAAGAAAAGGCTATGCGGGTAGACTGAGGAGTGGTACCTGTCCATGTACGTGCCCATCCTTCTAGAGGTACATGTGCCACTGGCTAGTTGAGGTCACTCTTCGAATCACCGTGGCGAGAAATTTTATGATTCCTTTTTATTTCTGTACCCCTCCTTATAGGTGGGACCTATGCAAACAGATATAAAATATGTGTTGTAGCTGGTTCGGATGGATATTGGCGCATGCGTGGGAGACACAACATTCTCTAGTTATGGAATATGCGGTTATCCTCAAAAAAGAAAAAAAAAACCTTCTTCGTGCTTTCGCATGCACGAGAATTTGGTTTTGCTCGCAATATGGATGATACCTGGAGGATGAAGTGAACCCAGAGGCATGCTAGCATGGGAGACCTATTTCCGCTATACAGTACTACTCCGTATGTTCCTACTAGTAGTAGTACAACTGTGGTACACTTGATGGTCAAAATATTATTCATCTAATCCTCACAGTGAAGTGACAAGACCCTGCGCCTGAGGTGACACTAGTATAGGCGGTGTGTTCGGGTTACCAAAGTTAGCCTCACCTTGTGCACTGTGCAGTCACTGTCACCGCCGTTGTATAGCATGCTTCACCTCGTCTCCCTCTCCCCTAGAACCACTCCATCTCCATCTCCGTCTCGCCAGAGATCCTGAGGTCAGTCTTCATCATCTCATTGTGCCCCGAGTACCCTCGCCTTATTGGCCTCCCCAGTACCACTATTCCCTCACTAGCCTCTCCAGCACTGAGAGCCTTCTACCCCGTAAATCAAGCCCGCCAAAACCCCACCTTCCAAACTCCACCATGGCTGAACACAAACCGCACAACATCCATATGAGCTGCGATTGGAGGAATCTCCCCAGTGACATCCTCGACCTCTGTTGTTCATGTATGGATATGTTGAGCGCCCTGCGACTAGCTGCATGCTTGAGGGACATGCACACGGCCATCATCGGAGCGGGGCCTAAGCTTTTGAAGACACCCTGCTTGCTGCTATCTGGTCTTGCGAGATTTGCTCACCATGATATGGAGGCATACATGATGCCCCCCGACTTCAATCCGACCTCCATTAGCCGAAACTTCTTTGCAGGTATGTAGTGGGTCGCCATACATCATTTCCCTCGACTTCGATCAGATCACCATCGCCCGAAACTTCTTGGCAGCTATGTACTGGGTCAGCATGAACTCCCACTAGATGGCTGTCGTCAGAGAAGACCGAAAAAGTTGGTGCTCGTGAACTTCCACACCTCCCATGAGATTATCCTTCCTACGTTGGATTATATAGGGTTTTACCGTCGCGGTCCAAGTCATCTAGATTACGAAGTCAGTAGGGCGCACCTTGTTTTGCATAATATTTTAATCTGCCAAGTGCCCACACAAGACGTGAATTACGCAGACTTCGAGCTAATTGCCTTGTTCGACCGCGGACTTGCCTATCTTTCTGCTGGTGCCTTCTTTAGCTGGAGACAGCTCACCTCACAGTGGATCGTCAAAGCTGATACACACTTCTGTGATGCTATTGAACAAAATGGCATCACCTACGTGATCGACAAAGCAGATGGCACCACGTATTGCTGGGACGGCTTGTGAAAGTTATTTTCGTCTGATGTTAATGATAACACCATGACACTGTTTGGACTTTCTGTGATGATTGGCATATCCCTATTTGAGTAGAACTATGGCAATGTATTAGAGACGTTATAAATCAGCTATATTTGGAATGAGTTAATTCATGCGGTTGTGACCATGTCATTAAAACCAATTTGTACCCCTGAATAATCAAACGGTTAGGAAGATATGGATATTATAGTTATTTTATAGTAATCTATATACTACTAAATATGAGTTTGTGTCAATGGCCATTTTAGTTTCCTCATTTTCATGATGTAGAAACATGCATCACACTGTTGGTTTCATCTAACCATACATTAGGGAAGTAAATGTGCATATGGAGAACTCTATATTTGGAATGAAATCCTGTAATGCTTACCATGTGTACATACTATATTCACCCTTCAACAATCAATGGCTAGAATAATATCCTCACAAAATTTTTGCCCATAGAACATGAGTATATAACAATGCATGGTCTGTTAGTTTTCTTGAAGAATTTGTTTGTGAGGATAGAACATGATTACATAACATGCATGACATGGTAGTTTCCTGTGAAGAATCGATTGCGAGATAACATGAGTATAACCATGCATGGCACTTCTATATTTTCGAACCCAATATACATTTCCCTGCATTTTCCTCTCAGTTCCAAGAGGGGAATATCAATGTTGTTTCTTGCATTATCCTACTCATACTCTGAACAACGTTGACCTTACATTAACAATGCATGTCCTTTTTGATATGATGTAGTGTCCCTACAGTTACCGCCCTTTGTAATCACACCACCTTTTCCAAAAACAGGGAAGCACAACTGGTTCCTCGCTCGATCAGATGACGGCAAAAGACAGATGATCATTCACACACATGAGCCAGAAAAGTTATATTGCAAAAACCCCACTGTATACAAGCACCGTGAAATACATGAGTATCCGGACAGTGGTTGTTACGTCTATGAGCAGGATATCAGCTTGTTGGGGCCTTTAGGATTTTTGAGTTGGAGGCGGGTAAACAGACTTGGTTCACACTCTCTGTTTCTCGGACTCAATTATCCGATTAACCAAGAGATCACTATTGGCAAGGACCTTGATGGCAGAGATGCTCTGTTTGCTATGGAAAACTATGTCTACACAGCAAGCCCTAGGACTTCGGGAGCAAACTCCCCTGATTTTCAACGATACAGCCTATAGCCAAAAGAAGGTTAGAATGACAAAGGCATCTGGATTAACTTTGATCCTTGGATGTCTCAAGTCCAACACACAGTGATGTGGTTCAAGCCTTCAGGTTGATAGGTAATTGGGTTGTTGCGTCAAAAGGGGGGAGTACTGGTGTCTCTGGATCACTGGTCGCTGAAGTGGGGCTGCAAATTATGATGGCGTTGGATCATCCCTCTTCAAATGACTTGTTGTCTTTGCTGCTTGTTCTGGATAGGTAGTTCTCTCTTTTGTTATGCATATTCCTTGTCATTTTTTCATCCTTGTCTATGTCACTCTTACTATGTAATAGTTTCCTCTATTTAGAATGTCATTCTCGTCTGGATCACAAGAGTCTGAGCGTTGCAGATGGGTGCGTGTTGGTGGTGTAGCAAGAATTCTTATGAACTATCATGTCTTGCTGTTTATGTCAGTAGTAGTCACTAGTTAGTGTTTGAATGTTGTATATATCGTTGTTTCGAATTGTTTATTGTCTTGAAGTGCTGGTGGGCTAAATGAGGGCATCACCATTCTCCAGTGTTCAGAGTATATCTCCTTTTTTCAAGTTATAATTTGAGCTCGATTTCTTTTCGATGATGAACACTTATTTGGTCCAGTGAGGTGTCGTTGAATATGGGCCGAGTAGTAACGCAATGCTAAGCGGGTCAATTATGACTCTCAGGCCAGGCTCTCAAAAGAACCTCTAAAAAAGTCCAGGCTCTCAAAAAAAGAAAGAATAAGGACTCTTAGGCCGACATGTGGGCGCCACCGGTGTTTTCATGCGCTTGCACGCTGAGAGCATATTAGCGCATGTTCGAAATTCATGCTACCTTTTCATCCCCAATCTCCCCCACCTCGTGAATCTCAATTCCTACTCCAGTTCCCCCAAATCCCCCTCCTATACTCCATGTACCCAAGTCCACTATCATGTCGCCGGTCAATGCGGATCTCCGAGCCGGAGATCCTGAGGTCCGTCCTGCCTTTGGGAGCTGCGTGTTGCCGCTCAACAGTGGCATGGCGACGCTTGGCGACCATTTTGCTGGCAAACTGCTGATGGTAACCATCAATGGCGACCAGCCTCCCGTCTCGCCGGACAACCTTGTCAAAGCTCTTGGCATTGCGGACAACATCCAAATAAGTGACTTGCTCATCGAAGTCTGTCGCCACCGACTGGTTTCTTCGTCAGGTCCCGAACAACTTTCGACTGAAGTCGTGTGTTCGAATCTTCCCGGCGTTTGTTCTGCGATGGCGCGCTTGTGAGCTTTGATCGATGGCACCCAGGATGGGGCTCGATGCCCTATGAGCTTGACTTTTTAACAAAGCTTACCTTCCATGACATGCCTCGATGTGCTTGTAACAGCGAGTCCATGAATGAGCTTATCAACGACCTTGGAGGTGAGCTCGTAAGTATGTTTGTTCCTCCAGACAGCTGGGCTCTAATGGTTATGGCATGGATTAAGAAGCCGTCCACCATACCAAAGGTGATTGGTGTTGAGATACCGGTGCAGGAACCAGGGTTGTACTATTCGTTGCCACCAAGGCCACCGCGGACCACGTCAGGGATGTACCTGTATCGAGTGTACATGCGCTACCTCTTGAGCACTGCGTTGATTTTCCCTTGAAGAGGAAAGGGTGATGCAGGAAAGTAGCGTAAGTATTTCCCTCCGTTTTTGAGAACCAAGGTATCAATCCAGTAGGAGACTACACGCAAGTCCCTCGTACCTACACAAACAAATAAGAACCTCGCAACCAACGCGATAAAGGTGTTGTCAATCCCTTCACGGTCACTTACGAGAGTGAGATCTGATAGAGATAATAATAATAAGATAATTTTTTGGTATTCTTATGATATAGATTGGAAAATAAAGATTGCAAAATAAAAGGTAATAGAAATAGCTTGTTGACTAAAGATTAAGATAAAGGAGAATAGACCCGGGGCCATAGGTTTCACTAGTGGCTTTTATCGGGATAGCATAAGTATTACGGTGGTTGAACAAATTACTGTCGAGCAATTGATAGAAAAGTGCATAATTATGAGAATATCTAGGCATGATCATGTATATAGGCATCACGTCCGCGACAAGTAGACCGAAACGATTTTGCATCTACTACTATTACTCCACACATCGACCGCTACCCAACATGCATCTAGAGTATTAAGTTCATAAGAAGAGAGTAATGCATTAGGAAAGATGACATGGTGTAGAGGGATAAACTCAAGCAATATGATACAAACCCCATCTTTTTATCCTCTATGGCAACAATACAATACATGCCTTGCTGCCTCTGCTTTCACTGGGAAAGGACACCGCAAGATTGAACCCAAAGCTAAGCACTCTTCCCGTTGCAAGAAAGATCAATCTAGTAGGCCAAACCAAACTGATAATTCGAAGAGACTTGCAAATATAACCAATCATACAAAAAAGATTTCAGAGAAGAATCAAATATTGTTCATAGATAAACTTGATCATAAACCCACAATTCATCCGATCTCGACAAACACACTACAAAAAGAGTTACATCAAATAGATCTCCAAGAAGATCGAGGAGAACATTGTATTGAGATCCAAAGAGAGAGAAGAAGCGATCTAGCTAATAACTATGGACCCGAAGGTCTGAAGTAAACTACTCACACATCATCGGAGGGGCCATGGAGTTGATATAAAGGCCCTCCGTGATCGATTCCCCTTCCGGCGGAGCTCCGCAAAAGGCCCCAAGATGGGATCTCTTGGGTACAGAAGGTTGCGGCGGTGGAAATAGGGTTTCGTGGTGCTCCTGGATGTTTTCGGGGTATATGAATATATATATAGGAGGAAGAAGTAGGTCGGTGTAGCCACGAGGGGGCCACGAGGGTGGAGGGCGCGCCCAGGGGGTAGGCGTGCCCCTACCTCGTGGCCTCCTCGTTGGTTTCTTGACGTCCACTCCAAGTCCCCTGGATCGCGTTTGTTCCAAAAATAACTCTCCTGAAGGTTTTATTCCGTTTGGATTCCGTGTGATATTCCTTTTCTGCGAAACACTAAAATAGGCAAAAAACAACAATTTGCATTGGGCCTTGGGTTAGTAGGTTAGTCCCAAAAATAATATAAAAGTGTATAAATAAGCCCATTAACATCCAAAACAGATAATATAATAGCATGGAATAATAAAAAATTATAGATACATTGGAGACGTATCATCGTGCATGTTGAAGAAGTGGTGAATCCATCAATCGAAGTCCTGCCGCCGCCGCTGGTGCCAGGGTCCCTCGACAATGTCCATTACAGGAGTCAACGTCAGACTTTCCCGTGTTGCTCGGAACAATGGATGGCACAGGGCTGCTACCTCTTGAGCTTGCGTTGGATTTCCCCGAAGAGGAAAGGATGATGCAGCAGAGTAGCGTAAGTATTTCCCTCAGTTTTCGAGAACCAAGGTATCAATCCAGTAGGAGGCCACGCTCAAGTCCCTCGTACCTGCACAAAACGATAGCTACTCGCAACCAACGCGATTAGGGGTTGTCAATCCCTTCACGGTCACTTACGAGAGTGAGATCTGATAGATATAATATTTTTTGGTATTTTTGGTATAGAGATGCAAAGTGAAAAGTAAAATGAAAAGTAAAAAGGAAAGCAAGATTAAAGTGATGGAGATTGATATGATGAGAATAGACCCGGGGGCCATAGGTTTCACTAGTGGCTTCTCTCAAGAGCATAAGTATTCTACGGCGGGTGAACAAATTACTGTTGAGCAATTGACAGAATTGAGCATAGTTATGAGAATATCTAGGCATGATCATGTATATAGGCATCATGTCCGTGACAAGTAGACTGAAACGATTCTACATCTACTACTATTACTCCACTCATAGACCGCTATCCAGCATGCATCTAGAGTATTAAGCTAAAAATAGAGTAACGCTTTAAGCAAGATGACATGATGTAGAGAGATAAATTCATGCAATATGAAATAAACCCCATCTTGTTATCCTCGATGGCAACGATGCAATACGTGCCTTGCTGCCCCTTCTGTAACTGGGAAATGACACCGCAAGATCGAACCCAAAGCTAAGCACTTCTCCCATGGCAAGAAAAACAAATCTAGTAGGCCAAAACAAACTGATAATTCGACGAGACTTGCAAAGATAATCAATCATACATAAAAAAATTCAGAGAAGATTCAAATATTATTCATAGATAGACTTGATCATAAACCCACAATTCATCGGTCTCAACAAACACACCGCAAAAATAAGATTACATCGAATAGATCTCCACGAGAGAGGGGAGAACTTTGTATTGAGATCCAAAAAGAGAGAAGAAGCCATCTAGCTACTAACTATGGACCCGAAGGTCTGAGGTAAACTACTCACACTTCATCGGAGGGGCTATGATGATGTAGAAGCCCTCTGTGATGACGGCCCTCTCCGCGGAGCTCCGGAACAGGCCCCAAGATGGGATCTCGAGGATACAGAAACTTGCGGCGGTGGAATTAGGTTTTTGTCTCCCTCTCTGTTTGTTTGGGGGTACGTAGGTATATATAGGAGGAAGAAGTATGTCGGTGGAGCTCCGAGGGGCCCACGAGGGTGCGCCCCCCCACCCTCGTGACCGCCTCTCTGATGCCTTGGCGTAGGGTCCAAGTCTCCTGAATCATGTTCGTTGAGAAAATCACGTTCCCGAAGGTTTCTTTTCGTTTGGACTCCGTTTGATATTCTGTTTCTTCGAAACACTGAAATAGGCAAAAAATAGCAATTCTGGGATGGGCCTCCGGTTAATAGGTTAGTCCCAAAAATAATATAAAAGTGGAAAATAAAGCCCAATATAGTCCAAAACAGTAGATAATATAGCATGGAGCAATCAAAAATTATAGATACGCTGGAGACGTATCAGGCATCCCCAAGCTTAATTCCAGCTCGTCCTCGAGTAGGTAAATGATAAAAAGAGAATTTTTGATGCGGAGTGCTACTTGGCATAATTTCAATGAAAATCTTTCTTAATTGTGGTATAAATATTCTGATTTGAAAGATTCAAGACAAAAGTTCATGTTGACATAGAAATAATAATACTTCAAGCATACTAACAAAGCAATTATGTCTTCTCAAAATAACATGGCCAAAGAAAGTTATCCCTACAAAATCATATAGTCTGGCTATGCTCTATCTTCACCACACAAAGTATTTAAATCATGCACAACCCCGATGACAAGCCAAGAAATTGTTTCATACTCTAACTTTTTCAATCTTCACGCAATACATGAGCGTGAGCCATGGATATAGCACTATATGTGGAATAGAGTGGTGGTTGTGGAGAAGACAAAAAGAGGGGAAGATAGTCTCACATCAACTAGGTGTATCAACGGGCTATGGAGATGCCCATCAATAGATATCAATGTGAGTGAGTAGGGATTGCCATGCAACGGATGCACTAGAGCTATGAGCATATGAAAGCTCAACAAAAGAAACTAAGTGGGTGTGCATCCAACTCGCTTGCTCACGAAGACCTAGGGCAATTTTGAGGAAGCCCATCATTGGAATATACAAGCCAAGTTCTATAATGTAAATTCCCACTAGTATATGAAAGTGACATGATGAGAGACTCTCTATCATGAAGATCTTGGTGCTACTTTGAAGCACAAGTGTGGTAAAAGGATAGTAACATCGTCCCTTCTCTCTTTTTCTCTCATTTTTTTATTTGGGCCTTCTCTTTTTTTATGGCCTCTTTTTTTCGTCTGGAGTCTCATCCTGACTTATGGGGGAATCATAGTCTCTACCATCCTTTCCTCACTTGGGACAATGTTCTAAAAATGATGATCATCACACTTTTATTTTTCTTACAACTCAACAATTACAACTCGATACTTAGAACAATATATGACTCTATATGAATGCCTCCGGCGGTGTACCGGGATATGCAATGAATCAAGAGTGACATGTATGAAAGAATTATGAATGGTGGGTTTGCCACAAATACGATGTCAACTACATGATCATGCTAGCAATATGACAATGATGGAGCGTGTCATAATAAACGGAACGGTGGAAAGTTGCATGGCAATATATCTCGGAATGGCTATGGAAATGCCATGATAGGTAGGTATGGTGGCTGTTTTGAGGGAGGTATATGGTGGGTGTATGATACCGGCGAAAAGTGCGCGGTATTAGAGAGGCTAGCAATGGTGGAAGGATGGGAAAAAGTGCATATAATCCATGGACTCAACATTAGTCATGACGAACTCATATACTTATTGCAAAAATCTAGAAGTTATCAAAGAAAAGTATTACGCGCATGCTCCTAGGGGGATAGATTGGTAGGAAAAGACCATCGCTCATCCCTGACCGCCACTCATAAGGAAGACAATCAATAAATAAATCATGCTCCGACTTCATCGCATAACGGTTCTCCATACTTGCATGCCACGGGAATCACAAACTTTAACATAAGTATTCTTTGAATTCACAATTACTCAACTAGCATGACTCTAATATTATGACCTCCATATCTCAAAACCATTATCATGCTTCAATCTTTTCTTAGTATTCAACGCACTCAAAGGAAAGTTTCACAAATCTTGAATACCAAGCATATTATTATTAAGCAAATTACCATGCTATTAAGACTCTCAAAATAATATAAGTGAATCATGAGAGATCAATAGTTTCTTTAAAACAAATCCACCACCGTGCTCTAAAAGATCTAAGTGAAGCACATAGAGAAAAATTATAACGCTCAAAAGATATAAGTGAAGCACATAGAGTATTCTATAAAATTATAATTCATGTATGTCTCTCTCAAAAGGTGTGTACAACATGGATGATTGTGGCACACTAACAAACAAATACACAAATAATACAAGATGCTCCAAGCAAAATACATACCATGTGGTGAATAAAAATATAGCTCCCAGTAAAGTTACCGATAGAAGTAGACGAAAGAGGGGATGCCTTCCGGGGAATCCCCAAGCTTTGGATTTTAGGTTTCCTTATATTATCTTGGGGGTGCCATGGGCATCCCCAAGCTTAGGCTCTTGCCACTCCTTGTTCCATAATCCATCAAATCCTTACCCAAAACTTCAAAACTTCACAACACAAAACTTAAGGTAGAAAACTCATGAGCTCCGTTAGCGAAAGAAAACAAAAGACCACTTCAAGGTACTGTAATGAACTCATTCTTAATTTATATTGGTGTTAAACCTACTGTATTCCAACTTCTCTATGGATTATAAACTATTTTACTAGCCATAGATTCATCAAAATAAGCAAACAACACACGAAAAACAGAATCTGTCAAAAACAGAACAGTCTGTAGTAATCTCTAGCTAGCGCAAGATCTGGAACCCCAAAAATTCGAAAATAAATTGATGGACGTGAGGAATTTATATATTAATCATCTTCAAAAAGAATTAACTAAATAGCACTTTCCAAATAGAAATGACAGCAGTTCTTGTGAGCGCTAAAGTTTCTGTTTTTTACAGCAAGTTCAACAAGACTTTCCCCAAGTCTTCCCAATGGTTCTACTTGGCACAAACACTAATTAAACACAAAAAAACACAACCAAAACAGAGCCTAGATAATTTATTTATTACTAAACAGGAGAAAAAAGCAAGGAATAAAAATAAAATTGGGTTGCCTCCCAACAAGCGCTATCGTTTAACGCCCCTAGCTAGGCATAAAAGCGAGGATAGATCTAGGTATTGCCATCTTTGGTAGGAAATTCTTCGATGAGGCATCTATTTCCCTTAGGAATTTCTTTCTTTCTAGTGATTATCAAACTTTTAGGCACAAGATCGAAAAATTCATTTGTAGCAATTGGTTCCTTAATGATAGAAAAAAGATTGGGATGAATACTTATAGATTTAAGATCCGCAGTTTCTTTACTAGATGATTCACCCTTATTTAGGAACATATATATGCTTGGAAATTTTAGTAGGAGGACTTGGAGTATTCTTTACGGAAGAAAAAGCGGTTCCCAAGTTTGTAATGATACCCTCAAGTTTATCAATTCTAGTAGAATCTAAGTTTATCTTCTCATTAACTATGGGTTCCTTTTCCTTAATATTTTTCAAAGTCATTCCTACCTTAGATCCATATTGAGTAATTTGATTGTGGATCTTTTTATCTAGATTTTCAATTAATTCAATAGCAGCCACTTTATTTTCAATAATTTCAAGTCTTTGCATAACATGCTCCAAAGTTAACATGGTTCCATTAACCAAGAGAGGTGGTGAGCTAAATAAATCTAACATAGCATTATAAGAATCAAAAGTATGGCTACCCAAGAAGTTCCCACCGGTAA
Source organism: Triticum urartu (assembly GCF_003073215.2). Classification (NCBI taxonomy): domain Eukaryota; kingdom Viridiplantae; phylum Streptophyta; class Magnoliopsida; order Poales; family Poaceae; genus Triticum; species Triticum urartu. Next base: position 276,436,020 of record NC_053026.1, read on the forward strand.
TTGTATCGAGGATATATCTATACCAAGGATTAACACCTACATAAAAATTGCGGAGAAGAACTGAAGTAGATTGCTTCCTGGTAGATCTATTTTGAGCATTGCAAATTCTATACCAAGCATCTTTTAGATTTTCTCCCTACCTTTGTTTAAAATTTAGAACTTCCTTCTCGGGAGACAACGGAGAAGATATGAGACTAGCCATGACGACAAGCAAACAAACTAGCACACGAGCAAACAAGAGAAAACGGGCAAAAGAGGCAAACGGAAAAGAGAGGCGGAGAAGGAGAAGGAGATTGGGAAAGAGAGGGCGAATAAAACGGCAAGGGTGAAGTGGGGGAGAGGAAAACGAGAGGCAAATGGCAACTAATGTAGTGCGAGAGATAGGGATTGTGATGAGTACTTGGTATGTTGACTTTTTGCGTAGACTCCCCGGCAACGGCACCAGAAATTCTTCTTGCCACCTCTTGAGCTTGCGTTGGATTTCCCTGAAGAGGAAAGGATGATGAAGCAGAGTAGCGTAAGTATTTCCCACAGTTTTTGAGAACCAAGGTATCAATCCAGTAGGAGGCCACGCTCAAGTCCCTCGTACCTACACAAAACGATAGCTACTCGCAACCAACGTGATTAGGGGTTGTCAATCCCTTCACGGTCACTTACGAGAGTGAGATCTGATAGATATAATATTTTTGGTATTTTTGGTATAGATATGCAAAGTGAAAAGTAAAAGGCAAAGTAAAAAAGCAAAGCAAGATTAAAGTGATGGAGATTGATATGATGAGAATAGACCCGGGGGCCATAGGTTTCACTAGTGGCTTCTCTCATTCTACGATGGGTGAACAAATTACTGTTGAGCAATTGACAGAATTGAGCATAGTTATGAGAATATCTAGGCATGATCGTGTATATAGGCATCACGTCCGTGACAAGTAGACTGAAACGATTCTGCATCTACTACTATTACTCCACTGATAGACCGCTCTCCAGCATGCATCTAGAGTATTAAGTTAAAACAGAGTAATGCTTTAAGCAAGATGACATGATGTAGAGAGATAAATTCATGCAATATGAAATAAACCGCATCTTGTTATCCTCGATGGCAACAATGCAATATGTGCCTTGTTGCCCCTTCTGTCACTGGGAAAGGACACCGCAAGATCGAACCCAAAGCCAAGCACTTCTCCCATGGCAAGAAAAACCAATCTAGTAGGCCAAACCAAACTGATAATTCGAAGAGACTTGCAAAGATAACAAATCATACATAAAAGAATTCAGAGAAGATTCAAATATTATTCGTAGATAGATTCGATCATAAACCCACAATTCATCAGTCTCAACAAACACACCACAAAAAGAAGATTACATCGAATAGATCTCCACGAGAGAGGGGGAAAACTTTGTATTGAGATCCAAAAAGAGAGAAGAAGCCATCTGGCTACTAACTATGGACCCGAAGGTCTGAGGTAAACTACTCACACTTCATCAGAGGGGCTATGATGATGTAGAAGCCCTCCGTGATGACGGCCCTCTCTGGCGGAGCTCTGGAATAGGCCCCAAGATGGGATCTCGAGGATACAGAAAGTTGCGGCGGTGGAATTAGGTTTTTGGCTCCCTCTCTGTTCGTTTGGGGGTACGTAGGTATATATAGGAGGAAGAAGTACGTCGGTGGAGCTCCGAGGGGCCCATGAGGCAGGGGGCGCGCCCTAAGGGTGGGGGCGCGCCCCCCACCCTCGCGACCGCCTCTCTGATGCCTTGGCGTAGGGTCCAAGTCTCCTGGATCACGTTCGGTGAGAAAATCATGTTCCCGAAGGTTACATTCCGTTTGGACTCCGTTTGATATTCCGTTTCTTCGAAACACTGAAATAGGCAAAAAAATAGCAATTCTGGGTTGGGCCTCTGGTTAATAGGTTAGTCCCAAAAATAACATAAAAGTGGAAAATAAAGCCCAATATAGTCCAAAACAGTAGATAATATAGCATGGAGCAATCAAAAATTATAGATACGTTCGAGACATATCAAGGGCCTAGTCCATCACGCGGCGGAGGCCACTACTTCTTTGGGAGAAGAGGCAGGGCTGGCTGCCTGAATGTGCTCTAATTTGAGGTAACAACTGAGTCTTGTCAGATACTAGTTAAATGCAAGCTATCGGTGTGAAGCACTGATGTGACAGTACATTTGATTGTGACCTGTTCTATTTTTGTACCTGAACTTTTTTAGAAAGGGTTGTACGTCAACTTAATGAACTAGAAGAACTTATTGTGTTGTCTGTCTGTTTTCTTTGCACATCATTCAAGATATTTCCCCGTCATTGATAAAGACGATGAACCGTTATGTACGAGTTCGTTGGTTTCAACATAGCCCTACCCATAGCGATCAACTGCTTCCACCCTGATTATGCTGCCTGCGTGAAATTTGTGTATGCAAGTTTAGTGTGGTATGATGTTCTATATGATTGTGTCAACTATATAAGTTTTCACTGAGCATCAACAATGCATATGGCTGAAAGATGTATTTACGAGCATCGACCGATGGGTCTCTCTCTCTCACGCACAAGTGGGACCCGTTGAATTATTTCTTTACTCATGACAGCTTTTAATTAGGTTCCATTGTACTCTAACTTTTTTCATAAGTTATTAATTGAGCTCAGTGACTTCAAAAAGTTATACAGAAGCCTGAGCCTTTCTAGTGTCGTTGAATGTGGGCTGAGTAGCCATGTAAAGTTGTACTATACTACACATGCCTTTTTAAACATGAGAACTAGGCCGACAATTGTACACAATATCCGGGTCATGTTATTCTCCGCCCCGCTGGGCTGCAAATCTTTCCTAGGAGGGATGCATTAGGCTTAACAAGAAAATGGGCTTTAAGAAATAATAAATAGGATGTAATTATAAAAACTGGGCAGTAACTATAAAAAATGCACCAAACACGTAATTAGTTTAAAAAAATTTATTTTTGGATTTTGAAATTTTTAATTTGAATTAAAATTTGGCTAGTGCCTACATATTTAAGATTGAAAAAAGATAAGTGTCCCGTGATGCCCTTTCTTGCCCCTCTTCTCCTAGGCACGGTCGTCGAAGGTGAGGAGGGCAAAAGGAGAGCCTGGGAAGGAGCCCGGCCCACCCCTCTCGGGCACCAGGCGAGGTAGCCTGACGGGAACGGGAGCACCGGGGAAAGCCTCGATGGAGAGCACAGCGGAGGTGACCCCGTCGACCACCCCCACCAGGGCCAGCTGGGCTCGGCAGGGCTAATGGAGTTGCAGTCCGAGAGGAAGCCTGCCGGGGTCTGTCGGCATTCTGGGAACGGGGGTCCCTACACTTGCCTGCCTGCGGCCCGCAGCGTGGCTCCTCCAGCAGCCCCGTACGACCCATCTTCACCAGCAAACATTCAAGACCCTCTCGAGGGGCCAAGCCTCGCGAGGCAGATGACGCAAGACCTCCTCAGGGGCGGCCTCACCAGGCCGGCTCACGAGGGGTGGAGAGATCAAGGCAAGGCGAACCTTGCGAGGTTCCAGTGACGCAAGCCATGACGATCAAGACCAGGCGGGCGCCAGCGCGCATAGTGTCCTCGTTTCCTCTTTGGTGCTAAAGGGGCAAGCACAGGCAAGGAGTCCCGAGGCATCAGGAAAAGGTTTCCATATCGGTGCAACAAGACCAAGACCAGCAAGACGGAGGTCACCGTGGAGGCCAAGACGATGTCACCACTAGAGCCTTTGGTAGGCGAAGACTACTTTTGTCAGGATAGCTTGTACTAGCTGTCCCCCTTTACATTGGCCATTGTGGGATCCCTTCCTGCTCAATATTTGGGAAGAGGACCAGGGCCTCTATAAATAGGACTAGCCACCACCATAGCTGGGGGCGGATCTGGCATCTCATCTTGGAGCAGAGCCATTCCATCCATAGACTAGCACAAGTTCACCAAGCACAAGAACACCTCTCCTCAAGAGGTTGTTCTTCCCTTGTAACTGTTCATCCTCAGCCCGAGAGGCAATCCACCACACCACGCTTGAGTAGGGTATTACACCACGACGGTGGCCCGAACCAGTATAAATCTTATGTCTCGTGTTCTTTGGGTCTGTCGAGCTAGGCCATGAAATCATAGAGTGTGTGAGCTAGGGAGGGGGGAGATCTTCGTGCGCACCCCAGTGTTCGAACCTCAAGGGTTTTGCCACAACCCGAAATCCGACATTTGGCGCGCCAGGTGGGGGTCCGCCGACACTCCGCAGCTGCAATGTTTAGGCGACCCAGGGACCAACACCGACCGGTGGGGAGCTTGGCCGGCCCGGGCGGCCTCGCCTGCCCAAGAAGACCTCAACCCCGCGCCCCAGGAAGCACGTGCACCGCCAAGCGCTGCAGGGCACAGGCGGCGTGGTCAAGCGCCATCCAACCTTACTCCATGCTAAGTACGGGAAGCTGCAAGGGCTTCAAGCCACGCCGCGGCCACAGCACCGCACACCCGACGGGAATAAGCAAACATGAGGGTCGCACTCATGGTGGCTTGCGAGCTGCGGCGATGCCAGCTGATGGAGAGTGGCCGGGATACACTGCTGGAGCGTGTCGCTGAGCTATTGGACGTCGTTGCCTCGGGATCGTCTCCCTTCTGCTCCTTGGTTACACCTCAGGCCACGACCGGATCGCATGGCGGGCCTCACCACGCCCGCGCGCCACCGGGCGTGCCTCTGGGCTCCATCGACACTGGCGTGGCCAACGGTACCGGATGCCCAATCGCACCCCGCCACCTCCAACAAGCACAGGTACGAGCATTGCCGCCTACTACCCCGGTGGGATGCCACCCTACCATCCTCTGGGCAGTGCGCTGGGCCGAGCGACATGGAGCGTGGGGCACTACAGTGAGGTCTTCGAGGCGACGGCCTCAGAGTCCTACGTACCCCGCATGATGGACCGGGAGTACGCGCTAGAAGATGACCCCAGCTCGTTCCTCGAGCCGAGCTGGGAGGAGGAGGCACTAGAAGCTGGGGCCTTCCAGGAGCCTCCCGAAAGCCTCACCAACCATGCCAGCAATAACAACTACAAGGTACCGCTAATCTCTCGTGAGCAATCTTACGCTAACCATGGGTCGCAGGAGGATCAGGTCACGGTGGCAGACGGCGGCCCCATCTCAGCTGCCCCCTTTCCGCCAGGGGGAGCACACTGGGGCCTGCCGGGGAGGAGCCGGGAGCAAGACCCCTACTTGCATTGCACGAAGCAATACATCCCCCGGAGGTAGGCCCTCTGCCGGGGAGGTGCCGGCGAGCCTTCCCCCGGCTGAGGACCCGTGGTCGCCGAGGGCGCCGCTGGCGTCCCCTTTGCCCCTAGTGTCGTCCTGGTTACCGGTCGCCCCCAGTGGTGGTCGAGGGTGGCGCAAGGCGGGGCCCTCATCTGGCGATATGATGTAAGCCTCGCGCCTGTGAATATCTCCGCTCATGACAGTCTCACGTAATAATGAGTGGGACTGTACACGCCCCGGTGTCTCAGGAGTGCCGCCCTCGGGCCTCGGGGCTCCCTCCCACAACTAGTGGCAACACTTAGCTCCGCGCTGGTGAGAAGACAAGAAGACTAGAATAGGTGTCGGACGAGGCCATTTTCTTTCAATCTATCTTTTTGTAGCCCTGTTTTCTGGTTTTGGATTTAAGTTGAAGCTGAATTTTCGTTGATAAGCGCAGGGGGTGTCTTTTCTCATTTGTGCGATTTCTTGCGATTTGGCTCCTTGCCCTAGTTCGGGGTTCACCCCTGCTACCTCCCCACTAGAGAGCTCCTCGCGAGCGGGGCCTGGGCACGGCACGCGTGTGCTACGCACACGCCCTTCCATGGCTAAACGCTCGCTTCTCGCGAGGCCCCCTCGGGCGGATCGACAGGCTCCTCCGGAACTCAAGACCTCGTGGCCCGGTCCGGAACTGGCCCGGACAAAGGTAAACTATAGCAGTAGGCTCATGACAGGACTCGCGGATTTATGAAAACACATCTTTAGCCTAGCCTAAAGAACAAAAGCAATAATCTGTTTACATGAGGGGCTTCCCCTCCCAAAATGCTCTTACAACATTCAGGGTCGTGCCCGAGCTTTCATATGCAGGGTCAACGACAAGGAATCGCGGGTTCAATCGGACATATCGCTCACCGTGTCTTCCGGGTCACCCTCAGACGCATCGCTGGTGTCGCTGTCACCATCGCTGACGTCTCTGTCATCATCACCGGCATCGTCACCGCCATCACCGGTGCCTCCCTCGCCATCGTCCACCACGTCGCCTTCATCCGCAGTCCGCCCTCTGTGACGGGGGCAGCGTGCCGGCTTGGGACACTCAAGGACAGTGGATGACTCGAGGCAGGAGGAGGTTGCGTCACCAGGGGCTTCATGGCCTTGGCAGATGGGATCCTGGAGAACCACCGTCAGGAAGGGAAGCGGCACTTGAGGAATTACAGAAATAAGGTACTTACTCATCCACGGCGATCTACTTCCTATGTTTCAATGGCCGGATGGTGCCACAGCTGCAGCTCGGAGACCCCTTCCTCTCTTACGGAGCGCTACGAAGTCCACGCAGAACCGGCCCAAGCGTTGCACGTGCTGACCAGCGCGGAGAGCGGCTGGCGAAGCACCCAAGGAGACGACCTCAGGAATGTCGTGCTGAGGAGAGCTATCGGACTCCGCCCCGCGACGACCTGCCGAGGCCTCAGGAGCTTCGGCCTTAGGAACGGCAGACTGCGTCGCCCCCTCAGCTGCTGGCCCAAGGCGAGAATCACGAGTTCCCGAGGACGACGCCTCGGAAACCCAGACAACATCGAGACCTCGGCACCAGCGCGTCCAGCTTCCAGCGGTACTTGCCCCCCTGCGTCCACTCCGGGGGCAAGCTCGGCGCCGGTGACAAGGAGAGGAACCACAACGACGGGGTTCTCACAGGGCAGTGGACGACGGCGAGGCCTAGGAAGGAGACGGTGCGGAGCCGGGGAAGACGTGGAAGTGGATGCCCACGCGGAGAGGAGTACGAGGGTTCACTGGTTCGGTTGCGGTGTGAGGCTGTCGTTGCCGTAGAATAACAGGGGGTGTGGGTGAGTGGAGGGATGCCCTGGCCAGCAGTGGGAGTAGTAGGGGGCGGTGAAGTCTGCGCGGTAGCACGGCCGGCCACGGGAGACAGGAGCAGGCGGCACGACCGGCGCTGCTTTTGGCGGCTGGAGCAAGAAGACCAAAGGTTGAAGAAGCACGACGACCGTTGGATGGACATCGTACGGTCACTGCAGCTAAAATCGTTTATATTGACTAAGTTGACAAAGCCCTTGGTATGCGTCAACTTCGTAGGCCCACAGGTCAGCTCCGAAATGGTGTGCCCCAGATGTCAGGGGAAGGAATCATTTTTTGGGCGGGTGAAGCTAGAATATCCGAGATTGAAGAAGAAGCACAGCATCCGTTGGATGGACATCCAACGGCCACTGCAGCTAGAACAGCGTGTTGACTATAAGTTGACAAAGCCTTGCATATGCGTCCACTCTCTTTTTTTTGAGGGGACGCGTCAACTTAGTAAGGCCACAAGTGTGTGGCAGAGAACTTATAGCCCATTTGAGATTTGTAAGAATGTGCAGCCAATTTCTGAATTCTAATGGAATTTACATCAGCCCATTTACAGTTTGTTAAAAGTACATCCCATTTCAACCAACCATTCAAAATAGAATTCAATAAAATTTCCCACATTTTGATGGGATCCGAAATATTTTTATCCCGAAATTTCTAGTCAGATTAAATACAATTTCAATATAAATTTATATTACGTAAAAATCCAACGAAACATTGCGCTCGCAACAATTAATGAAATTAAAATTTTCAATATCCAAAAATAATATTTTATAAAGTAATTACGTGTTTGGTGCATTTTTTATAGTTACTGCCTAGTTTTTACAATTACATCCCATTTATTATTTCTTAAAGCGCATTTTATTGTTAAGCCTAATGCATCCCTCCTAGGAAATATTTGCAGCCCAGCGGGGCGGAGAATAACAACTTGACCTTGCCTGGGTATTCCTAAAAAAAGTATAGCTGGGCTAGCCATTTTCATCTTGAAAAAAAACTAAGATCTGGGCTGGATATCTGGCCTGGGCTAGACGGGCCACAGCCCACCCAGTTAATAGCTACAGCGATGTTTTCGTTGTTGTTCAGAGGAGAAAAATTAATATCTGGGCTAAACATCGTTCAAGAAAAACTCTGCAGTGCTCACACCTCAAAAACACAAATACTGCTCGAGCTGCTTGGTCCCAACTGTCGGCCGCTTCTTGTGCAATTCTCTCATTTATTGACTACATAGATTGACAATGGTGTGGAACCGTGATGTCAGGAAACCAGGAGGAAGCAAAAAAAATTATAGTTTTATATACTAATAAGGATCATAGGGCCACATGTCCGCGACGACATTGTCGTTCGCTTGTTCACCGGTGCTCGTTGAGGCGACGGAGGTTGCAGCACAGGTCCTCCTGCGCTGGTAGCTCTTCCGCCATTAGTGCGTCGAAGTGCGGCCGCACCTGCTCTATGGTGAACACGACATGAACCGGCTTGGACAGTGGCGCCGGCTCCTGGTCGGAAGCTACGTCCATCGTCTGATTGTCGTCGCTCAGCTCGGCGAGGTAGCTGGCGAGCCAGCATGTCCGGCTGCTCGACCGACCCGCTGCCAAGCACCAGTCTGACTGCCCTGGCCCACCCAGACCGCCTCCCTCGCCCGCGCACGCTTTCTGCCCGAAACGGTCAGCGTCGCTCGCCCCGCTTACCGGTGCATGCGATTGCTCCGCCTTCAAACGACACAAGTGCCGTCGATCCATCCTTCTGCCGCCCACATTAATGATACGCAGTTGACGAGGCGGCTACTCCGGCGCCACATGTTTGTCCCTCCGATGCCCACCATTGCTATATAAACTGCTGCGCCGGCCATAGCCGCAGTCATCCGCATCCGTGCCTATTCTCCTGTCCACACCACTACTGCCCACCATGGCTTCCTCGCGCTCCAGCCCTCTTCGGGATAGGCGGACGATGGACCACAAGGAGATGGCAGCCATTGCTGCCGAGTGGCTGGCCGGCAGGCAGCCGGAGGACGACGATGTCCCAATGGAGAACATGGTAGTCAATGATCCGGCGCCAACCCCCTCCTCTGGGCCATCCTCCCGGTGCATTTCACCATGCCCATCGGCGAGGCCTGTGCCCAATATATGGACACGATGAGATAGAAGCATGAGGAGCAGTTCTGGGAGGCGCAGGCCGATGCCGCCTACAACCACCATCTCCTCTAGGAGCACCTGCAGGCGGAGGAGCAGATCACCACGGAGCAGGAGGCGCTTCTCGACTCGTACTGCTCCGCCCGCGAGGGCCGCCTCGAGCACTGGCAGTACAGCATGCGGGGTGCGGAGGCTACGGCCGCCTACAAAGAGGGTGATGAAGTGGGCGAGGCGCTATTTGGCGAGACCGAGGACGAGGCAGAGGACAATGTCGGCGCCGAGGAGTCCCTGCTCCACTGGCGTCGACGAGGCCCTGCTCCGCCGAGGGCCTGCGGCGCCAACAATGAGGCAGAGGACACCGCGGGCTCCGCCGAGGCCCTACCCTGCCGGCAATGAGGGGGGGGATTTCCACCGCTCCGCCGAGGTGCCGCCCGCCGGCAACGAGACAGAGGACATCTCCGGCTCCGCCGAGGCCCTACCCCGCTGCCAACGAGGTCGCGCCACACAGAAAACGAGGAAGAGTAGAACATGGTAGGTCACCGCCGCTCGGGTCCAAGTAAGCCACTGCTGCTACCCTCCGGTTGCTGGCACTGAGCTGTACATCATGGAGCAATTCTATGATTACAGGATGATTGAAGAGCGCTTCATGGTTGAGCAAGCTCATGAGATACAATCATTTGCTAGAGAACTTGAGCACTTCAGTTGTATGCTACAGGACAAGTTTGTTGCTGGAGGTATCATCACTAAGCTTCCTCCTTCGTGGATCTCATTGGCACTCTTGATGTGGAAGAAAAGGCGAGAGCAAAGGACACACGTGCTCGACGAATTGAGGGAGGATCTAGTGCCAATCTGGTACAGAAGAAGAACTTCCAGCCCCACGAGTTCAAGAACAAGGGCAAGTTTGATGGTAGAGCAAAGTTTGACAGGAAGAACAAGGCTGTGCAACACACGAACTTCAAGAAGAAGAATGACAAGAAGAAAAGGTGTTTGTCATGTGGGGATCCTGATCATTGGGCTCCTAGTTGCCCTAATCGCTATGACAAGCTAGGCGGGTTGACCAGTGACGGTCGGTTAGCTTCTTGGCGGCGACGTGGAGTCGGAGAGCTATGTTGGCGAAGGACGCTGCTTCTACTTAACTGCTGGTGCAGTTGGCTGATTGACACGTGGGTCCAACAGGCATCTGGGCCACATGTCAGTTACGCAACTACACCTGTAGTTAAGTCATTGAAGCTTCTGTTCGGCTCAGCCGGACACAGGTGGGTAGCTTCGGTTAATTAATTATACCTCCAGCGCACCCCTTTTTAGTTGAAGAATGTATGAAATGTAATGAAATCCGGCATGTTTATATGAAATCCGACCGTGTATGAATGAATTTATTTCGATTAGTTCGAATTCTTGTATCACTGGCATTGGATGAACATGCAAAACAATAGGTACAAGCATTATTCCCAGGCTGGTCACCTCGTTTACAGCAGTTTCACATGTACTCCCTCCGGTCCTTTCTAGTCTGCATACCAGTTTTGTCTGCAGTCAAAGTATCTCTACTTTGACCAATCTTATAGAAAAAAGTATGCACTTTCAAAATGTGCGAAGTAAAAAGGAATAGAAGGAGTACAAAGAGTTTGAGCAGCTTTTTAGCGTTCCTGTACATTGCAATCAAACACACATGCCTGGCAATTCATAGAGAACATTCAAAACAATCGATGATTATGCATCTCAGCGATTCGCATGTTAGAGGCAATATTTACTTCACAACTAAAGAATAAAGAAAAAAATGGATCGACGCTGCTGACAACAAAGGGCGTCCCATTCGAAAATATCAAATGCATGTCTTCTTGCTAAAATCAATAAGCAAAACTTTGACAAGGTTTCCCCATTCCAAAATATCAAATGCCTGTGATTGTGGAATGGGCAGGGTTTGCCATCAGTTCGGACATTGACATGGCACCTCGTGCTAAATAAACCAGTTGTTCTTTTTGTGCAGTTCCACCAAAGTCAACCAAATTCAGGCGTAGCTTGTATGATTTGGCCCTTATATGTTGCAACGCCTTGAACTTATCGACACCTCCTTTGTTGTGGTGGAAATGAATGATTCGATGTATTCATGAACATTTTGTGCAGTTCCCATTGAAATCAAGCTGAGCACCCCTGTTGGCACTGTCGTGGTTCTAAGTCTGACAGTAATGTAGGGGGGTAGGTATGGGGAGGCGAGATCTTAGCTATGCAGTAGTTGTAAACACATGAGGTTTACGATTTCGGGCCCTTCTCGTAGGAAGTAATAGCCCTACATCTCGGAGCCCGGAGGCGGTCGACTAGATTATGTGTGTATGAATCACAGGGGTGCGAAGCCTTTACACTAAGGAGGGGGGCGGCTTATATAGAGTTCGCCCGACCCCTCCGGCCCTCAGTTATGCAGGGTTTTAAGTACATTAAGGGTGGGCGTTACTGGTAACGCCCCTAATAAAGTGCTATGATGACCATAAAAGCTACTTAATGACCGGCCGTTAGCGTGCAGAGTGACTTCAGGTCTCCTGGCCGTCGAGTCATTGCTTCTTGGTCGAGTGTCTTCGATTCTGTCGAGTGGAACACTTCCAAGTCGATTGAAAGGTGATTCCTTCTAGAGATGTCCTTGGGTAGGGAAGTTAGGACAGGTCCATGACCCTACCCTAGGTACATAGCTTCATCATTAGCCCCCGAATGGATCGAGGTTTGAGTGGGGAAGGAGTTGAGAACCTCTCCGACTCATTTTTCATGCCATGAGCATATCTTGTTTCGGATCAATGAACCTGAGTGACGACAGCAACTTCCTTTTCAGTCGCCTTGATCTATTCTTTGTTTTTTATGTCGAGTGAGTTTCTTTACTTGAAAAGCTCCGAGTGACGGTGTGGAGGAGATCTTCCGTCTGACAAGTTGTTCTGCTGCCCGCGGATTTCATGGGATTCGAATTTTGGGAAGCGTGCGGGACGGGGGAGGTCGCAATAATCGGATGGGATAGGGCGGAGCCGCCTCGATATCCATGCCACCTTTTTCGCCACATATCGCGTGTGCGACTGTTGCGGGATTTGACAGGATCGTCCGGGCCTACTAGTCAGCCACTCGGAAGTAACCTCATATAAGGCGTCAGACCAGGGTTTCTTGAATAGTGCGTTCTCATTTCCTCTCCTCCTCTTCAGGCTTCTTTGTCAGCCTCGCTCTCGCCCCAGCGCCGCCTCTCCGAACGTGTCTCGCCTGCGACGATGGCGAAGGAGAAGACGGTGGCTCTGGAGCGGGCGAAGAAGGCGACGGCAAAGGCGAAGGGGAAGGCGACCAGTCGGGGTGGATCTTCCTCACGAGCCGGCCTGCCGAAGGGTTGGATCCAGGGCGACTGGATCCGCTCGACGATCCTCCAAGAAGACCTCGACGACCTAGCCGACGGGGGACTGATCCCCCATGGATCGGCGCGGCTTCCCGGGAAGGAATCCGAGCTGCAACCTCGGGAGGGTGAGCACGTTCTCCTTGCCACTCACGTCGACCGTGGGTTTTCCTTGCCTCCTCACCCTTTCTTTTTGGGATTTCTGAATTTCTTTGGGGCACAACTCCACCACTTCACTCCCAACACAATCGTGTATCTCGCTGCTTTCGTGTCTTTGTGCGAGAATTTCTTGGGTTGCCGGCCTCACTGGGGTCTTTTCAAGCACATTTTCACCTGTAGTTCTCAGACGGTGAAAAGGGCCAATCCGAGTGATGAGAGGACACAGATGATTCAGATGTGTGGGGGTCTTGGTGTTCAGATGAGAGGGAAAAGTTCCTTTCCGGCCAAGATTCTTCCCGACTCGGCCCGCGGATGGCAGTCGACCTGGTTTTACTGCAAAGACCAGCCGACGCCAGGGCAGTCGACTGGCCTCCCTCCTTTTACCATGGACCGAGTGAAGAAACCCTCCTCTTTGAAGGTGATCCCGGAGGAGAAGGCGCAAGTTAGGGTGCTGGTCGAACAAGTGGTCCAGCCTATCCGTGACGGGGTCACTGGAATGGATATCTCTTGGAGGTTTTCCTTCGGCGGCGCATCCAGCCTCTTCAAGCTCGAGACCATCCAATGTGGATGTATTCGGGTCTTGATGACACCACTCCGATTCACCCGGAGGAGGTCGATGACGACACACTGGAGGGGTGGCTGTCGGGCATCATCGGAAACAAGGACAACCCCAGGGGAGCCGGGAGAGTTCCTCCATTCGACCAGTCCCATGAACCAGAAAAGGTCCGATTCTGAGCTTTTGATTATAATCTGAATTCACTCGTGCAGCTGTCTATACTGCGTCGACTGACTTTATTCTTCCTGCTTTCTTCCAGGCCCTTACCGAAATGTACTCAGTGCCCAACGGAGAGCAAGAGCAAGACCCGGAAGGAGAGGCGAGCGGCGGCGACAGTGGCGAATGGCATTCTGACGGAGAAGGGGACGAAGAAAGCGACGACTCAAGTGACAAAGAAGAAGTCGAGTTGCCTCCTCGCAGGGAGAGGTGATCCAAGCTTGACCAAGAACGACTGAGCGCCCGTGAAAAGGCGATTGCTCAGACTGGTCAGTCTTCAAAGCGTCCTCGGACATCTTCACCAACCCCAACTAAAAAGCATCAAAGCATCCCAAAGTTGCAGAGCAGAAGTCTCGGAAGGCGCTGCCGAAGATTAAGATTGACATCCCCGTCGCTTCTGCGAGAGTGTCTCCCTTTGTATTCACTCGATGCTCCGTGTTGTTTATTTTTTTCTTGATTTAACCAGACGAACTTTGGAACTGGCAGCGCTGCTACTTTCGGGACCTCAGCTTACAGGGATGAGGATGAGGTAATGGAGGATGCAGTCACTTCCAATCTGGGTATGATTTTTGTCATTCTGTCTTTATTTGGTCGACTCAGCTGCAATGTGTACCATTGGGTGATGTGATTTTGGCGATTGATCTTTGAACAGCTCCGAACATTATTGACCTCCCCAGTGATGATGATGAAGAGCCTGAGATGCCTTTGACGAGGAAAAATAGGAAAGCTCCTGCAAGCAAGGTGCCACAGTCGACGCCGATGGTGGAACCAGTCGTTCAGGACGCTGGTGATGTCAATCAGGGTTCTGTTACCTTCGCCGTACCATTGTCGAGCGCCCTGCCTTCTTCATCGACTGCTCAAGCTCCTGCCGACCCACCTTCAGTTTTTGCGATCCATCATGTCCCAGAGGACGAAGTGAATGCTGCCAAGGAAGCCATACGCCAGGCGGGCATTATGATGGAGAAGATGAAGGCGGTGCAGGACGCCAGTCAGGCCGCCTATGACGCCAGCTCGGCTCTCCAAAGCAATGTTCAGGTTAGTTGGTCACCGCTTGTTCTGTTAGGATATGCTATCTGAAGACTCTCTTTCCGAAAATCTTTGCATCTGTACACCCACTGGGTGCGTTGATTGAATTTTTGGACTAGTGGGGGCACGCTGAGTGCACCCACTGGGTGTAGTCCCCGTGACTACGGTGGACTGCTGGCAGTCGACTGTAGTCTTTGTATTTTGATCCTTTCGCTCGATCTGGTCTCGCCGTGTTGAGTGTAAACCAAACCGGTGGGGGCACGCATAGTGCACCCACTGGGTGTAGTCCCCGAGACTACGGTGGACTGCGGGCAGTCGACCGTAGTCTTAGTATTTATTGTCTTTGTCGTTTTTCGCTGTAAAATAACTTCCCCTGCCTGATTGCAGAAATCTTGTGATCTTGGAGCTCGCTTTGCTGACTTGGAGAAGCAGCAGACCCAGCTAAACCTTGACTTGGAATTGGCTCAGCAAAATCTGAAAAAAGCTCAAGACGAGGCCGCTGGTATGGAAGGTAACTGATTGCCGACTGAACTTCAATATATCTCTTCGGTCTCTTTTTTGATTCGATTATTTCTTTTGCAGAGAAAATGAAGTTGGCTCTGGACAAGAAGGACGCGGACCTCGCCGCCGTGCAAAAAGCAGCCCAAGACAAAACTGTTCTCGCAGACGAGAAGCTTGCTTCAGTCGGAACGCTTGAAGGAGAGGTGACTAGACTGACATCGTGTCTTAATGAAGCTAACCGCGAAGTGACCAGCCTGAAGAAGGATAAGGTCGCCCTGAACAAAAAGTTGGAGTCTGCGATCTGCAAGAGTAAAGACACAGAAGCTTATCTGAGGACCCTTGCCAAGAAGCTTTATCTCGTGCTGGGAGGTATTTCTTTTAATCCGACTGTATTGATGCTTGCCATCGGATTTTGCTCAGTTGATTGAATTGATTTTTGGCTGCAGAACTTTTTCAAGACTTTGATGAAGAAACTAGAAGGGTCGAGACGGGTCTGGACCCTATCGCTTCCCCGGTCTGCGACGAAACTGCGATGAACGTGCTCCGACTGGAGTCCCGTATCGCCAGCGCCACAAGCTACCTCGCACACCTGAAGGAGGTTGTCTCTCGAATCGACTCGACGCTTTGGCCGGGGGCGATGCTTCACAATGATCTGGAATCTCTAATGACTCGACTGAACGAGATCCCTGGCCGAGTGCAAGAATGGAAGAAATCCTTCGCCCGGTGTGGTGCTGATGTGGCGCTGTCCCTGGTGCGAGTCCATTGCAAGGAGGCTCGTGAAGACAAGCTGGCTGCGATCAAAGTCGCTAACACCAAAAAGCACGACTTCCAGTCCTTCATGAGACTTTCATTGCTGCGGCTACTCGGATCACTGATGGGATCGATCTGGACTCATTCGTGGAGCTTGCCAGTCCTCCTCCGGCCGAGTGAACAATCTTATGAAACTTGGATACGCTTTAAATTTGCCTCGGAATGCCGAGTGGTTTCTATAACCGTTAAACTCCTTCGGGCATGGTGCACGAGTAATTTTGATTCGCTGCTTGGAACCTTTTAGTATTTATCTGAACTTGGTTTATCGTTGAATATCTTCAAGAATTCTCCGTCGAGTGGAACTCGTTCTTCACTCGAGACAACTTTTGTATTTGTGGTGCAGCTCAGAAGGAGATGGTAGCAGTCGACCTACACCTCGTCGTCCTTGTGGGTCGGGATGGAGCGCACGTTGTATTTGTGGCGAAGCTCCGAAGGAGAAGGTGGCAGTCAACCTGCACCTCATCGTCCTTGCGGATTGGGATGGAGCGCACGTTGTATTTGTGGCGAAGCTCCGAAGGAGAAGGTGGTAGTCGACCTACACCTCGTCGTCCTTGCGGATTGGGATGTGTTTCGTACTTAGGCGAGTACTGGACTGCAGCTAAGCCTCCGAGTGGGAGGGTCGCTCTCCACTCGGTAGGATTTTTCAAACTTAGGCGAGTACTGGACTGCAGCTAAGCCCCCGAGTGGGAGGGTCGCTCTCCACTCGGTAGGATTTTTCAAACTTAGGCGAGTACTGGACTGCAGCTAACCCCCCGAGTGGGAGGGTTGCTCTCCACTCGGTAGGATTTTTCAAACTTAGGCGAGTACTGGACTGCAGCTAAGCCCCCGAGTGGGAGGGTCGCTCACCACTCGGTAGGATTTTCAAATACTTAGGCGAGTACTGGACTGCAGCTAAGCCGCCGAGTGGGAGGGTCGCTCTCCACTCGGTAGGATTTTCAAATACTTAGGCGAGTACTGGACTGCAGCTAAGCCCCCGAGTGGGAGGGTCGCTCTCCACTCGGTAGGATTTTCAAATACTTAGGCGAGTACTGGACTACAGCTAAGCCCCCGAGTGGGAGGCTGGCTCACCACTCGGTAGGATTTTCAAATACTTAGGCGAGTACTGGACTGCAGCTAAGCCCCCGAGTGGGAGGCTGGCTCACCACTCGGTAGGATTTTCAAATACTTAGGCGAGTACTGGACTGCAGCTAAGCCCCCGAGTGGGAGGCTGGCTCACCACTCGGTAGGATTTTCAAATACTTAGGCGAGTACTAGACTGGAGCTAAGCCCCCGAGTGGGAGGGTCGCTCTCCACTCGGTAGGATTTTCAAATACTTAGGCGAGTACTGGACTGCAGCTAAGCCCCCAAGTGGGAGGCTGGCTCACCACTCGGTAGGATTTTCAAATACTTAGGCGAGTACTGTACTGCAGCTAAGCCCCTGAGTGGGAGGCTGGCTCACCACTCGGTAGGATTTTCAAATACTTCGGCGAGTACTGGACTGCAGCTAAGCCCCCGAGTGGGAGGCTGGCTCACCACTCGGTAGGATTTTCAAATACTTAGGCGAAACGGGTTCGCAGCTAAGCCTCCGAGTGAGAGGCTGGCTCACCACTCGGTAGGATTTTACAAACTTAGGCGAAACGGATTCGCAGCTAAGCCACCCACTGGGGGATTTCTCACGCAAACAATAACAATCACTGGGAAAATTATAACGCTCTTGTCTTTGATAAATAAACTTCAGAAGTTTTTCTTATTACATCTCATCCGAGTGAGAATTCAAGTATAAAAGGGGCGGAGCAGCTCCGCATTCCAGGCTCGTGGCTCATCAATCTGGCGATCGACATTATAAAGGTGGTACGCTCCATTGTGGAGTACTCTGGTGACTATGAAGGGACCTTCCCAAGTAGGAGCGAGTTTGTGTGGTTCCTGTTGATCCACTCAGAGGACCAAGTCTCCTTCTCGGAAGGCTCGACTCTTCACATTTCTGGCATGGAATCGACGCAAGTCTTGCTGATAGATGGTCGATCGGATCATGGCGATTTCTCTTTCTTCTTCTAGGAGGTCGACTGCGTCTTGCTGGGCTTGTTCTGCTTCATCAGAGTAGAGCTCGACTCGGGGTGTGTTGTGAAGCAGGTCACTCGGCAAAACTGCTTCGGCTCCGTAGACCAGAAAGAATGGGGTTCTTCCAGTCGATCGGTTCGGGGTTGTCCTCAATCCCCAAAGAACTGATGGAAGCTCGTCGACCCATGCACCTGCTGCGTGCTTGAGATCGCGCATCAGTCGGGGTTTCAATCCTTTGAGAATTAAGCCGTTTGCTCTTTCCGCTTGTCCATTGGACTAGGGGTGAGCGACTGAAGCGTAGTCGACTCGTGTGCCTTGAGAGGCGCAAAAGGCTCTGAATTTGTCAGAATCGAAGTTTGACCCATTGTCAATGATGATGCTGTGCAGAACTCCATATCTGAATATCAACTCTCCAATGAAACTGATAGCAGTGCAAGCATCAAGATTCTTGATAGGCTTAGCTTCAATCCATTTGGTGAACTTGTCGACTGCTACTAGCACATGAGTGAAGCCGCTCCTGCCCGTTCTCAGTGGTCCAACCATGTCCAGTCCCCAAACAGCGAAGGGCCAGACGAGCGGAATGGTTTTCAGGGCTGACGTGGGTTTGTGCGACATATTGGAGTAAAACTGACATCCTTCACATTTGTCGACTATCTCTTTCACCAATTCATTCGCCCTTGGCCAGTAGAATCTCGCTCGGTATGCTTTAGCCACAATGGTCCGAGAGGACGCATGATGACCACAGATCCCCGAGTGGATATCATCAAGGATTATCTGACCTTCTTCTGGTGTTATACACTTCTGACTGACTCCAGTCGCGCTTTCTCTATACAACTGTCCCTTTATGACTGTAAAGGCCTTGGATCGACGGACGATCTGTCGAGCCTCTTCTTCGTCCTCTGGGAGTTCTTTCCTTAGGATGTACGCGATGTACGGTACTGTCCAATCCAGAGTGATGATGAAAACTTCCATGATCAGGTCGACCATAGCTGGGACTTCAACTTCAATCGGATCTGTGGCACTTTTTGGCTGCGGGGCTTCTTCAGTGAAGGGATCCTCCTGAACTGATGGTGTGTGGATGTGTTCCAAAAACACATTGCTGGGAATGGCTTCTCTTTTGGAACCTATTTTCGCCAAATCATCAGCTGCTTGATTTTTCAGTCGGGGTATGTGATGAAGTTCTAACCCCTCGAATTTCTTCTCCAGCTTTCTCACTGCATTGCAATAACCAGTCATGGCTGGACTTATGACGTCCCACTCCTTCATCACTTGATTAACCACCAAATCTGAGTCGCCGTAGACCATGAGGCGACGGACGCCGAGTGAAATGGCCATGCGCAACCCATATAAAAGTGCTTCATATTCTGCTTCGTTATTGGAGGAATCAAAGTGGATTTGAAGAACATATCTGAGCTTACCTCCTCGGGGGGAGACCAATACTACCCCGGCACCGGAACCATTCAGCATTTTGGAACCATCGAAGAACATGGTCCAATGCTCCGAGTGAACCTGAGTCGGCAGTTGTTGTTCAATCCACTCGGCGACGAAATCTGCTATTGCTTGGGACTTGATAGCTTTATTTTCCTCAAACTTGATATCTAGAGGAAGGAGTTCAATCACCCATTTTGCCACTCGACCAGTTGCATCTCTGTTGTGCAGGATCTCTGACAATGGAGCGTCGCTGACGACTGTAATGGAATGATCAGAGAAGTAGTGAGCAACCTTCTTTGTGGTCATATAAATCCCATATACAAGCTTCTAATAACGAGGATATCTTTGCTTCGACAGGGTCAAAATTCAGAAATATAATATACTGGGCGCAGAACTTTGAAGGCTTTTCCTTCTTCTTCCCGCTCGACCGTAAGTACCGTACTGACGACTTGTCCCGTGGCTGCGATGTAAAGCAGCAAAGACTCTTTGCTGATTGGGGCAGCAAGCACCGGCTGGGTGGAGAGCAGAGCTTTGAGCTCTGCAAACGCTGCATCAGCTTCAGGAGTCCACTCGAACTTGTCTGACTTCTTCATCAATCGGTAAAGAGGCAATGCCTTTTCACCGAGACGAGAGATGAATCGACTTAAAGCGGCCAAGCAACCAGTAAGCATCTGGACGTCGTGCACTCGCACAGGACTTTTCATCCGGAGTATAGTACCGACTTTTTCTGGATTGGCGTCGATTCCCCATTCGGAAATGAGAAAACCGAGTAACTTTCCGCTAGGAACTCCAAATGTGCACTTTGATGGATTAAGCTTGATATCATACCTCCTGAGGTTAGCAAAGGTTTCAGCAAGGTCAGTCAGCAGGTCGGAACCCTTCCGTGACTTGACCACAATATCATCCATGTATGCTTCCACATTCTGACTGATTTGAGTGAGCAAACACTTCTGAATCATCCTCATGAATGTGGATCCGGCATTCTTGAGGCCGAATGGCATGGTAACATAACAGAAGCACCCGAATGGAGTGATGAAAGCTGTTTTGATCTAGTCAGGTCCATACAGACGGATCTGATGGTACCCAGAATAGGCGTCTAAAAAAGATAGTCGCTCACATCCCGCAGTCGAGTCGACTATCTGGTTGATGCGGGGGAGAGGAAAATGATCTTTCGGGCAGGCCCGATTGATATGTTTAAAGTCAATGCACATGCGAAGTGACTTGTCCTTCTTGGGGACCATGACAACGTTGGCGAGCCACTCGGAGTGGTAAATCTCTCGGATGAACTCCGCTGCTAAGAGCCGAGCCACCTCCTCACCAATAGCCTTTCTCTTCTGGACGGTGGACCGTCGGAGATGTTCTTTGACAGGTTTCACTTTTGAGTCGACTCGTAGGCGGTGCTCAGCCAGCCCCCTGGGAACACCCGGCATGTCAGAAGGCTTCCATGCGAAGACGTCCCAGTTCTCATGGAGGAACTGGATGAGCGCTTCTTCCTATTTTGAGTCGAGTGTTGTGGATATATGAGTCGGAGAAGCACTGGGATCGGTCGGGTGAATGTGAACCGGCTTCGTTTCACCAGATGACTGAAAAGCTGTTTCTGTAGCGGGCTTCTTGGCTCGCAACAAATCACTCGGGTCTGCAGTCTTCTGGTACTCCTGCAGCTCCACCACTGCCATCTGAGCATTAGGGATCTTTGAGCCTTTCTGAAAACACTCTTCTGCTTTCTTCCGATTGCCCGTAACAGTGATCACACCTTTGGGACCAGGCATCTTCAATTTGAGATACACATAAGATGGTCGAGCCATGAAGCGTGCATAAGCTGGCCTGCCCAAAATAGCGTGATAAGCACTCTGGAAATCCACAACTTCGAACGTCAACTTTTCTTTGCGGTAATTCTTGGATTCACTGAAAACCACATCAAGAGCAATTTGGCTGAGTGACTCATCCTTCTTCCCAGGAATGACTCCATGGAAACTCATGTTGCTGGTACTGAGTCTAGACATCAGAATGCCCATCCCTTTCAACGTCTCAGCATACAGTATGTTCAAACCACTGCCACCATCCATCAAGACTTTGGTCAGTCGAGTGCCTTCAACAACTGGGTCGACCACCAAAGCTTGCCTCCCAGGGGTGGCAATGTGCATTGGGTGATCGGACTGGTCGAATGTGATGGTAGTCTGAGACCACTTCAGATAACTGGGTGTCGCCGGAGCAACCATATTCACCTCACGGTTGATAACTTTCAGTCGACTTTTGCTTTCAACATCAGCAAAAATCATCAAGGTGGAATTGACCCGGGGGTATCCATCAGCACTGTCTTCCTTGTCCTCAACTTTGTCCGACTCCTTTTCCTTATCTTTGGGTTGTTTGCACTTGAACTGCTGGATCAAGAGCCAACACTATCGAGTGGTATGTTTCGGGTAAATGAGCTTGCCCTCTTCATCTTTCTTGGTGTGGATGTGACATGGCAAATCCAATACATCATTTCCGGTCTTGGTCTTTAACTTTCTTGGGGTTCCAAGGCCCTTTGGGTTTCCCCTTAAACTTTCCTTGAGTTACAGCCAAGGCTTCCCCAGGAGCAGCTGGCTCGGCTTTCCGCTTCTGTTTCCGATTGGAATTTCCTCCTCCGGTTTCTTGGGCGACTGACTTGTGCTTGCCACTCCGAAGTCGATCCTCATCTTCACCATTAGCGTACTTGGTGGCAATCTCCATCATCCGATTCAGAGACATGTCTCCGGTTTGACCAAATTTCAGATTTAGTTCTCTGTACTTGACGCCTTCTTTGAAGGCACAAACTGCTTGGTGATCAGGCACATTCTCTACCATGTGATGTAACATGATCCATCTCTGGATGTAATCCCTCAAAGTTTCATTCGGCTTCTGCACGCAAGACCGCAGTTCCGTCAGCCCTGCCGGTCGCTTGCATGTTCCTTCAAATGTGGTGACAAACACTCAGGCGAGATCTTCCCAAGTGTAAATGCTGCTGGGTGCTAACTGATTCAGCCACGATCTGGCCGAGCCCTCCAACATGAGAGGCAGGTGCTTCATGGCCACTTCATCATTGCCACCGCCAATCTAGACAGCCACTCGGTAGTCTTCAAGCCAAGTATCGGGCTTGGACTCACCAGTGAGCTTACTGACTCCAGTCGCCAACCTGAAGTTGGGAGGAATCACAGCGGCCCTGATGGATCTACTAAAGCACACTGGCCCCGAAACATGTACTCTGCTACTGGTAGGTGCATCTCTATCATGACCTTCTCGGTGAGCTCTGTTCCTGTCGACCAAACCTTGAACGAGAATGGATCTCGCATCAAAGCCTGGTTCCCTGGGGTCGACTGGAATCCTTCGCCCAACACTATGAGGGCGCCTATCATCCTGCTGTCAAGGCACATACGATCCACTCCTCGGGGGAGGGGTGGGCACTCGACGTCGATCGTCACAATCGAATCGGTGATCAAACTGCTCACGGTTCCCGTACTGATCACACCGGTCCCCACGTCCCTCATGCCTCGGGGGCGATCTTGGGCTATGAGCCGACTGGACTGTGTCTGCAGCAATGGATCTGCTATGAATCCTGTTTGGCGACTGAGAAACAGCGGAATTCTGGTCTCCTACTGCCCGGAGTAACGCTTTGATCTGCAGCAAGCCCCTGCCAGCCTCTGACTGGGAAGGCTGAATCGATTTTGCTATACGGGCTGCAGCTGCTAAATTCTGAATCGGAGTTCGATATACCTGCGGGGGCGGAAAGAGCTGACGTCGACTGGATTCTAGAACCCGTTGTCGCGCACGCTCGTCGAGTGCTCGCTAGAGGTTCTCCAGTCGAGTGCGCTCAGTCAAGTTTGCCAGACGCGCGTCCTCCAAGGCACGAGCCTCGGGGGTTTCTCCAACGATAGGAGTGTGCAGTGCATCCATGTTCCGGCGGCGAAGTTCTTCTATCTGCAGCGACGTGAGAGGCTCTGGGAGATATTCCTCATGGGGATGTGACGGGTCGCCTCCACCTACGCCTCCGTCGGTGTGGGGAAAACCGGGAGGACTGCGCGGTCCATCGACCATCAGAACCTCCGTCGTCGGATCACTGCTGTCGCACTTGGATGCGGTCTCTGCGGAGCCAGTTGAACAGGTCGTAGACGGATTCGTCGGGATCGATTGCCACGACTTGAGGGGTGGCCGACTGGCGTGCCACCGCGTGTCTCACCCACCGCTGAAGTCTCGACCGACCGGAGCACTTGCGCCGGCGGGAAACAGGGAGGGAGGACAACACAGGGGCTGACCGATAATGGGTCGACGGTTGCCGCAAGAGGACGCCGCGGACGCATGCGCGAAAGTGCGTTGCCCCGTGGACAGGGAGTGCGTCCACGTCGAGCGGAGCCTCCTGAAGCCAAGCGGAGTCGTCGGTGATGAACGTGAGCGCGCCGAGACGGATCTCGCGGCCCTCCACGAAAACTCTGCCAGAAACCATGATGATTTCGATCGGAAAAGATCGCAACTCCTCCAACAAATCGCTAAGACACCGGCCCCAAGGTGGGCGCCAACTGTCGTGGTTCTAAGTCTGACAGTAATGTAGGGGGTAGGTATGGGGAGGTGAGATCTTAGCTATGGAGTAGTTGTAAACACACGAGGTTTACGAGTTCGGGCCCTTCCCGGAGGAAGTAATAGCCCTACGTCTCGAAGCCCAGAGGTGGTCGACTGGATTATGTGTGTATGAATCACAGGGGTGCGAACCCTTTACACTGAGGAGGGGGTGGCTTATATAGAGTTCGCCCGACCCCTCCGGCCCTCAGTTATGCAGGGTTTTAAGTACATTAAGGTCGGGCGTTACTGGTAACGCCCCTAATAAAGTGCTATGATGACCATAAAAGCTACTTAATGACCGACCGTTAGCGTGCAGAGTGACTTCACGTCTCCTGGCCGTCGAGTGATTGCTTCTTGGTCGAGTGTCTTCGAGTCTGTCGAGTGGAACACCTCCAAGTCGATTGAAAGGTGATTCCTTCTAGAGATGTCCTTGGGTAGGGCAGTTAGGACAGGTCCATGACCCTACCCTAGGTACATAGCTTCATCAGGCACAAATATAAAAAAAGTGATTAGTATAAAGAAAATTGTACTATGAATTGAGAGTTTAAACAGGCACCTACATGGTCCATGTAGAGCACACTTTTAGAAAAATGGAACTCATCGGAAAGAATCCTAGAACAACATTGTACTCGCGCATCACAGCAGAAAATGGAGATTTGTTAGTACTTCTAAGCTGAAGTTAGTTTGGTCTTTGGGGGATAATGTAACCATCCTTCAACTGCTCCTTCTGATGAGAACATAGACAAGGCTTCTTCATCCTGGCATAATCGGAGCTAGTCACTTCACGTACTCCATATTCTTCTTCAGAGGAGGATGATCCTGTTGTGCAAAGCTAGCATCCCTGTTTGCTCGAAAAAAAGGAAAGTAAATATTTAAAACAGCACAGATGAAGCACTTGTCAAGGACAATACCACTTTTTGATGACAGTATCTAAACAGTAGCACAACACCAATAGAGATGACAAAGCTCAATCATATGGATGAAATCAGTGCGCGAGTACCAACCTTTGTCAGGAGGATTATTGTGTAGAGCATACAGATGAAGCACTTCTCCGGAACCATCTGTTGCTATCTACTATGGTGGCCATGCTTACTATATACTCCTCGAATAGATTAATGTTTCCAACATCTTCTTGTGCAGTTCCACTAAAATATATGGTATCTTCAAAGAAGATCCCTGTTTGCACAAGTAGAGATAATTACGTATTACATTAAGAGTGGCATCAAATTAGTGGCAAAACAATTGCTCGTTCCAGCCATAGCAATAAATTAAGATGCAAAACTATATCATTACTTATGTCATCATAGTTCCAGTGCTTCATTACAGCACCAGGAGTTGATTTTTCTTTTTCTTCCGCTTGTTCTTCCCCTTCATCACTTGGTTCAATAACAGACAAGCTTCACCTTCAATGTAAGATTTGGCATGTCAATTAGGTTGCACGAGTATAGCACTAAACAATGACATTAATTTTCTGATGAAAGTGGCAAAATACAGGCCAACAGTTGTGAAATATCCTTATCTTACCTCAATGGGATATTGCGGTGCACATACAGATTGGAAGTCTTGTCTCCATTTGTGCAGTTCACTAAAATCAAGTAACATTACCGTACAAGTAGCACAACATATGAAAGCACACTGCAGAATCATATGAAAGAAGGCTAGTACTGAGCTCTCATGATGCGGAATTCAAACAACTCACAAGAAGAAGATCTGAACCAAATTTGCCAACACGGATAGGAAGTAAGATCTCCTCTTGTGTAGTTCCACTAAGATCAAGCAATCAAGCAACGTTGTCGGTGTGACACTTCGGTTGAACTACACAAAACACTCTTAAAACAAAAGTGTTCTGTGTAGTGCAACAAAAGGTCACAATGGCAACGAGGTGAAGTAGATAACCCTGTTTACATAGAGGTGCAAAGGAAACAACTAGTGCAAAATAACAGTGGATGACATAGAAGCCAACAAAAAGAAGCATCTACCTTATCTAAATGGGAAAGAAAGCAAGACAGTAGCATTTCTCAAACGGTGGCATTGATTAATATTAACAGAGAGATTATATTAACAATAAAATTTGTTAAACATGTAATTTTCTTTTAACTGTGGCATTGCATCAATTTTCCAGTAGCATTATTAGAGGGTGCTTGTTTATAGGGACATTTTGGTGGAGGGACTTTTACGGACTAAAAGTGGGCATTTGGGACTAAAGAAAGAAGACCCCGAGGGAGAATCTTTTTGGGGCTTTTTCCAACAGTTGCCCCTGCCACACATCGCACCTTGTCTCTATTAGTTCATTACTAGGGATAACATGGTCTTTTAGCATGTCATTTAATAACCTCTAGTCCATGTTTAGTCCCTGGAACCAAGCAGGTAGGGACTAGGGAGTTTTTAACCAAACAGGGCCTTAGATTAACAACAGCTAAAGAGTTGCACGGGACAGTGGACGCACCAGCACCATGTGCATCTACCGATGTACTGGGGTGATGCACAGTCTGTTGCAACAAAGAACAAACAACCAAGGAGCATATTTGTGCTGGTCCCAGTTTTGTTACCTTTAGAAACCTTTCCCTATGTGAGCACAGCAAATCTAGTCCTGCTCAAACTCTACATCCTTGTCCCCCAAAACAAAAGATCAGTTCGTTACAGATGTGCGTACTGCGTTTGTCATTGTTTTCCCTTTTCGACCAACGTAGGTGCTAGATAGCCAGTCTGTACAAGTACTTTCCCCACTTCCTTTCCTCTGTGAACCATTTCCTAGATTTATGCTATACAACTTTCCCCATTCCTGTCCTCTTTGAACCACATCTTAGATTCAGGCGATACAACTTTCCCCACTACTTTCCCCCTTCCTTTCCTTTTTGAGCCACGTCCTAGAGTCATGCTATACAACTTTTCCCACTACTTTCCCCCATTCCTTTCCTCTTTGAACCACGTCCTAGATTCATGGGATACAACTTTCCCCACTACTTTCCTGTTTGATCCAACACCTAGATTTGAGTGCAGAAGCGGAAAAAGCCCACATGCAGCTAGAGCAATGCATGTGGAATAAGTAAATTAAACCTTAAGGTTCTTGGGGTGTGGTTCGGTGGGCGACCAGAGGCCGTTCGACCCACACTATGTACGGCGGCGAAGAAGGGGTCGGAGGCCCTCCCGCGCCGCCGCTGGGTGAAAGTGAACAGCTCCACCGGTAGTGGATTCCCTCCCTTGCCGTCGGCGACAGCGTTAAGCCTCATTCCCTTCCCGGCGGATGGATCCTGCCGGCTCTTTGACCATCAATGAGGGGAGAGAGAGAGGCCAACAAAGTCTTATTTAGATCTGGAGAGGGTGAGAGAGTGTGAAGAGAGCAACTACAAGCAGACCAGCAGTGAGGGGAGAGAGAGAGAGAGGCCAACAAAGTCTTTTTTAGATCTGGAGAGGGTGAGAGAGTGTGAAGAGAGCAACTACAAGTGCTTAGGCTCCGGCGTGTATATATATACTGGAGAGAGTGTGAAGAGTGCAAACCCTAGAAAACAAGCGCCGAGGCTGCAGTTTATACGTGATGAGGTGATTATACGGTCACTACGAGATCGTATAGCTCTGTATCCATCCATTTTGACCAGTCAAAGAATCCTCCTAGCACGAATTATGCTCAAGTGTAGTTATCGAACCCGAGACCTCAAGTTTGATGAGCGAACAGGCTAACCAGCTACACAACCCTCCCGTTATGTTCAACGAGAGGAAAATAACCTTTTATACATTCCTGCATTCGTGTGACAAGCATGCCGTGTTTGTGTGTGTGTATGAGTCATTGGGATTTAAATCATAATCGTGTCATGTGGCTTAGGTGATAAGACTATCCACAGTGGTGCAGAAATAATGCAACCTTAGTCACCTTACCTCTCTCCATGTAGTACGTTGGGTCCCACCAGTCAGAGGGTGAAACAAACAAATTAATAAGAAAAATTAAAAGCGCCAGCTGTGTATCTTACCTCACACATCTCGCTACTTCTCGGGAACACTGTCCAATTGATCCCTCTGTTCGCTCACGTACTATTTTAAGTGAATCCTTATTATAACATGCACACAATTTTGGGCACTTGTATTCGACCAAAGTTAGTGTGCCACCATATCTTGTACGACTCCCTCCATCTAGGTGTAATAAGTCACATTAGAAGGTGCAGCGGGACCAAGGTGCAAGCAGATTGGAGGAGAAGGAGAAACTTGACCGGTCATTCCTCCAATCAAAGCCCTGATTTCTATCTCTAAACGCAACAATTAATCCAAAAAACTAAGAGATGCCGTTTTAGCTACCATGCAGGGCCACGTATTAACTCGCATGCAAGCCAACTTTGATTTCTTGACTGATCAACGCGTAGTTGTGCTCCATGCATTGGGTTTCCAGGGGAGATAACAAGGCAGAGTAAGGAGCATTTGGTTACATTTCTTAGGCTGGTCATAGTGGTGAGTAACTTGGACTAGTAAAACATGCATATGTTACTAGTCTATGTTACTACTACGCGAAGTTTGCCGTCGGAAGCGAGCCAATCTGGCTCTCCTGAGCTAGCAAGGTTTTTCTAGCCCACCCAAGCTAGCTGGCCCACAAAAGCTAACCTATTTTAACAGTTCCAAATGCCTAACCTTGCCCGTCTATGCTATAAGCTGTTCTTGCTAAGGATCCAAACGCTCCCTAAGTAACAACGCTCGCTAGCAACGAGGACGGGAGGGGATTGAGATGTGAAGTTAATGGACGACGCCTAAACATTTTGGGAATATCTGATTTCCGTAGGATGATTAAAACCTAGACGGAGGGAGTACTACTCCTCAGTCCATGTTTGATGGAATATTCGTCACCTCTTCTCTTCTTGTACGTACTCCATTTGTATCTCACTTCCTGGGGCTTCGCACTCGCACGATTTTCCTTTTCTATGAATCTGTGTGTGTGTGTGTGTGTGTGCGTGTGTGTGTAAGAGAGAGCGACAGATCGACCTACTCCTACAAAGAGATGGTGTGTAGTGTACGATTTTAGCCGCGAGAGTCGGTGCATCCTCTTGTTTCCGGGCATCCGGTAGGGACAGGCGGATAGCTGCCACGCCCGCTCCTGACCAGCCTAGCCCACCCAAAGCCTCTCCATCGCTCGCGCGCGCTTCCCGCCTGAAACGGTCAGCGCCGCTCCAAAGAACCGGTGCCGCATTCAAGCCCGGGCAGAGCGGACGCGACCTCTCACTGGCGCCTGCATTGAAGGGAGAAGCGGATTCAAGAGTGATGGTTGCTTCGTCCGTCAAACTTACTGCTGGGTCTATGTGATTTGACAGCTCATTCATCATTATTACTGAGGTGGTAGGAGTGCTGGATGTCCCACGCTTTCAGCGAAAGGAGGTACTACTAGATTACAATTTTCTCCATTCTTACGGCGGAGGAGCGTAAGAGCAGTGAAAACACGTGGGCTCAGTGATTACATGGCCCACCTCACACTACAACTTTATTTATAAATGACGCAGCACCTACTACTCATTCTCCTATAAACCTTGCGCTTGGCATCTCCAAAATATTAACCTTGCGATTGGCTCTTTGCCTCTTCAGGAAGTCGAGCAATAATGGTACTGCAGTAAATATCGTTCTGGCTATGTGATACCGAATGAATTGTTGCACATCCACCACGTGGCGAGGGTCGAGGGGCTAGGGAGAGTGCATACTATTACGTCCGTTTCAATATGGACTACATACGGAGCAAAATGAGTGAATCTACACTCTAAAATCCGTCTATATACATCAGTGTTTGGAGTATGTACTAGTAGTTCATATTGAAATCTACTAAAGGACATATAGTCCAAACAAGATGATAATCTCTCTAACCAAGGTAGGGATGAGGAGTAAACGGAGGGAGTACTAGTAAAATGTTCTCCTCGTCCTGTGAGCCACCGCGCGTGTGGGCGAGGGAGCGGGCATAAGGCGTAGAAAGCAAGATTCACCTCATCCTGCGAGCCACCGCGCCCGTGGGCGGGGGAGACAGCGTACAAGCAAGCTTCTCCTCGTTCTGCGAGTTGACGGGATACATCAAAAGTACTCCAGTGTATAGAGCCTTGTCTCTAAAGTAGGCCCCACATGGTTTGCCTCTTTTTTAACATAACGCGTCAAGTCACAATTTGTTTGTTCACCCGTGGTAGACGATCCTCCCTCCATCTAGTGGACAACCAGTACACATGTCAAATTACCACGTGGGCTGCCTTTTCGTACAGAAATGAGCCTCACCGTGTACCCGCACGGGTGTGGTTGGGAAAGAGACGGAAGTATGTGCGTCGTGTGTGCACCTCTTCTCTTCGTGCACGTCCCCCACTACGTGGGTGTGTGCGAGAGATACAAACCTAGACAAATGGCTTGTGCGTTCATGAGTGTTTTTTGTTTGGGGGGGATGTTGATTTCTTGAATGTATTTGTGGGAATATGTGTCTATGACATCTCAAACAAAATTTTGCATGCAATGTGTATGAAATGGAGGCCTATCCATATCATATATAGAGGGTTGGGTGATCCATGAGAAGAGAGGGAGGGGTCATAGATATCGATAGAGTCAAAGAGAGGATCAAGTGGGTGGGTGCGAGATCGATGAAGAGAGCCATCAAAATTGTGTGTGTGTGTGTGTGCAAGTCAAAGATATAGGGTGACTGACCTGGCTACCGGAACATCAGAGGGCACACGTCAAGTTTGTGTGTGGCAGGGAGACATGACTAGAGCGCTCGATGTATCGGTGTGTGTGTGTGTGTGCGCGCGCGTGGTAGGGGGTGGGGGGAGGGGTAGGCAGATGCCTAACTATAGAGGTAGAACGACTCATATATGTGTTGAGAAGGAGAGACCCAGCTATGTCTTGAGGGAGATCGGTCCACATCCATACATAACTGAAGGACGAGAAATAGGATGGGAGAGAGAGAGAGGAGAGAGTGTGGGAGGGAGAGGGGTAGAGTGCTGGATGGGTGATGGAGTTGCTTCTCGAAGATGGTGGGAGAGGCCTACTAGACAAACTGAGGGTGGAACTGCAATATTACCAATAAGAGTGGGGATGTGTTTCTGTGTGTGCCTGTGCGTGATAGATCTGCCAGGACACATCCATGGATGATGAAGGGGAACCATGTGTTTGGTAAGCAAACCTAACTAGATCGGTAGATCAATTGTTGTTTGTCGGAGGAAGGGAGAGACATAACTAATGAGGTAGATCGATCGACGCGTGGGGGGAAACAAGTTATAAGGACCTAGCTAGCTATATGTATAGAGGGAGATCGGTCGGTGTACATCCATTTGTTAGAGGCAAATAAGGCCCGGCGAGACGGATAGACAAAGAGAATGGAGCTAGGAGGTGGTGCGAGAGGCCCAGCTACTAGCTAGATAGGGGTAGGAGTGTGCGGTTGTGAGTTTGATGAAAAGAGGGGCGAGAGTTTACACCTGTGTGGGACCGTATGAGAGACACGAGGCAAGGACACATAAAGGAGGAGATTGAAGGTGCGTGTGTATGTTGTAGGCAGACATCGCTGGAGAGGTTTATCAATCGGTGTGTGTCGGGAAGGAGTTGTGGAGACTGTGGGAGAACAACCTAAAGAAAAAAATGAATGTGCGCGATGGATAGAATGCTGAGGGAGGGGGAGGGCGTGTGCATGCACGAGAGAATGTTAGTGGTAGCTACAAAGGTTAGAGGATTGTGTGGGTGTAAGAGACTAACAAAGATCATAATTTGATATGAAAGAGGATTCATATATTTGAATAGGAGATCATAGTGTTTTAAACATATGCATTCATGAATATAGCGGTGATACGCGTGTTGTGGTTTTGCACATGTTATACCATAATGTGATGATGCATGGCGTTTGCAACTCACAGCTAAATGTAGAACAATCTAAACCATACTATACATCGAACAATCTCACATTTTATTTGAATTTGTGATAATGTGTTGTAACACCCTCGATGCGACTATATCTCCCACGTGTCGAGGCACGACTTAGAGGCATAATCGCATTGAAGGCATATGTCGCAAGTTAGGCAATCTTCACAACATCCCATGTAATTTAAATAATAAAGGGGAGATAACATAGTTGGCTTACACTCGCCACGTCAATCAAGTACATAAATAACATTACATCATCCATACACTCATGGCCCGACTACGGCGCCAAAATAAAAGAAAACCCAACATGCGACAACGGTCCCAATCACCCCCAACTGGGCACCACTACTGATCATCGGGAAAGGAAACATAGTATCGTTGAGAGTCTTCGTCGAACTCCCACTTGAGCTCATACGCGTCTCCTGGAGCGGAATCATCAGGCCCTGCATCTGGTGTAATAGTAATCTGTGAGCCACGGGGACTCAGCAATCTCGCACCCTCGCGATCAAGACTATTTAAGCTTATAGGTAAGGCAAGGTAAATATATGGAGCTGCAGCAAGCGACTAGCAAGTATGGTGGCTAACTTATCCGCAAAAGAGAGTGAGAAGAGGGGGCAAAGCACGAGCAAGAAACTAGAGGACAACCTGCGCAAACATTACTCCAACACCGTGTCCACTTCCCGGACTCCGCCGAGAAGAGGCCATCACGGTAACACACTCAGTTGATTCATTTTAATTAATTAAGGTTCAAGTTATCTACAACCGGACATTAACAAATTCCCATCTGCCCATAACCGCGGGCACGGCTTTCGAAAGTTCAATCCCTGCAGGGGAGTCTCAACTTAGCCCATGACAAGCTCTCACGGTCAACGAAGGAATAGACCTCCTCCCAAGACGTTCCGATCAGACTCGGTATCTCGGTAATTCAAGACACTTCGACAGGTTAAAACAAGACCAGCAACACCGCCCGAATGTGCCGACAAATCCCGATAGGAGCTGCACATATCTCTTTCTCAGGGCACACTCAGATGAGCCAGACGTCGGGTAGGCCAGCCCAGAGTTGCCCCTGGTAGCCCCGGACATCGCTCAGTTGGACCAACACTCAGAGGAGCACTGGCCCGGGGGGGTTAAAATAAAGATGACCCTTGAGTCTGCAGAACCCAAGGGAAAGAAAAGGCTAGGTGGCGAATGGTAAGACCAAGGTTGGGCATTGCTGGAAAAGCTTTAATCAAGGCGAAATATCAAGGGGTTCCCATTATAACCCAACCACGTAAGGAACGCAAAAATCCGGGAACATAACACCGATATGATGGAAACTAGGGCGGCAAGAGTGGAACAAAACACTAGGCGAGAGGCCGAGCCTTCCACCCTTTACCAAGTATATAGATGCATTAAGATAACAAGATAATAATGATATCCCAACAAGTCAATAAAAGATGTTCCAACAAGGAACGGCCTCCAATCTTCACCTGCAACTAGCAACGCTATAAGAGGGGCTGAGCAAAGCGGTAACATAGCCAATCAACGGTTTGCTAGTACAATGGTGGGTTAGAGGTTTGACATGGCAATTTGGGAGGCTTGGAAGGAAGTGGTAGGCATCGTAGCAATGGCATAGTGCCGGGGTGCTGATCCACGGGCACCTATGGGACCGGCGGACCGGGTCCCTTTCGGTTCGGCGGGGGCGGAGGTCGCGCGAAGAGCAGATCGAGGCGAAGCACGCGAGCGATTTACCCAGGTTCGGGCCGCACGGATGCGTAAAACCCTACTCCTGCTTTGTGGTTTTGTATTGATTTCTAGCTCGGGAGCGTGGAGTGCTACAGTACACACCAGCGGCTAGCAGGACCGAGCGTGAGTGTTCGAACTGACTCACCCCCCTCTACGTTGCACACGGGCCTCCTTTTATATGCTCAAGGGGCTACCGACAGGTGGCAACGGAGGTAAAGGGCAAAAATGGAAAGGTGCTGTGGTAGGCACAGCTACCTGCTACAGCGTATCATACCTAACCCTGACGGCAGGGGACAAGGGCATTAATTGCCCGTCTGTGTCGCCTAAACAGTACCGAAAGGGACCGCTAGGGACGCCACCGTTTGCCATGATGGTTATCTTGTCAGCGCCTGCTTGCCACCGCGCACCCCTAGCTGCACGGCCTCCTGCCACGTGTGCTTGGGAGGGTCCTAGAGCGACACGTTGGCGGGTGTGCTGGAGCGCGGGCACGAAGTGGGGGTTTCCCGCGGCAAGCTCCTTGCCGCGGTCGTCGTCTTGTCGTGTTCGGGAGCTTGTCGCTCACCGGGCCTTGCCGGGACGCGTGGCGCGTTGCGGCAAGTTTTCTTGGTATGCCTTGGTTGGCCTTCCCGGCAAGCTCCTCTTGCCGGGGTCTTGTTCTTCTTGACTTGGACACTTTGTTCTTGAATGGCTCCAAAGGAACCACGGAGGAACTTGGCGGTCACCCGGCAAGCCTTGCCGCGGGATGCTGCGACTGCCCGTGCACAAGTTCGGGACACTAGGGTACCCCTACTCTAGTACACCAACAGGAGCCCCCGGGCCTGGGCCATACACGGTGCCGAACGCTGTTGGGCCAGGCCCAAAACAGTGCACGGGCACGCGCGGCCTAGGTCACACCGCATATCTCACTCCGTATCCACCACGCCCTCCCCGAACGGCACGCGTCAAACGCGGCGTCGTGGGTGACGTGGGCGGCGTGCGTGGGGCTAAGCCCCGCGAGCATGCGTCAGGCCATGATGAAGGGGACGGTTCACGCCCTCCTCCCTAAACGGAGGTAGGCGTGGGGGCGTGGTGCATTTACTGGACGGGGCCGGTGCACGGTTTTTGAGGCGTCCACTCCCCGCGATCACGGGGTGGGGCGAGGCCGCCTCATCCGTCGCCTCGGTTCTGCATCCCCGCCACATGGCTCCCATGCGCTTGGGGTCGCGGACGGTGGAAGCGGGAAACTGGGCCGTCGCGAGCAGAGGCAGCGGGTCGGCCCCGACTCCCTGCTCTTCCCGTGCCTTGATTCGCTGAGCGGGGCGGCCGAGCCCCCACCTCGCTCCTTTATAAAGAGCGGGAGGGGAGCACAGAAGCCCGCACTCTCTCATATCCTCCTTTCTTCAGCTTCTGCTCCCCTTTCTCTCGTTCGCCATGGAGAAAGGGAACCCTGGCCCTTCATTGGTGGCGGCGAGGGTCGCCGCCAGACGGCGCACCCCTCCCTCTCCCGCGCCCGTGGTGGCAGAGCCAGCCATAAGGGGAAGGGGGAGGGAGCGAGGTCGTGGACGAGGTCGAGGACGAGGTCGAGGCGCTCGGGGAAGAGGCGGACGGGGCGGCGCGCCAGCTTCGCTTCCGCCGGCGGTTCCTCTCCCCACGGCGGTCCATATAGGGGACGACCCTTGTGAGTTCTTCGTCAGGCTGCGCCGGGCGCCTCGTCGTCGCCTCCGGCTTCCAGCTCCGTTTGCGAGCGCGATGGAGTTGGACCCGCTCGAGACACTGAGACTGCACATGAGGGGCTGTGGGATCAGCGGCACGCGAGTCCGCGTTGTATTCCCAGCCCCTAATGTGATGTATCTTGATCGAGGGTGGAAGACGTTCGCCCGTATCCACAGCCTGATGGAGGGGTTTACCCTCCATTTTAAGTTGATGGAGGGCGATCTCCTCTCCGTCAAGGTCTTCGGGTGCTTCGGCACTCGGGCGAAGTGCTGTGTGGACAGCTCCTCCGATAGTGAAGGCTCCCCCTCGAGCGAGAGTGACGAGGAGGAGAGCGACAGCGACGATGAGGGTAGCGGGAGGCGGGATGGCGGGTCTGACTAGGTGTCGGGCGCTGCTTCATGCGGCACCGGTGACCCCATCATCCGTGTCGCCGGCTCCTTGAACTCCCCGGGGTTGTCTCCTTGGGCGGCTGGCGTAGGGAGGCTACGGAAGGGGAAGAGGGTTGGCGACAAGGCCGTCAGGTCGGAGTACGAGGGCGTGGTGCCCTCGACAGCGTGCTGACGTCCTGCCGCCCCGTCTTCGAGCCCCGCTTCCGGCGCCGCCATCACCGTCCAGCCTTCGGACGGCCTCCGAGATGTTCTCTTGGTGTCTTCTGGCACCCGTAGCTCGCCTAGGCGCCCCTTTTGCCCTTTTCGCCTCCTTGACCTACTTCCTGAAGAGAGGGACAGGAAAGGGATTACGGGCATCTTATCTTTTTAATTTGTAAGCCTTTGAGCCTTAGCTGCATCTAAAACTTGTAATCCTCTCTTTCATGTTTTTCATCCTCTATGGACTGTACCTGAGTGGGATGTTTTTTAATGAAAAGGGGATGCTTGCCGGGTTATTTGTCTCGCGGGTTGAACCCACGCCAAGGAGCAAATCCTTGGTATCCCTCGGACAGACATTTCATCTCCCGGCAACAGGCCCTGCCGCCTTCCCACGTTGCTCGACCTTTCTCACGCCTTTGACGGAGGCGGGAACGAGGTGGGTGCGGCCTCCTCGTTTCATCCCTTTGCTGCCGCGACTACGACCAAACTTGGCCCCGGGAACGAGCCCCAGGGCCTAGAGTTGAGGGAGCACGGCAGTTTTCGGGAAGAAACGCGGTTTCGCATTCCCCAGTCCATAAGAGGGTGCATGATGAGGGACGAAAGACTTATCTGATATCGCAGCCCCTGGCAACTCTGGCTTGCCGTGGATGAATCTTGGTACTCGCAGCCCCCAGCAACACTGGCTTGCCGGGGCCCAGGTGCCGGCACGCCCTTCTTCTCCTTTTCGTTCTCAAGCGGTCTGGCCAGGATATGCGAGCCCTGCGAACGAAAGAGAAGCAAAGGGACGGACACTCGACCTCTAAGCTAGGGGTTAGCCGCTGTTAGGCATTGTCAACCCTAACCAAGGACGAGACTCGACCTAGCATGCATGCTATAACCCCGGAGTGCCAGCGCTTCATTTACTTGTGCTCAGGGTTTGTGCCTGGCTTTGTACAAAGGATTACATGCAACAGCGGCAAGACTTGTACAAAAGGGTGGTTGCCGGACAGGGTCCGACAACCGCGTCTTACGGGTAAAACTTACGAAGATGCTCGATGTTCCAGGAGTTGCTCACTGGTACGCCATCTTCGGTCTCAAGGCGGACAGCGCCAGGCCTTGTGACTCGCTTCACCCGGTAAG